>NC_072053.1:73104090-73841590 GCF_027791375.1 Indicator indicator
CAATATTTCTGAATCATTCCTCATGTTACACATATGTGTTGTCCTGAGATTATGATTCCTCTTTAGCAGTTCAAATTACCAATTATTTGGTTACCGATGAGTTTGTATTTTTCATGGTGCCATTTGAGGGATAGCTTTTACTTAGGAAAGAACAAGGGGGACATATATTACAGTCAGCGTGGATCCACTTTATCCAAGTTTTTGTCTTTTAGACTTGAAATGTGCTCACAAACTTCTTCTGAACTACGTTAATGACAGAACTGTAGGTTATGTGGAGAGGTGTAGGGGCAGATGGCATATAGCCATTTTGTCTTTATGATATTATAATATATAATTTATATCACCAGAGGCAAAATGTCGTGGATTATCCTTACTTCAGGAAAAAGGGACAGATCCAGGAAATTGTATTATTATGGAGTTCTCAAGAAAACCACTCACTATGATATCAAAGGTGATATCACTGTTGTGTACATAATATCCTCCCAGAATTTGTATCAATACCATTAAAAATAAAATTTCAATATTGATGCAAAAAAGAAGTAATGTAAGGGAGGAAAAAATCCTACACTTTTGAGTTGTAAAATCACACTGAGAATAATTTAAAATGAGTCTCTGTGAAGAATCATGTATTTTAAAGATACTGTAGGACTATTTAATGAAAGAATTCCATTCTTTGATGGCATCTTTAAGCTTAAATAGAGTCTAGCTTAAAACTGTAAATATCAAACTTCCCAAGAAATTCTAACAATTTATTTATTTTTTAAAAATTATTTAATTTTCTCAAATAAAACAATTCTACGTAAGTAATCTAAAAGATGTTGAGAAAAACTACACAAGATATCACTTCTCCATAGATGACAGACAAGGATTTGAATAGAAGAACAAATAAATATCCCAGCTTACATAAACCTCTTCAACTGGAAAGAAATGTATCACAAGACACAGCACTGTATGGTGTGTTATTAATGCAGCACTTTTGTTATCAATGCAGCATCTTTTTATTAATGCAGATTTGGGGTAGGAAGGGGTTGAGTGCAATATTGGTTTTGATTTGGGAAGAAAACATTTTTTGTATATAATAAGAAGGAGCTGTTTCCATAGAACAGAGAGCTTGAGTATATCTGCCAAGCTTCAAGGAAGATGAAGCCACAGAAGTGGACATTTTGTATGCTGTCACTTTTCCTATTTATCTCTTATCTTCTCTTAAAGGAACATTAATTCTACAGCTTTTCTTATACCAAATGAAAATCAGGTGTGTTACTCCAGTATCATGCTCCCAATTTGGTGAATATCAACAGCATCCTGAAGTGATCTGACATCCACATATCTTTCACATGGTTTTATTTTTTCCCCTGGTAAATAGAAATTTGCTTTGGCAGAGTGTTGCTCTATATACAGTTGTGTTCTTCACTGGATTCTTTATTACACAGACTATTGAGCCAGTGGTCAAAGTACTCAGTCATGGCTTCCCAGCTTGACAAGCACACAGGATTAGTGGGAACAAGTATGGTTGCCTGAAGTATGAGAATTCAAAACACAGATGTATTTAAAAGTTAAGATTTTATCAATCTTCTCTCCCAGATCATACTGCAGTACTTTAAAACGTGGCTTTTCTGGATCAATGATCATTGCAGGGATGCTTCTTCCCCTGGCTGCTTCGAGTGCCAATGTGGCAGGCTCCAGTAGAAGGGTGCAGTGATGGCTGGAGCTGGTGATACATTAAGACTCAGTGAATTATGTTTGTCAGATCCTCTAAAGCAGCGATTATGTGTCTGTCACTGGCTGTGAAACTTGAGTATGACATTTACTCATTTCTATTAATTGTACTCCCATATCTTCTCCAGTAAGGGAAGGTACTTTCCTACTACTCAACTCTCTGAGTTGACAGCATTAGCCTAACTTTTTCTAAGGAGTTACCTCTGTGTAACTTTTAATAAGCTCCAACAGGATTTAGGAAATTGAAGTATTATGGAAAGTTTTCCTTGATATATTGCTATCATTTTTATCCCCTCTTACAGGATATGCCTGTTGTCAAAATCTTGTTGCATATTTGCTAATTTTTTGCTGAGGTCTGTCACCCCTATTCACAGTGTTCTGTCTACATCAAGTTCTATCTCTATCAATAAATTCCATGCATCTACAGCTCATCATGAAACAGTTTAGCCTGTATTTTTTCCCCCCTTCTCTGCATTATGAGTACCTTCTCTGCCTGGCATTGCAGAAGTGGCAGAGCCATTTCACAGACACTATTTCTACCAGTTTACATTTGAAGGCCTGTATTTAGGTTCCCTATAATTTAGACTTGGATTATTGCTTTGGTTTGAGAATCGCCAAATGAATTTCAAAAGCAAACTGCTACATGACGATAAGCCTACAAAGAGAGGTTATCTCTATTTGCATGGTAATAAACTGTTCTTTTCCAAGACATGTCAGAACAATCAGAAGAGACTAATAATTTTTTGTGAACAAACTGCCGGACATTCTTTTTTATTTCAAAATTATCTTTGTGCCAGTGGAATATTATTCAATTTGAAACTGTGTTATTGAAAGTCTGACAGCAGAAACATTACAGAAAAGAATCTGAATTTGACATGAGAAACAGCAATGAGATACTGGACAGTGAGTTACCTAACTGGGATTGAGATAAACAGTGTTACATAGGAAATGCGTTGCCCTGGCAAGACACTGCAATGTAAAATCCCACCTTCTTTGTATTCAAGACTCAAGATTTCTACAAGCTCAGGCAAAAAATGACTCCTTGGCCTTCTCAACAGAATCCTCACAAGAAGTGGTGACAATTTACCTCTGGATTCTAAAGTTTTTGAAATACACTACCCCCAGATAGAAGATGAACAGATTTTACCAGTTTATAAAATGTCTTTACTCTAATTGTATAGACTAAAATCTAAGATTGCCTCAGTTGTGCTCAGTAGCCTTAGAAGAGAGAAAAATTTTTGTTGAAGTATGCTCATAGTAATGACACTTTGCAAATCAGACTTTACTCTGTCTTGCAAAATTATATTTTGTAGTGTTGACATAGAGGCTTCTTTTCCTTGGGAGGGTCCTTTTCTCAGTTGCTTTTCTAAGTCTTATAATTTCATTTATATCTCAGGTAATTAGATGTGGCCTTTACTCATGTTTGAGAAGAATCTTCAGAGAAGAAGGGTATGTTATCTGTTGCAAAGAGAGTTGAAAAAAAGAAATGGTATCATAGCTAGTTAAAGGGAAAAAGTTTACAACTGCCTTTCCATGGCATGCAGTATGATACTGTCCTTGAGCACAAGTGTTAGACAGCACAAGAGCATAATTATTAGTAAGATACTGTCGAGCTACAAATTAGAAATACACTGATCTAACCGATATGCACTTGTTTTTCTTAGCAAATGTTAAATACATTACTTGGCTTCCAGAACATCTGCAATAAAGTGACAGAGGCTGGGCTGTTTGAGTTTGTTTTTCACATTGCTGTTCTAGTTCTCAAGTAATTAGCTGTTGTCTAGTAAATTCATTTCAGTTTGATATGAGGTATTAGTGTAGTTCAGGACTCAGTTGTGCCCTGGGTGTGTGAACTCTTTTGTGTTGTTAGTTGTTAGTGCTTTTCTGGTATCTGAAATGTCCAAAGTATTGTTTCAGCTTTGTTGTTTCAGTATTGTTTCAAAGTCCTATCCTTTTTATGGCTTAAGTGACATTATACTATTAAACTATCTATTTTGCCAAGTAATCCAACTCAAAACACACTAACACATTATGTTACAAAATCAGAATCAAATTCTAGTACCACAAAGTAATACCCAGGAAGATGATGTAAAACACAGTAGAAGACACAAGCAAAATGAATCCTCTATGATATTTTTTCCCCTATTGTTACCACAAAACACATTTTTTTTTTTAAGTAGGGATATATTATATTTTGTCAAGAGGTATCCTGTCCCTTACTCCAGCACACGTGGTAGAGATGCATGCAAACTTAGCTTCTTGAGAAACACTGCAGAAACGGTAACAATTGCTTCATCTTTCCAGATTTGCTGGGACAACTTCATCTGGGGAATTTATCTTTATCAAATAGATACATGGAAATAACTTGATGAGAGATAGTGAGCTATCCAAGCAGTCTTTTAAAAAGCAAAAATATATGAGGTTGTGTCAGCTATTTCCTTTACCTTTAAGTGGTGAAGCATTCCCTCCTTCCGATAACTCCTACTCCGCAAGATATTTTGTGTCATTTCTAAGATCCACATGCATGAGAGCCTGGTGATTCTCCCAGGACACATACAGTGCTTGTGGGGTACATGTTTTCTTCTATCCAGCCTGCTTTGAGAACTTTGCTCTGTGTCACCAGCCTGCACTTTTGCCATTCAAGCTTAAGTGTTCCTCACTGAGACCCATTCTGGTAAGTCACTAGTAACTTTTGCAATCATCTATCAGAGATTTCTGGAGAAAAAATCCAGTGTAGTTCCACTCATGTTACCATTGAGAGTATCTATTAGTTGTTATACAATTTGATCCATCAAGGAACTGAAAATTTTAAGTTTCAATTACAGTTCCTATTGAAATAATCACATCACTGAATTAAGGAAAAGGGAAAGATCAGGAAACACTTTGTATAAAAAGTAAGCATCATGCCTTCCATTTATGCTCATTTTTAAACTTTACTTATTTCTTCTTTAACAACTTAAGAATTTCTTTCTCAGGGAATTTCAAGCACTTGGGCTTCACTGTAATGGAAACATTTGGTAAATTAAATTATGTGATTAAATACTCTTGCTGAGAACTGCTTCAGAGGCTCATGAAAATCTCCAAAGATACTAGGTGACTTCCATGGACTTTGGAGTTTATATTCACTGAAATCAATTATGACATGTCTAGCTGATTTGTGAAAGTGATAATTAACGCAGTCCTAGTTAATTAAATTGATAGTATCATGTAATTAGAATAACATGATATGCAAATATTCTCAGCAGCAATTTCATGCATAATCTGCAGACTTTGAATTATTTGACAGAACCTATCCTTACTAGTGAATACAAAATAAACTGAAGAATGGAGTTGTTTTATTCTCAAATGCTAATGAACTGAAAAAAACTAGGTACTGAGATGATGTGTTATTTCACAAACTCTTACTCTACAAGCAGCTCTCCACAGTCAGGATATTTCAAGGTGCTTTGGAGTAACTTTATTAAGTGAATCTCATGATAGCCACCAGTAAGAGCACAGAGGGGAATGGTACATTATCCCAAATATCATAGTATTAATGGTTTATAAAATCTAATAAAGGCATCAGGTTGGTTGGTTGGTTGTTTTTTAAATCCATATTATAAAGCAGTAATTTTACTAAAATATTTTAATACCTTTATAATAATCTATTTTATCTGGGGAAGAAGAGGCTTACACATGGATTTCTTATTTCTGTTGCCTAGGCTGTGTTATAATAATGTTGCTAATTTGAAAATTCACTGGATTGTAGCCAGTGGTAGCCAGGTGATTGTTTTGTATCACTACACTGAACAGAAATTAAAGATACTAAAGAACATCCAATAAACACCCTCCTTAGAGTAAACAGAATTGGGTCTTCTGATTAATCTTGTTATGTATAGGAATTAACTGTTCTCAAAAAGAAAATAGATTACATCAACATTTCCAAGTTAGGACATACGTTTCCTTGATTTAGGAACATGAGGATTTTAATTTTTTACTGAAGCATTGTAAGTTCAAGAACTGCATGTCAGAATTTAAATTTTAAGATTGTATGCTGCTGTCACATCAAGAGTGGTGATTTTATACAATAGAATTTAATTAATATTATGAAGAAAATATCTTCCAGGATGGCCACTTTCAAAAACAGAAACAGTTCTGGACAGTGGTCAGATCTGCAATTACTACACACTGCAGACATAAAATTGTTATTAAATAATTACTCACCAGGAAAAAAATTAATTTCTACTTCTAGTCATCTCACAGAGGCCAGTATATTTGCTATAATAGGTGTTCCTTTTAATGTTCTCTTCAGATCATCTTATGGCTTTTTAAAAGTACAAGTAGCATCTGTTTTATGTAGTGTAGTAAGAGTGCTTTTATAGATTTCAACAGCTTGTTTATTATACTTGCCATGATTTAGTTTAATGTTATGATCACCCTTTCTTTCCATATTACGTGATGTCACCCTGCGTGCTGTATATTCCCCTTGTATTTACATAAAACCATTAAGAATCAGAGAAGAGTCTTTTCAGTTTCAAAGTACAATGTGACCAGTCCCATAGGATATGGGGCTTTTTGCTCTCTGAAGTGTAACTTATTGTGTCAAGGCTGAAATTGATTTGTCAGAGGGGTCACCAGTGTTGTAAGGTGGTTTTAATTTCACTCTAGAGTTTAGACTCTGTTTTCCAAGGGTAATTAAGTAAAACCTGCAATTTCAACAAGCCACTTAAAGGTTGAATTAGATATTATTTGTGTTGTAATACATAAACTAAAATGGCCATTATTATTGTTATAAATACTCATGACATGAAAAACAAAGAGGAAAAGTGTATTCCACTTATTCATTAGCCTGTACAATTATAAAACATACAAACAGAAAAAAGAAATCAAAACCAAAACTGAAAAAACAAATGCAAAACCAAAACCAGAAACAAACAAAACCAAAACAAAACCTTCCCCCTCATTTTCCATTAGATCTGTAGAAAATATGGCTGTACACAATTTTGCTTAGAAAAGTGCAAATTTGTGCCTGCCTGTGATTCAAAGTTGTTATTCTTTGACACTATTTCAGCTGCAGCTGAGAGCACTGCCAGTTAAATGCAATCACATTAGTAAAGATATGGGCTTCTAAACTTTGTTGTTTTTTTAATATTAATTTTGTGTATCTTAGCAGGACTCCTTGATTTATTTCTGTTTGTTTGCTTGTTTGTTTTCTGGTTGTTTTGTTGTGGGTTTTTTTTCCACAGCTGGTTAAATTAGCATAACAGTAGTGACCATAATCCACTTAACTACATTAATGCTAGCAAAGAAAGGTGCAGAGACATGGTTCATCCCTGAGAGACAACAGAAATACAATGCTTTAGAGCAGACTCTGAACTAGCGGTGTTATTGACAGCTCTCTCGTTCTTAGGCGTTACTTCTTGCATGGTAGTTGGTGAGCAGAGACAGCTTTCTTGTTATGATGTCTTATTCTTCTCCTATTTCAAAAAAATCATCTATTTTTACCTGTTTCTTGTAAAGATAATGCATTTCATAGCAAGACTATCAAAAGTTTGTCATATACTCTTACATACACATGATGTGAAGGAGGGCTTTCCACAGAAAGAATGACTGGTAATAAAAACAACTAGGGAGTTCTGTCTACTCAAACAGTAAATGTCATGAGAGTGCCTGGACTTGAAAGTAAAATTGTTGGATTTCTTATTTAATTGCTTCCTGTTTGTTTCTAATAGAGCACTTTTAACTAGGATGCTAAAAGCTAAACTGTTGCACTTAGGATATCTGAGTATCAGTAGTTGCAGTCAGATGTATCTCTGTTCTTCTTCCAATCCTTTATAGGGTCCCATATGGAATATAAAATGTGCTTCCTCATGTTTAACCACAGATACAAACATAATTGTCACCCTTTCCAAAGGTGGTCACGACATAAGGGCACACACAGGATTTATAACATGTATCAGTATTATTTATTTTAAAGATTGGAAATGCCAGGAAGTTGTGGTTAGCTTTGAAGATTCTAATATGCTTTGAGAGAGGGAAAAAACTAATAGATATTGGATCAAGTTGGGAAGCCATGGTAAGCATGAAGCTATTTGAGAATATGCTATGTAGTATCTGAGGGTTTGCATGATTCAGTATGTGCTGTATAAATAGCCATCCTGAATTTTCTGTGGTGGGTCAGTGGAATATAACTACAGCCTACTAGTTTGCAATAAGTCATTGTAGTATGCTGCTGGCATAATTCTTCAGGTTCACAGAAGAGCCTGACTTGAATGGTGCCCCACGAATGTGCTTTGAGTGGGGTCTTCCAACAGATTACAAGTTCTATTTTACTTCCCTTTGAAGTCAGGACAGGCCTTAAACAATGACAATAACAGCTAGTATCTGCTTATCTCTTGTGAGAGACAGAAGAAGCTCATAGCCAGATCAAATAAACTGAATTAAAACATTAGGAAGATTGCATTATTTTAAATGTGATTTGTTTGATAATATAACAATCAGAGAAACTGATTGGACAAGGTTCTGAATTCTTAATAGGTCAGCCCAGATGCAGATTCAAATAGATGGCTATACAGCTGTCTGACAACAGAAAAAAAAAAAAAAAGTCCTTTCTAGGCATTTATTAATGTAAATGAAACACATTTTTATCTCTAATACAGTTGATGAAAAATAATTGGGTTGCTGCTGAAAGATACACTGGAAAAGGTATCAGAAAACTGAACTATGAACCTTTTCCTCTTTATTTTAATGCTTCTTTAAGAAACAGCTAAATAGACACACAAAGTAATTATTTCAAGAAAATGTTACTTGCAAAATGCTTTTGATGCAGTTGTAGTTGAGCTGTCACAGTCAAATTGCAAACAGAGACATTAAGAGTCCGAGCAACTTAGGTGTATTCAGGTGGTTAAAAATTCAGCCCCTTTTGTTCTACTTTGGACTTAGATTTCATTATCTTTTTGTACCTGAGAATAGGGCAGAAGTGGGCTTTCTGAATCTCATGTTTTCAAGTATTTTTACTGTGTCCAGTTCTGGGCTCCTCAATTAAAGAGAGATGTTGAGGTACTGGAACGCATCCAGGGCAGGGCAACGAAGCTGGTGAGGGGCCTGGAACACAAACCCTATAAGGAGAGGCTGAGGGAGCTGGGGTTGTTTAGCCTGGTGAAGAGGAGGCTCAGGGGTGACCTCATTGCTGTGTACAACTACCTGAGGGGATGTCGTAGGCAGGTGGGGGTTGGTCCCTTCTCCCAGGCAACCAGCAGCAGAACAAGGGGACACAGTCTCAAATTGTGCTCGAGGAGGTGTAGGCTGGATACTAGGAGGAAATTCTTCACAGAGAGGGTGATTGCCCATTGGAATGGGCTGCCCAGGGAGGTGGTGGAGTCGCCATCACTGGAGAAGTTCAAGAGAAGACTGGATGATGCATTTAGTGCCATGGTCTAGTTGATTGCTTAGGGCTGGGTGATAGGTTGGACTGGATGATCTTGGAGGTCTCTTCCAACCTGGTTGATTCTGTGATTCTATGATTCTATTCTATATTTAATATCTTCAGCATCTCTAAAAAACCTTAATGATTTAAAGCTATTCAGTATTTACAAATAATTACATTACGTTGTCATGGTTAAGTCATAAATCAGCTTTGTCTACATCATCACCCACCTTGAAGTAAAAAGCTAGAAAATACATATATATGTAATTGCAAAGTTTGCTCAAGATATGAATCTGCATCAGTAGGTAATGGAAGATGTATGGATGTGTAGGGTATTGAGGGTTGTCTCTCCATATATACTCTTAGAAACTGAAGCTACGCACAAGCTCAAGTCAGGGTCCATTGACTACACAGTGGTTGAGCTGCATCTTTAATTTAGTTCCTCTGAAAGAATCCAGCTTAAAAAATCTGATATAATTTTGTGAGGGGAGCCCAATTATTGTAAGCAGGGAGAATTTGTTTGCTTCAACAACTATCTTCTGACAAAAAAATAAAACACTAACATAGAGACATCTTCATTCTTTAATTAGGCTGCAAGTGGCACAGGGGTATAGGTAGGACCTGACTTCTTTTAGATAAAGTTTTTCTCATTAAGCTGTATTTTTTTTTCCAGTATCAATGTTTATCAATGACATTTTGCTTTTATAACATACCCTTTATTCTAACATATGGGTTTATTACAAAATAATCAAGAACTAGTGTTTAATTCTCTATACATAGGAGGAGAAGTAATTCTTTATCCTGTTACCTAGAGGAAAATATTTAGGAAACTATAGAGAAGGAAGCATGTCAAGAAAAGGGATCATGATGCCTTTTCTGAGTGCATTTGTTTCTACAAGAACCTGTTTTCAAATTAATATATTTTTCTGCCAATGTTTTTTTCATATTGCACAAATATCTATTAAATTCATGCCAAAAGAAACTCTCTGGAAAAATGGAAGAAAGTCTCAGAAGCCAGCAGTTTCTATTGCACTTCCTTCTGTTGAGAAATTACTCTTTTACAGGTAGGTCTACTGACAAAATAAAGACTGTGTGCTGAACTCATTGTGGAACAAGTTGCCACTGACTGAAGGGCTGCTGTTTGTCCCATCTTCTTTCCATGTCTGGTAATTTGCCTTCAGTCTGTGTTTTGCAAAGTCAGACCCAGTGAGCAGAAACAGTTGCTCTTACATTTCTAATCCATGAGCTGCTAAGGGAAATATTTATGAAAAAGATTAGAGCCAAAATAGACTGAAGTTGTTACTGTCTGTTGTATCAACAACCCAAGTTTTAAAATTATCCAACTTCCCCTGATGATACTGAGGTCCTTTACATGAGTTAGTCATCTCTCCCTGTTTTGTAAGCTTGAAATAGGGACAAGGACATATGAATTTGAAATGAAACTTCATTTGTAAATCTGCCTTATTTCATGTGTTTAAATTAGAAAACTTATTTTAGCATAAATGCATGGGTGGTTTTGAACTTCGTGCATGAAATACGCTTGATATGGAAAACATTTCAGCTTCTGCAGCCATTTGGTACAATGACGGTTAGCACATACGGTATGTAAAATCTGAATCCCTCTCAGGGAAATCCTTATTTGAATTGTAGATGAGAAATTTCTAAAAGTATAATTAGCTTAGCTTGATACCTCTTTCTCCTCATTCTGTGAAGAAATATCATCCATAAACAAAGAAAGAAAGGAGGACACTTTCTCTTGCCTCTTAGCAGCTGGGAAGCATTGCACTGTCACGTTCTCTAATTCATACCTCACCTCTTATTCAGCAAGTCCCAAGTGGGTTCTGAGTTTGGATTGTCTTAACAAACTGACCAATAAAACCAAGAAATACTATAATACCTTTCTTAACAGTAGCTGATGATAGTACCCCAGGGAAGCATTCTAGCCAAGTAAAATTATTTTGAAAGGTGTATTATTTGACTCTGATTTGAAAGTCAAACATAATGCACTATTTTATTCTTGGACAGACTACTAATTGACACCAAATTCTAGTTTGCTCTTCAATGACATGGCTGAGGGTAAGCACCTCACTGTAATTTCCAATGCATTGTCCACCCATGTGTTATCTGAGTAATGTGGCTGTTACTGTTTATTTGTTTGTTTGTTTGCTTTTTTCTTCTAAAAGTGTTTTCTAATCTGGGGGTAAAGAGCTCTTCTGATCTTTATTTGCTTCTGGACCTCATATTCTCATCTATAAAGACAAGGAACACCTTTTTGCTTACCCTTATACTTAGCAAGTGTGTGTGAAGTGGAACAGCAGACTTCCTTATACTCTTGAGAGGTATATTGATTGAAAACACTGACCGTTAAAAATAAGTAGAGGAGAATGTATGCCCCAAAATCACGGTTTCTATTCAATATTCCCTGGAATTTGGGGAGAGGTTGCAGACTTAGTATTTTGAAACAGACTTTCCTCTTAAAGAAAGAAATAAAAAAAGAGAGAAATTTGAGGCTTATATCCCATCTCAAGATGAAAGGGTACAATCAGTGCATCTTGGCAAGGAGAAATGGAAGATGAATTATGTGGCTGAGAGATGGATATTTTATCCAGCAATGGAGTGATCAGACTTGGGAGATAAGAACGATTTGAACTATGTAGAAGAAACTTATGCATCAGGCATTGTTGCCAGTACTTTCTTTCAAGAGAAACTTAAGTAATATTTACATTTAAAGCAATTTATTTTTTTCCTTCCCTTTTGAATTGTAAATCAGTATTCAAATCACATGGTAAATGTATCAAAGCTAAGAATTAGGTATTTTGTTTGCTTTTGACTTTTTTTTTTTTTTTACTTCCTTCCTCTCCTTAATGAATGTTGAGATTCTCACTTCATAATGTGATCTCAAGGACTCATGACTTGAAGAAAAATCTGTTCTCCTGAGGGTGATTTAGACTGTGTAATTGTGAAAAGAATCTGAGGTAACATTGTAGAATCCTAAAATTAGGAAGAAATGTCTGAATTGTGCAGGATTCAAAAGAGCTTAAAGTTTGTATTAAGTCTTAGCTCTGGGATATTTAGTAAAAGGGTGAAAATACACAGAGAATTTAGAAAAATTCTAAATGGTTCTCTGTATCAGAAAGAGATAAAAAAGCAGAATTTATGTAAGACAGATGCAAATTCTTACTGCTGATGACAAAGACTTCTATTTTAAAAATATTTTCTTTTTTTTTATTTTAATCATTAAAAGAAATAGTGTGGGGGAGGGTTATGTTAAGTCATAAAAGTTTAGTGTAGTTTCCACCTGACCCACCTTTTCAACCACTAATATCAAAAGTAATGTATGTTATTCCCAAATACAATTGATATTCACTGTGCCAGCTGTGAAACACTGGAGTCAATAAGGACAATCTTACATATCAGATGAAAGTAAAATATATGCAAACCTATCACCTCATATTCCCTTTGTTGAAAGTTTATTTATTTATTTATTTATTTTCTGTAGATATTCTACATTTATTTGACAGCACGTGTAACTTTTCAATTGCTAAAAGAAGAAACTATATTTAAAAAAATAGAAAAAGAGTAAGAAAAATCCTTATAATCCACTCTATTTCACCATTTACATTGTTTTCCTGTCAGGAGCTATACTCTGAAGTAAACACAACTGTTTATGTATACCAGAATTTCAAGACAATTTTGGCATGTTCAAGCTCTTGCTAGTGACTTGTAATTTTGTTTTCAACCACTTCACAGATTGGATACCTTTGAAGTGATTCTTGAACCTGTATTTAAACTATAAACTTTTAACTTCTGTAAATCTGCATTCAAACCTAAAACAGTCTTCAAGATGGCAGTTGGCAAGATGCTAAGTTCACGAGGCTTGCCAAGTAACTTGTGCAGCAGCACCCTTCGAAGGGTGGAATTGCTACTGCTGGAATGTCAGAGGCATGTTGGCTCTCCTCTTCTTGCCAATGGGTTTAGTTGGCTGAATTTGTCTTTCTTTGTGTCTTTCAATATTTATTTGACAGGCTCTTTCACAGTGCTTTTTCTGGAAGACAAGTGAAAAATGTATCACTTCATAGGTTTAAGTCTTTTCCCTAGTAATGTAAAAATTACTTTTGGTTAGTGCTGATACTTTCTTGTGAAAAGTCAGAGTGAAAGTGAGAACTCTAACTTGTCTCTGTTGTGCATGTACCTCGGTCATTTCCCTTCTCGTGTATTTCCTTAGTCCCAGACCCCTTCCTCCAGCTTATGTGACTTCTTTAGAATACCTTGTATCTTTTGCTGCAAAAATCTTTCAGAAAACCATTCTGAACTAGTGTCTATAAGATTCTTTAGCATTTTGAAAAGCTCTCTTAAGATGAAAGGTGAGATTTATATGCCAGTAGGCTTTTATCCTAAAATTGCTATTTTAATTCTGTCTTTTTTTGTTTTTAAACCTCTTCCTTTCTCTTCTTCCTTCCCTCCATCCATACCCTCTCACAAAACCAAACTTTCCCTCCTGTCTCTCATGTGTGTGATGGTTTGAAACTGTCTTTTTAATTTTTCCTTGCAAAATTCAGAACAGAGAAAGTGAAAGAATGTAAATAAGTCACTATTGGGTGTAAGAAAGCAAAATAACGATTGTTCTAAACACTTCCATTGGATAGATAGAAATGTTTAAGAACTATTACCCAAAACAAAGTAGGCATTCTGCACATTCTGCGTTCGGCAGTGGGGGCAGTTGCTGGGCTGTCTGGCTGCTGTTTCTTCTTCTCTTCTGACTGAAGATAACACACTGACCTTGGCAGCTAAGTTAACAACTTTCTGCTCTAACTAAACTCTGCTTCTCTGTCCAGGGGGGTCTGGGGGGGGAAGCTCCTGGGAGAGAGAGAGGCCCCTTTGGGAGGGTCCCCTTGGGGGGAAGCAAAGGGAGCTTGGTTTTGCTTTTTCTGTTGATTGTATATATTTGTGAATGCTGTGAATTTTGTATATTCGTATATATTCATTGCATTTCATTGTAGATTTTAGACTCTGCTTGTAAATACAGCTTTTCATTTGCTTCCAGACTGAGCTAGCCTGGTTATTGTTGGTGGGGGGGGAATTTCAGCTCACACCGACACACTTTTTATTTTTGGCGCCCAACGTGGGGCTCGATTGCTTGTGATTTATTTCTGCTCAGATTAGGAAGCAAAATGAAGCTGTTTTGGATTCTGAGTCATTTTATTTCATCTATTATCAGTGTGATTGTTTACAGATGGGCTGTTTCCTGCATGATAGACAAGATCGTGAGATATGTGGCATATAAGTCGTTTCTTTGGGTTAAGAACAAGTTACTGAATGTTGGTGAATTCTGTTGTGATCTTATTGGGCTAAGAAGCTATGGTAACTCAACTATGGATCTGCTAGCAGACACATATGAGTTTGTTACTCCTCTTACAACTACAGAGGGTCTTTGGAACCAGTGGTACCCTAGATATCTTGTGCTAGCCTTAATCTTAATTTTGTTGTTTCTTGGAATAATTATATGGCTACTGATAGCACTGTGTCAAGAAAGACATAAGGCTACTTGCTCTTCCAACTCTGCTGTGAATGTGAAAATCAATCCAGTAAATTTGGTGGCCACTGTAACCAGAAAGCGTAAAGGAGATACAGATACTGCAGGAGATGGTGCAGATGGAGATGAGGGTCCTTCTACTCAGGGTCCCTCTGTTAAGAAAGATCCTTCTGATGAGGAAGAGAGGGTTAGCCTTAAAACTCTGGTAGACCTCTTGAGACCCCACATGGATGATGGAGATGTAGGTCAGGATGTAGACCATGGTAGATTAGCAAATGCTGGCAGAGCCTCTGAACTCAAGGAAATTCAATGGAGGATTACAACAGGATTATGGGGACAGCAACCTCAGGATGATGATGATGATGATGATGATGAGGATGACATACAGTCAGCTAATGCACCCAGACAGGAAATTAGACATGTGAGGAAGGATTACATCAGAGGAGATAATGAGCCAGTCCTGTCTTGGCTAGCCAGGTGTTTTGATATGGGAGCCCCAGCATTGGTGGTAGGTGACAAGTCGGCCTCTCAGTTGGGGATGCTCTCAAAGGATACAGGCATAGACAGGCACCTAGGCAAGTGCATTGGTAAAGTTTCTCTGTGGGCACGCCTCCTACTGGCAGTCTCGAGGTACCCCAGCAGAGATGATTTACCATGGAACCCTAAGCCTTGGACCACAATAGCTGAGGGAATCAAGCGTCTGAGAGAGTTTGCTGTGAGAGAAGTAATGTATGGAGATCATAAGACTCTGAATCCTGATGAAATTCCTGTTGGAACAGGCCTTGCCAAAAAGCTCATTAAGCTTGCTCCTCCTAATTATGCCACTATTCTGGCAAGCAGGATTGTGGCAAGAAATTATGGTGGAGTGCCTCCTACTGTTGGCCATTTCACTGACCAAATGAGGCAGTTGGAGGATAGTCTTGCATGTACTTCTTTGGTTTCAGCCATTGAAACTCTGTCTGGAAAGATGGAGAATTGCATGAAAGAGCTGAAGGAGGAACTTAAAACCTCCATATCCAACTTGATGAAGGGGGATGATTCTGATTCCTCTTCCTCCAGATGGATACAAGTTTCAGCTGTTAGGAACAGATGTGCTCCAAGAAGGCCATTCCAAAACAGGTCAAACCAAAACAGACAGCAGAGGCAATCACGTGGCAGTATCTGGATAACTCTGCGTGATCAGTTTGGTGAGAACATGAACAGATGGGATGGTCAACCAACTTCTGATCTTTTCAAGAGGTTACGGGAGCTGCAGAGGGGCAGATCCCGAGGTAGCAATACCAGGAGGGTAGCTGTCGCTTCCTCAATTTCCCAGAACAACTCTGATAGCTCCAACAGTGATCCTAATTCTGGTGCTGGACGTTGTGCCAGCTGTACATGTGGAGGTAATCCCCACCATTAGGAGTGCCCTGCCTTCTGCCAGGGGGAGGTAAGGGATAATGGAGATAACAGAATCTATTGGGATGTGTACATCCAGTGGCCTGGCACTTCAAAATTTCAGAAGTACAGGGCCTTGGTTGACACAGGAGCTCAGTGCACCATAATACCATCAAATTATCAAGGGGGAGAATCTATAACTATTCAGGGAGTCACTGGTGGATCTCAAGAGTTGTTTAAGATAGAGGTTGATATAAGTTTAACTGGGAAGCAGTGGAAGAAACATACTATTGTAACAGGTCCTAATGCACCTTGTATTTTGGGAATTGACTTTCTGAGAGAAGGGCGTTTTAAAGACCCTAAGGGTTACAAATGGGCTTTTGGAATAGCAACTGTAGAAATTGATGGAGGAAAATTGAAGTTGTCCATTAGACCTGAGCTTTCAGATGAATCTGCAGTTGTGGGACAACATGAGATAGAGGATGTAAAGCTGCCGGTTGCTTCTCAAACTGTGCATCACAGACAATACAGAACCAACCGTGACTCTTTGGTGCCCATTCAAAACTTGATTCGTCAGTTGGAGAGTCAGAAGGTCATCAGCAAAACTCATTCACCTTTCAACAGTCCAATCTGGCCTGTGAGAAAGCAGAATGGAGAGTGGCGTCTGACAGTTGATTTCCGTGCCTTGAATGAAGTAACTCCACCCATGAGTGCAGCTGTACCAGACATGATGGAAGTCCAATATGAGCTGGAATCCAAGCAGGCCAAATGGTATGCTACCATAGACATTGCTAATGCTTTCTTCTCTATTCCCATAGCAGAGGAATGCAGGCCTCAGTTTGCTTTCACCTGGAGAGGCATTCAGTACACATTCAATCGTTTGCCCCAGGGGTGGATTCACAGTTCAACCATCTGCCATGCAGTGATCCATGATGCTTTGGAGAAAGGTGGAGCTCCAGAACACATTCAGTTCATCGATGACATCATCGTCTGGGGTGAGACTGCTGAAGAAGTCTTCGAGAAAGGTAACAAAATCATTGACATTCTCTTGCAAGCCGGTTTCGCTATCAAGCGAGACAAGGTGAAAGGACCTGCCAGAGAAATCCAGTTTCTGGGAGTGCGGTGGCAAGATGGTCGCCGTCACATCCCAGTGGATGTGATAAACAGAGTCTCCACCATGGCAAATCCCATGAACAAGAAAGAAACTCTGTGTTTCTTAGGCATAGTGGGATTTTGGAGACTGCACATTCCTGGATACAGTCAGATTGTGAAACCTCTCTATGATGTGACTCAAAAAAGAAACAGTTTCCAATGGGGTCCTGAGCAGCAAGCAGCCTTTGACCAGATCAAGCGAGAGGTAGTCCAAGCAATGGGTCTGGGACCTGTCCAAGCTGGTCCAGACATTAAGAACATTCTGTACACGGCCGCGAGTGACAATGGTCCAACCTGGTGCTTATGGCAAAGAGCTCCAGGGGAGACACGAGGACGTCCTCTTGGTTTCTGGGGTCGTGGCTACAGAGCCTCAGAGGCAAACTACACTCCAACAGAGAAAGAGATTTTAGCTGCTTATGAAGGAGTGAAAGCTGCTTCTGAAGTGATTGGAACTGAGTCACAACTTCTTCTAGCTCCTAGATTGCCAGTTCTGAATTGGATGTTCAAAGGCAAAGGTTCTTCACCACATCATACAACAGATGCTACCTGGTCTAAGTGGATGGCTCTGATAACACAGAGAGCTCGAATGGGAAATCTCGAAAGGCCTGGTTTGGTGGAGGTGATCACAAACTGGCCAGAAGGCACAAGCTGTGCAAAACCTCCAGAGGAGAGAGTAGCTCGTGCTGAGGAACCTCCTCCTTACAGTGATCTGTCTGATGATGAAAAGAGATATGCTTTGTTCACAGACGGTTCCTGTCGTCTGGTTGGGAACAAGCGGAGATGGAAATCTGCAGTGTGGAGCCCAACGCGCAGAGCTGCAGAAGCGAGAGATGGAGAAGGAGAATCCAGTCAATTTGCAGAGGTAAAAGCTGTCCAGCTAGCTCTTAACGTAGCTGAACGTGAGAGATGGCCAAAGCTTTATCTCTACACTGACTCGTGGATGGTAGCCAATGCCTTGTGGGGTTGGCTGAAAGACTGGAAGAAGAATGGCTGGCAGAGGAAAGGAAAGCCAATCTGGGCTGCAGATCTGTGGCAAGACATTGCTGCTCGTATTGAGAGAATCCCAGTGAAAGTGAGACACATCGATGCTCACATTCCTAAGAGCAAAGCTACTGAGGAACAGCAACACAACCATTAGGCAGATCTAGCTGCAAGAGTTTCCCAGGTGGACACAAACTCTGATCCTGATCCTGATCTTGACTGGAAACACCGAGGTGAGCTGTTCTTAGCTCGGTGGGCCCATGACTCGTCAGGACATCAAGGCAGAGATGCAACCTACCGATGGGCTCGTGACAGATCCATTGACATTTCCATGGATGCTATCACACAAGTCATCCATGACTGTGACATTTGTGCTGCTATTAAGCAGGCAAAGCGGATCAAGCCCTTGTGGCACGGTGACCGATGGTCCAAGTACAAGTATGGTGAAGCCTGGCAGATTGACTACATCACTCTACCTCGTTCTCGATCTGGTAAGCAGTATGTGCTGACTATGGTAGAGGCAAGCACTGGATGGCTGGAAACTTATCCAGTTCCTCATGCAACTGCACATAACACCATTCTTGGCCTGGAGAGACAAATCCTGTGGAGACACGGAACTCCAGAGAGGATTGAGTCAGACAACGGAACTCATTTCAAGAACAATCTTGTAAAAAACTGGGCCAAAGAGCACGGCATCGAGTGGATATTCCACATTCCCTACTATGCACCAGCTGCAGGGAAGATCGAACGCTACAACGGTTTGCTGAAAACCACTCTCAAAGTCATGGGGGGTGGATCTTTGAAAAACTGGGAGAAACATTTAGCACAAGCAACCTGGTTGGTGAATAGTAGAGGTTCAGTGAATCGAGCTGGACCTGCCCAATCAGATTTGTTGCGAAAGGAAGAAGGTGATAGAGTTCCTGTTATCAGAGAAAAGAATCTATTAGGCAAAACTGTTTGGGTATTTTCTCCTTCAGGAGAGGCCAAACCTGTCCGAGGGGTGGTTTCTGCTGAAGGTCCTGGTCACACCTATTGGGTGATGCAAGAAAATGGTGAATTTCAGTGTATTCCACAAAGAAATCTAACTTTGGCTGAGAGAGGTTAAATTCAGAGTGTTGCGCAGATACAGCATCGCGCCCAAGAGGAGAGTTCATGAGATCTACGGTGCACGAACCCTGAGAGCCCTGAGTCACCTGAGAGTCCCTGTTCCTTTCTTCGCTCCATCTGCGAGGAAACAAGCTGTTTGCTGTTTTTCCTGTGATTTGACTCTTTTGAATCATCTACATCCGAGATAGCCGGAATGGACTATGGTCTTTATTCACCTATTGTTGTAGATATTATTTTAGATTAGATAGATGATAGTAGCAGCCAATGGAATTGTTTAGAAGGGGTGGACTGTGATGGTTTGAAACTGTCTTTTTAATTTTTCCTTGCAAAATTCAGAACAGAGAAAGTGAAAGAATGTAAATAAGTCACTATTGGGTGTAAGAAAGCAAAATAACGATTGTTCTAAACACTTCCATTGGATAGATAGAAATGTTTAAGAACTATTACCCAAAACAAAGTAGGCATTCTGCACATTCTGCGTTCGGCAGTGGGGGCAGTTGCTGGGCTGTCTGGCTGCTGTTTCTTCTTCTCTTCTGGCTGAAGATAACACACTGACCTTGGCAGCTAAGTTAACAACTTTCTGCTCTAACTAAACTCTGCTTCTCTGTCCAGGGGGGTCAGCTCCTGGGAGAGAGAGAGGCCCCTTTGGGAGGGTCCCCTTGGGGGGAAGCAAAGGGAGCTTGGTTTTGCTTTTTCTGTTGATTGTATATATTTGTGAATGCTGTGAATTTTGTATATTTGTACATATTCATTGCATTTCATTGTGGATTTTAGACTCTGCTTGTAAATACAGCTTTTCATTTGCTTCCAGACTGAGCTAGCCTGGTTATTGTTGTTGGTGGGGGGGGAATTTCAGCTCACACCGACACAATGTGTTAGAGTTTTGAAATATGTTTGGGGAGTTGTTTGGTTGACTTACAGTGTTGAAAACCTGGATCTCACTGTACTGCAATTAAATTTCCTGTGAAAATTTAACTAAGCATGAAAAAACCCTGGAGTTTGCACGAGTCGGACAAATACATTGCATCTCTAAGGCAGAAATAAGTATGCGGAGGACTTTCTGCAGGAGACCTGAATACTGGCAGCTGAAAGCCAGAACATGAATGTGGATATATTGTCATTCACTCCACCAAAGCACTAAAATGAAGCAGTGATAGGTACAACTCAGTGCTAGTTGTGCTGGTCACAGTGCATTTTCTTCAGATCCATTCCTGCCAGCCTTACTGAATTCCCTTAAACTCTCCAGAGGCACTAAAGTGCTGAGGTACTTGCTCGTTCAAGAAGGTCTAGTTATAAGTTATGCCAGTGTAGTTTTGTTGTGCATTCAGTATCATCTACTTTAAGTATATTGAGCAATCAATTTAAACTTGTTATTGTCACTGGGGTTTGAAAATTTAATAAGCAATTACATGAGTCCATTCTTTTTTTTTTAATTTTTATTAAGATATTGTTCAATTTCAGACCCTAAAGCAATCGTGCTCTCCAGTATATTGAACTGAAAGAGTCCATAAGTCAGACCAGCTCTAAACTGTATTTTTCCTCACCGATTTATTTGTCTGAATGATACAATATCTCCTTGTGGAATGAATGAAAAGGAAATGTAAATCAGAAGTTAGACCATAAATACAAGGTGCTGCAATGCTTATCAAATCAATGGGCAGCAGAGCACATGACTCTATTCCTATTTTTTTGTTACTGTGTTGCTCTGCTTTCTGTCAGTACCTAAGAGAGTAAAAAACATGTCCTCCTTGAAAATGCAGTTCCGTGTGCAGTTCCATATGTCCCTCATTGATCTTAGAAGAGAATATCTGCAACTGCATAACTGAATTATTTTGTTTTCCTTTTTCCATTTCCTTTTCCCACTTTTTTAACAAAGGACTTTATTTCTCCAGTGTTTTTTCTAATTTAGTTCTAACTGAAGGAAAAACATTACTTAAATAATTTTCTATTTCTATTATTCATCAAGAAGACCTGCAAAATGTTCCAAAATATGAATGAATTCTATTTTAAGTAATGACAATGCTACTCAGACACATTTAGGTTAATATTTTAGTTAAAAAATAAACCAATAAAGAAAAATCACATTCCATTCTTATTATGTCTATCTCCATATCGCAGTAAAACCCATCATTTTAATCAGATTTTCTTCAGTACTCATCACATTACAAATACAAAAGATCAAAGGAAATCCTCCATGAATAGCGTACAGCTACAGAGACACCTGAATTACTATCCTGGATATTAATTTAGTGTTTGAGAAGATAAGGCTCAGAAGACAGAATTCTGGAAAAATCAAAGGGATTTTTTTTTTTCTCAATGTTTCATAAAACCCGACACTCACATTTCAGCAGAAGAAATTCTTCATGTGTTTTCTTGAAAGCTTAATATTAATATCATCTTAATATTAAAATTAGAACAAGAAATATTTTTTTAAGAATTGTATAACCTGAAATTAAATTTAAACTTAAAAATATCTTAGAAAGTGTCCAATGGACTAAAAGTATTTTATTTTTAAACAAGATGCTGTTGTATTCAAATGGAATTCATTTATTTATAACCTTATATTCTCAATTCCCTACAGAAATAAAACTGTATAGATTGTGACTCCTGTAACAAAATAAGTGTACACCATTTTAGGGACTACTGTTTTTCATTATTAGCTAAAAGTCTCAGTAATATGCTAGGAACAAATTCACTATCTACTACATTCCTAATTTTCTTCTAAGAAAATCCTTTTTGGTGAAGTCAACTTTTGTCCAATTCCTCTGTTTCTCCCTAGAGAAAATCCAGTCTATTCTCAGTCATAAGAAAAGCTCCTGGACAAAAATCTATGTGGTTATCATCAAATGTTTTATGTTTTGTTTGGGGTTTGTTTGATTGGTTGGTTTAGTTGGTTTGGTTTGGGGGTTTTTGTTGTTGGTGATGGTTTTGGTTTTGTTTTCTTTGTTTTGTTTTTAATGTTCCTGACACATATAGGACTACTACAGACCCTATTTGGAGTGTTTTTGTATAGTTCTGACCAAAATCACATTTTTGGAGGTGCTTTAAAGCTGGGTTACTCCTTCATTTCAGTTCCTTCACTTATGCTATTCTTTTCTAACTGTTCCTGGTAGAAAAATCAGTGATACATGTCAAAACAGTGTGTAATACTATGTCAATATTATACACGACAGTCATAAAATAGCAGAAATTTGCTGTGACTAGAATAGCAGCTGTCCCATCTTCAGTGTGTATTTATTTCTCCTCCGTTTCCACTTCTCTGAAAATAAAACCACCTTGAAAAAATAAATGAGCAAGGCAAAGGAGTCATCACTGGTGGATGAATTTCTAATATAGCAGATATCCATTTATGAGTGGCAAATAAATGAGAGTTTCCTCTGTAATCTGTACTTATTTTCAGGCAATTTCCTTTTGTTTACAGAAATGCATGTCTACATTCCATGGTGAGGGTACTGTGGATTAGATGAGATATTTTTGTTCTTAGTGAAATGGCCAATATCCACTTGAAAAACTGATTTACAGATTGTGACACACTCTTTGGAGTGGTGGCATTTGTTACAACAGGCCAAGTTCCCACCTACAAGTATTACACTCCCTTGAAAGATTAGCCTGTCATTTACATTTGAAGTTTATTTATTTTTGTCTATTTTCTGATTCGCAGTTTCTAGTAAATGAAATACTGTGCTGCTTTGTTGACCTTTCTTATCTCTCTGTAGGCTGTTGCTTGTTACTGAATCATGTTACATTGCTGAGAGTGTGATGAATTGAATGGGTTTAGTTTCTATATGACTAATAAAAGGCTGACTTTTCTAAGTCCTAAAAAAATTAACTATGAAGCAATATTTAAAGTGTAGAAAGGACACAGAAATAATTTCTCCAGTGTTGATGTGTACACACTTGTTTGTTCATACATGCACATATAAATGTACATAACACACACACACAGACGCAGGGTCTTGGCAGGGCTGCTTCATTTTTTTTTCTTCCTTCTGTGAAAGATAAAATCTGCCCCTAGATTACACATGTTGAGAATATATCTTCTTCTGTACTATCTTCCTGATAAAAATGTGACTCTACAAATGCCTCCTTTAGATGTACTCTAGTGACTAAGCTTTATTATTTGTAACTTATTAAGACAATCTGGCATTAAATCAAAATCAAGAGTCTTGCTTTTGAAGTTTTGTTTAATTTTTAAAAGACAGATGAGTACATTTGAAATTGGTTTCCCTGGTTGCATGCTTCAGCAATTTATACACACTATCTAACTGCTGCAAGGAAGCAAATTGATCTTTTGGACATGCTGTGATATTTGTTACACAGGACCTTAATTTTTTGAAATAGAGGAACACACTCTTCCACATTTCCACCTGACATAATAGGTTACTGAAAATTAGTGTTGCAATTGATGCTTCTTTTGCATGGTGGATTGAGCACTGACTTACCAGGTAGTGTTCATTTACTCTTAATACCTGCAGAATTGTGCCACTAATTTTCAGCTCCTTTAGATGCCATTAGTAACTGTAGCATTTCTGGAAAGAAACTAATCATCATTTTGGAAAACATCACAGGTGAAAGTGCATACTTTGATGGGAGAACCACATCAAAAGAAGAAGAGTCTTTTCTCTGCACCGAAGAGTGACCAAATTATAAAAATATAATATAAATGTTTCCATTAAAATTTCAGCTTTCTATGTAAATGTCAAAATATTAAAATAATTCCCCTGTAACATCTGTTCATTTTGTGTCCATCCATGTCTTTTATTTCAGTCTAATTTCCATATTCCACTTGCTGTTCTGTGAGTCCACTTTATTGTTTTCCATTGTTCATTCAGTTATTTCTTCACTCATCATGATCCATTTATCCTCTGCTCTGCAAATTCTGGTCTTCATCTTTTGTATCTAAAACACCAATCTGCCTTTCTCTATCATTTTGTCCCATTTACCAGCTGTCTTTACATCTGTTTTTCAGTCTGTGATTACTCTTCTGTGTAAGTATTTGACTTTCACATTGAATAAGGTATGTTAAGGACATTTGCTTTTTGTTCTTATGGCAGAATTTTCTCATTCTTCCAATTCCATCTATGTTTTTTCCCTCACTCTGACTCTGGACACTGTGTTGCTCAGCCAGGTAATCAGTGAATTGCAGGAAGACAAGGTACTAAATAATTCTGAGTCAAACACAGAAAACATTTTCTCTTTTTTCCTAGCTTGCTGTTTCTCCTCAGCTTCTTTCTTCAGCAGTTTGCAGTCACAAGTAGCTTTGCCTTGCTTACCCTTCTGTCTCTCTATGACATTTGTGGCAATAGCATACCTTTTACCCTGTGCCTGAATTTCATATCTCCTCTGGTTTTACTCATGCTTTCATCTTAGTTTGAATCTTTTGCAACAGACATTTTCTGAAGGATTTCAAAAGTTCAGCATAATGTATACTTTTCACAGGACAGTAAAGAAATTTAAGTCTTCCTCTTCCTGAGACTCACATACAATGTGGGTTTAGTACAGAATAATAGAACCATAAAATTTTCTGGGTTGGAAGGGACCTCCAGAGGTCATCTAGCCTCTTATTTTTTACTGCCCCTCTTTTTTTGCTACCTGTGGGTCAGAAAAACTCTATTCTTATCTAAGATACTGTTGTGGTTGAGGGGAGGAATATTATTTATTGATTACCCTCACAACAATAATAAACAATATGGCAAACAGGTATTAATAAAAATAGTAACCATTTATTAATGAAATATGCCAGAACTTGTTAAAAGGATCATTGTACAATTGGAAGATATATTTGCAATGGGACTATGAGGTCTTAGGGCAAAATACAAACTATTCTATGCAAATTAGGAGGCAACAACTTGGAAAGAGAAAGTCCCTGAGAGCAGATAGCGCTCGATTACAGTGGGGGGAGGTTCAATAAGAACCGTTAAACCCAAAGGGCAATGAATTACTTACTCACAGCTAGTTTTACCCACATGGGGGATGCTGCTGCTGCTGCTGTGTTATCTTTGGGGAGCTCTCATACATCATGGCATGGTGGATTGCTGGCAAGGAGAGTTTCCCACGTGGTTCCAGGCTGGTCTGGCTTCAGCGGATGGCAGGCAGTTAACAATGCTCTTGGCGACAGGCGCTTGCTTGGCCTCTGGGTAAACTGAGGCACAGCACGATTCTGGTGGCAAGGGGAAGCAGACAAGGTGAATTCAGCTTCTAGGCTTGTGGCTTCTCCTGCTGGCGTGTGTATGGCTTATGGCTTTATGCCAGGCTCTGGAACAGGCACTCGAGGCAGGGCAGGGCAACTTGAAGCAGCTTCTATGAGACGGGTCCAAGCAGGCTTGAAGGAAGTTTTCAGCAGGCTTGAGCAAGGCAAGGCAGGGGTAACTATCAAGTCACTTGTATGTATACAAATTGCCAGAGATCAATTGGCCCAATGGGGCACTGAAGTTATTGTGTAGCTGCCCAATGGAAAGGTGTTCTGCCAGGCTATAACCACAAAAGGCAGAAACAAGTACCTCACATCTGGGGCAGCATTGGTCAGCTTACGTGCTCTCACCCCAGATAAACATCATGTTTACCAGACAGACAGGAGTCCTGTCCCCTTTGTTCTTTTTCCCATGTTGCCCTGTTTTTCTGCAGGAAGGAGGGGAGAGAAACAGACTCTGTCTAGACATCTTAAGACCTGTCTGGGTTGTACTGGGCCATGTCATGGCCCTACCATGACAGATACAGGATTAGCTGATGATGCTGGAAGTTCAGTGGAATAAGATGTGATCAATTTCACCTCAATGAACTGACATACTACACAATAATTTTAAACAGAGAGCAATGTTATTTCAAAACAACATTAAAGACATCAGGACATCCACTGTATATCACAGAGACCCTCAGTTAATTCACTGAATAGGGCTACAAAATTATAGCAACAGCCATTAACAGAATTGTTGACTGTGTGAATTGCAGCTTAAAGACCCCTACTCTTTCCTATTCAAATAAATTGGAAGATTGCAGGAAAATGTATTGCTATCCAGTGAGCATGACTGTGCACAACATGCTGAAGACTGTCACTGTCCTCTGTTTCCTTTCTTACATTTGACTAAGGGTGCATATTTTATTTAGTTTCTTTCACAGCAGAAGAAAAACATCCAACCCTGTGTTTAGAAAAAGATGGTCTACATTGAATGATTGGCCTACATTGATGAAATGAATGATTTTTGCCAATACAGGCCATTTTTCTCTTCTGTAATGAAGTTATAAAACCTTTTGTTTAACCTCACTCCATGAACACTATTACAAACAATTGTAAATATAATGGTCAAAAATTTACAAATATAATGTTGGCATAGGTATTAACTTTCCACTTTCTTGGCATAATTTATTAAGGGATAAATGCATTTTAACTTACTGTAACAATTTGAAAGAGCAAAAGTAAAAACACTCTCTGAGTCTGATCTTAGTTGTCCTTTTCTCAGTAACTTTACTGTTGTAAGATCTTTGTATTATGATTATTTCATTGACTTCTGTGTGTGTGTGTGTTAGAGCTAATAGAAGAAGTATATTCCCAGTTCATGTATTTTGTGGTAGAGATGGTACCTCCAGTTCTGGAGCCCCTATTACAAGAGGGATACGGACATGCTGGAACGTGTCTAGAGAAGGGCCACCAGGATGATCAGAGGGCTGAAGCACCTCTCCTATGAGGACAGACTGAAAGAGTTGGGGCTGTTCAGTCTGGAGAAGAGAAGGCTCTGAGGTGACCTTGTTGTGGCCTTCCAGGATCTGAAGGGGGCTACAAGAAAGCTGGGGAGGGACTTTTTAGGCTATCAGATAGTGATAGGACTAGGGGGAATGGAATAAAGTTGGAAGTGGGGAGATTCAGGCTGGACGTGAGGAAGAAGTTCTTCCCCATGAGAGTGGTGAGAGAATGGAATGGGTTGTCCAGGGAGGTGGTTGAGGCCCCATCCCTGGAGGTGTTTAAGGCCAGGCTGGATGAGGCTCTGGCCAGCCTGATGTAGTGTGAGGTGTCCCTGTCCATGGCAGTGGGGTTGGAACTAGATGATCCTTGTGGTCCCTTCCAACCCCAACTGATTCTATGATTCTATGATTCTAATATAATGAGGTTTCAGTGGATGAGTATGAAGGTAGTGTACATTTGTATAGTATTGTGGTTTCTATTGAATCAAAAACTTGTTCATCTGGCAAAAAGCTCCCTGAAGTGAATAGGTGTTCAGTTTGAATTATATTAAATAGGTTTGCATAAGTTACTTCTGTTAGTTGTTGCTTATTATTTTTAATAATACAGATTTAAAATCTGTAAAAAGAAAATTGAAATAAGAAGTGGGGGAAGGAAATCAGCTTTGTTGGGTACACTTCTGAAAATAACTTTTTGCCCTCTTTTTGTTTTAATTTCTGTTTTATTGTTGCTGTGTGGTTTTGTTTTGTGGTGGGTTCTTTGGTGGGTTTTTTTTTGTTTGGTTTTGTGGGTTTTTTTTTAATTGGTTGGTTTGGTTTATTTTATGTTCTTATTCTATTTAAAACCATTATTTCTTTGGGTTGACCATCCTGTGGTGAAAGCTTTCATTCTACACTTTTTAATTGGTCAAATGTTGCCAGTAAAAACACAGACAAAATTAAGGTAGTAGCTGGTGTTAAGCAATTATAAAAAGAAAAAAATTGGCTTTGGGCAAAGACTGGACATCTGAGTATCATAAAGATTGAGATACTAGGTTTCTCTGTACAAGCATATCTGCTCATAGTGATACTTAATCTTTCACATTTGGGAGTTCTGTGCATGTGATAAAAGGTATTAAAGAAGGGGGTTTTTGGGGTTTTGTTGTTTTTTTTTTTTTTAATTAGGTTTTAAATGCATAAATAGCTATAACACTCTAGTCAGTGGTTGTATATATTATCACTGTAATATAAATGAATTAATAATTCTGTGAATATTGAGTTGATATGCACTGTTGAACCATTAACGACAGTGTTTTTCAAATTATCTGAGTTATACATCACTTTCCTAAGTGCAGCAGACCCTTGACTAATGTGTGCTTACATCATTAAACTATTGGTCTGGCTAAACTTTAACACATTATAAAAACCAACTGTGACTTAAGTCTTATTTAATGGAAAGTGAGAAATTTAACTTTTATCAATTGTCATTAAACATTTCTCTCTCCTTGTCTTCTCAAGACCATTAAAGTTAAAAAAGTGTCAGAGATTTCAAGGTTTTAAACTTGTAAATTGCATTCTAAGTCCAAAATTACTTATGCAGAGTAGCTTCAGTAGCCCAATATGGTATTTATTCTCTTATTCAATATCTACAGGTGCACTATGTTATGTTAAAATAACATGACTGACATGAATGTTGTATGTTTCTGTTCTTCTGGTTCTCTCTAGCCATACCAGGTTGAAAATCTCTAAGATAACTCATACCAAGTTTCACATCAAATATCAGAGCAGGCACAGCTATGGCCATAACAGAAATATCTCCAAGCATTCTCTGCCTGGCACCGAGGAATTCACATCGCTTGCTACACAGGGTGTGTAATAGTATGAGAGTTTTTAAAATCAGCTTTATGGAAAAAATCCGGAAGGTACCACTCCAAAGTGTTTCCCTGATTCACCATCAAGACAGGGAATGTATCATCCACTGGGAAATGAGTCCCTTCCAGGGAACTGCAATTCCAGGCAATCCGAGTAGCATGGTCACATGGAGCGTCACAGACAAACACAACCAATGCCAGACTTTCCTAAATTAAGTATTTATATGTTAATCAAAACATTGATCACTGAATGCAGTACTTTTTTTCAAAGCTAAAGTTAACACGTTTTTTTTTATTTTCATTTGGGGAGGGAAAAAAAAAAATCTGGAAAAATCTAAAAGCATCATAACATGAAATTGAGTGACCAGCTGTTTTTGCTGGGTAACCTGAGGGATGCTCAGAGTGCCTGATTGCTTCCCAGCTGCTGTGAGTTCAGCATGTGGCTTCTTTGGCAAGCCTGTGACCCTATACTAAAATGGCTATCTATTCTCAACTGAGTAATGTGGTTAGGTGACAAAGCTCAGACATTATGATCAACCACATGTGATGGGTTCTGCAGATCCATAGAAAAGAGTAACCTCTTTGTGCAGAAAGCACAAACAAATGAGGAGTTTATTTTACATCTGTTATAATAACTTGATAATGTCCTAATGACAGCACAAAAAGTACATACACTCTGCAGAATAAGAAAATACATGGTAATTTGATATTTCTTCCAGTGAAGGAATTAGAATCATAGAATCAGTGACAAATTTATGTTAGGAGGGAAACCTAGATGTCACAGAATTCAACTCCCCAGTGAAACTAACTTCAGAAACCAAAGTTTTGGATAATTTTAGATTATTTAAAAGTTTATATTACTGCAGCTTGATGAAAAAGCAACAGTGACACTCGTAGGAATGGAAATCTTCTGGTGAAAATAACAGTAGGGATTGCAGGTATAAAATTAATCCAGTCAGATAATGACGCTGAAAAGAGTGGTTGCTAGACTTGCATCTACTTCATTACTAACCTCTTTCTCAGATTTCAACAGAGATACATGTAACTTTTGTTTCTTCCATTTCCTTTCACAGATGAGGTTCTTGTTGCTTGAATGTTGCTTTCTGACATAGTAACAGTAAAATACATTGTCTCACTAATGTGATTAGTTTATTTAACTCCATGACTTTTTGTTACAGAAGTTTGGTGGCGAAGCCAAATAATCAACCTTCAGAAAATTAAAAAAAAAAAAAAAAAGTATTTAAAAAAAAAGAGTTCCGTTCAGAATACAGACTATTTAATATAACTGAGTTAGAATAGCTTTTCATTGAGGGTTTGTATCAAGGAGTCAAACTGCTCACTAGTCTGTGCTTTACTCTATTGAGCTCTGAGTGTGTGTGCCTTGACCATAGTCAATGACTTCAGCACTAGTACTGGTGCAGAATCTTTGCAGAAATAACACAAATTCAAATAAAATCATGTTTATTTCAACAAAGAAGGGAAGAAAATATGATGGGGAACATATGTTTTATGGTCCCTATTTTTAAATAATGATAAAGAGGACAGGGTGCTTATAAGGAAAAGCGTATTAAAAACTCTGCTTTGTAAAGAGGTATACATTCTCCCTTGGCTTGCTGTCAAATAGCTCCATAGGTGGGAATACTGTACCATAGCTGAAGAGAATAACGTCGTGTAAGCTTTTGTCACTTTTTTTTTTTTTAAAGCAGAATATAAATAAAACATACTCAAAAATGGGCATGATATTAACTATTAGCAACATGATATTAATAGCACTTTAGAATTTGAGAAATATACTTTGACTCGGACCAAAGATTTTTAAGATGCTTCCAGTAGGCAGCTTTGAACCCTCTTGCAGTTCTCATTCCACTCTTCTCTAGTCCACTCAAGTTACTCAACTCAGAAGAAAACTGCTGTGTTCCTTTCTTCATTCTCCTTACTAAATTCAGTTTCATATTAGCTTTTAACATAATATTTTATTTTGACAAGTAACTCTATTTAAACAACTTTGTCATTTAGAAGATTTTCTTATCCATGTTCCAATTCACACTATTTCACATTAGTGAAAGAAAAATTAAAAAAAAAAAAAATTAGTCCTCTGAAGATGTGACTTCACCTTTAGAAAGTAGCCTAGCTTTTATTTTGGCCTTAGTTATCACTGTGGTACCACAAAGGTATACCAATATCCCCTCTGTGACATTTCCCACCTTGCTTACACCTCGATCTTTAAACATCAATGTTTCATGAGTAAAGGGAGAGGGAAAGAAAGCAGTGCACAGGAACCTAGAGATCCTGGCAGCTCCCTGGTAAGCTGAGGACAAGTAGCAATAGTCATTGTGCATATAGCGGGTACTCCATGTATGCAGTTATTAACTGCCATCTATGTATATCTGTATATGTGCATGAGTCCTGTTATTCCTAAGGAAATATTTACCATGTATGTTCAATTAACTTCAGTCTTAGAGTAGTAAAAATGGAGGAATAAGTTTATTGCACTGCCACTTTCTAGGCGTTTCCTCTGTTTCATTCTCCAGAGGTTCCTTCCAACCGCTATCATTCTATGATTCATGAAATGCAAACTGTATCTTTTCTTTTAGAAACAGATTTCAGTCCTCTCTATGATGGCAATCTACTCAGTCATCCCAAACTCCAGGTCTGACCCACAATTATGTCAACATTTTGCTAAATTTAAAGAGGTGTCTATGTCTTTTATATTCCTTTCTGCTTGAGAAGACTCCCCTCAAACCTTCACAAAACTGTACTATTATCAACCTCTGAATTTGTTTTTTCTTCTGCTGTGGTTATGCAAATTTCATAGCAGGGTGCCACTACAAGGGCAGTCAGACTAATCAACTTTCCTTTCCCTGTTTCCTTATGCCCTCCCATCTAGTCTATATACATATATTATCTTTATCTATTATTTAATCCATAAGATTCTTGTGCCAGAGAGCATCTTTTGCCTTTCTGAGTTACATTTGTTATGGTGATTTCCCAGTCTCTGCCAAGGGAACTTGGATATTACAGCAAGGTTAATATTTTTCTAAATAAGTGACTGTTACGAAGCTTAAAATATATTAAAACCTACAATGTGTAGCATCAAAGCTTTATTTTTTTAAAAAATCATTAATATTTATCTAGAAATTTCCATTTCACATTTCATCTGTTATTCAGTCATTTGGGTCTCTGCTGCTGCTTTCATTGGGATGCATCTTCAAATGGAGCTGTTGATGGAGGATCAGAAATGTAGCATCTATTATAACAGACTGGGAAAACTAGCTCCACATGTGTACTGCAAAATAAGAGGTATTAAAAGGTATATATATATATATATATATTTATATATATAAAGTCTTTTGTCGTGTTTTTAATTTAATGACTGGCATCAGCACTTTGATGTAATCCCTCGACTGTAGCAAGGTGTTTTGTGGGATGGTTCTTTAAAATTGGCCCATGTGCAGTCACCAACCATCATATCATTAGAGATGGGGAACAGAAGGCAACAGAAGGAACCCCAAGCCTAGGTTTTCTGTAACCTGGCTTGTGCTAGCTTCTCAATAACGGTTAGCATAGTGCAAGGGAACTAAACTGAGGGGTCTGGGCTATGGTTCATTGACAGGTATTTGTGTTGGAAACTAAAATTCCCCACACACCAACAATAACCAGGCTAACTCAGTCTGGAAGTGAATGAAAGCTGTATTTACAAGCAAAATCTACAATCTATGATGAAATGCAATGAATATGTACAAATATACAAAATTCACAACATTTACAAATATATACAACCAACAGAAAAGTACAACCAAGTCCCTTATGCTTCCCCCCAAAGGGGACCTTTCCCACAGGGGCCGCTCTCCCAGGAGCTTCCTCCCCAGACTCCCCTGGCAGAAAGCAGTTAGTTAAAAGCAAAGAGGCTGTTAGCTTGCAAAGGTCAGTGTGTTATCCTCAGCCAGAAGAGAAGAAGAAGTAGCCAGACAGCCCAGCAAGTTGCCCCGACTCCAGACTGCAGACTGCTCCACTTTGTCTTGAGTATTAGTTCTTAAACATTTCTATCTATCCAATGGAAGTGTTTAGAACAATCACTGTTTTGCTTTCTTACACCCAAAGTGATTTATTTACACTCTTTAGTTTTCTCTGCTTGAACTTTGCAAAGAAAATTTAAAGAGACAGTTTCAAACCATCACACTTGCATGTAAGCAGATTATATAAAACAGGTGACTCCTTCAATTTCTTCCTTCTTCTTAGTATTTTGAGTATCTGAGGACAGTTACAAGAGGTGAGATTTGCTTGCTTGTTTAAGATTTTCATATTCTAAAAATCTGAAGAGCCCTGTGTGCTATAGCTACCAAATTAACCTGTAGACCACTACTGTGAAGATCTAATACTGAAAATCGGCTTGACTGCTACAACAGATTGTGAAAGCAAAGCTAGAAAGAGATTATTCATGCTCCTAAACACAAATATAACTTAATCTTTCATACATACTTTGCAGAATTGTATTTTGTATTATGCCCTGCAAATTATTGTAAACGAAGCAATAATACAAAGATTAGCTTCACACAGATTTTCTGAAACTGCTGAAGGACTTTAGTACTGAAAACAGCAGTAGCAGATATTTTTATGAGAAAAAGTTCTTGCAAGTAATTTTAAAATATGAGTAGCAGTCTTGAACAGGGATGAATAAGATACTTTACTGATATAAGTCACTAGAGACAGCATTTTGTTCTCTACAGATATTTAGATGTTCTGAGATCTTCATTTAATGCTTCATGATGGAGAGCTCTGAACAGTAGAGATCAAAACAGACAAAGACATCCGTAGCTTTTAGCTAAGGGCTTTTAGGTTAGTAGATGCAAATAAATTTATGGCAGAATTACTTGCCAAGCCCTTTGAGAAAATGGAGGGCGAGATGAAGTACATGGATGTTCACAGTAAGATTTTTCAAGATTACTTTTGCAGTTATGCCTTCTTTCTCAAAAGGATGAAATACCTGGAAATACTGATTAGAGTAGAAGATCCAACTCCCACTGACAGAGAATGAAAATAAACCACCACAGAAACTATTTTCATTTAGTTGGTCTAACAGTGAGAAAGAGGCAATAATAAAACATTTTCTCATGCAAACTCCCTTTGAGGTTTCATATTTTACTTTATTTTGTGAAAAATTTTGATTTTATCATCATTTGCTCATTTCCAGTCATAATGAGCCTTTGGATTCCCATTGAGCTTTTCAGCATTCAGACAAATTAAGTAAAAATTATTCTTACTTTTTTTTTTTCTTTTTAATGGGTTGAACAGCATGTAGCTGTTTATTTTAATGTAATTTACTTATCTATTATTACAATAGAGTTTTATCAGTGTACAAAGTTCAAGATCCAAACATGAAGAAACTCTACAAACTCCCTCCAAAACATTTTTTCATATATAGTAAGGCTTCAGTCTGCATGTAAGATTCACAAATGGCATAGAATAGAGATACTGATGTTGTAATCTAGTTTTATGAAAGTAACAGATTGCAAACAGTGAAAGAAACAAATAGAGCTCCAGAAGTTATTCAAAAAGGAATAAATAAGGAAAAACATTATTATGCCACTACATAAATTCATCATATAGCTACATTTTGAATTTTTATATTATTTCTGAGATGTGAGAATGAGGACTGAGGAATGTGCAAGGAACTGTATGAGGAATGATCAAAGTTAAAGGATAATACTTTTATAAGGAATAATTAAATAGAATCAGGCTCTTCAGACTAGAAAAGAAATGAGTGAGAATAGATAGAATAAAAATCTATAAAATTATGAGTAGAATGGAAATAGAATAAGTAATTGTTATTTTCTTTCTCTTTCAGTAGAAGGGTTAGGGAACATGAAAAGAAATAAGGAAGCTGGAAAAATAGAAGGAGATGGTGTTTCACACAACTCCTCAGAATATTGTTTACACTCAACCTTTACGTAGGCTCAAAAAGTCTTCGGACAAATTAAGAAAAGTCTTGAGCACTAGAAAAAAGCAAGAGTTGTAGCTCAGGAAAACAGTGAGTTGTGGTTGCTAGGTGTGGATATAAGCAGAGAGCATTTTTTGTATTTCCTGAAATCTGAGATGACATTCTGGCCAAAGCTAAACCTTGGTGTCACTTAGTAGAGTTACGCAGAGCATAGTTACACTTTGCAAGTGTATATGTACATGTAAAAGATGGACTTTAAGAGCACAAATGCATTTTGCAACTTTTATTATTAATTTTCTGTTAAGGTATTTTGGGATATTCCACAATCTGGTAGACTTCTATGAGAAAAAATCCTAAGCAATAGAAACTCATTTTTATATTACAGTTTAACGGATCTTTCAAAATAATGCTGAAATCAATAAATTATTTATGATAAAGAGTGCATTTCTAGGAGAATTAGTTTTCTTTGACTTAGATTTTCAGACTGTGGAACAGTTCCTCACTTTCTCTTTAAAAGAAAAAAAATAAAAATAAAACAAATAAAAATAAAAATAAAAATAAAAAGAGAAAAAGAAAAAGAAAAAGAAAAAGAAAAAGAAAAAGAAAAAGAAAAAGAAAAAGAAAAAGAAAAAGAAAAAGAACAAGAAAAAGAAAAAGAAAAAGAAAAAGAAAAAGAAAAAGAAAAAGAACAAGAAAAAGAAAAAGAAAAAGAAAAAGAAAAAGAAAAAGAAAAAGAAAAAGAAAAAGAAAAAGAAAAAGAAAAAGAACAAAAAAAGAAAAAGAAAAAGAAAAAGAAAAAGAAAAAGAAAAAGAAAAAGAAAAAGAAAAAGAAAAAGAAAAAGAAAAAGAAAAAGAAAAAGAAAAAGAAAAAGAACAAGAACAAGAACAAGAACAAGAACAAGAAAAAGAAAAAGAAAAGGAAAAAGAAAAAGAAAAAGAAAAAGAAAAAGAAAAAGAAAAAGAAAAAGAAAAAGAAAAAGAAAAAGAAAAAGAAAAAGAAAAAGAAAAAGAAAAAGAAAAAGAAAAAGAAAAAGAAAAAGAAAAAAAAGAAAAACAAAAAAAGAAAAAGAAAAAGAAAAAAAAAAGAAGGCAATGTGACATAGTAACTGAAAAAAAAGATTTTAGCAATTTATCTGTCAAGTTGTGGTGGACCTGTGCTTGCCATTGTTGTCTAGGAAAGATCACCCTCACACACACGTTTACTCTCCCAAGATCCCTGCAAGACATACAACATTTTCCAATATAACCAGACATTATTCTCAACAACTGTTGTTGCATTTAAAATGTATTCATTCTATGTGTATTCTTTAGCTTTTCCCTATAACTTGGAGCCAGATGGTGCCAGCAGGAGCTCGTAATGTGAACCTGTTCTCACAAATAAGGAATTTTTGAAGACGTTGCCCTGCAGTGAACTGCTATAATATCAAAGACTACTGATAGGTTTTTTTTCCTTTCTTTCTTTCTTTCTTTTTCATTTTTTTTCTTCTTTAGAGGAAAGGGTTGATTTGTTGGTATTGAATGGGTGAGAACACAGATTTCTTTTTTTTTCTGGGTCTGAATATAAAGATGGTACTGATTATTGCTATCCTCTGCATAGAACATCAGAGAAATGCAAAGCTTATTGTATATGACACAGCCCCCCATGAGTATTGACAGCACTTCATTTAGCTTTTTGTCATTTAACCTGTTTCTTACTCATTGGAATCCTTGGTGTATGAAATAGGTAGTGCAAGAGCAAACAACTAGAATTTTTTTTTTTTTTTGGCTGCTTTCTTCTATTCTAGCCATTCTAACTTGTATATCTACAATAGATATTAAATCGGGTATCTGAAAATGGGAAAAAACGAATGAATATTTTCAGGACATACAATATTTATTGGTTGTGACACATACTTTGTTAAAGATGTGTTCCAGCACCATTAAAGATGTGTTCCAGTACCCTTACACAGTGAGCAAAATAAGCTCTGCACACTTTGTGGTACATACTGGTGGGAATAAGTATAACAGCTACCCAAAGAAAAACTCCCAGTGGTCAAATACAACAAACATGTTCAATTTTATCTTAAGTCAAGGATACCTTATTTGGAAGAACTAAAACTGAGATTTTAGCTCTGTGAGACATCTGATATTCTGGTATTTAGGGTTTTTTTGCTTGTTTGTTTGGTTGGTTTGTTTTGTTTTGTGTTTTCACAAGGAAAATCTAAGTTGCAAAGCTTTCCAGAAAACAAATATTTTCCAGAAGGGTCAATTCAGCAGTGAAGGCATTTTTCACTTTGAATGGGATGAGACTTATTTTGCATCCACCTAAGCCAGTATTGTGGCTTATAGGAAAAGCAACACAGCTGTCTCATACTTTAAAAATTTGACTTCTCAGCTGCCAGGGAAGTGTACTTTACCTGGAAGTATTCCTCTGTGGATAAACTTGTTGTGATACATCATGACAAATATAGTCTAGCTACATGTGCAGTACTTGTACTGTATGACTTTAATGAGGCTTTAAAGCTGCTTAGAAAAAAGTACAATACATTCAAAGAGTGCAGACTGAAATTTGTTGAGGTGTGTAAGTTTAAATAGAGAAAACAAGTTTCACAATAAAAAACAAATTGAAAATATACTTTCCCACAGACTTCTTGATTTGCAAAACCTGATTTTTTGATTAATATAGGGAGCTTAATCAAGGTCATAAACAGCAACAAGTATGAACCAGGGATACTCTCAGACCAGCCTTTACTCAGGGACAGTAACTCCTCAATTTCACACAGTCCTGGTAATCTCACTTGTTTTATGATAGAAAGTTACATGTTCCACATGAATGAGCGTTAAAGAACTGGGCCCCAATTTATTCTGCTATGTAGCTAACACTGAACACAATTTGTAGAAATGTAAGACATGCTGTGAGATGATGCAAATACTAGCTAAATATTTCACTTAAATTTGAATGTTTTCAGCTGTACCTACTGGCAAAAAATAACTTTCCTTCAAGCACAACCATATTTTTTCTGTGTGTGTTGCCTCGGTTTCTTTATTCTTATGGCTATTGTTTACAGAGAAGTCATATACTGTTACTACCATAATTTCTTCCATAAACTTCATATTTTTGGAGGCTTCCCACTTCTTTCATTTTCAACATTTTGAAAGCACAGAGTTTGAGGGAAACTAGGTGGAAAATAAAATGAAAGCAGTATTTATCTATTCCTTTTAGTGTTCTAATGTATGTATTATCAATATCTTTTATTAATACTTTTATTGATTCCTGTGTTTAAATTTCCTTTCCTTTTCCACAAGCTGATGGGGTGATTTTCAAAATTCCTTCAAACCTTATGGTTTTCACTAAATTAAAAAATGAGCAAGGCTCAGAAAGTCCAGGAAAAAAAAAACAACTGTTTTCAAATACAATATATCCTTATCTACACAATAATCCAAAACCTTCTTTGAAAGTACAGTGTAGGAAATCATATTTGTGGTGGGCTTTTATGGTTGTGTATCCTACAGTGCTATTTAATCTTGTCAAAATCCTGACAGGATTTTGATTCAGGTTCCTAGAGAGGTAGGATAATATTATCTTTATTGAACACTGGCAACAACTGGAATAGGAGAATGGTCTGGTTTACTAGCAAACCATCCCTTCTTCACATGGTTTTCTTATTCTCTTAAAAGATCAAATTCACTGAATATCAAACCCTTTTTCTAGGTAATAAGAGAAAATAAATCACAAACCCTAGCTATATCAGGGCTTGCATTCTTTGCTCAGTAAAGGCTGTTGCTGTAGGGAGTTGTCTAATTTCTATTGAATATAAAGGAAGTTGTACATACACAACTGTTTTTAATGAGTAGACACCATACTACAAACTATTTCAGTTTTAACGTGGGATGTATAACATGCATTTCTTTTCTCTGGTTCCTACTCATTATAGAGACTTTCCCATGTATTTCTCATATTGCTTCCTTCAGTTAAAAGTTTCTTTCTCATTCTACTTGAGAAAGAACATTAGCATAAACATTAGTATAGATTTCTTAGTTAATATGTGTGAGTTTAATTCTGACTCTGGGTAATAACAAACAATGACTAAAACTTAGCAGATGACTAAAACTCACAGATAATTAAATATATTTTTTTCTCTTTGGAGCCTTGAAAATCACACTGATGCTTAGCTTACCAAATTTCTTTTCCACACCTGTGTCTTAACAAAACAAAACCATGTTTCTGTTTCATGACATGCCTTCTTTTTGTTTCAGGTTTTCAGTACATTTTCCCTTATAGCTCTTAATTCTTTCCCAAAGGGAAATAAGAAACAAGAAACACTTTCAGTGCTGCATAGCAGAAGTCCTTGTACTGTGACAGGTACTTCATGCAGTCATTGCTGGGTCATTTTCACCAGATGAGTACAGCTGTGAAACTAAAACTTTTTGGTTAGTGAATAACTATACTGGAGAAAAAATTGTGATGTCTAAATGCAATTAATATATTCCATGTATTTTTGAAATATCACAATAGTTTAAAAATTGATTCATTGGAAAAGATTTCCTGTTTATTAAGTAATTTGTTTTCTTTAAATCAGGAAAAAAAATTTAAAATAACATTTCCATAAGATACTTGAAAGGAAATGTATTTTTTCCCTTTTAAGGTCACCTTTCATGCTACTAATGCCTCAAACTATATCCTGTTTTCTCTGACTTACATGCTGTGGAATGATGTATCAGGTCGAATCTATTTTCCATATAACCTCAAAAGACAAAACCAAATTCCCCTCAGCAATAAATTAATTATTCTGAAAGAATGATTACATTCTTCCTCGTTGCTTTTAAGTTCTGTGTTGTGCAAAACTTGGCTATTGAGGTTAAGACTGGTAATTTCGACAATAAAAGAGATGTGAAAAAACACCCAACAAAACAAAACAAATTTTATTATAAATTGTGGGTTCAGTAGAATGTGTGCATAATTTTGAATACGTTAAGATTATGCCACACTATAAACTGCTGGCAGCACTGGAAACATGTTTTTCATTCTGCTAGTTTATTAAGGTGATGATCATTTTAACCATGTTTAAGGAGCTGGCTTCTGCAATTAAATATTATCTGTTGTTTCCTATATCCTGCTCTTTTGTGCAGATGCATGCACATGAAATATCATTCCCTTTCACAGCATACCACTTTGGCAAAGTTGTTAGAAAGAAGAGCTAGACTGAATCAAATTGTTGAATTTAAAACATTTTCTTTTATTCCTACCATTCCCCTTATCCCAGCTCAAAGATTCTTGTTACTGTTCAATATTTTTTGCATTAATGTCATATTCTATAAATAATTTGGGGAAGAATCAGATTATGTATTCTCTCTGCAGAATAAGGACACAATGGATTAATCCTGGATGGATGCCAAGTGCCCACCAAAGCAGCTATTTCACTCCTTCTTCTCATCTAGACAGGGGAAAGAAAATAGAACTAAAGGCTCCTGGATTGAGATAAGGATGGAGACATCACTCAACAGTTACAGTCATGGACAGAATAAAATCAGCTTGGGGAAAATTGGTTTGATTTATTACCAATCAAATTAGAGTAGAATAATGACAACTAAAACTAAATCTTAAAAAAACCTTCCCCCCACACTTTCCTTCTTCCTAGGCTCAATTTTACTCTGTTTCTCTGCTTCCGCCAACAAGAGGTGCAGAGGAGCACAGAATGGAAATCATGGTCAGTTCATCACATGTTTATCCACCACTCTCTTCTCATCAGCAGAAGGACTCTTCAAACTCTTCTTCCAATTCAAGTGTTTCTCTCAGGTTACAGTACTTCATAAAATGTTCCAGTGTGGATTGTTTCTCCAGTATGGGTTGCCTATGGGATGATATGTTCTGCTAACAGACCTGCTCCAGAACAGCTTTTCAGTGGGGTCACAGCCTAGTTTAGACATATCTACCTGCTCCAGCCTGTGGTCCTTCATGGACTGCAGGTGGATATCTGCTCCACTGTGGACATCTATGAGCTATAAGGGCTACAGCCTGACTCACCATGGTCTTCACCACAGGCTGCAGAGTAATCTCCACTCTGGTACCTGGAGCATGTCCTCTCCCTCCTTCTTCACTGATCTTGGTGCCTGCAGTTTTTTCTCTCTCATATTCTCATTCCTCTCTCTCAGATGCAACTGTGCAAGGGTTTATTCCCCTTTACAAATATGCTATCACAAAGGCACTACCACCATCATTTGATGAGATCAGACCTGGCCAGCAGAGTCCATCTTGGAGCCAGCTGGCATTGGCTTTATCAGATGCAGAGAAAACTTCTAGCAGCTTCTTAGAGTAGCCACAGCTGACCCACCCTCACTACCAAAGCCTTGCCATCCAAACCTAATATAAAGGAAGAAGGCATTATTTACCATTTCAAGGTTGGTTCAGAATGCCAATAAAAAGTTGTTCAGTGTTTTGAATCAGTGCACACAATAATTTGCATGCTTCAATTTTTTAAAGAGTTGACCATGTATCTCCCTGGACTGTTAATTTTAAAAGAGTCTTGCAGGAAACTGAAAATTCTAAAGGACTGAAATAAAGCTGATATATCAATAACTTCAAAAAGTAAATGGCATGACCTGGATAATTACTACCTTGTCAATGTGACATTGATCTAGGCAAAATAATGGAATTACTGAGATGGGGTTCAATTAATAAATAATTGTGTACATAACTAGTTCCTATGAACAAAGACTATGGAAATTGTGCCTTTAAAATAATCTTGACACTTCTTTTATTGGTTAGTATTCAGATGGTTTTTAAAGACAGTATTATTATTACAAAGTTTTCTCCTTAGCCTCACCTCATCCTATGTTTTCATTAGCAACATACTAATTCAGTTGCCAGAAGAGCAAGTGTACAGGAAAGTAAGCAAAAAGTACCTTGCATCCAATGATCTGGATCAAACTGAAGAAAAGCAGGAAAATGTAAACAGATTCTGGGAGGTAAAAATAATTAAAGGATTGGACAGTACACCTTATAATGGAAACCTCCTTGAGCTTAATTTGAAAGGTAAAAGGAAATGGCTTGTTCATAACCTAGAAGTATCAAATAGAAAAAAGGAACTTCAGACTAGAGGCTTTTCAATAAAGCAGACAAGGACAAAATAGCATTCACTAGCTAAAAGCTAAAGCTAGAGAACACCAGCTCCAAATAGAAAGCACATTTTCAATAGTGGTTCTAAATGGAACTTTCTCATAGCAGTAGCAAATTTTCTATCAGTGGAAAATAGAAATGGACGTTTGTAGCTTTTCTAAAAGACTTCTTCTGGTTCAAATAGTCATTAATTCAGCAGAGTCCTATTATGTAGGAAAGGAGGCCAAAAAAAGATGATCATGGTGATCCCATTTAGCTTTATTATCTACATATCTGTCAAGAGCCTGAAACTTTAATGCTGCTGTACATTGTAAGAATGCCGTCTGCCATCTCTATAGATGCACATTTGTCTTGTTTTGACTAAAGTGGGAGGGAGGGAAACATCTACTTTGTTCCTGGTTATCAGAAGCCTGAAAGCTTTGAATGTGGTCTTCACAAACTGAATATTGTTCCTCCTGTGTGCTTCCCTTCTCTAACCATGAAGATTCAATTTGCCTTAAATTAGACTGATACTCTACATAATACATCAAGAACCACATAATTTATAGGAATGAGTAGGTTTTTGCTTATGTTACCATAAAATCCTTTTAAAATTAACTTTCTTAATGCTCCCTTTCTGACTGTCCGTTCACTGACTCAGTGCCTGAAACTGGCTTCTCATCTTTTTGTCAGACTGTTCATATGCAAGGTAAGCTGTTGGGAAACAATCCAGCATCAGACATTAAGTTAGAGTTAGCTGCTAATTTACTTCTTACCCCTCAGTGTCAGGTCTGAGGGCTTTTAACCTGTGTGACGATGTGGTCTTCAAAGTGTTAACAATCACCCTTAGTTCCTTTCAGCAATACCTACAAAACATTTCCAACCTGAAAGACTTACCAGCAGTAGAGGAGAGTACAAAAGAGATAGGAGGGAAAGGTCTGATACTGAATAAGGTCATCAGAGTACCTCTGCAAAGATGTGAGGGCTTGGTGAGGAGCTTAACTGGGGCCATGATGAGCTAGGCAGTACTGTGCTGGAAGGACTGTACCTTAGTGGTTTGTTTGTATTCTTAAGAGCCCTGAAAGAGACAGATGTAAGCAATCACAGTCCCATCCTGCTACTCTCTCATCTGTCCCTCTGCAGCACAGGCAAGGCACAAAATTTCTACTTGCTACAGGGTGTTGCCATCCTACATAGTGGTGTTCTGTAAATAGTTGCTTTTGTTTTGTGCTGGCACATGCGCATCCCTATTCTTTGTGATAGTTCTTGACAGGCACATCCCAGTTTAAGGCTGTTGACTAGGTGAACTTTGCAAGCTCACGCAATACTGTTCTCCAGCTAGCCAAAGTCATCTTTAACTAAGCCAAAGATAGATTTTTTTTTTTTTTTAATTTGGGGGATGTTGAAATGATTCTGTCTCTATTCAAAGGGAGACTGGAGACCCCTGAACTTTTTTTCTTAAGGAAGTTGCTATGCACTTTGTGGCTATATCCACACTAAAACTTATTTCCAAAAATAAAAGCTTTAGATTTTAAAAGAGCAAACTTCAGCATGCTCAGGGCTCAGTTGGTAGGGATCCCATGGGAAGCTTTCCCATGGAGGATAAAGGTGCTAGCAAGTGCTGGGGTTTTTTCCAAAGCACACCCCTAGACATGTAAAACCAATTCATTCCCTCTAAAGGTGAGGGAAGCAGGCAGAACAAGAGACTCTTTTGGCTTAACCCTGAGCTTTGGATCTGCTTAGAACCAAAGGGAAATGTACCAGACATGGAAAAATGGAACAATATCGATGGAAGATTACAAAGGCATTACCAGGGTACGAAGAGGTGCAGTTAGGAAAGCAGCAACGCAGCTTGAACTAGAATTGGCTGAAGATGTCAAAAACTTCAAGAAAGGGTTATTCAGATACATTAACAGCAAGCAGAAACGGAAAGAAACTGTAGGCCCACTACTAAACAGGAGAGGTGAACATTGGCTGATGTTGTTTATAGGTCTCTCTCAGTAATATATGGGAAATCATGAGACCAACACTATTTAATATTTTCATAACTGATCTGGATGTTGGGATCAAGAACACCCTGATGAAGTTTGCAAATGACACAAAAATGAGTGGGGAGGTTGACAGTCCAAAAGGGAGAGCCAACCTGGATAGCCTGAATGAGTGGACTAGTGAGAACCTCACCAATTTCAGGGTGGACAAATGTAAGGTTTTGCATCTGGGAATACATAACCTAGGAGTGCAGCTGAGACTGGGATACACCTGGTTGGAGAGCAGCCCCTTAGAGAGTGACCTGGGGGTCCTGGTGCATAATAAGATCATCATGAGTGAAATTGTGTGCCACAGCAGCAAAGAAGGGCAACAGGATGTTGGGTTTCATCAACAAGGTCATTACCAGCATAGATAATGAAGTCATTGTCCCACTCAACACTTGTCAGATCACATCTGGAGTACTGGATGCAGTTTTGGTCCCCACTTTACAGAAAAGATGTGAACAGGCTGGAAAGCATCCAGAAAAGGTCCACAAGAATGATCAGAGGAGTGAAAGACCTGTCATCTGAGGAAAATCTGAGAGAACTGGGTTTGTTTGAGAATAGAAGGTCTAGAGGAGACCTTATTACCACATACCAGTGCATAAAGGGTTAAGATGCTCTGCTGCAGTGTCATGAAGTTTTTAAGGTGAGTCACCCTGACAAATAGCCTGGGGAAACAACTGAATAAAAACCTGACTGTAGGAGACTCCTCAGCTTTACACTTTCACAAGTAACAGACTTAGCACTCAGAAGTAGTTCCTTGGGATTCTTTCACTCATCTGAATACACAGAAATTTAAATTCCAGTCTGATAAGCCCTGCTAAGCTCGTACTGTTCTTGTAAGAAAGGAGAGGCAAGTGGGATAGCAGTCCAGTGGTCACAACAGGATGGATGATGTGGGTCTGGATGCATCCAGAAAGCTGCCATTTTTTTACTGAAGCTCACCCTGGAAAAATAAAAAAGGTTGGAAAGCCTTGTTAAAACTGCACCCTGCATTGAGGGAGGTTATACTTCCTGACAGCCTCATTAGTGCTTGAGAGATTTGTAAGGTTATGGTGTCAGCTTTACCTGTGCCTATTATACAATGTGGATCATATTTAACTCAGTTTTCAGAGGATTCTTAATAAGTCCCCCTATACAAACACTGGGAATTCATGTTATGGACTTTTAAAATTTGTTTTCAATTGATCCAGAACAAATGCATTCATTTAACAAGTATGGATTTGTATAAGCGTTCGATGCTTCTGTGCTGTCCTGAAATGCCTCTCAGATTTAGAAAGAGGTAGTAATTGCTTTAGTTATTCACTTTTGTCTGTCCTTTCTCAAAACAGAGAGAAAATCTGTCTTTTCTGAACTCCCAGGTTTTATTTGTTTAAGTATATAAGGCTGGAGCTGTCCATAGCTTTTGCATGGTAGCATTTATCATACTTCTAGATGAAGTTATCCATTATATTCCAATGCTGTGGCCACCAAGATTTTCACTTGAAATCTACAACGCATTAAACTGCTGCCTTGTTTGTTTTCATGACTGATGTTGTGGTGCTGTGTCCTCCACACAACAATCATAGAATCATTAAGGTTGGAAGAGACATTATAATCATCGAGTCCAACTGTGAAAGACTTTTCCTTGAGAACTAGTGAGTTGATGGAGCTGTTATTTGAAAAGGTGAGATCATTACACACTCCAGAGACCAATATTTCTTTCCACTTGTTCGGAAAACCTAATGCTGCCAGAGGGCTCATATAGACTTACACAAGACAGTAACTACATGGCTTAGGGCCAACTTTTCATAACAATAATTTTAAAGATTTCTATTACATCACAGCATAAAAAGAATTTACCAAAATTCTTACTTCTTATCAAAATTCTCTCCTGGTTTTTGTGTCTTCCTTTCTTCCTTCCTGAATTCCTTCCTTCCTTCCTGAATTCCTTCCTTCCTGAATTCCTTCCTTCCAAATTCCTTCTTTCCCTCTGAATTCCTTCCTTCCTTCCTTCCTTCCTTCCTTCCTTCCTTCCTTCCTTCCTTCCTTCCTTCCTTCCTTCCTTCCTTCCTTCCTTCCTTCCTTCCTTCCTTCCTTCCTTCCTTCCTTCCTTCCTTCCTTCCTTCCTTCCTTCCTTCCTTCCTTCCTTCCTTCCTTCTTTCCTTCCCTCCTTCCTTCCTTCCCTCCTTCCTTCCTTCCTATTACTGTTATTTCTAATGACATTGTTATTGAGAAGGTTCATTCTAACAGCTACATATGTTGAGATGGATAATGCCTGGAGAGGGACTGTATAGTCCTATTGTATATAACGTGCATCCAAAGCTCCTGAACCAATGCCAATACTGTGAGAAGATGTAATGTCAAGAAGATGTAATGTCAAAAGAGCAGGTGTTTTTGTCAGATGAGAAGTCATTTTGCACCAAAAGTCTTTTGAAATCAATAAAAAGTTTTTCTGATTACTTCTAGTTAATTTAAGATGGAATAACTTTACTTACCTATAATAGTAACTGGATTTCAATAATTGAAGTCTTATGACCCTCAGTTCACACCCTCTCCATATGCCAAAGCTTACAACTGTAATATTAACATTATCTATTTAGAAAGATTAATATTTGCTTTATAATCCTCCTTTAATTTTTCACTTAAAACTTAGTTTTCTAACTTTTAAGTCAACAAAAATAGATGTCATTGACTACCATTTTTGATACAAGATCTTTTGAAAGTTAGGTTGTAGAAATGTAGAATCATATAACAGAATCATATAGGTTGGAAAAGACTCTGAAGATCATCAAGTTCAACACTTAACCTAGGATTACCAAGTCCCCCACTAAACCATTACAGCACAGTATTTTCAGTCTTACAAATATGTTTGCAGTGAAGCAACTATTGAATGGTTACTTCATTTCTTGTGGGCTCAGACATGTTTTACAATAGTTCCTTATTATACTAGTTAAATGTCTTTTATTTAAAGACAGATCATGTATTTATTTCCACCAATTGCAAAACAATTGGTTTATAGTAGTGTATTAGCTGAATAATAGACTTTTATAATATGTTTTCTATGACTAAAATGCTGAAAAAAGGGCAATCTATGAGTAAATATCTTGTTGTAAATGAACTTTCTTTAAATATAAATTGGAGGCTTGACTGATTTATTTCAAGAAATATGTAGGGGTTTTTAATTATTGCAAAATTTATTCTAGAAAAAAAATATTGCTTTACAAAACACTTAAACGTTTATAGGCAGGCTGTAAATATTAAGAGGTAATAACCCTGCAGAAGTCTGTATAGCTTCATCTTTGTTAGCATAAGCTAACAAGAAGGAGAAAACAAAAATTAAAATATTACTAGTCAGTCTTTCCCTTCCTGAGGGACTGAGTTGATCAACTGACATCACCAGGGAAATCCATAACTACTTCACAAGCACCTACCAAATTTCATAAATTAGAAGGAACATGACTTTTAAGTATTACTGATCAAACCAGAGGATGCTTATTTTATGATGCTTAATATAGCCAAGATTAGAACTAATTATGGTTAAAATTAGCATAGAAGCTCTGTATATTTCTCTAATAGTTTTAGTAGTAATCTTTTACACATAAGGCCTTGAAATCTAATTCCTGATCATTTGGAAAGTTCAAAAATATATGCAGTACCATCCAGAGTCCTGTATCTCATCTGTGGTGATTTTATGGACACAGACTCAAATCAGGAGCTAAATTGATTGACAAAGCAAGCTCAGCTCATTTCCCACCAATTCCAGAAAGTACTAGCTCTCTTAAGGAAAAAGTGTTGTCTCTTCCATGTTTGCACATAAGCCTAAATATTTGAAATCATTATTGTATTGTCATTGATATGCAAATATGCTTTGAATATTCTTCAGAATAGAATATCTTGTTAGACAGAAAATTAAAATATAGACCAAATGATCTGGGAGGCTTGGTAAACTCTGGGAGAAGCTTTCTGAAGGGTATTGTGGTAAAGACTAAACAGCAGTTCTTTTGCAATTTCTTATGGAAATATTGATTTTTGTTTTGATGCTAATGAGCACATCTTTGAAAAGATAAGCAGTGTATAGGGTGTGTTATTAAGAAACCTACTATGTATTTCATATTGTGTAGTCAAATCCTCCTGTAACCTGAAACTCCCACAATTCTGAAAGTCTTCAGGTAGATTATATCTCCAATTAGACAAATGCAGATTTAATTTGCTATTGAAATCCAGCACATAATTTTAAAGAAAGCAATAAACAGTTCATCTCTTTCAAGTTTATGATGTAGCAGCTTACTGGTGTACCATTGCTTATTACCTATGTATAATACAAAATGGGAGAATAAGCTCAATTTAAAGTCGGTAGCAGCTTGGAAAGGCAGATATTCTTCATCTGTCCAGGAAAATTCAAGACTGTAAATTAAATATGTGATGGAGAAACTGTAGCTGTAGTTTTTCCAAGAGAAAAGGGAAGAGATGTTACTCTGAATAACACAAGACAAATTAAATTCCTAGGAAAAGCACTTAATTCATTCAAAATCTGGAAGAGAATTTTAGCTGCTTTATACCAATGCACCAACATAGTGATAAATTCAATTATTCATAAAAATTTTTTGTCTCAGTACATTCGTAAGTCAAACTTATCCAAATTTGCTACAAGCAGATTGACCAAGTACTGTGTATAGATGTTTGGGAACAGCTTTTATGCTATCTGGATTTGTATTTCCATCTGTTGAGAATAGATTCAAATCCATTTGGCTCTGTAAACATGTAGTTGATAATAGTTCATGTTGGAATTTGAATGTAGAGGAAGTACTAAAATTGTTAATTATGAGGTGGAGAAATTAAGGCTGCAGCAGAAGCAGAAAGTTGATCCTATTTTTGGTCTTACCAACAAACACAGAAGCAGATGTTCTGTTTTAGCAGTTTGGTTATAAAAATTATACAGAGCCAAAACTCTTATCAGGCAGTGCTGTGATCTTCCTTTGGCTGGCAATGTGATCCAGCTTTTGTGAGCAGGGGCTATGAATGAAAAATTAAGTTATGTTATCAGCTGGCTTCCTAATTGCCCAGTGGAAATCATCTCAAGGAAGCTGGGAGTACAAAGTAAATCTACCAAGATTTATTTTACCTCCTTCACCATTGACTGCTTATTCTGAGCAATGGTAGATAATTGACAGAGCCAATCAACATGCCATTTTTTTCTGATACACCTTGAGAACCGTTTGATTACTGGGGTTCTGCTTCACAATATAGGTGGCTTCCATAGGTCTTGGAGACGCTATCCATACTTACCTCATGCAGAGAGTAATTTTTGTAAATTTATCTAGCAAATTTGCACCACGACCCTCTTCCCCTCCCCCGCTGCCCTTGAGCAATAACTATGAGACTCTGCAGGCTGAGAGCAATGTGGATGAGAGTATTGTAGAGGAACCAATCAAGGAGATGCCAAAGATGAAGCAGCCCCCCCAAACCTTAAGGACCAGAAAAGGAGAAAGGCTATAGTTATTGGAGACTCTCTCTTGAGGGGAACAGAGGGACCCATATGTCGTCCCGACCCATCCCATAGGAAGGTGTGCTGCCTACCTGGGGCCCAAGTGGGGGACATCACCCAAAGGTTACCTAAACTAATCCAGCCCTCTGACTATTACTCATTGCTGGTAATCCAGGCTGGAAGTGAAGAAATTGAAAAGAGCAGCACCAGGAAGATTAAAAAGGAATTTAAGGCCCTTGGGAAATCGATTGACGGGGCAGGAGCTCAAGTGGTGTTCTGCTCAGTTCCCTCAGCAGCAGTGGTGTACACTGAGAGGAACAGGAAAACCCACATCATCAACAGTTGGCTTAGGAGATGGTGCCAGCAGCGGAATTTTGGCTTCTCTGATCATGGGGTAACTCTTACTGCACCTGACCTGCTGGACCAAGTTGGGTTGAATTTATCTAGAAAGGGTAAGAGGGTGCTGGCACTGGGGTTGGCAGGACTCATTGGGAGGGCTTTAAACTAGGTCTGAAGGGGGTGGGTGTGGAAACCAGTCTCCCTGGAGAGGAGGGAGGACCACGTAAACTGGTGAAATCAGCAGCCCAGCTGAAGTGCATGTACACCAATGCATGCAGTATGGGCAACAAACAAGATGAACTGGAACTCCTGGTTCACCAGGAGAACTATGATGTAGTTGCCATCACAGAAACATGGTGGGACGATTCTCACAATTGGAGTACCACACTGGGGGGTTATAAGCTCTTTAGGAGAGACAGGCAAGGGAGAAGAGGAGGAGGGGTGGCCCTGTATATTAGGGAATCCTTTGATGCCTCAGAACTTGAGGTTGCAGAAGAAAGGGTTGAATGCTTGTGGGTTAAAATCAGAGGGAGGCCGCACAAAACTGACATCCTGGTTGGAGTCTGTTATAGACCACCCAACCAGGACGAGGAGGCCGATGAGATATTCTATAAGCAGCTGGAAGCTGTCTCAAGATCATCAGACCTTGTCCTTGTGGGGGACTTTAACCTACCAGACATCTGCTGGGAACTTAATTCAGCAGAGAGGAGACAGTCCAGAATGTTCCTAGAGTGGATGACAACTTCCTGATGCAGCTCTTAGGTGAACCTACCAGGGGTAAGGCTCTGTTTGATCTGCTGTTCTCAAATAGAGAAGGGCTGGTGGGAGATGTGATGGTCGGAGGCTGTCTAGGGTGCAGCGAGCATGAGATAGTGGAGTTTTCAATATGCAGGGAAATAGGGAGGAGCAGTAACAGAACCCTCACTTTGGACTTTCAGAGGGCAAACTTCAGGTTGTTCAGGCAACTTATTCAGAAAGTTCCCTGGGTAACAGCCCTTAAGAAGAAAGGGGTCCAGGATGGTTGGACGTACTTCAAACAGGAGCTCTTAAAGGCACAGGAACTGGCAGTTCCCACATGCCGTAAGATGAGCCGGCGGGGAAGACAATCGGCCTGGATGAGCAAGGAGCTCCTGAAGGATTTAAGGGAAAAAAAGAGGGTTTATCGCCTTTGGAAAGGGGGGGAGGCAACTAGTGATATGTTTAAGGATGTTGCTAGATGATGTAGAAGAAAAATTAGAGAGGCAAAAGCACAGTTAGAAATTAAACTGGCCGCTTCTGTGAAAGACAACAAAAAGCATTTTTATAAATATATTAATGCTAAAAAGAGGGGCAAGAGGAGCCTCCACTCTTTATTGGACGTGGAGGGTAACATTGTAACTAAGGATGAGGAGAAGGCTGAGATTCTAAATACCTTCTTTGCCTCCATTTTCAACAGTAAGGCAGGAGGATTTCAGGATAACTGGCCTCCTGAACTGGTTGATGGGGTCAAGGAGCAGTGTTGTACTCCTGAAATCCATGTGGAATTAGTTCGGGACTTGTTGAGTCACTTGGATATTCACAAGTCCATGGGACCTGATGGGATTCATCCTAGGGTGCTGAAAGAGCTGGCAGATGAGCTGGCCAAGCCTCTCTCCGTCATTTTCCACCAGTCCTGGCTCACTGGAGAGGTCCCAGAAGACTGGAAACTGGCCAATGTGACACCCATCCACAAGGGACGGACAGAAGAACCTGGGAACTACAGGCCTGTCAGCCTGACCTCAGTGCCAGGGAAAATCATGGAGCAGATTGTCTTGGGGGCAATCACTGCGCACCTGAAGGATGGCCAAGGAATCAGGCCCAGCCAACATGGATTTAGGAAGGACAGGTCCTGCCTGACCAACCTGATCTCCTTCTATGATCAGGTAACCAGCCTGGTGGACGTAGGAAAGGCTGTGGATGTAGTCTACCTGGACTTCAGCAAGGCCTTTGACACTGTCCCCCACAGCAAACTCCTGGCCAAGCACTGTGCACTGGGTTAGGAACTGGCTGGAGGGCCGAGCCCAGAGAGTGGTGGAGAATGGTGCCACATCCAGCTGGCAGCCTGTCACTAGTGGTGTCCCCCAGGCATCAGTTCTGGGCCCCGTCCTGTTCAATATCTTTATTGATGATCTGGATGAGGGGATTGAGTCCATCATCAGTAAATTTGCAGATGACACCAAGCTGGGAGCAGGTGTTGATCTGTTAGAAGGTAGAAGGGCTCTGCAGAGGGACCTTGACAGGCTGGACAGATGGGCAGAGTCCAGCATGATGGCATTCAACAAATCCAAGTGCCGGGTGCTCTACTTTGGCCACAACAACCCCATGCAGAGCTACAGGCTGGGGTCAGAGTGGCTGGAGAGCAGCCAGGCAGAAAGGGACCTGGGGGTACTGGTTGACAGCCGCCTGAACATGAGCCAGCAGTGTGCCCAGGTGGCCAAGAGAGCCAATGGCATCCTGGCCTGCATCAGGAATAGTGTGGCCAGCAGGAGCAGGGAGGTCATTGTACCCCTGTACACAGCACTGGTTAGGCCACACCTTGAGTACTCTGTCCAGTTCTGGGCCCCTCAGTTCAAGAGAGATGTTGAATTGCTGGAGCATGTCCAGAGAAGGGCAACGAGGCTGGTGAGAGGCCTTAAGCACAAGCCCTGTGAGGAGAGGCTGAGGGAGCTGGGACTGTTTAGCCTGGAGAAGAGGAGGCTCAGGGGTGACCTCATTGCTGTCTACAACTACCTGAAGGGAGGTTGTAGCCAGGAGGGGTTTGGTCTCTTCTCCCAGGCAACCAGCACCAGAACAAGAGGACACAGTCTCAAGCTGCGCCAGGGGAGGTTTAGGCTGGAGGTGAGGAGAAAGTTCTTCACAGAGAGTGTGGTTGGCCATTGGAATGTGCTACCCAGGGAGGTGGTGGAGTCACCATCCCTGGAGGTGTTCAAGAGGGGATTGGACGTAGCACTTGGTGCCATGGTTTAGATAGTCATGAGGTTTAGGGTGACAGGTTGGACTCAATGATCTTTGAGGTCTCTTCCAGCCTTCTTGATTCTATGATTCTATGATTCTATGATTTTTGTAAATTTATCTAGCAAATTTGGGGAGTTGAAGCTTAGAACATCCAGATGGTGGATAAGTACTTTAGAAGGCAGTTGTTCAAGTAATTCTCTGTCTTCAGACTGAGAAAATAAAACCAGTCGCTCAGCTTCATTCTGTTCACCTAATAATTGTCTGCAAAGAGTTTAAAATTATTATAAAAATCAGGTCTAACAAAGCAGTGACTGCACTTTAATCCCTTAAAATGTGCTTGACACTTCCTAGGGATTTTCTGAGAACTCAGCTCTTGTTTCTGAATTTAGAAAGTGTGGTACTGTGATGGTTTGAAACTGTCTTTTTAATTTTTCCTTGCAAAGTTCAGAACAGAGAAAGTGAAAGAATGTAAATAAGTCACTATTGGGTGTAAGAAAGCAAAATAACGATTGTTCTAAACACTTCCATTGGATAGATAGAAATGTTTAAGAACTATTACCCAAAACAAAGTAGGCACTCTGCACATTCTGTGTTCGGCAGTGGGGGCAGTTGCTGGGCTGTCTGGCTGCTGTTTTCTTCTTCTCTTCTGGCTGAAGATAACACACTGACCTTGGCAGCTAAGTTAACAATTTTCTGCTTAACTAACTGTGCTTCTCTGTCCAGGGGGGTCTGGGGGGGAAGCTCCTGGGAGAGGGAGGCCCCTTTGGGAGGGTCCCCTTGGGGGGAAGCAAAGGGAGATCGATTGTGCTTTTTCTGTTGATTGTATATATTTGTGAATGTTGTGAATTTTGTATATTTGTACATATTCATTGCATTTCATCGTAGATTTTAGACTCTGCTTGTAAATACAGCTTTTCATTTGCTTCCAGACTGAGCTAGCCTGGTTATTGTTGGTGGGAGGGGGAATTTCAGCTCACACCGACACAGGTACTCAGACAAGGAAGATAATCAGTCTCTGTTGCTTTTCTTTCAATATAAATTACAGTATACAATGTACAATGTGGCTGCAGCATAGTTGTGAAGAAATGAATCAGTTGCAGACTTTAGACAAGGACAAATCACATACCATACTGTGAGAGCAAATTGTGGTAAAACCACATGTGTTTATGCTAACTGACACATTGATGAATCTAAATTATCCTCTGCGGTCCTCAACAGTGTCATGGTCAATATTGCATTAGTCACTTGGCTCTTGACAGCTGTGGTGCATTTCAGTGCTGTAGTAAGTAGAGTCAGTATGGAAAGTGAGCCTTGTTTTGCTCAACAGCACATCATCTGAGCTTTCTGAAAAAGATGCTACCTGAGCAGCGTAATCCAAGACACCAGAAATGGGATAGTTAAAAGCAGTGTGACACGTAAAGCAATCTGTTGAACTCCTGAAAAAGGGAACAGGAGAGTGATCTTTCAGTCTTGCATGGAGTGAAATTTGGTTTCTATTATATCAGTCCACATTTGCATTTAATTTTCATTGCTTTAAAACAAGTAAGGGTTTTAAAGTTAGTAGTAGAAAATAATTGCATTCTTTATAAATATTTTCATGCATGCACACTAGATATAAAACACTGAAAAGAAAGACCTTCTTAATTAATTTTGTTCAACAGAAATTAATTCAATATTCCAATTGTTTATCCAAATATAAAACCATGTGAAGGTTAATCAAATGTTCTTTATAATGCACATGATTAATAATAATCTTAAATTATTTCCTGTTAGAAGTTTTCTATGAGGGCAAAATGGCCTATTTGGGAGTATTAGCATTACTAACAAAAAAATTAGGGGAAGGGTCCTGAACTAAACTTAATGCTTGTAAGTGTGATACTGTATACTTCTAACAGGAATGTGATCACTTTGATTTACTTAAGTTATGAACGAACTTTAATCTAAATATTCTGTTTTCCAAAATGCTATAAAAATCTAGTTTTGATTTATCTCATAGATGTATGAAAGCCATCACACCAGCTATGAAAACCTGAGAAAACCTGCATGGCACATATAATTAAAATCTGACTGGGATGAAAGGTGAGAAAGCATTATGGTAACACAAGATTTTACCTTTCTAAAAATCAATCCCTTTATGAAGAGCTTGGAAGGACCAAATGTGACTTTTTTCTGCCACTAAACAGATTGCTGGCTTTTAAAAATGTTAATGTCCTCTGCTTTGTGAAGAAGCCTGGGGCTTTGACTCCAGTTTAGCTCATCTTTGTTGGGAAGATGCCTGTAATTTAGAGAACAATTGAGGAGACAGAAATCATATATAAAAAATAAAAAAATTTCAAGATTTTGTTCATTTGGTGAGGAATTTTGAACACTGAAAATGACCTTTTTGTGAGAGCACTCTGTAAAATACTTGTTACACTCAGGTAAGATCTGTAAAATACAGCAATCTGTAAAATACTTCCTGAAGTTTAGTTTTACTGTTTTTGTTGGCAATAAAAAAAATTAATCTGTTTTCTGGAAAGTGCGTTTAAAAATGTAGAGAGGCTGAAAAGCTTTGCTATCATAAGGAGTTTCTTTTAAAGCTTAAGTTCTTCTGCAATTTTTAATTCCTTCAACAACTTATCTTTTTAGATTAAAACTTGAATACTAATCAAAAGATCAGTAACTTTAGAGGTTTAAGGCCTTTTGTTGATTTCACCTTAATAAAGTGATTTAAGTTGCAGGTCAAATGCAATGTTGTGTTTAAACTTTTGCTTCCCTTGTCCTCCAAAATATCATTATGTTTTCCAAAGAAACTGTGATTTTGTCACTAGGAGACATTTTTTCTTCTCCCTGAAGTAGGAAATTGTCATTTACTCTGCTGTCTTAGTTTCTTCCATCTTTCAGTTCTTTGATGATGGTCTCCTCTTTGTTGATGGATGTGATTCAAAACTTTGTCTAGGCTTTCACATTTGGGACCTGCATTTTAGTTAGATGTGATTCTTAAAAAAAATGTAAACTTTTTCCAGTGACTTTAAGCCTTTGGAAATCAACAGATCAAGTTGACTAAATATGAGTAAGCAGTATGCCCAGGTTGTCAAGAAAGCCAATGGCATCCTGGCTTGTATTGGAAACAATGTGGCCTCAAGAGCGGGGAGATGATCATCACCGGTGAGGCCACACCTTGAGTACTGTGTTCTGTTCGGGGCCACTCACTACAAGAAGGAACTGAAGTGGTGGAGCACATCTAGAGAAGGGCAAGGAGGGTCGTGAAGGACCTGGAGCTCGTGACCTACAAAGAGCATCTGAGACAGCAGCTGTTGTTCAGCCTGGAGAAGAGGCAGCTGAGGGGAGACCTCATTCTCTCTACAAGTACCTGAAGGGTGGTTGGAGCGAGGTGGGAGCCAGCCTCATCTCCCTGGTCGCAAGTGACAGGACTAGAGGAAATTGTTACAAGCTGCTCCAGGGGAGTTTCTGGATGGATACTAGGAAATACTTCTTCACTGAAGGTGTTATCAGACATTGGAATGGTCCCAGTGGCCCAGGGCAGTCACCATCCCTATAGGTGTTTAAGCTGAATGTGGACCTGGCACTCATGGATGTGATTTAGTGTTGACTCTTCAGTGCTTGATCAAGGGTTGGGCTGGATGCTCTTTGAGGTATTTTCCATTCTCAGATTCTTTGTGATTCTGTGGTTTCTGGTTTATATTTCCCGACATCTAACCAGGAAACATGGCAGTGAGTTTTGTAAAAACACTCTGTTCACTTCTAGACACCACTAGATGTCTGATTACACTAAATGTAAGTTGAAAGAGGTACCAGTCTGAAGCCTAAGCAGAACTTATATGTCTATAAATGTCAGTCACTAAATTTGCCTTTTTTTTTTTTTTTTTTGGTAGAGGTAGCATATGCTTAATTCCTTCCAAAGTTTTGGAAAATTGTGGTCACAATTAACATATTTCTCTATTGATATTTTTAATCTTGCCACTTTGTTTATTTCATGTACTCTCTAACTTCTCATCTATTTTATCTTTTTAGGTGTAAGTGGTCTTTCAGAGATTCTGCCTCTTACTTACAACTTTCTTTTAATTACTAGGACATTGAGACTTCATTCAGACAGTCTCTGAAATATTATGAAATATTATGATATGAACAAGCTGAACTTTAATTAAATACAAAAGAGTAAAATGTTTTATCTTTTCTGTATTATGAATGATAGTTTCAGGTACTCCAGCATGTTTGAAAGGAACTTTTCTGCATCTTTCTCTAATTTATGTCAGAAAATCCTGCTTAGAACAAAAGCAGTTAGAAAAAAAATAGAACTACTTGAAATGTTGTAGTTATAAGGAATTGTATTGCGTGAAGTCATCAAATTGTACATTATAGTCAGTATTTCAAAATATGACATGCCTGATCTCCTGAAAGACAAGAAATTATTTACCTGTAAAGAGGAGAAACCTTCTTGATTTTGTGTCATTTCTTTACTTTTTTCCATGTGAGATTTTTACATGTTTAAGTTTAAAATGCATCTCTCCCATCATCAAGTACTATGTACTAGCAATAATATCTGGTGCATAATCATTACAGGTTTCTTAAAGGATGCTTGCTATCTGTATATGTTCTACAGGTTTCAAGACATATCAATTCAGAAAAGAGCACAAAGGTATAGAAATTTATTGTGACAAAACAGGTTTAATTCCTCATTATGAACTTCCATTATTTAAATGGTCTGGATTTTTTAGACATGCAATATTGTCATAATAATTATTGAAATCAGTTTCTCAACATGTAAACATTCTGAATTTGAGCTGAAATCAATGGGGCTTCTTTCTCTTCAGATATTGAAACAGACTTTTTTTTTTTTAAATGCAAACTTTTTTCTATAAATTATGTTTTGCTTTGGATCACTTAGTAAGTCAAATTATCCTGTCCAATTTCAATGATCTCTGGACCTAATAGCAGATATCCCACAGGTGAGACTGCCACACCAATAACCTATTGCTATTTACCACTATAGCCTTGGGGAAGGGGGATGAACACAGAACAGGGCGTACAGTTTCATTTGAAATTGCTAAATGTTTTCTTAGGCATCTGGAGTTATTTACATACAGAAATGTTCAGTTACCATCAGTGTCCTTATTTGTTCAGGTGTAAGACCTGTGTCTGCTTTATTTACATCTGCAAACAACTGTTATAAATTAACATTGCAAGGAAATACCCTCTTTAGAGTTGGCCAGAAGGCTTAGCTCATTTTAAAGATCTCCTTTATAACTAAAGCTGCAAAAGTGATTAAAACAGTGAAGCTGCCTTCACTTTTCTTTGCTAATAATCTAATAATAATAGAAAACACACATTGTATTGTGTAGGTACAGAAGAAAAACAGTGTTTTAATATTCTGTATTTGTTATGTCCGTGTTTCTATGTATGATTCACCTGCAGGCCCTGAGAAGGGAATTAAAAATCCTTCAGAGTTTTCTTTGGATTTTGAGACTTTAAATCTCTTTGACTCTTTCTCATAGATTCTAAAAAATGAAAATGAACTTTCCAACTTTTCATTCAGGACTGAAATTCTGTCTAAGATTTCCCAGATAAAGTCACTTGGCAAATGGTAGGAATCTAAGACCAGTAAAGCCATTCTGCTTCAAATACTGTGGAAGAATCTTTTGCAGTCATTTTCAGATAGTTACACCATATGTACTTACATACCTGTATGTGCCTATAGAAACATTTACACAGATATATAGCAGTGTGAAATTTAGTGAGAGTAATAGAAAACTGTATTGCAAGACTTTGCTTTTGTTTCTTATAATTCTTCTCTGCACTTATCTGCCAAAGCACTCCGAGATCCAGCTGCCTGAACACAGGAGCTTATAGTCACTTGAGAAGCCCTACATTATCATGCCTGTCCTCTAGCAGCTGCTCCATAGCAAAGCAAGTGTCCTAAAAATCCTATGTCATATGTGCCACACTTGCAGATCTGTCTTAATACAGACTCTGAAATAGCACTAGGATACCTGTTCCAAGCAGCTGCATCTAGCCTCTGGAGACTGGTATGTTCACACTAAGAAGGTTTTTGTCATTCTAATGTAAAGAAGTTAATTTGACTGGTTGATACACTTACTTATGCTGATTTCTAAAATTTAACTCTATGTAAAAGCTATTTGTAATAAAATAATGTCAGAGGAGAGAAGCATTTTTTTTAGCCTTTTGTTGGCATACTTAACTTGCCTCTCAATCAGTGGTGTGAGTCTAAATGTGTGCAACCACACCATTGTCTTCATGCTCCCTCAGGTAGCTCCCAGCCTCTGTGTTAGCATCTTACCTTTCATTGCAGCCCAGGAAAACCAGAAGCAACAGCAAAATTAGCTCAGGTGCTTATGCAGGATTGCACTGTGACTCGTGTGTCTGTGGAGACAACAGCAAACTTCTCCTTCCCCCACTGCGCCAAATGCCCAGATTGCCAAAAGAAGGAATAGCTGAAGGGTGCTGCTCCTAATCTAACTTGGAGGAGAAGTTTGGGGGCATTGGCTTCCTTTCACAGTCATGTTAGCAGATAGCAGGTGCCAGCAAGAGCAGTGAGAGTTCTGTATCACTCACATGTAACAAGGAAGGAAAGCAGAAGGCCCATAGGGACTGGAATGCTGGGCTGAGACCAGCTTTATGGTGCTCAACAAGGCCACGTGCCGGGTCCTGCATTTGGGTCAAAACAACCCCATCCAATATTACAGGGTTCGGAAAGAGTAGCTGGAATGCTGCCTAGTAGAGAAAGGTATTGGGATGAACATGAGCCAGTAGTGTGCCCAGGTGGCCAAGAAGGCCAACTCCATCCTGCCCTGAATCAGGAACAGTGTGGCAAGCAGGAGTAGGGAAGTGATTGTGCTCTCGTACTCATCTCTGGTGAGGATGCACCTTGAATACGGGGTTCAGTTTTGGACGCCACACTACATCAAGGACATTGAGGTCCTGGAGCATGTCCAGAGAAGGGCAAAAAGCTTGTGAAGGATCTGGAGAAGGATCTGGAGAAGGTCTTCTGAGAAGCAGGTGAGGGAACTGGGGTCGTTTAACCTGGCTAAGATGACCCTCAGGAGGGATCTCATTGCTCTCCATAACTACACAAAAGATTACATTGAGGTAGGTATTGGTCTCTCCTCCATAGTAACAATTGATAGGATGAGAGGAAATGGCCTCAAATTGCACTAAGAGAGGTTTAAATTGGATATTAGAAGAAATTTCCTCACCAAAATTGTTCTCAAACACTGGAATAGGCTTCCAGGGAAGGTGGTCCAATCCCCATCTCTGGCGGTATTTAAAAGACTTATAGGTGTGGTTCTAAGGGACATGGTTTAACACCAGACTTGATAGTTAGATAATGATTGTAGTCAATGATCTTAAAAGTCTTTTCCAATCAAAATGATTTTTGATTCTATAATTAATAGATTCATAGATTGGGGTGGGTTGGAAGGGACCTTAAAGATCATCAAGTTCCAACCTCACTGCCATGGACAGGGACACCTTCCACCAGACCAAGTCGTTCAAGCCTCATCCAGCCTGGCTTTGAACATCTCCAGGAATGGAGCATCCGCAATTTCCCTGAGCAATCTGTTTCAGTGTCTCACTATCCTTAACATAAAGAATTCCTTCCTAATCTCTAGTCATTCCCTCTCATCCTATCATTACAAGTCCTTGTGAAGAGTCCCGTTTCGGCTTTCCTGTAGTCTCCCTTCAGGTACTGAAAGGCTGCTATAAGGTCTCACCACAGCCACCTTTTCTCCAGGCTGAACATTCTGAACTCTCTCAGCCTGTTGCCACAGGGGAAGTGCTCTAGGCCTCTGACCATCTCCATGACCCTGCTCTGGACCCACTCCAGCAGTTTGATGTCCTTCTCCTTTATGAATTTGTTCCTTAGGCAATGACTGGTATGCTAACTCAATGACTATTATGTTAACCTACACACAGCATGCTCAACAACATACACCACTATCACAACCTCAGTCCCTGGTGAGTTACATCAGACCCTGCTGATCAGCACTAAAAGAGTGCGCTTTATTTGCAGCTTCTGTTCTCTGGCTGCTTTTGTTTTATTTTTGTGAGTAAACTCAGTTTTTGCTCCCCTTGGTGCCTCTTTGTTTTGGTTCACTAAGCAGATAAAATATGTAGCTGTATCTACTTCTGCTTTATGCTGCTTTGAACACCAGTTCCCTGCGGATGCTGTGCCTTGCACTGGGATTTTGGCAGGGTGGAGAGGAAGGCAGAGGGTTTTCATCTGCCATCTCTTGGCGGGTGCCTTGAAGAACCTCAAATGCAGCTAGAGATCTGGCCCAGGGAGTTTTATAACCAGTGATATGCCTCCTTACTGAGTTGCATTTACTGACGCAGCTCAGAAATTCCCCCTAAAGAAGAGGTCTTGTTACTGTATGAGACAGTAAAAGAGTATTTATTTGGACAACTGCTTGATAATAGCTTGAGGGCATAGCTTTGGACTAAAATAAATAGTTTGTGTAGGAGGTTTCCATGGTCTGCTGGACCATCATGTAGGAAAAGCAGAATTGCTTTGACGAGAGCTGGTGAATTGTGTATGTTTAAATAGACTTATCCCAGTTTGAGTAATTAAAAAATGTTACTACAGCTGTCGAGATGTCTTTAGAAGGTATGTACAGTGGGGTTCAGGACAACTCTGCTGAGAGTAAATTTGTTTTCTACATCCTGAGTCTGGGGATTCATCAACTTGTTTGGCAGCACGAGTTCACTGTCCATAGCTGTGCTCTAGCTTCAGGTACTAGGTGACTTAGTTAAGAGAAGGAATAACTCCAAATCTTATGCACAAAGAATTAAGCTGGACGATACAATAAATCTTATTAAACAGGAGAAAAGAGAGTTGGACTTGAGGCTTCTGTAACCAGCTGCGTGTATTATATAAAGTTATTATGCACGGTTACTATAGCAGGGAGACATTGTTCAAAGACTTTTATAATAGATAAGACAAAGAAAGGTCAGTGCTATTCTCAGAGCTATTCACAGGAGATTCTATTAATAAATATCAGGAAATAATTTACAAAATATACTTTCATAATAATAAGGTAGTGAAAGATAATAGTATCTACTGTGGTAAATCTTCTTTTACTCACCAAGATCGTTCCACAAAATAAAACTGAAGACAATTAATTTCCACAAAAACAATGAGAAACCCCAGTATCAGCTGCACAAGTCCTGCCTGGAATCTTTTCTGTGGCTGTTCAGCTTCAGGAAATTATAACCAAAGTCACTGGAAGGAAACAGATGAACTGTTTCTTGGGACGGAAGCCAAGCTGAATGTTATTCTAAAAAAGTTCTTATGTTGTGTCATGGTATCAGGGGCAAAATTTCACCCACCCTTCCTTTTTGGTGCACACAATTGAAAACATAAAGGATTTAATCATGTTTCTTTCTTATGCCTGTCTAGCTGTAAATCTGAAAAGTCTTCATGGGTGAATTAGAAAGTAACTTAAGGTAGGCATCAATTAATGGAGGGAAGAAGAAGCCTCTATTCTCTGTCCCAGTAGTGTGAAAGGCAGTATCTCCAGAACAGGTTTTTTTAAATTGCAAAAGAACATAAGTAAAAGCTCAAACAAATTCTACCCTGTAGTTTTGATCATCTAACATTTTGATGACAAGGCTATAAAAAACTACAGCCACGACTGACTACAGCACTTAAAGAAAGTCTTATGTGGGCATATGTACCATCCATAAAAAGCCCTTTCTAAATATACTTTAAATCAGTTTAATGGAATAAACTGTAACTATGTAGTGTATAAGATCAGCTAAAATGACTAAAAGATGCTTCTCTAGTAGATTCTATTTATTTATTAATTTATTTTCATGTCAATCTATCAGTCTACGTCTATTCAACAAACTGTTTTAAGAACACTCTTTTTCTGTGGTGAAATGTTGTACTACACAGCACTCAAGAATAGTTGGCAGGGTTCCCTTTACTATTGAAGTAGAGGTGCAGAGTATCTGTGCTGTTTTCTCTAGGCCTCCCAGTTAAGTGTTGACTGGAATAGATAATAGGCAAAAGTCTTCACTCTTCTCTGTGTTTATATGATCAACATGAAAAATATACAGAAGCGCAACAAAGATTTTACAGTTCTCGAAGAATGCCATGAGATGAGAGAATATAAAATTTTATTGTCTAGAAAAGAGAAGACTCATGGTGAGGGGAGAGGAGAATGACAAAACAGTAGCTTACAAAATTTCTTCATAGTAATAATACATACAAGAGGCCCAAACAAGGAAGAGCAAGAAATGCTAGTTTGGACTCTGAGCTCCTTGCCAGGCCAGGCAACTGAGCATCAGAGTGAGCTGATAGAGGGGAGGATGGGCAACTAGACATTCTAAGGAAAAAGATATGTCTGTTGGGACCTGCTGGTGATATTGTCATGGAAAATCTAGAATGACCAAATGGGTGTTTGCTGGCTCAGTTTTCTGTGAGGCATATCCTTCTACTTCCTCTGCAGCTACAGAAAAATCTTGTCTGCTATGGAACTGCTGTGATTGTATCACTGTGGGAAGATTGTAGGAGTCTTTTTATCTATTTATACTCACTTTACGTGTGCAGCTTTAGTGGAAGTAGTTGGGTAAAGCTCAGTATTTCTGGTTGTAACTAAGTCAAGTACATAACTGAATCTTTAGGTACCTTTAAGAGCTAGGAGAGAGGAAAGAGAGCTATTTTTGAAGAGGCTTAAATATGCTTTTCTAAAACTTATTTGTGAAAGGGAGAATGCACATTTAGTGATTTATTAATAGTATGTAAATGTGCTAGTGTAACAGGAAAAGGAAATAACATTTTAAATTACTCAATTAGCTCAGGTAACAATTCTTAAATGTATATATTTTCATAGAGTGTTGCAGTGGTTTACAAACTATATTTATTAATCCCTGGATTCACTATGTTATTTCAGTGGAATTAAAAGGGCAGGCATAATCTGGTACTATGCCCAAAGTCAGTATTGTCTTGGCAGAAAACAATTTATGGTACAGTAAGTGATTCTTCACCAACTTTCAGTGTTTACCCTAGCTGAGAAACCTATCAAAATCTGCCCATTGTTAAAAACTGGGAGATGTTCCTGGAACATAAGGAAGTTTGATAACAGCAATGAGCTGGGCCTCCTGAAGTAGTTTATCTAGAGCAAAGGTAAAGTCGTTGTTTACTCTGCAGGCAGCAGTAGTTTGCAACAGTAGAAACTGTAATGGAAAAAAATATGTCTCTTCTTTCAAAATAATAAAGCAATACCTCCTCCAGACTTTTTACAACAATCCCTCCACCAGCAGGCCCTACAGTAATTTTAATACAGTGGGCGTTCTGTTCAAGTGAACCATTTACTGTGTTGCTGTTTGGTTTTGACAAAGTGAATCATATTTGCATAATGCTTGACTAATTTACTATCAAAATATTAGTTTGATATTACTCCATACTATATAAGCAGCTTACTCCCGTATCTGTCTAGTGCAGCAGTATAATGAAAGTATTGATACGAAGAGTCCTGTCTCATGTAGCATTGTGCTAAGCCAATACAATGGCACAGAAACTTCCTAAGATACTGTAAGGTATTAAAATATGAATATTTAATATTGATATACAGAATATATGAATGTTAATATTGCCCACTGTAGTTCCTAGATACAGCCTTGGGGTATTAGGAAGTAGTGTGCTTCTGATTAATCCATGACTTGTACCACATGAGCACATGTGCATTGCCCGATAAGGTTAAAAGTGTATTTTGCAATGCAAACATATTAGGAGTATAAACTATTTTGAGTTACTCTTAGTTTTGAGGCTTTGATACTAACTCATTGACTGTTCTAATTGTGTGAATAGTAATTATTTTCTTATTGACTCCACTGGAATGTAATAATTTATTCTAGAACACACTCTACCCGTATTCTAGAACATATTCTATTAAATTATCAACTTATTCTAGAACACTGTAAATCTGAGTTATTAATTGTGGCTTCACTCTGTAGACAGGGCAGGCTGTGCTTTGTCTTTCACATGAATACAACAAAGCAACAGTTTTGGAGTATCTTCCTCTCCATATCATCTGACCTGTGATCCTGTTGCATTCTTAGTCATATGAGAACTAATAAGTCTGTAATGATCTGAGGGAAGACACCAGTTCTGGAAGTCTAGCATTTACTAGGTAAGTACTACATATCTACAACACAACTTTTATTGATGGAATATTCTAACTGTACTGAAAGGCTTAAAAGAATTTGTGGAATATTTAACAAATTTCTGAATGTGTATGGAAAATGGTAAATGTGCAAAAAAAAAAAAATCCTGTAAATTTATTTCAGAATTTGGGATTAAAACTTTGTCTCTTTCACATGTTTCCAGGACAGCTTACCATTAAGCATCTCAGCACTCAACGTGTTTCTCTGCATACTAGCCAGCTGCTCACAGTTTCTAGTTATTTTGGTGAAGAAACATTCTGTGACAGCTGAGAAATGTTTAAGATGATGTTAGCCAAATAGTTTAGGATGGCAAATTACAGATACCATGTGGAAATTATATTGGTACTATTGCAGAATACATACTATTAATAACGAAATATATATCTTGAAATCTGCACATGAATGGGTATGCAGAATAGGTATATATATAGAGAGATCCTTTTAATACCAAGTAACTTGTGTATGCATATAATTAACAAGAAAGAAAAAGAATTTGTGTTGCATTTAATATAGATACTAACTGCAGAAGTTGTTGCTTGTATGAAGCTCTTTTTAGTTTAATATTGTGCCAGGAATAAATGATGCAAAATCTCCTTGACTTCTGGATACTGACATAGGAAAACCAGTTAAACACTAATAATGCTTTACAGAGAGATGGAAAATATATTTGCCTTGATGTAGGGCATAGGGAACATTGAAGTGAAATCTGATAAAAATTAGATCAGCTGGAGTAGTCTGTGGTGAAAAATGGAAACTGAACTTCAGTTCCAGAGAACACCAAAGGTGACCAAATATGCAGAAAGAGATGCTGTAGCATAAAGACATGTTTATCAGCAAAGAGCTTGACATGGATTTAAAAGTTTGGAGTGAAAAACAAATAATACTTTGTAAAAACTAATGGGCATGAACAGGTTGGTTTTTTTTTAAATATGAGGGAAATTGCATTGTGATGCTGTGGTAGTAAAGAGGATTGAACACTAGAAGAGTAATTTGAATGACTTGGAAGCTAAATAATTCATATAAGCAAATTTGGCAGAGGACACTGAGAAGAGAGAACCAACTTAAATTATTGTAGAACTGGAAATTGTTGCAAATGTTAGTACCATTCTACTAAGTACTACAGGGATTAAGGAAAAAAAAGTTATATATATAATCTTGATTTTTTTCTTTTAAACTTAAAAACATTGTATTTCTGTACAACAATTTTCATGTCCTCCATAGATGGTACATTACAATAATAATCCTTTGGGAAATCTTAAATTCAATGGAGTTGTTCTTGAGGAGAAACAGGTAAACATTATCTCTCAGCCTGATGAGCCACAGGTCATATTTAATCGTTGTGGAAATAGCAATGGGGCCTGAGGCAGTTCTTGTAGAATCATCTGACGAAGACAAGAATAAATTTAGGATGTATCATTAGATGCATCTGCTAGAAAAAGTGATGATGAAATTGTATATCTTTACTCAGACTCAAAGGACACAAGGATGAGGTGAAGATACCAGCCAGCAGAAACCATCATGGAAGTCATTTTAAAGAACTGGAAGACAAACAAGAAGTGATTGGAGAGGGGACTGCCTAAAATTCAGAATTTTAGAGAACAAATGAGCATAGGAGAAAAGAAAGGGTTGGGACTGAACTTTTCTGAAGTCTGCTCAAAGCATACTTGTGCATTTGGGACACCAGAGTGACTACAAGAAACAGTAGACATCTGGTCTTATCTAAGCAAGAAAGCCAAAATTCTCATTGGTTTGAAGAGCAACTTATTGTAAAATGTGACTTAAAATGTGATAAAGGCATGAAAATTAGAGGACTTCATAAAGTTATCTATCAAATTGTTGCTGAATTCATTGAAAACAAGAAATTAGAGTTGAATTCACTGAAAACAAGATATGTTTCAAAATAAAATGTGTAGATTTTTCATTACAAAATTCCTACTTTCTTCAACCATTATATATTACTCTAGAGGTAAAAGGAAAAGAATAAGCAAAGAATCAAAGTGGTAATATAATCAAAACATAGTGGAGTATTGCCCATCAGCTAAGTGACTGGGATTGTATTCTTGTTCTTAACTATGTAGTTATGAAACGTTGTAGGTTCAGGTGCATCTCAGTAGAAAATATTTCAAGCTAAGAAGCATTTCATAGAAATATTGCATTTGAAGAATATATTGGTATATTTTGATAAACTAATTTAAAAGTCCATGTTTGCCCAGTGTTAACCATAATTACAAAAATAAGGCAAAATATCTTTGCTCTGAGTTTTTGGGAAAATTTCTGCTATTGTGCATTTTATTGCACAATTCATATGCAATCTAACATCTAATTCAAAATGTCTAGAAATACTACCTTTATGCTTTATGTAGTCAGCTATAATTAAGAGCTCATTTGTCTTTTGGTACCCAGACTCTATTTTTTTTTCAGTAAACTTAGTAATCATTCTACCTTGCCTGTTGGCTGGTAATCAGATTGCAACAATTACCCAAAAACCTCTGCAAAATTCAATAAGTACTCTCTAGGATTTTTAATATGTATATATCATAAATATTTTATATGTCTTTTCACAGAATCTTTTGATATAGTGAAGGGAAAGTAGTTTTGAAATAATATTCAGACAGACTCTGAAATTTTTAATTCAAGAGAATGACACAACAGTCTTGTCTGAATTAAGTGGGAGAATGAGGGCAAGTGGCTTTCTGCAGCCTGACATCTCTCCATAGAATACTTTGGGGTGGAAGACACTGTTTAATATCATCTACTGCAAAATTAGATCAGGTTCCTTGGAGTCCTATCTAACCACACCTTGAATGTTGAGCTATCTCTCCAACTTTATTGTGTTTCCTCACCAGCTCTCATTTCTTCCATGATCCATTTTTGCATCAAGAGAAAGTCTTTTGCAAAAATACAACTGTTTTTTTCATATTACTTTCATGATGTCGTTTTCACTATGAGTAGATCTTATGCTTAGAAAAAAGGTCAGTTATGTCATCTGACAGCTGGGCCATGAAGGATGCAATCCAAAATCCCTTCCTATATACTTAAAATTTATTGTTACACCTTCTATCTAAAAGCGTTGTCATTGCCTTTGGCTATTTAACTCACTCTAATAGCTGAGTGATCTGTAAGGAAGTATCCTGAATGTTTTCACATCTCTGAAAGGAACTCTGCTGCATGCACATTCATGCAAATTTATATTCTGACTTCATTGGATTTTGCAGACTTTGACTTATTTCTTATGGAAAACTGAAATTTAGAGGAATACATATAGAGATGCAAGAAATGGTTTTCACTCCTGATGTGGTTTGTGCTCATTTTCACCTTTCTTTGCCTTCCATCTAGCTCATTTAGAATTGTCTGCTGAGTAGAAGTTATTCTCTCAGGTAAACATCCCTGTAAGACGTAGTCTTTTAGCTTGGTTTTAGTGTTTGGTTGGTATTGGGTTTGGGTTGTTTGGTTGGTTTTTATTGTTTGTTTGTTTTATTGTTGTTGGTTTTGGTGGGTAGGTGGTGTGTGGGGGTTTTGGTTTTTTGCTTTATTTTGTTGTACCTATATTTGGGGTGGGGAGGGGGGGTGGGGAGTGGGAGGGAGGGATGACTTTATCAATTAGATATTCTCGTGTCGCAATTCCTGCATCCCATGTTCCCTGTCCACTTTACTAAACCTTTCCACATAGAAATAAAGATACTGCATTGCTGTTGTAGTGATAATCTAACCAACTAAAAAACCACACACTGAGTAGATAACTTTCATGTGAGGATGCATCGTGGTGAGGTATATGCATGATCCCTGTTTCATTCCTTTTAGTCTTTAACATGAACACAGCTTGCTGCAGATGTTTCATCTAGGTTTGACCTTTTTGCAGTAATTGCTCCACACTTGCACTTGACAGGCTGGTCAGATAGGCAATGTCCAACATGATGGCATTTAACAAGTCCAAGTGCCAGGTGCTGCACTTTGGCCACAACAACCCCATGGAGCGCTACAGGCTGGGGTCGGAGTGGCTGGAGAGCAGCCAGGCAGAAAGGGACCTGGGGGTTACTGGTTGACAGCAGCTGAACATGAGCCAGCGGTGTGCCCAAGTGGCCAAGGTGGGCAATGGCATCCTGGCCTGTATCAGCAATAGTGTGGCTAGCAGGAGCAGGGAAGACATTCTGCCCTGTACTCACCTCTGGTTAGGCCACACCTTGAGTCCTGTGTCCAGTTCTGGGTTCCTCAGTTTAAGAAGGACATTGAGACACTTGAACGTGTCCAGAGAAGGGCAACAAGGCTGGGGAGAGGTCTCAGGCACAAGCCCTATAAGGAGGGGCTGAGGGAGCTGGGGTTGTTTAGCCTGGAGAAGAGGAAGCTCAGGGGTGACTTTATTCTCTCTACAACTAGCTGAAAGGAGGCTGTAGCCAGGAGGGGGTTGGTCTCTTCTCCCAACCAGCACCAGAACAAGAGGACACAGTCTCAAGCTGCGCCAGGGCAAGTTTAGGCTTGAGGTGAGGAGAAAGTTCTTCGTGGAGAGAGTGATCTGCCATTGGAATGTGCTGCCCAGGGAGGTGGTGGAGTCACCGTCCCTGGAGGTGTTCAATAAAGGACTGGCCATGGCACTTGAAGCCATGGTTTAGTTAGTCATGAGGTGCTGGGTGATAGGTTGGACTTGATGATCTCTGAGGTCTTTTCCAACCTTGTTGATTCTCTGATTCTGTGATCTACTGCTGTAAAGTTTATTTTGGACTCAGAGATTTTATAATTATGATCATTAGTGATATTTTCTTCAAACTCATAAGGCAACTATTCAACTGGTATCAATTAACATTGTGTCTTTAACTTCAATAGATGAATATGGAGTTGCCAAAACCACAGATTTGGCCTAAAATTTCCTTGGCTTTGGGACATGTTCCTCTGAGAATTCCTTAATTAACACCAAATTTTCATCAATCCTTCCTCCCCTCCTCCTGCTAATTGCTACTACTGTGGTGCATACAGAGCAGAAACATCTGAGAATCGAATCTTGTTTTTTCATTTTCTGCAGGGACAAGGTACAACAGGTAAAGATAAATGATTAGTATTTCCAAAAGTGTTTAGTTCCTCATTGAAACTTGAGGTTCCATGTGGTCTTTATTTTCATTCTCAGTTTTCAAAGTTCAGATTCTCCACCCCAAGTTAAACAGTTTCAAATCATCACACAGTGTTAAATGAAGACAATTGGAAAATATGAAAGCAATTAAGAGTAATATAAAATAAGACTGATCCATTTGTTGTACTGCATTACATCTTCATGGTTTAATGCAGTTAACATTTTGAAATGTAACAAAAAAATATATAATTTTAACCATTCTCTTCTTGGCAATCACATGTAGAAACTCTTAAATACAGCTGCTTGGTCACTAAGATTTTGTTTGGAGATCCAGTTCTGTTGTTTGCAATTTACATTTTCTAATTATATTAGGTAATCATTTAATCATTTCTATAAGCATCACCTTGCACATTCATTGTGTCTGTCATGAACACTGACAAATTACACATTTTTTTTTTTAACATTGATCTTGGTTCATATAATCTCTTCAGTCATGAAGAACAGTGTCTTCTCCACTTGTCATGTATGCCACTTTCCTGTATTAATTCACTTTGTTGTTGGTATTACAAGATGCATGCATAAAGAACACATGTTCTTTAAAGATGATCATAAGCTGTGCTAATTAAATGCACTGAAATCTGTATGTTCTCCTTTAATTCAGTGTTATTTTAAAAGTCCTTAACTGTACACTAAAACAGAAAACCTTAAGTGGTAAACTTTCATATTTAAGTGATTGAAGTAATTGTAAGATATACAACTTGAAAAATCTTATTTAAGCAACCTGATGCTTTCATTTAAAAATTAGTCTATTTATGTGAAATAGCAATTTCTTAGGTTCAATGTACTTCTGGTCTTTCCTTGTTGATTTGGATTTGTTCACTTGATCAGACTTTATTGAGGGGAGATCACCACATACGCTGCATTTATGAAATACTGGAGTATGCTTTGCTATTAGATTCCTTCTTTCCATTTTACAAGAATGGGATCGTTTTCTGCAGTATATAGAACAGTCTTTGCCTTGCAACCTCAAGCTCCTGGTACTTCTTGCTGATGTGGAAGGGCAGTGTTTAAAATGCCTGTAGTCTGTGGAACTGCAGGCCATAATTGCAGGTAAGCAGCAAGGTCTACACTGTCAAGAGTGACCGTAAAACTGCCTGAATCTGAGAGAAAGGGAGGTGGTTGTAAGGTGTCAGTGAGGAAAATCATGTTCTTCAATGGATCAAAAGCTTGTTTTTTTGTTTGTTTGTTTGTTTTGGTTTGGTTTTATTTTATTTTTATAGGACCTGACATTTTTTTTTAAATAAAACTACCTTCTCTGAAAATTACAGATTCAAGTTCATGGAAACATTAAATGCATGTTGGTTTTGTCAGGCTGTGTCAGTAAAGAGAGGAAGCATAAAAAAACCCCTCAACGCTTAATTTCATTCTTTGCAAAATAAAATTATATCATCTGAGTTGAAAAGCAAAGCTTCCTTTTACAATTCATCTACTTTAAGTAAGTTTGAAGCTTAATAAATAAAAACTTTCAACAAAGTTTAATCCAAACCACATTTTCGTCTTTCATTTGTGGAACTGTGATAAAGCAGGGTGATGAACTCTTCACATAGTTCTGCCAAAACCTGCTTCTGTATGGGGCCAGATCACAGAGATCATGATGTAAGGTGTCTCTACTCCACACCCTTCCACCCACCAACCCCTAACATAACTGATTTATTTCACAGGGAATCATTCCACTTACAGATTGTATATCATTCACCCTAGAAATTTGTAACTGCTTTTACCTTTCCTCTAGTAAATCTGTGCATGATACTGACAGAAATGTAAAATGGCTAGATTTTAATGAAAAAGCTAATACTCTGCCCAAATAGGCTCTTGGTATTTATCTGATAAATTCTATTTATTTTTTCTATTCCCCACATCTCTACTATTCAAGGAATTACAGAAAGGTAGGTGTTGAAAGAGACCTCCAGAGATCACCTAATCCAACCCTCCTGCTGAAGGAGGATGACCTAGAGAAGGTTACACTTGAACACATCCAGGTGGATTTTGAGACAGACTCCACACAAGGAAACCCAGCCTCTCTAGGCTGCCTGTTCCAGCACTCTGGCAGCTTAAAAAAAGTTTTTCATTATGTTTAAGTGGAAATTCCTGTGTCATAGTTTGGGGCCATCGTCCCTTGTCCTGTAACTGGGTACCACTGAGAAGAGCCTGGCCTCATATTCTTGACACTCACCCTTTAGATATTTATATTTAGATATTAATATATTCCTCTGCATGTAATACTTTTCAAATATTTGTACATGAGTACTATGGTTTGTCTGTATCATGGTCTAATCATTAGGCAGGGTAACCATTTTAAATTTGTGAACCCAGAGTAATACTTTTGTCATGATAGGGGTTTTTTGTTTGTTTTTTAAATTTCCTTCTTCGACTGAGTCAGTCTCACAAATACCATAACTGATTTTAGGGGTATCATTATCTTTTCTCTTTTGAAAAGGATCCTATTTTGGCACAACAGGACCTTCCTCTTGGAGATGAACTGGCAGTGTTTATCTCAGTAGCTGTTTGGAAACCTAGTACAGCCTCCTGCAGCATGTAACAACAAACATCTGTGAGGATGGACATTTAAAGAAGGAAATAAAGAGTCAGCCCAAAATCCATCAAACTACAAGTTTTGAAGGAAATAAAATGTAAGTGTGATTTTGAAACTGCGGTTTTGGCACAATTCACTGGAGATACTTATCCTTATTTCTTGAAAAAACTTTAAAACAGTTGTAATAATTGCTAAAAATTCTGAAGAATGAACTGACATATTTTGAAGATGTAGATCTTTTAACCTTTCTCTAAGTCACAATAGTGTTTTTCTATTAAAAAAAAAGAAAGAAAGAGAAGGATACATATAAAGGGACATCTTAAAGGGGTTTCCATCATGACTGAGGACAGGAAAAGATTGTGGGACTTAATAACATCTTCAACATATATATTCAAACAAAAGCATGTTGCAGCTCAATTTTTACTATTCGTAGCACATAGAACAAAACCAGTCATTTTTTTCCTGATGCAAGTCAGTGACCCAGACACAAGGGTGTCAATGTTATTTTTCCACTTCTCAAAACCTTTGTTTAAGCAGATGCAGAGGCCCATGCTTCATATACTGCCCAAAAGTAGATGTTGCATTGCAAGAAAAGATCATCTTAGTTTTGAGAAGTGAGAACAGCAAAAGCAAAGTTAAGCTGGAAAGACTAAGAGAGTCAAAGTATTTGATGAAGAAATCAATGACTGATTACATCAAGGACATTAATATTTCTCTCTTGACAGGCACTTACTGCTTTTGCATGTGTAGTGAATCCAGGAAGGGAGCACTTGGCATTTGCAAGGACCATACTAACATTGATCATACCATACTCCAGATTGTCTGGCTGTGACCTATTTCATTTGAAACTAACGTGTGTGTGTTGTGCCAGTCCTTTGAAATAACAAAAACACCCATGACGAGTTGTTGGCTATTGTCCTGATATTCTGTCCAAGTCTAATTGATCTATGATCATGATGCATATTGGTGGCTGCAAGAATTCAAAATAATGTACTTGAGGATTTTTGGTTTCCCTTCAGTCTGATGGTATGGGGCATCTGATTCAACACTGGGCTGTATTCCTCTCTCATGAAACCCTGTCAACATTAAAGGGTAAAAGAGAGCACAGACGATGAAATATATCTTAAGCAGTTGTCAGAAATCAAGTAGTAAGTCTGAGACCCTCGTCTCTTCCCAGCATCAACCCCAGTGGTGTAAGGTCATGATCACAACACAATGAATCCTTACTAACTAACATTGAAGAGACTGATAATCCACTGTGGTTAGGAATTCTGGGGGGAAAAATGGCAACCATTCATGCTGAGAAGACAACAGGATTCAAATCTTCTGACTAAGGCTCTTAATAGTGAGTAGGACTTCTATGGAAAGTATAAGGGAAAACAGAGAGATTGGTTGCAGGAAAAGGGTAAGAGAGGCACCTTCATTTTCATCTACTGCTGCCTCTTTGACTTTTAAAAGAAAAAGAATTATTAAAAACAAATAAAACAAGCAAACAGAGGAAAAAAACCTTCTCCCTTAGAGAACTATGGCTCATGAGTAGAGGAAGTTTCTCTTGTCTTTTAATTTAAGGTGACATAAAAGGAGCAGCCCTCCTGGTGGCAATTCCTAGTGGACAGCTACAAGATCTCATTGTTCAGCACATGCTTGGAAGTAGGTCCTCTTCTTTAATGTGTAACACTGCCTACATGTTTTAAAGGAATCATAGGCATATGAATGTATGACATCTGCTTCTGAAATGGATGTGAAGAGCCTAAAAGCTAAACACTCTTGTGTTCTAATATATTTTTGTGAGTCAGATTTCTTGAGATCCTAAAGACGAAAAAAACCCCAATAAACAAACACCAAACTGTCAGGGAAATTCTATCGTTCAATTGACATTTCATTAACTATTTAAAATACATTGAAGCATGAACGGATGTCACTCTGATCTCCATGTTGCAGACTATGGGCATTTTTAGCTGTCATTCTGCCTTGGCTAGAAATAGAGGCACTTGTGTCAGATAGCACATGCCTGATGGATCTCAAGGCCAGAACAAATAGGAACATTTTTACTGGTGGTAAATAGACGGTCAGTCTACATGTAATGGATTGAGTCATTGCACATACATGGGCTCCTTCAACAGGCCTCAGATACCTTGACTTCACCAGCTAAGCACATGATATTGCTATTTCTCTGAAACTTTTTAATATTGTTACTTCTTTTTGTCTGAGAGCCTTCAAAATCTATGGGGATCCTTTACAAACACACAGCACCAAGAAAAGGGATATAAGATGATAAAAGAAGCTTCACCATCATCTTATATAATAAAACACAGTGGTTTTTTGAGTTTAAAAAATTGATTTATTACTATATGCAATTCAGATACACTTGAATTTAATGATGAGGATATCCGGTTCTGGAGCCCCTATTACAGGAAGGATCTGGATTTCCTGGAACGTGTCCAGAGAAGGGCCGGGAAGGTAATCAGAGGGCTAGAGCTCCTCTCCTATGAGGACAGACTGAGAAAGCTGGGACTATTCATCCCTGGAGGTTTGTAAGGCCAGGCTGGATGTGGCTCTGAACAACCTGGTCTAGTGTGAGGTGTCCCTGCCCATGGCAGGGGCGTTGGACCTAGATGATCCTTGAGGTCCCTTCCTACCCTAACAATTCTTTGATTCTATATTTACAATCTCATCGAGCCATTGTATAGCTCTTTATTTTTGCATATGGAACACAGAAGACATATTCTCTACTATGAATAATGTTTCTAGCATAAATAGTTTCCAGAAATGTTCATTCCAATACTACAGCTTTCTATGATTGTTAACATCAGAAACATCTTCAGAAGTAATCAGCCACGCACAGATCTAATTGCCATAGCTGAAAATAAATGCAGTTTAAAATGTGACACAGATGTACCCAGACCATAGATGCTAGAATGCATTTCCATAACCTTCTGGCAATTTAGCAGTCGTATACTAACATCACTGTTGGAATTAGTGAGATAAGTATTTTTCAGCAGGCCAAAACACTTGTAGGTTTCCTGAATTTCAGTCAAAATTTCTGAAAATTAGAGTTCAGAAAAGGAAAACTTTTTGTTTCATTTCCTGCTATGCAGAAATGTAGATCCAAGGGAAAATACTTATACCAAATGTATTGTAAACAACCCTCAACTGGCCTCCGAATGTTTCTTGTTTTTCAGCAACAGTAAGAAGCTGAAATGTAAGACAGAAGAGAACTCAAAGCAGTTGTATAGTTCTCCTTTGTGCTCTGAGGTGGCATTAGATACACAGACACAGGTTCTTGCCTCTTGTTTCTTTTAAAACATTAGATGTGTGGTTCTACACAGCTGCCTCAGGTAGTCTTTTGTGACATTAATCACCCTTACAGTTAAAAAGCTTTTTCTAATATCTAGCCTAAATCTTCTCTGCTACCAATTAAGCTGATTACTGTTTGTTTTACCCCATAATAATACCACTCTAAATAAAATGTTAAACATAACCCACCTGAAAATTTCACATGAAGCAAATATCACAGGCAAAACCATTTTCTAATGCATTTCCTAAGCTAATCAGTGATTGCAATAAAAATGATTCAGATGTAGCATGGTGTGTGACACAAGATAATGCAGAAATAAAGCTTTGTAATATATTTTCTATTTTTTTTATTTACATCAGACAAAAACTGCTCTTAGCTCCCTTTTTGTTGAATACAATGAACTGTCTCAAAGAAAATCTGATTTTTGATCCATTGTATTTAGTTTTTGGAAGAAAATCATATAAGGATCGTGGAATGCATTTTCATGCATCCTTCAAAATTTCTGGCTGGATTGTACTAAAAATCACGCAGAGAACAAACTTAAAAGGAAAATTTCACCTCTGTCTTTTTCAGGATAGATTAAAGAGTAATAGCTTACAAACAGGGAGCAAGAAAAAGAAGTAAATTAACTTGATCCTCAGTCATGGGGGTTTGGGTTTTTTGTTGGTTTTGTATGTTTTTTTTCTGAAAGCTTTCTAAACTGATTCTGATTTTCAATTGTCCTGGTATTTAAAAAGCATGAACATCACACAACCAATGTACATTTCTAAATAATAATGGATCTAATTCCACACTGTGAATTTGCAATTTCACCAGTAAACAGAACTCTTCTACAGCTATTAAGGAACAAGAAACATCTGTTCCTGGCTATAAATCTGCCATGTCACCAGCAAGAAGAAATTACTAGCATATTACTCCAAAAGCCACAGTTACATATATAAAAATATTGTGTCCTGCAGAACAGCTGCCATGTCACCTCAGATTTGTCTAATACAGGACAGTGTGTTAAAGCACACTTACCTTTCACATTTCAAAATGCTTTACTCTTCCATAACTGTGTTTCAAGACAGGAGCTGCTATACAGAAGGATTCATCTTCACACATCATAGGATACTGTAAGAAGATGAACTTGGCTGCCTGTGTAATAGGCTGCACTCAGTCAATAGCCACTCCACTTTCCAGTGCTATTTGTTTTAATATTGGAGTTTGGTCTAAAATGGACTTTCTCTCTCTACATCTATATTTACATCTATATCTACATCTATATCTATTCTGCTTCCATGTTGAGGACATTGAGTTATCCCTTTTATTTTGATCTCTGGGTGATTTTTAGCACAATCTACCTGTATATTCTGAAGATTATATGGATGTGCACTCCAAGATCTTTATATTATTTTCTTCTAAAAATTAAATACAAGGTTTAATACTTTTTTCAGGACTGAGCTGGTAGTGGAGGTGAAAGTGATGATTCATTATAATGATTTTTCTCAAGGTGGATCCTCCATTTCGTTTTGTTTAGTCAGAGTGCTCTCTGTTACACAGAAGAAAAGAAAAAGAAAAAGTAAAATAATAACAATAATAACAACAACAACACCCCCTAAAATATTTTCTGTAACTGTATTTTCTTCAGTGTCTTGTGATGATAAGTTCTGAAGTCCAAGATAAATTAATGTCTAAGGAAAAAAAAAGAAAACCAAAACACAACAGCTTTAGCATGATCTGTGTGATCTCCAAAAAATGAACAAATTCAGTGCTTTCTCAAGATTGTAAGTTTCTTCAGTTTGAAGAAAAAAATTGCTAACGAGATATAAAAATTCTTAGATTCAAGTGTGTTCACCTAAATCAGTTCAAGATAAGTGCTAACTTAAGCTTGCATTATGATGGTGAAACAATAGCTTATTGGTGACCTCGGTAAAATTTCATTCCAAGGAAGACATGAGGGACCATCCAACCATGGACACTGGAAGTTGAAACCAGATTTGGCTCAGACAGCTGATACTGTGCAGTGCAGTGCAGAAGCTGGGATAGATGCCTCTCACATATCCCATGAATATTTTCCCTGTAGTCTGCAGACCATACTTGCTTGTAGTGAGACATCTGTAGTAAATATCTTCAGTTCAGTATTCAGCCTACCCAGTGTTAGCAGCATGAAGGAAGATGGGCATGTGAAGAACTAGCTTAGTAACAACATTGGCAAGAAACACTTTTAACAAAGGCAGCAGAGCTGGTAACTAGAAGCAGCAGGGAATGATAGGCATCAGGCATAAAATCTCTTGGTCACAGTAAAATAATAACTTCAAAGGCATGTAATGTGGTATTAATTCTGCACAAAAGTACTTTCTCCTACTTCAGTGTGTCACTGCCCTTTCAGGGTATATGCACGACAGAGCTTGTGTCAATCTGGTCCTCCATTTTAGCACAGAAGACAAAGTTCTTCCCTGAGAACAGTTGAGAAATTGCTATATGTTGTATTTCCAGCTTTGTATGGAGACGAATTTTAACTCAGCAGCAATTAACATGAAGCCATCTTCTGGATAAATGTGCCAGAGAGGTAGTGAGTGAGAACCATTTCCCCTCTCCTTTATCACTTAAAGAACCAAGATTTGGTACTTAAAGTATAAATCTTGTCTAAGATTTAAATGCTAAAATAAACATATCATTGTGGGTGGATAGACAACTTTCAAAGTGTTTTAGGAAAACAGCTGAGCTTGTCTAGGACATGAGCATTATAGCACTATTGGTATTTTCATTTTTAACCTTAATGTGTGCATTTGGGAAGAAACTGTGTTCATGAAAGAGAAACTTGCATTTTTTTCTTACTTTGTGTTCCCCAGTCCTTGGAAATGGAAAATGTTTTGAGGTTTTCAAATGTTTCTAGCTTATCAAAGAATCAGAGAATCACATTCTTATTCATATATTTTTCTGCTCTGCAGGAACTTTTTCAGAGCTCAGCCTTTTATTAAGAGAGTCAGTTTTTGTTCTTTTAGCCCTAAGATGTTAACGAATAGAGGTGACTTAAATTGTTTTGAACAACCCTCCTCCACCTAGCCTGCAGAAGAGAAAAGTATTTTCCATTTTAATAGTTGGACTTAGTAAGACATCTTGGTGGAAGAAAGTTTGGAGCCTATTTGCAGTATGACCCTCAGAGTGAGTGATAGGTTGATTCTGAGCTAAATCTATAGTACTTATCTATGCTCAAATCCAAATATTTGAAGGAATTGAATACAAACTGTGTTTTACTCTCTGCTGGCTACACATGCCCACATGTATGCATGCACATACATATGCACATTCATATTTTGACATGCACATTTTACACACACACACACAAATACACGCTTTCCATACATGAAGATGCAAATATGATTTAAACTCTTCAATAGATACTTCTTCCTCTCCAGTCTGTCATTCTTACAATCGCAGGTACTATTTATATCAAATTTCTTGATTTTATTTTTTAATTTACACCAGTTGTAATAAAATGTATATTTTAATATATTTTATAATTAATACTTCCTGGAGGTGGTATCTTCAAACACCGCTGTAACTTATTTACAAAGTGTATTTTCAGGTTCTGTGGTTCAGTTGTGGGTATTACGTTCCACATATAAAGACAGTTAAATGATTCAAGCAGAGATCTGAGAATTTCCAGTCATTCAAATTGGAAATAAAGGTTCTGTGATCTGCAGTTTCCCACAAATGGGATTCTATAGCAAATTAGCCAGGTACTGATGACTTGCTCCTCTGTCCGGTATCTTCCCAGATGCTGTGACTATGATTCAAGTGGCCCTTGGTTCAGAAAGGGCTAGCGGGACCTCTGTCTTGTGTGCTCCATCCCTGGGCTGTAGCCTTTCTGTGGCTCTTCTGGGATTCAGTTCTCTCAGAGCTTTTCCCCTTTCTGCCTTGATCCAGGTGCAAGGCCCACATGTAGTTGTTGCCTGTTAAGACAAGTTCTTCATCTGCTACTCTGGCATCGTTTGGCTCTTGTTGCTGTCTGGGTGAGAAAAAGGCAAGCTGCCTAACTTCTTGGCTGTTTAAATACTGTCCCGAGACAATTAAGTCCCTTTGGTAACAGAGAAACCTGATAACTGGACCTGTAGGATGGAGCATATCCAAACATGGCCAAGGGCACACACAGTTCACATCTGTGTTACAAAATTACTTGCAAGTGCTACATGATTATCTTGACCATCTGGACCCCAAGACCTGACCAGGTTTGCACAATCACAGGTGCTTAGCCCATTGTGTGGGTTAGGGCATGTTTTAGGGTTTGACCCTTCAGGACACCAGTTCTCAAAAATTCCATCACAATTATGGAGTAATAAATGTCTTGGTGATAACTTTATGTTGTTTACACAAGTATCTGTGTGGATCTCTTCATGAGTTCATTATACATTGTTAGATTAAGTACATTATTAGGTACTGCAGGTGTAACTTTATACAATCTTTCCTGAGATTTTAGGGGGAGGAAGGGGTTGAATGTGTTTTCTGTATGTTTGGGATGTGGGGTTTTATGTACATGTTCTTAATATATTACATTTTTCATAAAAACAAAATTTCTGTAAAAGCCAAGGTCACAATTTTGCTAAAAAAAAAAAAGAATTCCCTTAACTGGAAAGAATAATTTCATCATTTTCAAATAGTAGCTCAAGAAGATTACCTTCGAAGAAGGTAAAGGTCATCTGCGAAAGGGACTCGAAATCAAAATTACTGGATTATATCATAAATGGGAACTTCAAAAGGATGTTTCAATTCTTTTTTGTTTAAGGTACACTGATAGTGTCTGATCTGCAACATGTCTTCCTTGTAAAGCAATAGATAGTTTTAAAAATTATGGACAGCAGAATATCCTGTGCAAATGAAAGGCAGCAGGAGCGGTAGGGCTGCCATCCTTCCCAGCTCAGTTTACACTTCTCAGAGCAGAATATCCTGAGACCTTTTTTTAAACCCATGATTGTCAGTTAATCATTAAACCTAGCTCCCATGCACCCTCTTCCACTGAAATGACCACAAGCTGTTGGATATGTAGCTGCAGGGTACTCACTGGCCAACTTCCCAGTTGTCTCTGCCATATGTCTGAATTTCAACCTAAAGGAAACAGGAGGCTAGCTAGAAAAGGCATTAGTGTCCTGTGTTTTAAGTTGTTTGTCAAATTACTCACCAACAGTTCTGTAAATGGTAGAAATGGCCCAGAGGAGGAAAAATCCACAGGCAGATCATGCTTTCATTCTAAACTTTTCCAAATGTAGCAACATTTCAGTCTGTGGTTTTGATTTGGATCCAGATGAAATTAACATAGGTTTAATAATACTCAGAAAAGCTAACTAAAGATCTGTTTGTGCTAGTAACAACCCTTTCAAGCAAGCAGGTGTGTGTAAATTTTCCAGCTTCTTTGATCAGGTTAGCATAAAGTAGTTGTTGATTGGTCAAAATTCAGACCAGAAGTGATATTTTGCTTTTCCAAATGTGTTAAATTTGAGAGAATAAATAGTTTTATTGTGTGTCTTGCTTATGATCAGAAACAGAGCATGTTGGGAAGTTATTTTCTGAATGCTTCCAAATGAGTGCAGTTGTAAGATCATGATGGTTGGCTAGGATGTGAGCCACTAACAATATAGCCAACATGCTATCTAGCAAATATAAAGTCTACTGATGTTGATGCATTGCTTTTCTCTGTTGCTGCCAGATTATTCTACATTAATTTAGATCCCATTGGTTTGCTGTTTTAGTTGGTTTGCTTTTCTAACATTCCATATTTGTAAGAAATGTTACAAATTAAGGATAATCTATTCATAAAATATTTTAATGTCAAACAAAATGAACAGCTAGAGATGTGTCATCTTTGAAATGTCCCAGCCAGAAGAAAGGGAGGAAGATATTTTGCAAAATGCTGACTAGCGCTACTCCTGCATAGAATATTGTTGAGCAATAATCATAGACTCATAAAATGGTTTTGGTTGGAAGGGATCTATAAGATCATCTAGTTCCAACCACCTGCAATGGGCAGAGGGATCTTCCACTAGACCAGGTTGCTCAAGGCCTCATCCAAACTGGCCTCAAACACCTCCAGGGAGGAGGCATCCAGAAGTTCCCTGGGCAACCTGTTACAGTGTCTCACCACCATCACTGGAAAGTGTTTCTTCCTAATCTCGAGTCTAAATTTCTCCTCTTCCAGTTCACAGCCATTGCCCCTTCTCCTATTCCTACAAGCCCAGTTATTATGTGGCCCCCTTCAGACACTGGAAGGCTGCTCTAAGGCATCCTTACAGCCTTCTCTTCTCCAGACTGAATAACGCCAACTCTCTCAGATTGTCTCCACAGGGAAAAAGAGGAAAAGTCCATACAGGGGAAGTCTATATAAAACTTAGGATTTTTCTTTAATTTTCAATGTAGATGCCAAAGAAAGAAGGGATAATGTGTTGTATTATTTATGTGTAAAATCAGTACAATCAATGGGATAGTTATTTTATGTATACAAAAATAAAAGCAGGCACAAACATTTACTACGAATTCAAAGGATTCAAATCCGCTTACATGTTTTCTACCAAAAATGAAGATGGTGCAGCACAGGATTAGAAATGCTTTAAAGATCAAAGATACCTTCAGTCTTATACCATGTTGATTCAGGTTAGAGAAATTTGTCTTTATTTTCCATTCTTTCCTATCTAACCCTTAAACATCTCTCTATTTTTTTCTTCCTCATGGTCTCTAATTGCCAAGTTTTAGCTACAAAACTACAGTAGGTAGGGTGAACAATTTTCTTGCTCATCTGGTTTTGCTGCTTTAATATAGGCTACCCCTATGTACTGCTTTAGGCTGGTATTTTTTCTCTTTTTGTCACTTTGAAAATAGCATTCCACTGATGTAACTCTGGCAATAATTTCAGCTATATGGATTCCTTTCTTAGAATGTTTAATCTGCTCTGCCTCATATTTCTTGAAATTGTGTTTGGTTGGGTTTTTTTGCTTTGTTTTTTAACTGTGCAGTACACATGCCATAAATTGCACTGCAGAAGTACATTATTTTCACTGTGAACTCTCTCAATTGCGTATATGTAAACATGACACAGTAATTTTTTTTCCCATAGTGCTTCTCAAAAAGTTAAAAAAGTGGTATTTGTGGAGAAGATCATGTGAGGATTCTTTTTTTTAATGCGTGAGTCCTTTTTTTTCATTAATCTGGCACCTGCAAAAATCAGTCTCATATTGTGTAGGTTGGTGTTGTACATAAGAAGCATTACCTAAGTTCTTACCTACCTGATCTTAAAAAATGTTCACTGAAAAATACACATTTTAAGTAATGTTATTGACTAAACACCTACCTGTATTAGGCATAAAATAGAAATAAATAAAAGAAAAGCTTTTTATTATGTTTTAATTTTGTATGAAAGTAAAATTTAGAGAGGATTTTCTGTGTCCTTCTTGTTTGAAATGTGTTGATTGTGGGGTAGACTATTTTGGTTAAATGGTACACTCTTTAATCCCCATCTGAATGTCATTTTAAGTGACATCTTTCATCTGAACTGCCCTCATTTCTCTGGGGCTAAGGGGGACACCAGTACTGGGGGACATAATATCCCTCTGATTCATTGTCCAAAGCTACATATATTAGGGAACATGGCTGTAGAAGAAGAGAGATATTTAAGAGAAATGTAATTTCTGTGGGAATACATTGTGTCTATTCTTCTTTTTCCCAGGTTACACTTTTATTCCACATTTGTGCTTTTGCAAATTAGTCAGTATGTTGAGGTAGGATTATAAAGAGGATTCTAAACAAGACAAAGCAATGAAAAGCTAGAAAAGTCCCACAATCATGAAAGAGAGAATATAGTAATAAGAATTAACGATTGCCACATAAGTCATAGAGATCCTTCAAGGAAAAAGGGACGCAGTTAATGAGAACTCTTAACTTCTGTAGAGATCATAAAGGTCATATGCCAGTCTTTTGGCATTAAGAACCTCTTTCAGAGGTTGTTAGCTATTCTGTGATCCTGAGGGCAAGATGCCCTCAAACTCAGACCATGTATCTCACAAGTTTATTTCTGTGACCACTAAAGCTGTTTTACTCAGGATGGTATTTCTAAATATTTCCAAAGGTACCTATTGTTAGGAACATAGACTTAATGAAACAGTCAGAAGGTATGTGGCATGTGACCTGCCAGGAGAAATCAGCTTCCACAGAACACCAGCAGTATTCCAACTGAGTATTCAGTATTTGCAGCATATATTTCAGTATTTTCAGGGCAGTGACTTTGTAGACCACCAATAGAAGGTCTCCAGATTGCGTCTGACTTGAATATAGAGTTCCTCATATGTGGTACCAGGTCTAAAATGAGTTGCTTTCCACTTTTTAACATACTGAGATGAATAATGAAGCAGTGAATCAAAATTCAAGCTAACACAAAATAAAAGAATCTGTGCAAGTGTTGACTTCCAGCAATCCAATTATTAATTTTATTAAAGTACATGGAATAATGCAATAATTACTTATTGTATGCTGGTAGAACCCAGGAAAACAGAGTAATTACAAGAGGCAAACCCACAAAAAATGTAAAATGCACAGATGTGATTATAAAGGTGTTTTACATACGTGAAGGACTTCTCCATCATCAGTGGCAGATTGTTGTAGCTGTCATGGTCCAGGGATAGAAATAAAACAATTTGTGTGAAAAGATAATCATTTTTGTTAGCATACACTGAAACAACCTACCAAAAATCTAGGTAATTGAAAAAGAACAATGTTCTGCATGTATCTTTCTAGCATCTTGAGATAATAAAAAGGTAATAAATACCTAGTTTTGTTTCACTCAATCCATTGTGTGCTTTCTAAGTATATCAACTATCTTGAGTTTCAATGTAGCCATACATTTTCACTAGAAAACCAGTGCATTGAATTAGACAACAACACCAAAAAGAAAAAAAAAAAAAGTGCAACATTTATTAATTAGAATCAAGTAACTGCTGATAAGCAAGGAAAAATGAGATGAAAAATAAGAAGGCTGTAATTCTTGGGAAAGGTAAAAAATGTATGAATTTCAGAAAGTCCTGACCTCACGTAGCTTAGGGAGAGTGATGTCGAGATGCTGGAGGGAGTGAAGAGGAGGGCAACGAAGCTGGTGAAGGGCCTGGAGAACAAATCTTATGAAGAGCAACTGAAAGAGCTGGGGCTGTTTAGTTTGAAAAAGAGGGGGGTGAGGGGAGACCTCATTGCTGTCTATGAGTGCCTGAAAGGATATCGTGGAGAGTCTGATGCTGGTTTCTTCTCACAGGTAATAAGTGATAGAACAAGAGGGAATGTCCTCAAGGTGCGACTGGGGAGATTTAGACTGGACATTAGGAAAAAAAATTTCGTGGGAAGAGTGGTCAGGCATTGGAATGAGCTGCCCAGGGAGGTGGTTGAGTCACCAGCCCTGGACGTATTTAAGGGTTGTTTGGATGTGGTGCTTGAGGATATGGTTTAGGGGTGAACTTTGTAGAGCAGGGTTATCAGTTGGACTTGGTGATCCTGAGGGTCTTTTCCAACCTGAACGTTTCTGTGATTCTGTGTTTATTTGTTCTTCATAAATTATCCTAAAATTCACTTTTTTGTCTTGATATTCAGAAATTATCAAGACCATATTTTAATACTTACATATTAACAGGCATAATATATTTTTTCCCTAAAATTATCAAAGGATGCTCAGATTTGAAATGTATACCTGACTCATTCATTATTTAGGTTGTTTCTCCATATTTTGTAACAGTCAGGTAGGTATACCTGTGTGAATATACGTCCCTATATTGCAGCAGATTTTGTTTGATTTTCATGTATTACCTATTTAATTCCTTTATCTTTTAAACTGATAAAATTGTAAAAATACCTCTGTGTTTCCCTAGGTGTTTTAACAGAGCAGAATTGAATCTCCTATATTCTGAAGCCTTTGTAGTCATTAAAGGATCACCTGAGATTTCACGCTGACAAACAGAACATGAGAATATGCACCAATAGTACATTATTGAAATGATGGTGATGGTAGACAAATTAAAGGATCTGATTTTAGCTGAAACAGCTACATATAATCTATGTGCTATTATCTGTCTGATCATGACTTAACTACACACCAATTGTACCTCAGAAGCTAACCTAGAAGTTACAGTTGCCTGTGGATTAAACATGAAGAAAAATTTTTTAAAAGTATTTTGAAAATATTGTCCAATAGCAATTGGGAAAGGAGATGAATATCTGAAAACAACTTGCTAAAGAGAGATGTTGTGCATGGATGAGCTGTCACAGGAGTCTGATTCTAATCAAAAGAGAGTCTCTTTCATCTTGAAAGGTGGTTCTTCAGTAGAGAAGCTTGAGAATGGATTTGCATTAGAAGCTGCATGACCATTGCACAGCATCAATATGGTATAATTTTTCTAATTTTGTGAGAAAAAGCTTAGCAACAGTGACATGATATCATAATGAAAAGACTGAGGCAAACATAAGCTCATCTTTTAGAAAAAGCAGTATATGCCTTATTGGGCATTTTTGTTCAAAGCGCCAATTGTGGTAGCTAAATATTTCTCTTAAATAGTCCCTCCATCGACCTTAGTGTTTGACATGAAAAATACCTTAAATTAATTGATACACCACAAACTAGTCTTGCTTGATTTTATTTATAACATGTTCTGTTAGTTAAATTTCCTCTCATGTCGTGGAAGTTATGGATTTCGTTTTTTCAAACCTAATTCAACACTTCAAATAGAGGATTTTTTTTTCTGTAAAGTTATGCATTTCCTTTTTTCAAACCTAATTCAACACTTCAAATAGAGGATTTTTTTTTCTGAAAATTCAGCCAACATCACTTTGTAGGTTATAAGATATCCAGCAATATGTCAGAATTTGGCAAAACAATGTCTCCTGTTAAATTCCACATTACACTTTGAACGTTGCTGAGTGAGGTCAAAATATTTACTGCCAGCTTCAGCGAGGAGATGTGGATGGCCACAACTGATTGCCTCCTTTTCAGTTTAAATTTGAATAAAATGATGTTGGCCAGCAAGTGAATGAAATTATGTTGATTCTTCTCTTGTACTAGAGCATGTTTCTTTCTCTGTAAACCAGAGAATTAATCTCAAATCATTCTGGATTTCTTTTTACTCCTAGGGTCTTTCTATATGAGAGGTAATTCTAAAACTTGATTTTTTTTCTTCCAGATATAACTAGTGAGAGTTGTTATTTAATCCTTTTCAGAGCATAGAGTTAAAAAGAAACCTTCAATTTTTTACTGCTGTAGAGTTGCCTAGAAACTCTTAAGGCTTCAAAGCCAGGGCAGACCAAAGATAATTTTTTTTTTTTTTGGCTTGTGACCAACTCTCTAGTTGTTTCTAAATCAGTTTTGTATTTAATTCAAGTTTCTGAGCCTCATCCCTACAGCTCTTTCTGGTTACACCTTTCCCTTTCCAGTGAAAATAGGATTTGGTTTTCAGTTCAGTAAGAATAATTCGTAGGGACAAGATGTATTCTGCTGAGAGAACCCTTGAATGAGGAATTCACTACAGCTGGAGATCCATTAGAGCCAGTGCTGACTCCTGTAGGGTAGGATAAAGGGCTCATCTCTTTGTTTGCCTTTTCCCATCTTGGATTGCATATCACTTCTAGCAACACTGTTCTGGACACTGCCTTATTTTGTTCCATTTTTAAAATGAGCTACCACACTATAGAGGCACATACTGAACCTTGCTTCTGTGTACAAGATAAAACTGTTGATAGCTATCACAGGTAGTAGCAGGAAGAGAATAAACAGTTTGCAGGACTTCATTTGGTTACGCTTCATCTAGAGACTTACGTCGGTAAGGGCATGATGCAGTCATACACCAGCAGCCAATAAGCATTTGTCACATTGTGGTCAGTGCTTAATATCAGACTAAATTCTTCAGGTGTAAATAAAAATCAGCACCCTCTTTTTGACAGCTATTCTATTGCTTGTAGTTGTTTAATGTACATCAAGTACAGAGATTACAAGGAGATTCAGTGGATCTTCACAAGATTATACGGTAGCATTTTTCTAGTCTATCTGCATCTCAGAAAATGATGAAGGTTAGAGTAGAAGCATTATGGAAAGAGAATGATGTGGAAAGGGAAGATGGAAACAATCAGTCAAAGAGAGGATGCAATCACAGAGAGAAGCATTTAGAAGGAAAGTTAGGGAGTGTTACAGAATGACATAGATGGAAAGTAGGGAAAAGTTATTAGATGAAGATGACATAATTTATGCAAAAGGTTCTGGCTTTTTCTTGTGTTCATGTGCCCAAAATTCTCTTGCCTGCTTTGATTGTCATCAATAAAACTGCTTCCTCACAATTACCATATGTATCTGGAAGCTAGCCACACTCCTTGTTTAACCACAGTACATGCTTTGGAAATTTCATTTAAATGTCAAAACTGCCTGTTTGAATTGAATTGGATTCTATTTAACTATTTGCTTTTATCTAAGTCAACATGCAGCACCAAAATAGCTGCTGATTTTTCTAACTTTTAACCTCTTCATCTCCATTTCTTACTTTCTACAGTGTCAAAATGCATTTTGTTGTTGTGTTTGGTTTGGGGTTTTGGGGGGTTTTCATTTGTTTGGGCATATTGTTCATTTGTTTTGGGTTTTTTATGTGCTTGTCTCACACTCACATATACACACACATTAATAAAAGAGCAAGGTAAGGAGTTTGAAGTGATCCAAATTTGCTTGATCTCTATATTTAAGCTTAATTAATGCATAGTATTGACCTATCACATGTACCAGAATAATGATTCATAAAACGTTCTTTCTGGTCCTTTGAATGATCTAACTCTTCTTCTTATGTCTGAATTCCCATGGCTACCCCTCTCTGTCTTTGTCTTGTACAATTCTTAGGCTTTCTTAGAGCCTTATGGGGGGTAGACACGATATGTTTGCTTGCATTTTTGCAGATCTAATCAGTTTTCCAAAACAAATCTCCTTCAAACAACCTTTTCATACTCATCTAAATATTTTGGAACTATGTCAAATTTGGAATTAGTTTGTTAGTCCTGCTTAAGCAGCCACTAAATCACCTGTAGGCACCTTGCTGGAAGACTTTTCAGGTCCTTATCTATTAATAACTGGAAAAATAGCTGGTGCCAAAGGTACCCCATATGGCAGATCCTCTTACTGACACATGTGCTTATGGCAACATAATAATGAATGAAAAATGAAAAGATTAATTGATGATACGTAGAATAGCAGAGAGACTTTAAAGGCTTGCCATTTGTATGGCTTGCACAAACAGTTCTGTTTAGATGTTCTGTACAAGGTTAAGGTCTTTCATTTATGTTTATCTTTATGGATGAGCAATAGTTTGAAGTAGCATTAATTGAGCAGGCAGCTCTGCTCTTCTGTCCAGAATAACCAGAATTCACTGTTTCTTTTCTGGCTTTGCATACTACATGGTTTTGAATAACTTAGAAATGCAGAATGTAGCATATATCCCTTATTGTGCTGCTTCTACTTTTATGCCTGTCCTGCTAAGGATTTCTTGCTTCAAGACACACCTTGCCTGTTTTAGCATCTAATCCTCTGTTTCCATTATATTTTGTCAGCTATGCTTCTACTGTTTTATCTCTTCTTTCGGGTCCTCTTCAGTTCTTTGCTCTCTTGTTTTCAGCTCAGAGTATAAAATGAACTACAGAGGCTTCAGTGTTACGCATCTTTAAAGAACCCATCAAACACAGATGCTTTATTTGGTTTTCCTTCACTCATTGTCTCTAAATCTCTACCATTTTTAACTATTTGCTTGCATTGTAGATATTCTTTTTGCAATGTTGTCAGCTTAATCCTAGATGCAATGGTTTTATTTTCTTTCCTTGACATGTCAAATATCTGCCAGTTCTGTGCTTCCCCCTCCCACTCTTTTCATGTTTGCGTACCTCTGTAGTATGAATGCAATGAATCTTTTCCTGGTCTTCCTGGAGACTTCCGTCTCCCACAAAAGTCTTCACTGTCATGCTTTAGCTCTCCTTCTTCATCATACATGATGCACAACCACTACCATCTCTGTACCATCTCTTCATTCACAATCTTCAAACCAGAAGCTCAGGCAGTCTTTCTGACGTTTGTATGATGGTAACTTGTGCTTAACTCAGGCTCAACATGACATAAACAGATCTCACATTCACTTGTATTTTCTATTTTTCTTGTATGGTGTTTCTGTGAATTCATCACTCAGGCAGATGGCTACAAACAATTATATTCTTCTTAGAAATATCACCACATTCTCACTTCCATGGTGTATGTCAATTGCAACTCTAGATTATTACAGCTTTATTTTCATTGCTCTTGACAAATGTTGTCTTTATCCACCTCAGACACAGCTACAGGGGATGTTTTACTGCCCATTATTTTCTGCTTTCCTCTTTGTCCAATATAAGAAGTTCTGTCTTTGATTTCAAAGCTTTTCGTGGGAAATTATCATTTTTCTTTCAATTGTTCCCTTTCATACTTTTGTCAGCAGTTGGTAGTTACACAGAAGGAAGCAGCATTGTGCTTTGTCCTGTGATCATTTTCTTGATTTTCCACTCTAAAACTGTTTTCTGATGGTAGCACTTTACTTGCTGTTATCTGTGCCAGTCATCTTCATATCCTGAAACCCTGTTATCACAACAGCTTAATTTTACCTGTCTCATATTATTTAGATGGTATACACCTATGAGGTCTCCTCTTCTCATATGATTATTGCCTTGACAAAGTTCTGTTTAAAGTTTTGAAACCTCTGAGGTCAGGAATTTCCCCCATAATGTAGTAGCAGTAATGTAGTAGCAGTAGCATAATGTAGAAGCAGTATTCAGTTTATAGAGAATTAACCTTCTGCTAATGAAACTTCAGAAGACAGAAAATGGCTCTGAGGGAGCCAGGATTACATGACATTGTAATGCTGGCACAAATTGACATAGCTTAGACCCATCTCAGACAATTTTGGATATAGTAGCAATTTTAGTTTTCACTCACACCTTGAAGCTTTTTTTTTTTTTCTTTTAAAAACTTCCTCTGTGGAGATTTTTGCTTTTATTATCAGGTAGAATGATCTCCAACTATTTGTGATCATTTCCATAACTATGACTTGACACTATAATGAATTTTCAATAAATGTACTAGTGCTGTTTGATAGTACAGACTTTCGAATAGACCATACATTGTTTTCTTCCCAATTCCATCTCCTGCCATTTTTAGTCACTCATTTTGCTTTCTAGATTAAATATATTTACTTTTTACATAAACTCATTCTGTTTATTTTGGTACTCCTTGTAATTCTATTAATTTATTCCCATTTCTGAGTTAGCATGTCCAATCCTGTGGTATTTTTCAGTTCTATCATCCAGCTATTAGGTATACCTTAGGGTAAAATATTTCCTGTGTGTTGACCTTATCTTGTGATTAACACACTAGTCATTTTAACATTTTTATCTAGCTGCTTATGGTCACATAGTCTTTTATCTAATGATTTGTGGTTTACAGACACATACTTCCAAAAAATCTGTATTAGTAGGCTTTGTGTTGTTCTCTTCAAGGAACTGTCCCTTGAAATCAGCAATATGTGGGGCTTCTCCATTTTTAAGTGTTAGAGCTTTATTTTATTTTATTTTATTTTATTTTATTTTATTTTATTTTATTTTATTTTATTTTATTTTATTTTGTTATTTAATTCATTTTCCCAAACATAAATTAAAAATAGACGTACCAAAAACTATGCCTTTATGATGTGACTGCATGTTTAAATATTTCTTCTTTTTTTTTTTTTTTTTTTGATTGTAAGACAGACATCTTCTTATCCCCACCCCAAGCAGACTCTCAGCACCCTCTGATTTAGGAAGTAGAAATAACTTAATCTGCTTAAATGTTTTTCTGCTGAGTTTATTTCTCCAGCTTTTAGCTTGATGCTTTTCTAAAACAAACAACACTGAACAAACTGCACTCAGGAGAGATGAAAAGGTAGTGAATTCTGTCAGCTATATTCAACAACTCCCCAGGATGCAGCAGGATATCCTCACAACCTTCCATTGTCCATCCTTTGAGACCTCTCCATATATGAGAAAGAATGTTCAACTAGTATCTTCCTAATGTTAAAAATGATGTGGAAAAAAATTTCCATTTAATCTCTCAATAAGAGAGAGAGGCGAGTGTCTAGACTTTTTTCTTACACAAGCGCCCATACAATCTAATCTTTTTCCTCTGTATTTGCATAAGATAACCTAGCATTTAATTTTGTTGGTTTTCCTCTTTTTCAACAATACAGTAAAATGCAGAAGATCTTCATATATATATTTTTATTACAAGATGCCTCCTGAATTCACATTATTCAGGACAATTTTTGTACAGCAGGTTTACAGCCTTTTTATAGAACTTCACTAAGACTTAAAACAGCAGAGTTCCTGTTTCCTCACACTGTATTTGTATATGATTTTGTATCTTTATTTTGTCATAGCAGTAACTTCCTCCCTGGCTTTCTTAGTTTTACCACTTTCAAAGTTTTTATAAGTAATGAAGTTATAACAGGAATGAGTCTGACCGTTTTTCTTTGCCAGAGGCTCTGCACTTCATAATGGAAAAAGCTCTTTGCAAACATTCTGCTTTTCAGTCACTTATGGAGTCATTTGCATGCCTAAAAAAAAATGTAGGCATTTAGTACCTATTTAGATGCCTTCAGGTATCTAAGTCACCTGCAGGCTAATGCAGTTTGACCTAGGACTACAAGAAGCCTCCCATTTCTCTGGAGCAACAGCACAAGCCCAAATGGAGTAGACTGGCAATTTTTAAATGGCACTAGAGCCATGCACAGCCAGCTGAATTGCTCCCTTAGGGTATACAGTGGTTTCAACGTGAGAAGCCTTTGACCTATATGAAGGGCTTTCTGTGCCTACCTTTGAGTTGCAGATTTCAGGAAGAACAGATTTTTCTTGGCAAATGCTGAGAACAGAGATTGTCTGGTTTCCTGTATATCAGGTTGAAATTGCATGCAGAGCACCAGGGAGGGACATTTCCTGCTCTTTGCAGCAAGTAGGACTTTTGTAGATCTGTGTCCACGACTGTGAACTGTGCAAATATTCATTGATTCAAACACAATCTTCTTTTAAGGCATTTCAACGCTATTTTGTTTCTAAGGCTCTGAATGTGTTTTCCGTAGTTTGCATTTCACTGTTATGAATTCTTGCAGTCCACCTGATTCTGGCAGGTGCATAACGTTTTACATTTGGATATGGTTTGATACTGTGAAATAAATTAATTTTATTAAAGCCTGATACATTGTGTAGTGTGCAGAATTACCACAGAATAAGTGACCATGCATGTGTTTGTGAGTTGATACAAGATCACTGATGATCACTAAAAAACAGATTCATCAGAATCCCAGTTCATTTTACATTTAGAATTAAGATAGAGGTCTTTAAAGGGATGCCTGATTTATCTCTGAGGAAAATTTAGTTATGTACGGAACACTTTTTGGCTGCTTCTTTTAGTACTGGACTGTTCTACTGTTTCTGGAAAGCATCCAAAAATATTACCATTTCTAGCAGAGATTTACAAGAATATAAATTACCCTCCTATTTTGAGCTAGGAAATATCTCATGTAGTCAAAACAGTTGTCCACACTTCCTACTTTTTTTGGAAGAGGACTTTTTGACGCACGCCTGCATGGACAGTTGTTACTGAACTGCATATCATGTACACTTTCATTTCACACTAAGCATCTCCATCTCCATTGGAGAGTAAATAAATAATAATTAAAAAAAGGATATTAATAATATTTTCCTGTGTCAGAATGTAACACAGTGGGAAGCTCCTATTCCAATATGTTGCCAAGGCACATCTGAGTGCATTTCAGTGCTGCATGCAGGTGTAAGTGGAGGATTAAGCTGCTAATGCTAGAAGTAAACATAAACAGAATTAAAGTAGAGACTAAGCAAGGTCCAAAAAGTAAATCTTCAAACAAGATTAGAAGGCTTGAAAGTTCTCCTGTGGCAATTACATATTAGGTCTTTCCAATCATGCACATCAAATTCCTCTTTTCCCTTCTTTCCTCTCTTCCCAGCTGAAAATGTTATGACGTCTTTTCTTCTGATAAGCAACCAGAAGGATCTTAGAGTCCAACATTTTCTATCGTTTGTATTCGGTAATGCTAGTCCACAAGTTCTTAATGCTTCTGTGTCAGTTCCAGCTCTTAGATCAAAATCTGTAATTACTGAAAGACAGTATCACTTACTATTCCACCTTGACATTCACTCTAATTTTCTTCAAGCTACAGAGATTTGAGAAAACTACAATTAGGAATATCCAGGCCCCAGACCTCTTATGGTACGACACAATTATGAAGTGGGAAAAGTGCTGAGCAGTCCTGTATATGTTTTAGTGATATAAAGCAAGCTGTACTGCAATTTTTCTGTGCAGGGATACTTGTTTAATATTTCTTTAGGGAGAGGGAAACTAAAAATAGCAGAATAAGCATTAGAAAACTAATTAGTAGTTATTGTGGGGTATTACCTGCTTTGCTACCAAAAACCTAGAAGTCTTGAAAGGTGCTTTAATCATTTAAGACTATTTGCAATATTTCTGCAGAGCGATTACGTGAGAGATGAGGTTCTGCAAGTACACATTATGTAAACATAATGCTCTACTATATGCAAATTAAGAGGAATTAAACCCTTTACAACCATATTAACCTACCTAGGAGCTTTTTTCCATGAAAAATAATATATGTTGCTTGGATTACACAGGTCTGATCAAGGACGCCCCCCATCTCCAAATGTTGGCTGCCTACCAAGCTGCCATGTTGGACTTGCATGTCTTTGTGATTTCTGAAGGGAAAGTTTGAAAGGGAAAGTTTGTCCCTCTTTTTCTGAACATGTAGCAGAAGCAGTCCTGAGCAAGTGTAGAAACAACAGACAGCTGTTAGAAGATCTTGAAAAAGAGGGTGAAAATCTGAAAGTGAAGTTGGAAACTTAATTTGAGCAAGTTGTTTCTGAGAAGCAGAGAGCAAGGAAGAGGGACAAATTTGCATCATTTTAGGGACATGTCACTTTTCAGAGAGCAAATTAATCAGAAAGAGGATCCAGCTCACAATGCAGCTCCTGGCTAAGTTTCAATGACCTTGAAGGAAAGGAAAAAAAAAAAATTATTTGATCCCATCTTTTCAAAAGTCAGAAGTCAGATGGAATTTTCATCTATATTACTGTAACATACTGTAAAACTGTAAAATACTTCAGAAATATATGTGGGAGTTTTGATAAATTGGAAAGCTGGCTAAAAAGGTGGCAGTTAGACATGATGACTGAAAGAATTTCAGAATAATGTTATCAATTGTCTAGCTGTTTCTTCGTAGAACATATAATTTAACATTAATGCAACCAAACATGAAAAGTTTGTTTTATCAGGGTCTAGCCTCAGCTGAAGGAATGGGTGAATATCATCGAGACATTTTTTAGGACTATTATGCATTTAATAAACCATGATATTATTTTCCAGATTATATGGTATCATTTTAATGATATCTATTTTTTCACTGCAAGATTACTCCCAAGCCTTATTAACAGCCCTTGTGAATTCATTGTAAACATTTTCACATATGTGTTTACTAATTAGTCAAACCAGAGAAAAGCATGCAGTAATTTTTATGTGGCAGAGGCCCCTTGCATCTCAGCTTCCTAAGAATGACATACATGAGAAAGATGATAAATAAAGAATATAGAAAAATATACATGCAAAAATATTAAATGCTTTGTAATTCTTTCCATCAGTATGCCCCACATCATACTTATCACATTTATCAAGACTTCCTTTCTCATGAAAGAAACATGAATTTAGAACGGAGTTAAAGTACATGGTCAGAAGCAGTAGTAGGAAAGTACTTTCAATATACTGAATCTCACAACTTCGCAGATTTAAAGGTACTGAATGATACCATTGAATTTGCAGTGATATTAAAAACAATATTTTCATCATTTTTTCTTTCTGTTTTTTTTTCCCAAACCCAGCCAAAAAACTACTACACATTAGCTGTCTCAATTTAAGATCCTAACATACACAAGAAACAAGTAACTTTTTTGCTAATGCTGTGTAAACTAGGTGAGGTTAATATTGCATCCTGGCCTCACCTACCTATGTCATGTTCAAAATTTTCATTTTCATTAGAATTTTACAGAAAGCTAGCTCATGTATTTAGCTATCTTATTGTATTTAAAAAAAATGCTTTTTTTGACAGTGAAGACACAGCGTAACATTACGTAGTAAGACAGATGGGGCTAGATGTGCAAGTGAACAGGGTTTGGTTCTGTGTTGCTCTCAATCAGAGAAGCCATAAGCAGAATGGAACAAAATAGCTGGAAATAGCTGAAAAATATGAGGGACACATTTGGAATAGAGAGAATGTGTATCAGGGAAAAAGCAGGTTTATGTGCTAATATTAACCTCAGAAATTTTTCTGCCAGCAGATGCATCTTGCTAAAGAGCTGTTTTCCCTATTGCGATAACAGATGTATATAATTGTACCCCGAGAATGCAGCATTGGCTAGCATCAATCCCATATGCTTTTTGGTTTAAGGTAAAAAAAAAGAAAAGTAGTTATGCTCCAACCATTCTGCCAATGTTAGTTCATTTACAATGCTGAGCTGTTTCTTTTAAATCTAGAAGTTATAACATGAAATGTTACCTGATTTAAATTTCAAATTCACAGGTCACTAAACTTTTATAGTGGCAAACAGATGTTCATGTGAGCTTTACTTAGATGTAGAGCACCTTAAAAGAAAAATATGTCAGAGGAATGTCAAAATTAAACCTCCATCGGAAATGCCAAGGGGCTAAATCTTTCAAAAATATTGAAGTTTGCTATTAGTTTTACTGTAACCCCTGGCTCTTTGTGCCCATAGCTTACTTGAACCACAGACTTTTACTGATTACTTTGGAAATTTATGTTCAATCAGAAGGATTGTTTCAGAACTCAAAGGTAAAATAGAATTGCAGCACATTTGTGGCTTTATTTATGTTGTGCATTTCTGTGTAGTCAATGTCTTGCTCAAACGTTAAGACTTGTACCTGGTAAAACATCCCTGCTGCTGTATTTGTACTTAATTAAACATCTCGTGACAGTTACCAATGATCATAACAATTCAAAGAAAACAAAAATTGTTAGTATTGCACTTTTGGGGGACACATGCATCTGTTCCTTATCTCCTCAAATGAGGAGGGAAAAATAGGAAAGTGTGAGAGAATTTATAAAAAAACAGTTAACTGTAACCTCATCATTTAAAAACACCATCTTTAGCTCCAAATAATTGTGTCCAAACTCTTCCCTCAAGACTAATATATTATTAAGAAATATAAGGTTTGCAGTGGATATCAGATCAGAATGAGGTCCTCAAAGTTTGGTTCATTCACTTGACTACCACAAGTCTCAAAGCTATTGTGGTGGGTTGAAATTTCCCCCCAACATTAAATTTGCCAGACCAGCCCAGCTGGAAGCAAATGAAGCTGTATTTACAAGCAAAACTGCAATCTACAATAAAATGCAATGAATATGTACAAAATACATGGTATTTACAGTATTTACAGGTATTTACAATTTATAAACAGCACTAGAATCCCCCTGGCCAAAAACCAGGGGAGCTAATAGTTTCTCTCTCCCTCCCCCCACCCCCTTGGACACAAAAGGGACAAGAGAAAGAGCAGAAAAGTTGTTGTTAATACCAGTCACAACAAAAACAATGCAGTCAAGGTCAGCAAAGCCAGGAGAAAGATTAGCCTGAGCAGAAGTGAAAAGAGGGAAAGATTGTTTTCATTACTAGCTTATGTTTGTTATCTGTCCAATGGATTGTTTAGAATTTATCATTATTTTACTTCTTACACCCAGTAGAGATTTATTTAAATTTTACCACTTTCTGTTCAAGATCTGTGAAAAATGTTTAAAGGCATAGCCTAAAACTACCACAGTTATGAATAATTTCACAGCTCGAGATGAAGTATTACGATTTATTCTTATCTCACTCTAAAACATATAGGCTCTGAATGATGGTTTGTGTCAGAGTCATTGTATACATTCTCATGGGTCAGAAAACTAGTCTGATCAATATTTTTGTACACTGAGAATGACTTGGGGCCTCATTGTTCTTCATTAAAGGAAAAATACTCTGTTCCTGCACACTCCTGAGAACAGATTCATGACTCCCTTCCTCATACCACAGCCTGCTGATGCTCAACTCGTCAGAATTATCAGCACCCTTCTGCCTTTGTCCTTTCATATAGGGCAGGAAAACAGCAGAAGGAATATAGAGAGCTTTCTGAAGAAATAGCAGAAGGGAAAGAGAGGAGCTTTCTCAGGCCCAGCAATGTGCCTGCACAATGTAGAGCTGCCTGAACGTAACACTCTCCCTCCATATGGAAGGTTTCCGATCACAAGCTTGGATTTTGTTTGGAACAATATTCCAGCATATGAAGCATCTTCACAATGCTCTCCTCCTAATGGATAACATTCAAGTATTCCCAAGTGAACATTCCTCTTAAATTCTGCTCGGTCCAAATCAACATGTGCGCTTGAATAGCTGCAGCCAGATGAAGGTTACTGGTCAAAGAAAGCCTGACTATGTTCCCATTTCAGTGAAAGGAGAGTTCAGGCTCTAGTTTAGTATAATGTATAAGGCCAGTTTACAATGTCTTCTCTTGCTCAAAACTGTTCCTGGCATATTCTGGGTTAAAACTTGTTTTTTCTCATCTTGGCTTAATTGATGCAATTCTATAGGGCTCTAAGTTTTCTTATTTTCATATACAGAAGTTTGCCTAATTTTATTGTTGGAATAAATGTAGTATTCTCATATTCTTATTAAGAGACAGTGCATTATCACCACTTTTTCCTTTTGTTCCATTGCAGCTTGCTCCCTTGCATATTGTTTTTTATACTATTGAATTTGCATGGGGAATCAAATTAAAAATGTAATTTTATTCTAGGTAAATTGCCCTTTAAAAATACTGTGAAGGATTGAAAGAATCAGTGGATAAGGATGCTAATGATAGGGTATAATTACAATTACTCTGCTGGAACCCCCATGATCTGTATCATCCCTTAGAGTTGATGACACAAAATGTGTGTGCCCCTCAGAGGAGAGGACAGTGAGGAGGCAATAACAACCAGTGATGGAAATGAGGTAGGGTGGCTTCTGTAAATGATGCTAAGTGTTACATTATGACACCCAGACACTTTTCACAGCATTCTGTTAATCCCAGTTGTATTGCAGAGTATCTTTACAAGCAAATCAGTCAACAAAAAGCTGTTGGCAGAACACAAAGAGGAATTGCAATGGCTGTAGCACCCGCTGCTCATTGAAGAATTTATTCTAAAGTTTCAGGCTTTGATCCCATTGTGAAGTTGTTTTTTTTTTTCTATAAAGAAACAAAGAGGTAAACAAAAACACATGAATCAGGTATGTATATCATGCTGTCTGGCTTCCTACTGTCAGTATCATCACTTCATTATTCTATGCATATAGCTCTTTTTAACTCCTCCCTTTCTGATCATTGCATCCATTCCTCATGTCTCTTTGGTCTAGCATTATTTTTCTCTAAATAAACAATGCCTCAAAGTAATGTATGATATGCCCAGTAGAGCTCAGTAATTAGAAATATTTTGTATTTGTGCATACAATTTTTCTGTTAAGCTGTACTGAGAGCTAGCCATTTGCAACATTTCATTTGAACTACATTCCCATTATAATGTTTGCTGACAAAAGCACAAAGTCAAATCAAGACAAGGAATGGAGTCATCATTTTAAAACTGGTGCCCTTAAACGCATCCTATTGCCTCTTTAGTTCTGCTTCTATCAAAAATTGTACAAAAGACCATATTTTCAATGAGTTGCTGAGAGTGGTTCTTGACTTTAGGTTAAAGGCCACAAATTGTCCCCCACTCACAAGAACTCCCTTTCATTGTTCAAATACACATCAATTTTCATGTCACTGAATAATGGGCCACTGAAACTCCAGTTTTCCTATATAGTATGTTACAGTTGGCTTTTTTTTATTAGAGTTGTAAATTGCTCTAATAGGAAAGGCTGCCATAAGCCTGTGTATACAACGAGCTTAGCTGTTGATTAAGCAGTGAGCTGTAGCATGGACTTCTTAAATATTACTGCTCTGACCTATCTACCCAAGACACCAGCTTAGTTGTGTCAGAGTCCTTGATCATTACAGACCTCTTGAGGCAGAAGAATTTTAGCATACAATTTTTCTTATCCTGTTTTTCCTTCCCTAAGTGCCTTTATGAAAACTTAGGGCTCTTATTTTTCATTAGGATAAAATGTGCTGGGGAAACTGCCCAGGTTGTATTTTCTATCAGTAAGATAAATTTATTTGACATTATCCCCTAGACCAGAGTGGCTGTGCTTACCAGGATGCCTGCTCAGAAGGGTGAAATTCTGTGCTGGAGCTGCACCCATACAATGCACAACTTGTAGCCTGAGAAGAAGATTAGCAAGGATGGATACTGGCCTCTTCAGCCCCTCCTTCTCTGCTGCTCCGTGGCTTGTGGTGTAACCGAAAAGCCCTGAGGGACCAGTCTCAGTTACAGTAGTCTGCCAAGAGTGTCCTTTTTCATGGCTATGTTGGAGGTATTTCAGGCAGATCAAGCCAAACCATCTGTTGAAATCACAACTGTCTCCTAGGCTGCTAGTTACAGCTTGCCTCCAGCAAGCTCTGTTGTGACTGTGTTTCTGTCTCAGGGGCCACATTGCCCACTCTTGGTTTAGCAGGAAACTCTTCTCCTGAACAAAATATTAAGCTTACTTCATCTTGGACACAGAAGTCCATATTTGGACTGAGACAGCCCTGCCTTGCTTTCATGCTTGTCCAACCAAGGAAGCATTATTTCATAACACCTGAAGAACACCAGCATTGTTCAGTCTCCACAGCCCCAGCATGGGCAAGCCAAAGTTGCTCTGATGCCCCTCCAAAGAGAACTGCAGGTAGTGGGTTTGTAGTTCCTCCTAACACTGGCTTTATTGGATGATAATCTTAATTAGAAGCAGACCTTTCAGACTGTTTTTTATAAAATCCTTATGCTTTTCTTCAAAGAGACACTGAGCAAAGCGTGTATCTCCCTTTTTTCCTAACACATTGGCTATAGAACTGCAGAGTGGCTAATGACACCTAGCATGTTAGTGGGAGACTGAAACAAAATTCTCTACTCATAAAAGACCTTAATCAACATGTCAGACGAGTCAGGAGTTGAGTCTGTGTAGACCTCTTTCTACAATCCTTCCCGATGTAAGGAGCAGTCCTTTCTGATGCAAATAGCCCAAAAAGCCTATTTGGTTTCCTGAATGAGTAATGCCATTCAGGACTGGCCCTGCTTCCTCTCACAGAAATCATGACTCCTATGCCTTCTACCATTTTAATGAGCAAAAGGCACAGTTTTCAAAACATCCTATGCCAGTTCTGCAAATATTTCATCTATAAGGAAGAGTGTAATTATACATTCTTATTGACAGCTATTGATTCCAGACTCTGCCTCTTCCTAAAAAAAAAAACAAACAAAAAAAAAAAAAAAAAACCACAACTCCATCAAAGTGCACAGAGTTTTGAAAATTGTTTAAAGACAGAACAACAATCTAACCTAATTGAAGCACATGGCAGTGATTATAAATTAGACATAAATTGCAAAAAAAGAACCTGAGAATGTCTTGAAAGGTAAATTCTTGCCATTTGCTATGTAATAAAATAGACTGTTGGTGAGATAATTGAACCATAAAACACTGGCTGTATTTTTCTATACTTTTCCAGGAAAGGAAATATATATATATATATTTTTTTTTTTAACCAGTCTCCCAAATTTTACCTTTTTAATAGTTGAGCTTTCAGTCAGTTGGCAAAAGAGCTTTAGGAAATCATCTTTTGCTCTTCTTCCTGATGTGAGTTATCTAAGTGGTTTAGATAAAATGACTGATGCGAGTTAAGTGAAATGTAGAATAACTAGCACAAGCTGCCTGGATCAGGCCCGTATAGATCACTGAGTTCAAGAGAAAAAGGGCTATTATTTCATTGCAGGGTACTCACACTGAAGATGAGTGTTTGCAGCCAGCTTCAGCAGGAATTGTATTTTATTCGACACTTACTGTCCTCTGAACTAAACAAAGATAAATTTGCAACTAAGTGTTTATTCAGTTCATTTAAAATGCCAACTTTCTTAAACTACTAACTCAATAATGAAAAATAACTATATGGTTTACCGAAGCACACTTAAAGAAGCTATATTCCAATTTGTGTAACTCAAGTCATCAATATTCTGCAGAAGTGTAATAGTCACATCTTTGCACTACAGCCTGAGCATCTGGCATGCTGAATAAATGGATATTAAAAGTTTTGTGTTTAAGGGGTACCAGACTAATTTCAGTCATTCCACACTGAAATATACTCTCTTATGGTTTCCTATGGTGGTTTCCACATACTGCATCTCAAATCTCACTGTAGCTATTTTTAGCCTGCTTGTGAATTAATAGTGGACAGACACATACAAGAACTCACCTATTCAGCAAATGGCAGCTTACAGTGAGGGTCATTTGTTTTAGTGTGATCTGTGTTTGCCTGCAGAGATATTAGCTGAGAGAGAGAATATAAGAAAGGACACTTTGCTTGTTACCTATCACCCTTTTCAAATAACAATAAAGGATTTAAAAAAAAAATCAATAGAAAAGAGAGGATACCATATTTTACCCAAGGGATATAGCTCAAATATCTGACACCATCTTTAGATAAAATGCAAGAAGTGTACACGTCTCTGGTTTGTAATAAGGAAATTTTTGTTCTAATGAGTTTACACCGTATGTTAACTAAGCTTTTAACTTTTCTGCTGTTCCCAAACATAACTCCACAAAATTTCTCAGGGATCAATTATTTCTCAGGGTTCAATTATTTCTCAGGGTTTTTGTTGTTGTTCTTCAGGCCAATATGTTTTAATTGTTTGTTCATTTGTTTGTGTTTTTTATAATTTTATTTTAAGACTGTTTATTTCATATTTTCTAAAATGAAAGGTAGAGAGAAGTTCAAACTGTGTCATTCCCAGTGTTAAAACATGAGGCAGAATTCAACTCTTTTGTAGTATTACAAATTTAGTTTTCAGACATTTTTAAGATCTGTAATCCCTTCTATCAAAGGATCATCAACTAGTTTCTAGTGCTAAAAGAGATATTTATAATTCAGATTATCTTATTTTAATAATCACTGAAGTTTATAGTGGAAAAAATATAGTCCTTGTCATGGTTTAAATTCATCCAGCAGCTAAGCCCCACGCAGCTGCTTGTTCACTCTGTTCCCACAGGATAGGGGAGAGAAAAATTGTAGACTGAGATAAAAGCAATTTAATAGGTAAAGTAAAAGCCCAAGCAAAACAAGAAATTTACCCACTATTTCCCATCAGCAGGCAGGTATTCAGATATCTCAGGAAAGCAGACCTCCATCATTTGTAATGATTACTTGGGAAGACAAATGCCATTGTTGCAAACATCCACCACCTGAAGGAGATGGCTTGTTCAGCCTGGAGAAGACTATAGGGGAACCTTGTATCTGCTTTCCAATACTTGAAGGGGGCCTCTGGGAAAGGTGAAGAGATCATAGATGTGTCTAGAAATAAGACAAGGAGGAATGGTTTTAAGCTGAGGGAGAATCGGTTTAGACAGGTCTAGGGAGAAGTTTGTCACTATGAGGGTGGTGAGACTGTGGAACATGTTGCCCAGCGTGGTTGTCCATGACCTTTCATTGGAGGTGTTCACAAACAGGTTAGATGAGCCCCTGAGCAATCAAGTCTAGTTGAGAGGCATCTCTGCCTATGTCACGGAGGCTGGAGTAGATGATCTCTAAGGTGCCTTCCAGCCTAAGCTATTCTATGAGTCTGTGATTCATTTTCCCCAGCTTTATATTCTGAGCATGACATCACATCATACAGAATACCCCTGTTGGTCAGGTGAGATGGGTTGTCCCAGCAGTATCCCCCGCAACTCTCTGTGCACTTTCAGCCTGCTAGCAGGTGGGGTGGGGTGAGAAGTAGAAAAGGCCCTGACTGTGTAAGTACTGCTCAGCAATAATGGAAACATCGCTGTGTTTTCAACACTCTTTCCAGCACAAATCCAAAACAGAGTCCCATGGTAGCTACTATGGAGAAGCTTATCTACACCAGCCAAAACCAGCACAGTCCTGTAGAACAAAACATTGTTCAACAGTAATGGTAAGGGACCAGAATCATACCATGCTATAGATGTTTCGGGGATTTTTTTCAATATCAAGCCTTAATTCTTCACACATTTTTTTGTTTTATTTTCCTGTTATTACACCATACAAAAATAATAGTGTTGTATCTCCCTTTACAACACAAGGACAGCTTTCTGGAAAAGGTTATAACACTTTGACAGCCTGAGGTCACAGCATCTTTTAGGACTGAATTTGAAATCCACTGCACTGAATGGGAAGACTTCTTAGACTTGTGTTAGTCAAAGTATGGGGCTGCAAGAGATGTGGTATGGAATCTAAACTGGTTGTGACTGTACCCAAGTCACTATGAAGTGCATCTTTGATTCGGTTGCTCATGAATATAAAAGAAAAAGTGGCATACAGAGCAAAGAATAGTGAGAGCATCAGGGTGCTTAGTAGTCAGTCATGACTCTGATTTTTGTATCACTCAGCACTACAAACCAACAGATCCTGACAGCCATCTCCTGCCTCCTCCTTGCCGTACCTGATTCAGGAATTGTTCAGACCATACAAGCAGAAAGAACAGGAGAAGCAGGATAGCACAGAGTGAAATAGTTCCTGCTTGATCATTTGCATTGGAATAATAAGAAAAATTAGCTAGGCAGAGGAAGACCAGACTTTCAGCAACTTTCAGTGAAGAAAGCTACCAAAATGGCAGGAAAACTGCTGACTAGAAAAAGCATTATATTCAAATTTTAGGAAAGGTAATAAAAACATGTAGAAGACTATAGCTCAAATGCGTACTTTTGCACTGTGAAACATAAAGGCCATTTGTCATTGATTTTATGGGAAAAAAATGCTAAGGAATACATCTTCTCATTTATTTTAGGAAAATTTCAACAACCTTTTGAGGCATAAAGCCAGTTATTTTCCAAGGAAATGTTCCATAATCCCATAACAACTGAGGGTTAAATGCACTTCAGTAGAATTTTGCAATAGATTTTGCAGAGCAGATAAATGATTTTTCAAAGAATCTTTCTCACTTTCTATAAAATGATTGAAAAACAGTGATAATTCATTATATACATACACACAGAATGGATCTAACCTTGCGTTTTGATTCAAATCAGTATTTTAAAAGCCATCTGTATGGTTTCTAAAGAGAAGAATAAAATAGGTATACTTTCAAAACATTGAAATGCACCCTTGAGATGAAAATTTGCCAGCTCAGTTTTTTTAAGGTTCCCCCAACTCCCACTGATATCAAAGGGACACGTGCTTTTACACTTTCCAGGATAGAGAGGTGTTCTTGAATTAGTCATAACAAAAATTAATTAATTTTGGTCTACTTCCCAGTATTCCCCTGGAGCCACAGTTTTTATGTTTTCCTCCCAACTGTAGTCTGGGTGAAATTTTGTGCCTGGATTTTTTTGAGTTACAAGGTTTTCTACTCAATAAAGCCTATTCTGCTTGGCATAACCTTGTGATTTGCCAGATTGGTCCTAGACAAGGAAATAAAGAATTGTGCCACAACACTAGAAAGATTGTTTTCAAGAGACCATGCACATATAGGTGCATGTAAATTACCCTGAAAGAGCTGATGTCTCAAAGTAAATTTTTTAATCTCTGTGTACCAGCTGTCAGAGAGTAAATCTAATTCATTAACAAAAATACAGCATCTCTAGAATGAATGATACAGGGACAGAACTGCCACCTTGCTGGAGGAACAAAATAATGTGATTTCTGTTTCTCTGCATTTTGTGGATAGTTTAGGATTATCAGAATTAAATGCAGTAATAACCTGGTAATTAACAGTAGTTTATTTTATCGTTGTTGAAATGACATTATAGAAGCAGCACTGACCTACTTCTTTTCTATTTTTTTCATGAATTCTGTGATTATTGCCACTGTACTTCTAATTACCCTTGCAATCACCCAAACTGTTTCAGAGCAGTTACTGACATGATGCCAAAGCACCCCAGATCATCTTATTTTCTTGATCAACTTATTGAAAGGTCAGAACGGTCAAAAAAATTAACCATAATGTGACAAGCACAGTGCATTGAAGAGGTAATTAGAACCATCATCTGCCATTTGAAAACTTTAGGGAATACAAATGCATGTAAATAAGCAGAATTGCCGAAAAAAAAAAAAAAAAGAAAAGAAAACAAGTCTGTTATTGCTTTAGACAGCTCATCTGTAATTAAAACTGTAATTGAAAAAATATAGGAAAATTATAGATGTTGAATAAATTGTGAAGTAACCGCATATATATCCTGGGTTTGGGCCATGAGCTGCCCAGGGCAAAAGGACAGGAAAGATATTTTGCCTCCTTCTCAAGGAGTAGAATAAAAATGCTCCACACTGGATTGGAAACTCATCTGGAAATTCTATTCACAAAAGGTATTCAGGTGAAATGAATACAATCGCAAATTAGGCTCAGTTCTTCACCTGAGCCTACCAGGGCAAAACCTTCCAGAGCCTTCCAAAAACTTCCACACCACTCAGCCTCAGCAGACCCAAGAGCAGCCAAACTGCCCTCCCTGCTAGACCCAGGCCTGCCACATGCTTCAACAGGCTCAGCAGCGTAGCTGGAAATTCACTGCCAGCCAAGGCCAGGAGAAAGCCTCTCCCCAGCAAACCGTTAAGGTAAAAGCACAAGCATCCAAAAACAGAGAGAGAGAAAACTGGCTGTACGCTCCCTTAAATAGAGAGAGAGAGACATGAAAAGGGAATAGAATAACAGATTACTATACCCTGGGACAAACTGCCCATCCCCCAGGACTGTAGCCCCTGGAGGACTTTTCTTTATGATTATACCAAATAACTCTTGATTTCCCTTAACCTACAACAATATATTACTTGACCTTTCTATTTATTGCTATTACAATCAGTGTTTTATGTTCCTTCTCCAAACCAGGAAGAAGAATGAAGTCTTAGAGGTTCAGGGTGGCAGTTTTAGTTTGGTCCTGGATTTCTCATTCCTTTTATTCTGTTCCTGTGCAGGTCTCTTCTGATTGTGGTAACAACTGAAGAATAAATAAAAAATTCCTGATGAGGTTTATGGTAGAGCTCTGAATGGCACATGGCTACTGTCACCTAGACAATTTACCATTTTGAAATTTTTTCAGTGCTTGGATGGAGATTACCTCACCAGGACTGTTTTAATTCTGGAAAAAAAAGATCAAATACTAAGTGCTTGTATTCTTCTAGAAATGGATCTTCCTGTTATTCATTTGGAGAGGAAGTGCTGCCTAAAATGGAGCTGGGGGAGGCATCAGAAAGCACCATGAAGTGTCTGGTCAGATAATCTGCATGAGTGGAATTAAATGCTCAGTACAGATGTTTGTGATTGAACATGTATCAGGAGAAAATAGGAGCAAGAAGAACAGAAAAGGTACATAAACAAACAGTCTGAGTCATGCTTCTTTTGTTTTTGAAAGGTTCCATATTAATCATTTTGTGAGCTCTTTGCATTTTCACTTTTTCACCCCATTTCTTTCCTTGTCCCACTGACTTCCTCTGTTCCCCCTTCCACTTCTCTTTGCTGTTCTTTTTCATCTGGAAAGCAACACCATTCTTAACAGTTGCCTTTGAATCCCTGCATAGGACCCCAAGTTATCACCAGCCATGCAGCCTGAAGGGTTCTGGGTTGAATATGCTCAGCAGATAGCTCTGGAGATCATATGGTTCTAAAAGACTTCCCCAGTACATGCCAATACTAACATTTAATATAGCTTGAATGTCATCAAAACATGTTATGCCTAGAAAAACTATAATAACACATTTCCTGTTTCATCTGCCTTCTTTTAGATGAAAAGATGAAGGGATTCAATGTTTGTAAAGTTAAAGAGACTGATCATTAACTCACTTAGCAGTGTGATGCCTGTGATTTAGATATGTGTGTATGAATTGACTTTATGAAAGTTCTTTCAAGAACTTCTCCCTTAACCTGTGGTTCTTCATTCAGACTTCTTAAAAGTCTGTGGCCAGCTTAAGTATCAGGAGTTTTTTATAGTGTAATACGTGCCCAGCTTCATAACTGTTGCTTCTCAAGGCAGTCATGTTTTATGAAAGGAAGACCTGTAGTGTTCATACTTGTACACTCCAAACTCTTTTAACATATAAACCATCTTTTAACACAATTTGTCTTTCCTACATAACCACACAGATCAGGCCTTCCATTTAGAAGTGGAAAAATATTTTTAAGAGATGTCTTTAAACAAGAGAAAATAATTTATTTTCATAATTATAAAAAAACCTCCTAAATTTCATTAAAATGAGGAAAAGCCACAACTATGTAATTCCCGCAGATTTCAGCAAGCTATGGATACGGCTCTGTAAGCATCTTTGACTTAATTTTGTCCACAGTGAGAGCTGGTTTTCTAAAAAAAAATTCCATCCAAGAAAGAAAATGTCAAGTGGTTAGATCTCAGTTCTTGTCTACATCAGTGAAGCTTTAAGTTGCCCTTTGTTTCCAAAGCCTACACTGCTAGACAGGAGAGGAGTTGTCCATGAGTGGGAGGTATTCACCAGGGAGCTCTAAATCACCCAAGTAGTAGCTTCCACCTCCTGCGTTCTGAAAAATTTCTGGAACAAAATCTGTTCCTGGCAGTCCTGACACATAGTATGAGCCTAGCCAGGCTGATTGTTGATGTTCCACATTTGTTTCCTAGCTGCTCCTGCACCAAGAGGTGACAACAATAACTGGTCTGTGAGTCCTTCTTTTTCCTTTGAGAGAGCCTCTTTGTATTTGGTGAATAGGCTCCTGTGTATGTGTTCTTTGACTCATCTCAGTTAACATATCTCCAGAGAACCTGAAAATATTACATCAGTAATACATGAACTAAGATACTTACATTATGTGTATGAACTTGTTTTAATTACTGCATAAATGGCTAAGATCATACCACAAACATACCTGAAGATGACTCTTTTATTTACTTTCCCTTACAGCAGTTCTAACATTTCAAGTTATTACAGAATAGCTATGAGAAAAACGTTACAGAATTAGTGTTATGGAGCATATATGTAGTCTGTGACTTGTTGAGACTTTCTTCTTTTTTTCTTTTTTTTTTTTTAACATACTAAATATTTTGCAGCCTAGTCACTCATGTATACTGTGAGAACATATGAGTCATGCATGTATTGCATGTTCTTTTTTTTCTTGATCTGTGGTGAAAAGTCAAAGACACAAACTTCAAAATGCCTCATAAGAGTGTTGAGGAGCCTACACCTAGAGAAGTTGAAATCCAAAAAATCAATCTGATCTTGTCTTTGGCCAATGTGGTTTCAAAGTTGTTGAAGAAAGAATGTATTTACAATGCACTGAAATATGTTGTAGAAACTACTTCAAGATTTCCCCAAGACTGGACACACCCATGCTTAAAACTTGATGAATCTTTCCAGAATTAGAAAATAGAAGAATAAGTGGGAATGGAACAATATGTTAAAGCCTCAGAATTTATTTCCTTTATGTTTATCAAGAAAATAAAATGCTAATTAAAAAATAAGCAAAGTGGAAAGCTGTCCTTCAAATGCTAGCTCACCTTCTGTGCACTTCATTGCATTTGATATGCCTTTGAGTCTCATGAAGTGAAAAACAAAAGAAACTGGTTAATCTTAGAAATCATGAGTTTCATAAAATGATTTTGATTGGAATTATCCCAGCTATGAGTTCATGCATGCATTTCACTAACACTTCCTAATATATAATGGGGAGTTATGTATTGCAATAGAACTCTAACTGAAGAGAAATTCTTGCCTGATTCAAAACCCCATTGACTCAAGTAGGACATGCTCTAATTTCAGTTCTTTCATGTCTGTTTTCACTCTTGGATGTCAAAATGCAGTGGAAAAGAAACCAGAAGACATGCTGTCAATACTTCTGGGTGAAATGACTTGTTATAACTTACATATAAACTCATCCATTCACTTACATAGACGTCTACACGCTTATGTTAACCTCATAAAGGAATTAAATGCACCAGCTTGGTAACCAGAAGGTAAAGAGTTAAACTCCTATTATCCTTAGCCAGAATGTTTGCAGCTGCTACCTGAAATCCCACATTTGTGTTTATTGGGAGGGCCTTTCAGAATATGGGTTCATCTAACTAATTTCAGGTGCCTGATTCCCTGGAGGCAGGTAAAATAAGGAGAGTGGCAGGCAGAAGGGAAACAGCATGAGTTTCTTTTATATAGGCTCCAAGCCATCAAAGATCTGTTGCCTGTGGTTAAGCCTTGTGCTCCAGGATCTCACTGATTTTTGAGGGCACCCCATCTAGAGGAATTCTCATTTTTTCCCTTTTTTAGACAATGAACCCCTTGCACTCTGGTGAATATCACAGAGGTGTTTCAACCTGAGAAAACTTAAAATTTCTTCAGAGGAGTCCTGTGATAGCACCCAGCTCATAACCATCCTGCAAACAAGGGCCAAGCCCTTTGGCTTTTCAGAGGATTGTGTGCATTCCTGTACTCTCACCTTTCCTGAGAATTACTGAGGAAAGACTGAGAGACCTGGAGTTGCTTAGTCTGGAGAAGAGAAGGCTGAGGGGTGACAATTCCAACTACTGCAAATATCTGGAAGATGACTGTCAGGAGAAAGCAGCCAGTCTCTTTTCAGTGATACCCAGTGATAGGACACAGGGCAATGGGTATAAACTCAATCATAGGAAACGGCATCTCAACATGAGAATTTATTTTTTTTTTTAACTGTGAGGACAACAGAGCACTGGAACAGGCTGCCCAGAGAGCTCTCGGAGTCTCCTCTGAAGATCTTGAAAACTCACCTGGATGCATCCCTGTGACCTGCCCTAACTAGTCCTGCTTTGCAGAAGGATTGGACTATAAGATCTTTGGAGGTCCCTTCCAACCCCTGGAATTCTGTGATTCTACCCAAGGTGATTGAAATGGTAGAGAATTTCACTTTTACTAAAGCAAGGTTCTAGAAGGCAACTCACGACAGAGACCTGACCACTAAGTGAAGATGCTCCATATGCAGACATGTGACTTTGTTTTTATTAAGTTCTTTAAATTATGTTCTTTGTGATGGATATACAGGCTCTGATGCTATCAATCCTTAAACATAACAGGCATGATTAAAGAAGGAGAATATCTTCAGTACAGTCACAGGCATCCCCAAGAATTTACATGTTTGCAATGCTACAGATTTGTTTGGCTGAACATAAACTCATGCATCAAATTCAAATACAAAAAACAGATTTCTCCAGCTGTTCCTATATGTGATATCAGTACCTGCTGCCATACCAGTAAATGCATTTAGGCAATTGTTACAAGAAGCAACCTTTGGCTTTTTGAGCCTACAGGAAAGAGGAATCCATTGGATGCTGTGAGACATTAGCCTTTTGATGAATAGAATATGAACAATATGTTTAAATCTTAACAGAAGATAGGATAATAGTATATCCAAATCAGACTAGAGAAAAAATACTGCAGCACTAAAATAATGTGCAAGTGAATGTGTCTGGAAACTTAAATACGGTATCAGGAAAGAAATGGAATGATAGACCTTCAGCTGAGAATGAAAAGATGTGTACATGTAAATTGACATGTGTGCTACAGTTTGAAGGGGGAACTTTAGCCTAATCCCTGACTGCAAAGACTGAAAGTCAAATAAATTACAAATGGAGGTAGAACAAAAATAATTATAAGATCTATATAATTCATTGGGTTGCTAATGGGGATATAGAGAATAGGCATAAACAGTTCTTTCTCTCTCTGCTTCTTCTGTGGCTTCTGCTTGCTAGTTCTCTGTCTCTCTCTCTTCCACAGCCTTGCTGGGCTGTGAGGTAATGGGAAGGAGGGAGGGAGTGGAGGGAAGAGTTGAATGGGTCCCCTGGATCTATTCAGGTGGGGGTCTGAGGAGTTTCTGTGTTGTTTATAAATTGCATATATATTGTACATATGTTGCATATTTTGTATATATTCATTGCGTTTCATATTTCTAGATTTTAGTTTGCTTGTAAATATAATTCCATTTGCTTCCATCCCAAACTGAGCTGATCTGGCAATTAATTTTGGGGATAGTTTCTCCAAATTATCAAATTATTTGGGGGGCTGTGGTGTAATTTCAACACACCACACATGTGTCAATGATTTTCATTTACACCTATTTACTCTAACTGCCAAAAATTCTCAAAGCTTTTTGTACAATATTTTAACATTTTTCAGTATATATATCTTTCTCACAAATTCTGTCTTGGAGCAGTACATGAAGTGACAAGGAAGTTCTCTGAAATTATAAATAACTTGATGAGTGCCTGTGTAACTATGAAGTTTACCTTACAAAACCATAACATTTTTGCCAGAGAAGCATCTTGTTTAAATGTATGTATGTTTAAAATGTTTTATAAATAGTTCAGATTTTTTTAAATACTTTTTTTTTTTTTTTGGTAACAGTTTTGGATTCAATATATTACAAACCCTCTCTATAAATCAGGATGTCTTTCATGTTCATGGATGTTACAGCAGTACAAACTGCTCAGCCAGTAAAGAACTCTCAAACAACACTCTTCGATGATTTTCTTTTCAGATCAGTTCTTCCATCATGAATTTGCCTTTTAGCATCTTTCTTACTGTATATTCAGTGCACTAGTCAAACAAATGTAGTGTCACAGCCATCGTAAAAAGTCATCAGGCATTCCAAGCTGAACAAATTGGTTTGCACCTGCCAAATACTGCCCAATTGTTATTTTGGTATATTGTGCATTAAAGTAAAATCTATCAACACAGAAGTTTGAGAGGAAATAAAAAGTCTTATCTTCTGGGGAGGCCTAAAACTCCAGCTATAGTGGTGGTGAACTTTCTGTGCCATGATCTAATTTTAAAAGAACATTGTCTTATCATTACTAGTCTTTTGAAGAGGCAGAGTTAGTAGTCCACGTAATAAAACTGCTATTACAGCTGTTCTTCTCCTGAAACTATTTCTGTGCTTTCATACTTCATCTGTGGACTGATGTGTGTTGTCCATATATCCAATAGTCCTAGTTCTAAGAAGATGGCTGCTATCTACGAAGAGCAGAAGGCACAGGAATACAAAGAAACCTTATCAAAAGTTTTACATTCAGCAGATCTTTCCTCTTATTGACCTGTTCCTTCTTCACCAAGATGCCACTTTCTACCCTATTTTTGCTCAGTTCCCTCTTAAACTCCCAAATTCTAATCAACAATTTTGCTTTTGAAAGTTTCCACTGGAGATTGTAAATCCACCTTTGCTGCAGAAGTGACACAACACACTTGTCTCTCCAGAAACACCTGCTTCTCCATTCTAGATTTTTCAATATGACATTCAAAAAGTGATAAATTCATGTATGTGAAATATATCCATATGCTTAGCTGGACAATCCTTTGATGTGCATGCAATGGTGACTCAATCTGTTTAATCTAACCTTTGGTAGCAGTTTGTCTTTGTTGATTTAGAGAAGCTTTAATGTATAATTAAAACAGAAGCAGAAGGCTTACCAGTGAAAACTTGCAATTAATTTTCAGAAAAAATGAGAATCCTTACTTTGCAGCAGGCGAAGGATTTGTGTTTTGTTACTTAACTATTGTGCTGATAGTTTGAACGAGAAGCTGCATGTCCAGGAAGTGGTGGGCCACATAAAACTACAAATGTTCTACTGCTGCACCTAGGCCTGTTTGTAAAATTTTGTATTGCATATTGTGCACTTTGAAGCATGACCTACAGTAAGTGTAATTCTAGCTTTCCTCAGTGAAACTCCAATTCAGAATGGGGAGTACTATGGTTGTATTAGGTGCAAAACAATAATGTGAGTTTTGTCTTCCTCTGTAATCCAAAGAGGATCCTTATTGTACTAGAAAATGGAGAATGCTTGTTTTACAGTACATCAGCTTTTCCCAATACATTAGTGGATTTACAAATATAAAAACTGAAGAGGGAAAGATATTAGACTTTGTTCAGAATCCATTGTGTTAGACTGTTTTGAACTGCTGCAGTGAAATTCAGAAGTATGTGACATGGCTGTAGCACTTCAGTTATATTTCAAAAACATCAAAGGTAAAATTTCTTATATTTCTCCTCTGGGCCGGGAAATCGAAATAATAACAATGAGATTTTTTTCTTTCAACTTTCTGCATGGATAGGCATACTTATTATGGAAGCTTTGTGTTGAAGAATAGGTTAAGCACAGCTGAGAATTAGCCTTTCCTCCCCAGGAGCTTATTTGACTCAAGATATTTCTCAGACTTTTAAAAGTAAACTGATTTTCTTCAGCACTTGAGCAATCACAGGTACTTAAGAATAGTCAGTGCCAAAAACAACCAAAAAAATTGTTATTTCACTTAGTTCATTTGCTTTCCTCTCTTGCATCTTGGCAAAATGTGCCAGACTGGTTTCCTCTAACAGCAGTCTTGGAATTGCTCCTACTTATTGTGCCAAATCCTTCACGATTGGTATATCTTTATAAGACAGAAACACAGCATTAAAAAATCTATTTTTAAATAGAACAGATTTTTGCAGTGTTACAAACAACATGATAGTATGAGTACTATTTTTTATTGTGTTAATTGTATGAATATTTCTAAAATTCAAATTCTTATGCTCACATGTGCCTGTATCTTCTTTAACTACTGTTCACTGCCTCATTCCAGTCTGGATATTGGCGACTACTAAGGACCTTTCTGTAGGAGTTACATTCAGAGTTTTAGTTGGCTAAAGAAGCAGTCCCACCATGATGAAGCTGACTATGAACCAGTCTAAATGTTTTGCCTTTATCATACATTCATCTTTCACTCACCAGTCCTGGAAATATCCCTATCTGCCTGATAAAAGTATATAATCATATTATATGTGTAGAGAGAAAATATTCTCTTAGGAACCCAGTGCAAACAGTACTATCCATAGGTATCTCCTACCTTCTGTACTTATTGTGCAAGCAGAACTTAACACTTTTTTGTCAGACCTGGAGGTGCACATGGAAAAAAGAAGTGCCCCAGTCTTTAAGCCTTATCCAAGATCAGCATTTCTTCTGAAACAGTTTCCTTTTGTGCTGTTGGCAGTCACAGACACAGTATTTCTTGGAAAGTGCCATGGTTAATCCAGCTATACTCTCTGCCAAGGAGCAAGAAGGAGACTAGAAATGTAGGAGCTGCTGTGGGCAAACAAAGCTTCTTTGTACGCTGAGACTCAAGTATATCCTGTAATAACACTGGTAAACTATTGGTCCTAGGAGAAGCACATTTACTATTTCTCACATAATCAGGAATGGTGACGATCTCTGTGTCACTCACAGTGCAATCAAAGAAATCGGTTTCTTTGTGGCTTTTATTTTCAGAGGAAATTGTCTTCGTTTTATTATAAGCAGGATCCATTTTTGTATTCACAACATGAACACTCAGAGATACGTTTTGATTGCAAGCAGCTGTTGCCATCTGATCAGGGGCTGTATTGCAAATATTTTAGCAAATGTTTCTCCTCCTCCTCTTTTTCCCCTAAGACTCTGACAAAACTGATGTGTGACTGGGAAATCTATTCATACGTGAAGAAATTCCCTGTATCAACCCCCAGACAGCAGGCAGCACCATTTCACAAGCACATACATCAAATGGCACCTGTTAAAGTTTAAACTTTGTTCTCTAAAACCTTGAATAAATGGAGCAGCAAGAGAGGTGTGTGTTTGAGACTGTGAAGCTTGGAAGAGCCAAGGAAGTTCAATCCCTCTTGACTGAACATGAAACCAAAAGCTCACCATAAGCACAAAGATAAATCTTCGTTATGTCTTTCCCTAGGTACTCCACTGAGAACAGCAGTGTTTAAATTTGTGAGATGTGATACCAGCCCAGAAACAAGCTCTGTAGAAGTATTATGAGTTCCAGAAGAATATTTCCTGTTGTAGGCCAAGGAGAGGGAAATAGCCTTAATCTCTTTGAGGGAGAAGAAGGGGAGCTGTTTGTTTAAACAAAGTCCCAGACTTAGATCTGTAGGGAAGAGAGCAATCTACACTGACAGATCTTCTAAATCACTGCTTTTAACCTGATTAGTCACTTGACTATGACTCTGAAACTACTGGGACAAAAACTGCTCATTCCACTTTGCTATTATTGTTCGTAAGGTGAGCAGGACAAGAATAGTGCCATTATACTGCGGAATAGATGCCATTTGCCTATATTCTATGTAAATCCAGAGCCAAATTCTGCCTTAGTATATGCTCAGGTTCTCCCTCAGTGGTGGAAATCAACTCCATAATTGCTTAGTTTCTATGCACTTTAAATGAGAAATAAATCAGAAAATTTTGTTGTACAGAAAGGTTTTGATGTGGCACAGAATCCGGCAAAGTGCTGAGTAACACTAAGACAGCTTTCAGCAAGTCCAGCAAAGCTGGCAGGTGATAACTTTTTCCTTGAAAATACTCTATGTCATCCAAATTACTGACTGAATGGAAAAGGTAATGATCTAGTAGCTCACTTGATGTCCCCAGGCAGCTTGCTCCAAGAATAACTTCAAATTTTAATGAAAACAAGTCATAATGGTCTAATGAGGTTTCTAATTAGAAAATGCACAGTCCTTCAGCACATTCCACTCAAGTCCTGGGTGACTGAAAAACAAATCAGAACAATCACTGGTTAATACAGAGATACTCATTCTGATTATTCTAGGAAATTGGTGTGCTTCATACTGCATACTGTAAACACTGTGTCACAATTTTTCTAGCCATTTGTGGCCAATTACTGCAAATACGGAGGACATGTATAGCAATGCCACAATCATCTACACCTCCATCTGATGGCATCTGTCATTAATATCAGGAAACAGCCCTTTAAAAAAAAATGTGTGTGTACATTACTTGTGCATCTGCTAAAGACAACTAGTCAAGGGCACAAGCTGGATCCTGATTCCTTATCTCCATGTATAGTTTTCATTTACTTCAGCACTCATGAGCTGATGTCTGTGGTGGATTCCTCCAAGATTCTAGAAATAAAAGCTACCCGTGCCCTCACATGCTTTTTCTCAGATGCTCACTCTCATTTTCTCATATTGAAAGATTTTCACTAGAAACATTTCCCTTGTGATTTTTTTCTTCACGCTCTTCATTTCTCTTGCTGTTACACTGTTCATAGGATGCAGAGAGGTTAAAAGTGCTTGTGCTTGTTCTTATTAGATTTGGTCACACATAACAATATTGCTAATAAAGATCCCAGACAACTCCAAAGTGTAAGATTATTTCTGGAATTTACTGTTAAAAACAATAATCTCTTTCTCCTTGGTAACTCTGCACTAACCTAAAGTTCCACAACAAGTATTTGCAAGTTTTTAAAATTTTACAGCCTGGTAAACTCTCTGATAGATTCTTTATCACCTTGAGTAAACTAGAAAGCTTTTTTTTCATGAGATAAAAAAGTTATTGAGCATGTTTAATGGAGTTTCAGAAAAAAAAAAAAAAAGCAATAAAATACAAACCAAAGGAGAAAATCAATTCGAAAAGCAAAATGGGTTTCTAGAATACCATCTCCTTCATAATTTCTTTTTTTTTATTCAAGAACAAAAAATAAATATGCAAGTAAATGACATAACTCAGAAAAAGGATTTTCATAATGATGCATAAATAAATGTATAGAGCCTAGACAGTTCTGGTGCCTGAATAACCTCCTCAAACAAAAAGTTCAAAGTAGTAAGAAAGAGACAGAACAAACATAAGAACAATGAGGAGAAAGTATCATATGATGTTATTATGACTTGATATATACCAAACTGTAAATGAAGTCATTAACCATAAATGTTTCATGCAATAAAACCTCTAGTTATAGTCTATATGTAGTCTGATCTCTAACTTTGTTTCCTTTATAAAAGGAATTAGTTTTTATCTCATATTTTCTATAGACAGCACAATGGAAGATTAATATTTAATGCGGTATGAACCTTTTAATGGTGACAGACTTTACCCTGTGTATCTGTACTCTTGTGATGCAGAGAATTCCCTTTGGTTTTCTCTGCATGACACAGTTCTAGGAAAATAAGTGAGAACCTCTGGTTTTGTTGAAAAAAACAGTTTTGGCTGACTGCCCTGTCAAAAGGGGGTTCGAAAATGTAAACCAATACATGGCAGGCTATTTCTGTTACTGCCTTTCTCCTACAGATGGCTGGAGAGCATGAGAATAGGCCAATAAATTACTTACATGCAAATATGTACAAATGAATGTGCGCAAGCTCCCTCGCCAGAAACCAGTTACACTTGCAGTAAATGTAGCAAAGTAATCTTCCTGGTTACCTCTCCAAATCTGTAGGCTGGATCTTTGCTTTGTGGACAAGAATAGGTTACGTTTTTGTGGGGGAGGATGGGCATGTTTTGCAGGCTCAGACAAGCTCTGAATACTAACTCAGGAGTACAACCTATATATACATTTTGCAAGAATATCTTTTTCTGTCCATTTGTGGGCAAAGCTGTGTTGTCTCCTTATTCCTCCCAGCACGCTCTACAATGTTTCTGAAGATGTGGATTTGTTATTTCATTTCTGTTAAATTTCTATGGAGGACCAGACAACCTTTGGGAAAATGACAGTCCTATCAGAATATTTCTGCTTATGATAATGATGAGGAACTGTTTTGATCCTGGCAGAATGCTGCGTCATTAAAGTTATTTAAATGGTACTTTCTAAATTTCTGAAATGGAGACGTTATTATCTTTAAATAGTGCAAATTGAAGCTACTTGCGATGTCTTTTTTTTTTTCTGTGATACTTTATGGACTTTGTGAGGTCTGAAGCTATTATATTATGTATTATGATATATATTTATGTTCACTATATGTATATTAATATTTCTCTCAACTAAATCACAATAGCATGGATTTAATTCCCGTGCTGTCAACATAAATACAAAGCCATTAAAATAAAGTCATGGTCTATAAACATGAACTTCAATTCTTTCCATAGTGTAAGGTCTCCCCTGAATCAGAGCTTTTCAGGAAATTTCTCTCTTCCACATCCTGCTGTCTTTCCCAGCTTCACAGGTTTCCTCACAATCCTTCTCAAGGCCTGATGTTCCTCACCACTTTACATCTCTGCAACCCCAGGGCTACTCACTGAGCCCATCAGATGCTGTAACACTTCTGTTGCTACAGCTGGTAACCCCAAAACATGCCTGCACATGAAGGTTATTTTTCATGTTTAACAAGGTGCTGTGATTATACTGGAATTTCTAGTGTTTGCCATGATGTTAAAGAGTTACCTTGTCTGACATTGTAAATTAACTGCATTTGCAAAGTAAATATTTTCTCAAAGCTTTTAGTTGCCAAAGAGCACATTTGAAGCTGCCTAATGTGCACACGTACTTGAGTGTAATTTATATGATTTCTCTCTGAACCACATCTACTATTCTGCAACATTCTTCAAACTGAGAGACAAAATTTTTGTTTCTGCCATGTGTCCTGACTAAGCCACATAATTATAGTCACTTAGGTGATACTTCATAACTATGACATCAGTCTCACCACCTAGTAAGGGTGACTAAACATCACATTCTATGCATGTACGAGCCAGTTCATATTCAACGAGTCTCTGGAATCTAAAGTTTGCCACCTGGGCAAATGAGCATGATGGAGATGAAAGCATTGGACTGCATTACGTGACAACTACATCCAAATCCCAAGTTGTGATTAGCCTTGGAGCAGGAGAGTGCAGCTCGTCACTGTTCAGAGAACGCACACAAAGGGTACTAGTGGAGGGTGGTGGCCCATGCAAATAGGTGAGCCTTATTCAAGCCATCTCATTTCTCCACCTGCCAAATGAGGAAAACTAATATCTTAGTTCACAGTGACATTGTGAAATAAAGACATTACTTGTAATGTACTTGGAAATCTTCTGATTGAAGATAGTGTGGAAGTACAAATTATTTATTGTCTACAAATTGCATGTACTTGTGGGTTTGGCTCGCACAGAATAAATGACGTGTTACTAACACAGGCCAATTAGCTGTTCTTAAAGGTGTAAAATATACAAAGCACACTGCCTTTAATGTGTGCAAAATAATTAAGTTTCAGCCTGACTTTGCTCTCTCCTTTTGAAAGAGTGGGTTATGTGATCCCATAAATTTTTATCCCTCTAAGGTATCTGTCTTCTTAACACTTTCTGTAAAAGTGAAAACTCTTATTATTTGGGAGGTAATCTAGTTTCACATTCTATTCTTTATGAAAATCACTTGATCAGAAAAACAATAAGAGGTTTTTTGGTTGTTGGTTGGTTGGTTGTTTTTTGTATTAGCAATCTCTTTTGCTATTAAAAACCTTTTCAAAACTACTTGGCTCCATATTTTTCTGGCTTTGGCCCTTGTGAAAATTCACTGACTCACCCTTGATTCCATTGTGCAACTACCAGGCTTGTTCAAAAAAAAAAAAATCTGATGAAAAAATAATTTAATAAAATTTCAAAATCTAACAATGAAGTGTAATCACTATTTTCATTTTGACTAGGCTTGTCTAAAGATTATCAGTGTAAATTCATTCTCATCCCAGACTGAAAAGTGGCCTTTGGTAATCAGTTGATTTTGTTTGTAAAGAAACCCAACTCAACACCTGTCTGGAAGCACAGGTAGTTCCTAATACTCCTTTGGTCAAAAGTCAGCAGATGTATTCTTCAGCTTTCAAATTTGCTGTACAGATTACTTTGGTGTGATGATAATCTAATCACCATTGGGGAAAAGACTTCCCATTAACCTAGTTTGACCTGATAGACTTTTTACAGAAAGCTTCTTCCATGTGTAAAGAAATGTAAAAGGAAGTCCAGTTAGAAGCTCCTGCTTAAGAAATTAGTTTCTTTCCTTTGCACAATGAGGATTTTCCCTGAAAAACATGATGTCATCATTGGGACCTGCCACTTTTCAGATAAAATACAGTAATGTATGCCTACTTGCATAAAGACTGTAGAGATACCTCAAGTATGGGTTCTTCTAACATCTTGTCACTGAGCAGGGAACAACCAAGTTGTCACACATCATAAAACAAATAGCCATATAAGCTGTTAAAGAGGAAATGTGGACATTGGTGAGAACAGTGAAAACAAGGGATACATAGGTGTCAGGGGGTGAATGGGACCAGGAAGGAATCATAGAATTGTTTCAGTTGGAAAAGACCTTTAAGATCATGAAATCCAACTGTTATCTAGCTTTACCAAGTATTCTGCTAAACCATGTCCCTTAGCACCACATCTCTGAATCTTTTAAATACCTCCAGTGATGGGGATTCAACCACCTCCCTGGAGAGCCTATTCCAGTGTTTGAGAAGATTTTTGGCAAAGAATGTGCCAAAGAAATCTTCTAATATGCAATCTAAACCTCTCCTGATGCCATTTGAGTCTGTTTCCTCTCATCCTACTACTTGTTACTAGGGATACTAACATTCACCTCACTACAACCTCCTTTCAGGCAGTTGTAGGCAACAACGTCTCCCCCTCAGTTTCCTCTTCTCCATATTAAATGACTGCAGTTCCACCAGCATCTTCTCATAAGAACGGTTCCCAGATCCTTCACCACTTTCACTGCCCTTCTCCCAACCCCTCCAGTACTTCAGTGTCTTTCTCGTAGTGAAGGCCCCAAAACTGAATACAGTGCTCAAGGTGTAATCTCACCAGTGCTGAATACAGGGGGACAATCACCTCTCTAGTCCTACTGACCACACTATTCCTGATCCAGGCCAGGATGCTACCTGCCTTCTTGGACAGCTAGGCACACTGCTGGCTCGCACTCAGCCAGCTGTATCAACAATTCCAGGTCTTTCTCTGCTGAGCAGGTTTCTAGCCACACCTCCCCAGGCCTGTAGCACTGAATGGGATTGTTGTGAACCAAGTGCAGGACCCAGCACTTGGCCTTGTTGAATCTCATACAACTGGCCTAAACCCATCAATTCAGCTTTTCCAGGTCCCTCTGCAGAGCCTTCCTACCCTTCAGCAATTCAACACTCCATCCCAAGGAACTCTGTCTACCAGTGTCTGAAACAGGCCAAAGACTGCCCACTGGAAATCCAAGACGGTAGTTCTGCTGGCCCCCCTCTTTACTTCTCCAACAATCAAGAACTCTACACACCTTTGGTGGCACACATCTTTGAACAGCAGCTGCTACACCACTGTCTCTCTAAATTACTCTCTTCCTAGACAATTTGAGAAAGGCTGAGGTTGGTTTTGCAAGCATGGAGTCCTCTCCTGTCACTGCTTAGTATGTAATGCAAGTAACTGCAAACCAAAAAAAAACCCAGCATAGTACACATAAGCACCAGACTTTTCCAAAGCAGAGTCTTTCCACTTACTAGCCTTGGCAAAGAGCCTCAGCACATATTTTGTATCATGACCTCATACATGAAGTACTGACAGAAATGGAGATTCTGTTTAAAGATAGCATCAGCATTCCTTAGGTAGACTCTAAATCTTAAAAAGCAACTCAGCATGTTCTTTGATGACTTTTACACTTTAGTCATATGTTGCAACAGAGAGTAGACCTTGAAAACACAAACTGTTTTCGTTATAAGGTGTTTTATGCAATTACAGGTGTCATAGAAAGAGCAAACTTGACAGGATAGAATCTTTTGTGTGTGTTAATTGTAATGATATTACATTATTTTTAAAGGTGAGATAGGGAACAACCAGAGGTCTCAGGACTCTCTGGATTTTTAGGTTTCTGATATCTGTTATTAAGTATGACCAGTTGCCTTTTTTCACACTTAATTTCATGATAATTCCTGAAATTAGAGAGCAGAGAATGAAGGGAAGAGGAACATCACAGTATCACAATATCACAGTACATTAGAGGTTGGAAGGAACGTCCAGAGATCATAGGGTCCAACCCCCCTGCCAAAGCAGGATCACCCAGGGTAGTCTGCACAGGAATGCATCCAGGTGGGTTTTGAAAGTCTCCAGAGAAGAAGACTCCACAACGCCTCTGGGCAGCCTGTTCCAGTGCTCCCTCGCTCTCACTGTGAAGAAGTTTCTCCTCACATTGAGGTGGAATCTTCTATGTTCAAGCTTGTTCATGTTGTTTCTTGTCTTATTATTGCACACCAATGAAGAGAGCTTGAACCCCTCCACTTGACACCCAGATGTCTGCAGCTCTGAAACATCACCTGTTTCTTTTTAAAGACACACACTATCCCTGTCCTCTCAGCTTGATTCGGCCACTCCTGGGTGTTTCAGTTGTAATAAAGATGTGAGGGGGCTATGAGAGGGTTGGGTATAACAGACTCATCTTCACCCATTGATCCCTAAACACGCAATAAAGATCAAGGCTACCAAAGTTTCCGTTTCCATTCCTCAACAGAGAAAAGTGTCCAGTGACCCTACCAGAAGCTGTTACACAGACCAATTTTTTTTCCCTTCCCAGTAGGCTGCAACCTTTTGTCCCTTTCTTCTGGGAAATCTATCTTAGTGCTTTTTCTGGCCTTAGGATCAGGGTCTATGGGATTTCTTCTCACAAAGTGATTTGTGCAAGTTAAGAGCCAGCTCTGGCACCAACATGTCTAAACAGTCTTTAGTTTCCTTGACTTTTCTCATCATTTAGATTATGCAAATTCAAGTTCCACAGACTTTCTTTAGAGCCACAAATTTATGCAAATATTTTTCTCTTTCTGGGAGTTAGTTGTCTGGTTTTAGTGTCCATCTTTCTCAGATTTTCCATTCATCTTTTACAATTCATTGTGAGAACTTCTTGGGGAAGATCATTAAATGTATTGCTGTAGCCACTAGACAAACAACACTACGAGCAAAAGCACATCCAAATGTTAATCCAGTGTGCAACCTTAAGCTGTTAGTATGTAATGCATTTTTTTAAGAATACCTCAATGCTTTAGAGATGTAACAAAACTTTTTGAACGTTCTGGGAGTGTTTAGTTCGGGGGGGTTGGGGGGTTTTGGGGTTTGGGGGGGGTTGTTTGTTTGTTTGTTGTTTTGTTTTGTTGTGTTTTTTTTTTTATGAAGTGCTCCCATATTTTCTTCCTGTGGAATAAAGGTGGAGCATTTGGGCATTTGACAGTTTAAACAAAGCTCCTGTCTCATTGTGGAGAACACAGGTAGCAGCGCTTAGCAAGGTACAATAAGAACATTTTCTATATAACTCTTTTTTTGCTGTAGATTAGCTGACTCAGTGATTTACTGTTTAAGCTGTCAACATGGGAAACCCTAAGAGGTGTGTCTAAATACTCTTCCCTATTTGCGTTTTATGCTCCACTAGGACCGCATTAGCCCCAGGAACCTGTTGTCTGCTCAGGAGCAATATATAACAATATATATTATACTGCAGAGGGAGCAAGCTTCAAGTGGAGGCTTTAGTGACCCTTGGTTTTACTTGATTGGAGGCAATAAAATCCCTGCAGAAGTTTCTGGAATTGAGAAACAATTATTCATTTGTTTTGCCTGCATTTCTGAACCATACAATTGTCTTTTAATTATGGAATTCTGCAACAGCTTTTTGCTTTTTCCCATGGTAATAGATTAGAAGGTTTTCATAGGCACCTTAATTCTACACTGAAATTTTCATTAATGTTTCCTAAGTGGATACGGCCAGCAGGGACAGACCCCTCATCTATCTCCTAGTGGGCATGTTTTTTCAGCAGAGGGAGGAACAAAGAGACAGAAAGAACTAGATCATCTGCATTTCCTATGACATCACTTAACCTCATGCTCTCCAAAGACTGTCTAGTGAAATTCAGTCATAGAGACCCTAGTGACCACCTGCAATCAAGTACCAAGTGACTTGCAAAGATATCAGGTACTCAGATATTTTTGCCACCAGGAACTAAGGATGTTGAGCACTCTCTACTGCTAGAAAAATCGATGAGATCTGTGTTATGCACCTTGTAACGTGCTTTAGCAAGGCTAATCTTTTTCAGAAAGTCAGATCCTCCCTCATTTAAAATGGACATCCAGAATTAATGCAGTCTTCTGAACACTTTGATTTCACTGTGAACTATCTCTTCCCATCTATGATGAAAAAAAAAAAAAAAAAACAAACACTTCATCTGATGGAGATTACAAGGATAAAGCCAGTGCTTACAAAGCTCCCAGATAATGTAGTAATGAGAATGATAGAAAAATCTGTGAGGAAAATAATGATTCTGCACTGAGCATGAGGGTCGACTGGCACACACTAGGACACAAGGTTCTTGACTGATTTCAGAGGTTGCAGTCCAGCCTGTGAACTGAAGAAGACAGGATGTTACAAAGGGGTAAACTGTATAGGATTGTATTATCAACAACTACCGAAAGGCAGTATGATTTTGTACTAAGCAAATTGCCTCCGATCTCAAGAAGTGGTGCTCCCCAGGGCTCAGTATCGTGGCCAGGTCTCTTTAATATCTTTATCAATGATCTGGACAATGGAATTGAGTGCACCCTCGGTAAGACTGCAGATGACACTAAATTGGGTGGGAGTGTTGATCTGCTTGAGGGTAGGAAGGCTCTGCAAAAAGATCTGGACAAGCTGGATCAGTAGGCCAAGGTAGTTCTATGAGGTTTAACAAAGCCAAGTACCAGGGCCTGAACTTGGATCATAACAACCCCATGCAACACTACAGGCCTGGTGCAGAATGGCTGGAAGGTTGCTGGGTGGAAAAGGACCTGGGAGTGCTGACTGAACATGAGCCAGCAGTATGCTCAGATGGCCAAGAAGGCCAACAGCATTCTGGCCTGGATCAGGAATAGTGTGACCAGCAGGAGTATGGAAGTGATCATGTCTCTGTATGTAACACTTACAAGGGCACACCTTTAATAATGCATCCAGTGGGGCCCCTCACTACAAGAAGGACACTGAGTTGCTGGAGCATGTCCAGAGATGGTCAACAAATCTGGTGAAGTATCTGGACAACACATGTTGCAAGGAACAACTAGGGAACTGGGATTGTTTATTCTGGAGAAGAGGAGGTTCAGGTGAGACCTTATTGTTCTTCATGGGAGGTTGTAGAGAGATGGGGCTGAGCACCTTCTCTCTAGTATCAGATTTTAGGGTGAGAGGAAATGGCATGAAATTGTGTTATGGGAGGTCTAGACTGGATATTAGGAAAGATTTCTTTATGGAAAGAGTGGTCAGGCATTGGAATATTACCTCCTCCCTGGAGGTGTTTGAGGAATGTGTGGCTATGGCACTTCAGGATATGGTTTAACAACTGTGGTGGCATTAGGTCGATAATTGGACTCAATGATCTTAAAGATCTTTTCCAACCAGAACAATTCTATGATTCCATGATTCTATAAGCTCTGGCTTTGTTTTATGTGGTAAAGGCAGAGATCCCAGATAAGGTTATCCAACTGAGATGGCAATATGTGGGCCTCTCAAGGGCCTATGAACAGTTGTTTCACCATGCATGAAACAAAAGTGCTGAAACCTTAAACTCACAGACAAATTTCAAGGCTTTGCCTTTGTCTTTTGGTGGGAGTATCCAGACAGGATGTGTATGTAAATATGACCATTGCAAATGGACCATGAACTCAAAATCTGGGAAATTTAGAGAGTCCTTGGAATTATTTAAGCAATGTTGTATTTCGCTCAGTGTAAAAAAAAAAGAAAAGAGGGAAAAAGACTGGAAAAGAAAAGAAAAGAAACAGCCCTTCCTGCTTATTAAAATTCAACCCTAAATGGAAACAATAGTATAGAAATTAAAGCACACATGAATTGTTTGTTTATATACAACTTACAACAAAATAAAAAAGCTTTAAAAGTAGCAGGAGAAGGAGGCAAACACAACAGAGTGCCCTGCCTGCATCACCTCTTCCTCCTGACATCTGCAGAAGTCAACAGAGTTGCCTTTTTGAGTATCAGCAGTAAAAAAAGTCAAGGTGCAATTTTGTTAGGATAGGTTGGAAAAGTAATTTACAGCCTTTAGTAATGCAAATTTTATCACATGCTGGGAAGAAGCTGCAGTAGCCCCATAGCACTGTGATGCAAAAAAAGATTCATTTAATACATCCTAAAAATAAAATAGAGCTAATTAAAACTCTGGGATAAACGTCATCCTCAAATCTGAGTCAGAATTAAGAACTGAGTAGAAGTTTTAAATAGAAGTTAAATATTCCAAAAATATGTTTGATGGACTGAGGAGTCAGGTGTGTTTCATATATAGTGGAAATAGCATGTGTGTTTGGTGGGCCCTAGCTGGGTGCCAGGTTCCCACCAAAGTTGTTCTATCACTCCCTATCCTCAGCAGCACAGGTGAGAGAAAGTATAATTAAAGACTCTTGGGCTGAGTTATGGACAGGGAGATCATTCAGCAGTTACCATCATGGGCAGAACAAACTCAGTTTGAGGAAAATCAATTTCATTTGCTGCCAATCAAATCAGATAAATAAAAAATCTTGAAACAACTTCCCCTAACCCTTTCTAACGTCACTGCTGATTTCTCTACCTCCTTCCCTCGAATGGAACCGTGAGACAGAGAATGGGGGTTATGGTCAGTTCATTACACCCTTCTGCCTCTCCTTCCTCTGAGAGAGGACTCTTCACACTTTTTCCCTGCTCTAGCAGGGAGTCCCTCCCACAGAAGACAGTACTCCATGAACTTCTTCAATATGAGTTCTTCCCACAGGCAACAGTTCTTCGCAAGCTGATCCATCACGGTTCCTTTCCACACCTTCAGGAACAGACTACTTCTAGCATGTAGCATGGCATAACATGACACCCTCGTGGAGCCCTCCAGTGTGGGCTTCCCATAGGGTTACTGCCTCCTTCAGGCATATTCACCTGATCTGAAATGGGCCTCAGTTATTTCTGCTACACCATTATCCTCCATGGGCTGCAGGGGTATGGTTTGCCTCACTATGGCCAGACTACTGGGTCAGGGGTGCTATCAGAGTTGATGGGCCTGGCCTCAGATGCTGACATGGGGGAAGCTTCTGTCTCCTTCTCACAGGAGCCACTCCTGTAACAACCCCATTACAAAAATCTTGCCACAGAAACCCGCTACATCCTGGTATTTGGAAAGGGAACATATTTATTGAGCTCAGGGCAGAGGTGCAGGCTGTATTTCATGCTCAGGGTACTGAACTTGTATTAGAACAGGTTCCCCAGCAATCATTTTCCACAGGGACATTCACAAAGGCTTTGCATTGTCCCTTCTGCATAGGTTATTCTCCTTGTCTTTCACAGGAACATATGGAGGGAGCAGCTCCCAGTAATTCTCCAGCTGGGTTCAGACTCCAGCACTTCCCATAGAGGAGGAGACCTTAGTATATCACTTTCCCTGGGAAAGAGTAGCTGTGACTACAGAAGATAGAGTGCAATTCATTTTGGGAAGGGAAGGGAAGGGAAGGGAAGGGAAGGGAAGGGAAGGGAAGGGAAGGGAAGGGAAGGGAAGGGAAGGGAAGGGAAGGGAAGGGAAGGGAAGGGAAGGGAAGGGAAGGGAAGGGAAGGGAAGGGAAGGGAAGGGAAGGGAAGGGAAGGGAAGGGAAGGGAAGGGAAGGGAAGGGAAGGGAAGGGAAGGGAAGGGAAGGGAAGGGAAGGGAAGGGAAGGGAAGGGAAGGGAAGGGAAGGGGCCCCAAAATAAACATTTTTTCTAACCTTGAACCTAGGAATCAAGTTTGGCTCTGTACATTCTAGCAAACATTATAGTCACTAAGGCATAAGCTGGAAAGGGCCTACAGTTCATCATTTATGTTCAATAAACACTGCTAAGAGCTTCACAAATGTTCAGAGGACACAACAGACCCAAGGTTTTTTGTACGGATGAAGTACTCTGTCATTAATTGAATTTCAGCAAGTCTGGCCTATTTTTGAACCATTTAAAATAAATTTTAAAGTTAATTTTACATCCTTTTTATATTATGTACGGAAATATTGCAGGTTCCTTGAACTGAGTCATGGCCTTTTAACAGATAATTTCAGATACAGTCAATACTAATGAATTCATAAAAATCAGTGCAGTTTACTGTTATTACTGCTTTAAAATGATCCTGGCAATACTCTTCCTCTTAAATGCTTCATTAGTGATGTTGTATCTTCATGTGCTAACGGTCATCAGACATTATCCCTGGGCCCTGAGACACAAGAAATGCGTAATGAGTTAATTCAGAGCTTGTAATAAGATATCCTAGGTAAATTTAAGGTATTAATTAATGAAATTCATCACTTCTCACTTAGCATTTCATGGTGGTTTTTTTTACCCAGGCTCTTTTGTTGTCGCTTTTCTGCCATCACTTAACATAGGTTTAAAATGCATTTATTGTCTTGCTTGTAATCAAAATAATTATGCCTATTTGGAACCTACTTTTAGAAATACTAATCTCAATATGCAAGATCAAAACATCACTGAAAGAATATGTCAAAAGGGATCCTTCCATGAGTTTCCTCTAGATTAACTACAGAGTTCAAAACTTTCATCAATACCAAAGGGAAAGGGAATTGGTTCTTTTACATAATATTTGCATAGAAGCTCTGTGATCATACCTGACTTCAAGTGTGCCTTTTTTACCATTCTCTTAAGGAGTTTTCATCTGGCTCCATATGGCAATGAAACCCCTCCTTCAGGGAAATACAACTGCACCAAACAAAAAACAAACAAGCAAACAAACAAACAAACAAAACCAAAACAAAACAAAAAAGAAAGGAGCACAATTGTCCCATTCCCTAAAGTAGATGACTAGGACCCTGAGAGTGCTTACCCTACCCAACCCCACAATCACAGACCATCTTTTCCCTTCAGAGATAAAGAGAAGGACGGGAAGACACTGGAAGGAAGTTCTCCATACCTGTTCATCATAGCTTCCCAGCTAACATTCTATTTGGCTTGAGTCTACTGTGTAGGATTTACAGTGTATGAGGAAGACACTGTCTACCTGAGTCCCAGGGTTTTCTTGGGTACCCTTCTTGAATTCAATGCAAAGTAATTAAGTATTCAAAAGGTCTGTTTGATAATACAGGGGAAAAAGTACTACACTTTCAACTTTATACATATTTTAGGGAATGACCTGTCAAGTGCAAGCCAGTAAATTAATGCTTTCTTTGTCTCAGCCATTAGCAGCAGGACTAGTTTTTTGCTGGATTGCTAGCCCCTTGAGCTGGAAGACAGGGATAGGGAACAGAAGGAGACCTCTGTAATCTAAGAGGAAATGGTGAACTACCTGCTGAACATACATCTATGGGACCAAATGGATTGCACCAAAGGGTGCTGAAGGTGTTGGTGGATGTGCTTACCAAGCCAATTACCATGATTTATCAGCAGCCCTGGCTAATGAGGGAGGTCCCAACAGAATGGAGACTGGCAAATGTGACGCCCATGCACAAGAACGGCTGGAAAGAGGATCTGAGGACTATTGACCCATCAGTCTGACCTCAGTGCCAGGGAAATTCATTGGTTAATGTGGGAGGGGAATTTCAGCCCGCCACACTACAACAAACTTCTACACTGAAGATGTTATCACAGACTGGAACAGGCTGTCCGGGACATCGGTTGAATCACCCCTGGATGCATTTAAAAGCCATCTAGATATGGTGTCAAGGATATGGTGAAGTTCATGAACCCATGCTGACTGGGCCTGATTGTCTAATTGTCCTGTAAATGGTGTGTTATGACACTCAAGATGATGATGGTGAAGTAACAGCCCTGTTAGGGTTAGATAATGGTTGGACACGATAATCTTAAAGGTCTTTTCCAAATACAGTAAAAATAATAATAATAATAAAAATTGTTTGGTTCGGCATGCAAGGGCAATGAGTCTGTCTCAACTTCAATAATTGAACTGTTGATTTGGGACAGAGTAGTCTGAGTAATGCATTTTCAGATTTGAATGAAATAAGTGATATGTGACTTAGGGAGTGGGAGCAATATCGATAATACAATTCTCTACATCACAAAATAAGTTAACGCAGAGGCAGTGAGCTTATCCTAGACTTACTTTAGTGGCCTATACAATGGCAGGGGAAAAAAAAGCACTAATAAAGCCTATGTGACTGCTGTATTTCAAAATAAATTCCAAAACAGCTATTAAGTTATGGGACATCACATTACAGTGAGGTGACTTGCTCAAGCAGAGATAGCACACAAATTGTTTTTACATTCCAGTCAAAAAAATGTGTTTTGCAGTATAGCAAAGCTCACTTGCCCGAGTTATAAATGAATAAGAACATCCTTGACAGTGGGATTAAAATGTGAAAAAAAGCAGTGATAAGGAAAAAAACATGTTAATTAATGGTATGTCTTCCTCAGAATATATTGGTTTTATGCATCAGCATTATAAATAACTGAGTAAACTCTTGAGGCAATCATCCAGAGCCTGTTTGTTAAAGCAGCAATTTTTTTTCTATTAAAAAAAAAAAGTCCAAATAAATGGCTATAGTAAGTGGAGTGGAAATGTGCAGTTGGCAAAGGTCAGTAGAGCTAAATACAACACAAGGTTCAGTCCTTCTCTTGTACTTTACCAAAATTCATGTCATTATTCTGTAGTCATTGGTTTTGCTAGGAGATTAAAGCACACAGTTGACCTTCTCCTCCTTCCAACATGCAATTTTAGATTTTAAATGCCAAAATGTAGTTGGCTATTAGATAAAATTACACTGTAAAGGCTATTAGTTGAGTCAAAGCTCACTTCCACCATTTGCACATCACTTATTTCCTTCATATTAGCATATTGCATGTAAGTTTTTCCTACCAAGGTTCAATTATTTTTATACATAATATGTCACCTCTGGTACCCAGACGTCAGGGACTCTGCCTCTGAATTACAGAGGAGGGTGCAATGCAATAAGGCCAAAAGTAACTCCTGGACCTTCCTTTTTGGTTAGCTGAATTTGAAGAGGTCTTAAGGAAATTAAGTTCCCATACATTTAATACCTTTGACAACTAAGCAAAGAATTGCAACTAGTAGTGGCATCACCAGTTTAAAGGACAAAAGTAAGAAAAACATTCATGCCCATTTGGCAGCTGTCTGCTGGCCAGGATTACTACTTGGAGTGAGATCTGTCCACCACCAGTTCTGCTTCTTGCTTGCTTGCCATGTGAAGGAGGAAGAAGGAAGAGCTAAGTGAGGGAAGGTCTATGGGTTATAAGGGACATTAACGATGCCCAAATTACTGCAGTGATTAATCTCATGCAAGCTATGGAAAAGATGAAATGTGAGTGACTATAAGGGGTATAGAGACATTATGGTCTCATGTAAAAATTACTTCATCCCTTCTTTTATTAAAACAATATCAATTTTCTCTATTTTTCCTTTATAATTGCTAACTAAGTAGAAAGAAAGGACATTTCCACATGTAGAAAAATTAATTGAATTCGTGGGTGAAGGAAAAGGGGAACAGGAAAAGACAGAAGGATATAAGAAATGGCTTTCCAGGTGTTCCAGCAGAAAATTTTAAGTGTATGGCTACCGCCTTGTAGGAGAGAAGAAGAAAGTGTGAAGCATTGTAGCACAGCAGCCCAGCAGATTAAGCAGATGCTTTGTCAGTGCCAGAATAAGGGAAAAGAGGCGTGTGAGGGCCTATTAAGTGAGAAGGCAAAGGCAGCAGCTTGTGCAGCACAGTAGGAAAAAGTCTCTGGATGCTGATGAATAGAAGCTGCAGTTGAGACTTCCCTTTCTTGAGCAGGTATCAAATCTCTTCCACCAGAGAACAATGGAGTGATTTGCCTCCAAGAACTGTCGTAGGAAATCTGGTAATCCTATTGCAGATAAACCTCAATTGCTGTTACTGCTATTTCCACTCACACTTGGGAACCATCCAACAAAATGACATATGCTGAAAAAAAAGCTTAGCAGCAGTTGTTTTGCCAGCCTAAGAAACTGAAGATACTCCTGAGCATTACAAAGAGAGTGTTTTGGTTTTATTTGACACCTCCTGGAGAATCAACGATATGAAAAGACTTGTTTTATTACCTTGAACAGCTAAGGTGCTGTCAGTGACTGCAGTGGGGAAGCTGTATGTTTCACCTACACAAGACTGATGTGCAAACAGCACAGGTGAATTAAGCAAAAGACTCACATGACAGTAAGTTTCAACTTGGTCTATTCAAGTGCAAAAGCATGGGCTTGACTTCAGGCACTCAATTTTAGAATTGTTTAATTTACTGGAATGATTCACCTTCCTGAGGATAAAGCATATGATTGTGTGCTTTGCTGTATGAGGTGTGTTTAAGCAATGCATTGCACTCTCAAACCCCATTTACACTGATTAAAATGATGCATCATTTGAGTAAGACACAACTTTACCAAATAGAAGAACAAACTGGAGCATGGGAGTAAATTCTTGTAAAGTTGATTTGTGCCTCAGTCAACCACTTTGCTCAGTATCTCTTGGAACACCCCTTGGAAAACCATGACAAAACTCAAATAATTGCAGGATATATGGTTACTGAAGTATTTTATCAGTCAAATGTTTCTGCATTACATCTCCACACTTATCAGGTGTTGCTCTGCTTTGAGTACATGTTAAAGACAAGCTAATAAGGAATTAAGAAATGCCTGTCTTCTATCCAGTCTGACTTTCATTGTGTTTTATTTCTTTCCAGTGTTTCTAAGGAGCTGGGGTTTTTTTACTGTCTGCTGTGGTAGCAGCACTGAATGCTAGCTGTTTCCAACCATTTCACAGAATTAGAGAATCACAGAAACATTCAGGTTGGAAAAGACCCTCAGGATCACCCAAATGATAACCATATTCTACAAAGCTGACCCCTACATCATATCCCCAAGCACCACACCCAAATGGCCTTTAGACACATCCAGGGCTGGTGACTCAACCACCTCCCTGGGCAGCCCATTCCAATGCCTGACCACTCTTGCTGTGAAAAATTTTTTCCTAAGGTCCAGTCTAAATCTACACAGTCACAGATTGTGGCTATTCCCTTTTGTTCTATCACTAACTACCTATAAGAAGAGATCAGCACCAGCCTTTCTACAATGTCCTTTCAGGTAGTTGTGGAGAGCAATAAGGTCTCCCCTCAGCCTCCTCTTTTTCAAACTAAACAGCCTATGATGGTTTTAAGACTGTCTTTAATTTTTCTTCACAAAGTTTGAGCAGAAAAGTGAAAGAATCACTATTGGGTGTAAGAAAGCAAAATAATGATTATTCTAAACACTTCCATTGGAGAGAGAGAAATGTTTAGGAATCACTACTCAAAACAAGGTCAGGCAGTCTCACAGTCTTCTCTCAGTCTGCCGCCTTTTCTGTCTGAAGATAACACTCATGTTTGCATACTGACCTTGACAAGCTAAGTCTAATGAACCTCTCTCTGCTTCTTGGCTCTCTCTGCCTTCTGCCAGGGAGGTCTGGGGGGAGTCCTTCTGGCTTGGCCCCTTAGAGAGAAGCCAGGGAGCTTGGTTTTGTTTTTCCTTCGGTTGCTCTTCATAAGATTTATTCTCCAGGTCCTTCACCAGCTTCATTGACCTCCTCTGCACCTTGGTTCAACTCATGTAAGTCATGGTGGATGAATTACTGTAATACATGAAAGTGGTGCAACAAGTATATTTTACACTTTCCTTGAATCAGATAGGTGAGTGTAAATTTAATATTGCACTAGCTTTTTCGAAACCATAGATTTGGTATCTGGATGTTTAGGCTGTATGAAAAATACAGAAATTTCTTCTATTTGAGCACTGCACGAATGCATCAGAAGTATTTTTTGCCATTAAAGAAAATCAGGGACTTTCAGCCACTCTGCTAGAATGATGCGAACTTGAGCTTTGAAGAATACTGAATAATACACGTCAGGTTTCAAAATTAGTCAGGGTATATTAGCAATTGGGCAGAAAACAGAGCTCTTCAAGGCATTACTTAAGAGACATGATAACCTAGCAGTTTGAACTTAAGAAATGGAGAGTTTAGTTCTACTCTATCACTGATTAGATATCTGCACTGAAAGAACTTTTACTACTTGTTTACTTTTCCTCAGTTTTGCCTATGATGTTGATAAAAACTGCAGGCTGCTCTGTTTTTTTCCCCTCCTCTGATTATACTAACTATTAGTGATGGCATTTGGTCTCAGAATGGCAGTCTGAAAACTATCATTTCCAAACGTAACCACCCAATGATATTGTTGATAATGAGTGGCCTTCCCAGTAGGAGACCCACTTCATCTACTGGTAGTCACATGGCAGAGATGACCATGGAGTATGGAGAATGTGGCAACAGCATCAGCACCTCCTTCCTTTAGAACCTGTAACATGAGCTTCAAGTACACCCAGAAATCCCTGTGCACAGAAATTCTGTTTCACTCTACTTTGTGGCCTCCTCTTTAACTAGCTGGTTGTACTCAAATTTGCTCTTCCCTCTTTCTGGTACACCCATGAATTGAGGGGTAGCATGAGCACAGAACATCTCAAGGTCACCTTTGAACACTCCTGACTAGTCATACCAGCACCTGGATCTTCTGGATTTCAGTGGAGCAGGCATAGCAGGCTATGGGAATCTGCACTATCAGACAGTTTCTCTTCAAGTGAAACCTGTTAGGCAGCATTCATTCTTTATCAGCATGCAACAGGGAACAGCTGAGACATGCCCTGGGACACTGTGGAAGGGTGCTTTAGCTAGTGCTGTGGAATCATAGATGGGAGAAGGGAGACATTTATAAAAATGTTTGGTAAAACTCCCCTCTCAAAAATGAAGGAAAATTCGTACTATATAAGCAACTTCTAAATGTCGCTCTTTCTCACAAAACTACAATAGTGAAAAACAGCCATGAAAAATGATTGGTTGTAGCAGCAATGCCTAAATTTACCTTCACATCTTTATATTACAAGAGACAACTGCAGAACACTATGTCAGTGCACTCACTATTTCAAATGTCTTGTTTGAATGCCTCAGGCCTAATCGTTGGTTTAGTTGTCATAAACCGTGGGGAATGCTGACTGAAGGTCTCACAGCAAAGGATAGGGGTATTGTGTTTTAAGTTGCCTAGAGCACATGGGACAAAGGCTTTCTTGTTTCAAGCAGAGTAAACTCATCAAGCCCTCCTTCTTTCAAGTTGGGCTTTACCATGGAATCAGAAATGGTTGGAATGAGTGAAAGGACAAAAAGACAAGTGATTTATAACCCCTTGGGGAAAAATAAATCAAATGCAATAATAAACCAAGAAAACATCTTTCTTTGATTATTTTTCTTCTATAGTCATCTATATCTGGTGATTGTTGCCATCACTACTTTGTAAAGAGAATGAATTCTATCACTACATTGTTTGGGTTTAGGGTTATTTTTGAGGGTGAAAGGGTTTTGGTTTTCTGGACTTTTACTTTGCAAAAAGGAAAGAAAAATGAAGGAATAACATAACAAGAGCTTTTCTTCTTATTTTTTGTTTTAACAAGGAATAAAAAGGCTTAAATAAACTCTGAATCCTGCAATGGAAAAATGGAAAGTGTTTCACATTGTTCATTCATGACTCTTTCTGCTGTAATTAAGCAGCTAATGTTCCAGATGGTTTAGTTTTCAAAACTGATAAATTTCAGCTCTGCCGTACGTTTTGTTTCAAAACGTGCAAAATACTAACCAGAACTGGTAAGTACCTTCTTTTGTAAATGTCCCCAAACACTGGAGGTTTTGTGACGTTTGCCTCGTGGGGCAGCGATGTAGTGTCCCAACCTTTGTGCTCTCTGCACTTGCCTCATACAGCTCCTAGGATGTAGCCCATGCCCAGCAGCCCCTCTGGTGCAGATTCAGCATTTCGCTCAGCTAGGCATTGCCTGTCCGCTTTGTACCAGTTTTCAGGGATGGACTGAAATTTTGGCAAGAGATATCCGAACAGAGACATCTGGCATTAGCACTCCAGTCAAAATGAGACTCCTGCTTATTGCTTGGGAGAATTATGCGCAACGCAATCAGCATCAGCATTAAAGTGATTTGCCACAGTTACTTGTAGAGGTCAACTGAACTGAGCTTCCAGTTCTCTGCCAGTGGCAACAATCTGCTTGCTTTTAGAGTGAGTCTGCAGATACATGGCATGTCCTTAACCTTCACACTCAGGCCTGAGGTGCAGCTAGCCTGCGCTGGGACATACCTGAGGGTTTATGCCACCTTGCATGCTTCTCTAGATCAAGTCCAATCCAGCCTTTAAGTTAAAACATCTGTATCAGCAACTTCATGTGACTCTGAAAAAGAAAATTTCCTCTTACTTTTCTGTGCAGCCTTTTCTTACAATAGCACACGTGTGAAAGTACCACTTACTGGAAGATACATTATTTCATGTTTTCTTGTTGTTTGTTCCCAAGGATTAATTGCTTTTGCAAAAAAAAAAAAAAAACCCAGTGCATTAAACTTGCAGACTCCAGGCATTATGATTTTTTTTTTCATCTTCCACTCTACTTTGTTTTGGAAGGATCATTTGTTGGCAACCTCTGTCATGTAGCTTCAAATTTAAAACATCTCAGACATCTGATTGCTTCTATGTTCAACATTTTTTGTTAAAGGTAGAGTACTTAGTACTAAGATCGGTGCAAAAATAAAGCATTACTTCTTCTGTAGAGCTTATGGTGTGATAGGAAGAGCCTTTCAGGCAAGTGCAGGGAAGAACTGGAAAGCAAGGGTAGTACATAATATAGCTTTGGGAAAGATTCATGAATTCGATTAATTTTTAATGCTACTAAAGATGAGAGTAAAGTCCTCAGGAACCTGACTGATTCAGTATCTTATGTAGATAGCTGACACTGAATATGGTGTACTCTCTTTTCTTGGCCACAGAAGATATAGAATTGTCGTCCCTTCTAGCTTCCTATAGGTAACTCTCTCAGTGTTGGGACAGAGCCTCTTGTTTGTATCCTTGAATTCCCAAGCTGATCATACCAAAGGATTGTGAATACCTTGCACTGAAGAAAAACAAAAAAAAAAAAAAAACCCCAAACAAAATGCAAAACAAAACAAACAAAAAAAATCCACTTTGTGGAATTGATTCTGGGCAGAGTCCAGCCTGTGCTACCTTCCTTCAGCAGTGTCACTGTCTGGCTGTTCACTCAGAGCCCTCAGAAGAGCACAGGAGACAACACTTTTGCTTTGTGTCAGTTCCCAGAAACCTCCAACAGCCACTGAAGCAATCCAGATTTATCTTTTTCTAGGCTCTCACAGCAGCTGGGACATGTTTTATGAGATGGTGTGTGAAGTCAGCATTACCTTAGGATTTGATTTTGCAGACAGAACGCTCCAGGTTTGTTGCAGCATGGAGCCAGTATTCTGGGGTGTTGTTTGTAGCATTTTGCACCTTTCTGCTCCTTTTCAAATGAAGACTGTCCTTACTATCAGACCAAACTGATTACAAACTGGTTAGTTTGGGCTGCACCTTCTGGTTTTGTCACACACACTTTCTTATGTGGCTCAGTCACAGCCCTTTTACTGTATTTCCTCTGAAGCTGCATTCATAAATGAGTTTTCAGTTTTATCCACTAACATTCCAATCACCTGTTTCTGGCTCTAAAACAGGTTTATTGTAAATTCTCTCCATAAATGAGATCACAGGGAAAGGGATCATTTGATTTACTGTAAGGCACTGTGACATTTCTTTCAAGCTCTGATAAAAAGGCTTCTCAAAGATCTTAAAAAGGATCTCCAGGGGCAGGACCTCTGTTTATCCGCTAAACTCCTAACCCACTTATGAAAGACTGTACTTAAATGAAAACAATTCCTTTCTAAGGTCATGGCCCTTCGTGGTGGGCTTTGCATCCTGCACAAGGAGTGGCCTGTGTGATCAATGCTCAAAGCTGTGGAGCATTGGGTAGTTGTAGAAACAGCAAGTTTACGGAAGTAATGTAGGAGTAATTTGCAGATTTATGTAAGAAATAACTTCCAACTGATGTTGGAAGCTCTGAAAGCTGAGAGTGAGAGCAGAGATGAAAAAGGCAGTTCTCTAAAGGATTCCCTTTTAAAGCTGTCATCAGCAAGGTCTGCCAGAACAGTCTTGCAGTGTACAGACTACCTCAGTAACAGCAGCAAGCAATAATATGAGGCATAATAGTAGACTGGGAGTTTCAACTGGATAGCTCCTTCCAGTTGCAGTGGAAGATGTAGGAATTAAAATGCAGAAGGGATGCTCTATTTGCATGCAGCAAGCCTGTACCACAGCAGCAATGTAGCTCAGGATGCTTCAATTCTCAGACTCACATCTTGTTTGATGTCTTTTGCTGTAGCTCATCATATTTATCACCAGCACTCAATGAGATCAGAAGCAATACCTGGTAGCTGGAGCAGCTGGCAGGAGGGGAAGCCTGGGAGCAATTCTGCACAGACCCCAAACCTCTGGACTTGTATTGTGGTACAGTACACCCATGGAATACCATGACCATGTTCGCTTACTGCACTTTGTCTGTTCCACAGTGTTTTCATCCTCACTTGTCCTAACTGTGCTGACAGGAGGACTGCTTCTAAAATCCTGTACCTCCAGGATGGCTTCCAAAAATCCTGCTTGTGATTAAAAGCAAAAAACAACAACAACAACAACAACAAATTCAACAAAGTAATTCTCTTCTTCAAGCCAAATTATGAACAGTGTGAATGAATCCTAGACATAGTGAACATACCTTAAAGAAAACAAAGTTGCTCAGAAAGCAACCACTTTGAATCTTTTGTGAGTTACTCAGATATCTAAATCAATTACAATTCACCCCCCATCCATTAAAAGATAACCTAACAAACCCTGAGGTACAGGGACAAACCTTGATGGAGCAAATATTAGAGAAAAAAAAAAAAGGTCTTCCAGGATTTCACCACAGTGCAGGACTTCGGAAAATCCCGAGATCTGCTTCCTGGAATGGAGAATTAAGTGTTTGTTCTAGGCTGAATGACTGAGAGATTCAGTGATTCATGTATTATTCTCTGGTTTGGTGGTTCTTAAAACAATCCGTGTGTGAACACCCACTTCTTTCCCAGACTCAGTCTAGTGTGTGTTTAATGGATTATTGTAAAAATATTCTTGTTTCTAAGCTACAAAAGTGCAACCCACAGGTGCTGTGCTGAATGATTTTTATTGCTTTTTAAACAATTTATTTTACATTTCCAGGAGATTTCACCACACTTAAGGCTTTGATTTATCATTTGTCTGTTCCAGCATTATGTAATGCTCATTTTAATGTGGGGCTAAGAAGGAACAGTTGATATTCACAATAAAGATAGCTTTGGGAGAAGTTATTCAAATGAGTCTAACATTATTTTTTGCATGTTCTACCTTCATAGGCAATGCACAGCCCTTTGACAGGTTCGATTGTCATCTTGTTCATCTCAGGTGAGCCTTGATAAGGACCACATCTGAAGTGGGGGACAGAATTCTTCTTTGGTCTTCTGAGCAGTGAGGAAGCTGCCCATGCTCAACTCGTTTTTGAAGAATAAAGCAGTGCCCTCACTGGGTGCTTGAGTGCTTTCAGTGTTTTGGTGACTCAGACCTACTTCAAGGTCACCCAAGACCTGGAGGAGCATGACTAAGCTGACCAAGGTACTTTTTCTGACCTGTTTCAATCTATGTGGATAGTTGATAAGCAGCAGGTTAGTCTGGATATTTTACAAAATACAACAGAGTACATATTTAAAACTAGCACCTAAATCACATAGAACTTGTTAGAGAATTAATTTCCACTGGTTTTGGTTTTGGTTTTAATGCTTAATACAGAGTAGGATTTAAAAGTTGACATTCATAAATGATCCATGAGGTTCATTTGGAAGGGAAAATTGTTTTGGTAAGCAAGCTCTGGTCAGATACTAGTCCTCAAAATATTTTTATAAACATTGCAATATTTTAATGTTAATGAAAGCTCTTTCAAAGTAAAAATAAAGAAAATGGTATGATATGCCATTCTGACATTTTTTAAACAATTTTATCTCTAAAACAAATGCTGATCTATGAAATAGTGTTTGAAAGATGTCAGTTTTCCTGAAATGTTTCTTTCCGACTTTTTGACCATATTTTCTCTGCAGAACTTTCATACTATTACCAGCTATTGCACTCTGCAGTCACAGCCTTTTCAGTGCCCATTAATCTCTTACCCTTCCTAAAGTGCTCCATAGTAAGTCAAAGTAGATGGGTAAGGAGAAATGGCCTTTAATATTTTACTGAGCAAACCTGGTTATAACCAGCCTCCTGTCACGCAGCCTTGGTTCTTAAAGTGTGTTTCATTAATTCTTCAGTATGTCCCGTGATATATCGTTTCTGATCATCATAGGATAAAGTTCATTTCCTTCACACTTTTTTTGAAGCTCTTTGAGGTGGTCTTCATTTTTATTTCCAGATGTACCAACAGTTTTGTGCTTGTAAGCCAAATGTGGTTTCAATTTCCCTTCCATTCAGGAAATGAACAAAATAATCCATGGCTATGCTCATGTAAAGCACATCATTTGTCTCCCAAGTGCTTGCAATAGAGTCAGGAAAAGACCAACTCTCTTTAACAATGAAACTTTCTCATTTTCAGCCTATGACCCATTACAAGGTTGGAGTCTATTCTTGAAAGTGACTTTAAAACTGAGCGTGTCATTGTGTCAGCCACATCAGTTTATTTAATTAAAAAACAGCAAAGAGATCTGAGGTGAAAACTACTTTAGTGCTTCCTGCCCGTCACAAACATTTGGTCCTGAAGCATCAAAACAAATGTGATTTCACCTTAAAGTTTAAGTATGTGTCTGGTCCCAAATCATGCAAGCATAGTTCTGCCCTCTCCAGACCAGTGGTGGGGCACCCAGCTCCTGCTAATTTTGTGGCAAGGAAGTGCCAGGAGAAACGTCTGTCAGCTGGTCTGGGAGGGAGGAACCTGGGGAGCTGCAGATGTGAGAGCCCAGCTGCCCCCAGGCCCTCAGCATGAATCATCCTGCAGCTGCTGTAAGCTTCTCTAGCAGCAGACATTTGATCAGTTGCTTTCTAATCCAGTAACCTGGCAAACACTGTGTAACCTTTGTGAAAACCAGATTTTCCAAATCAGACCTGAACATCAGGCAAATCTTTTTAATCTTTTTTATTCTTTTTTTTCTTTTACACTTACATATGAGAACTTCATTCATAGCTGGTTATTATTTAGCTTGACAGAAGGAACCTTAATGTTTCTAAAGCATGAACGAGCTGGTATCTTAGAGGAACATGTTCAAAACTAGATTTAGAGTTATTCACTGTATCAGTCAGTAAGCACCGTAGAAAATGCAGATGCTGATATATGCTGTCAGGTATATTTAATTATTTTTCCTGTCATTCCATGCATGCACACATATACTTACTGTTCAGCATAGTTATCTGTCTCTCATTTGGATTTGTAGGCTGGAAAATGAGGTAGGAGATTTTTCTTCAAACAAAGAAACAAACAATAAATCCTTGGCTTTTGGTCCAGTGGTCTAAAGCCAAAAACACTACAAATATATTACTCCACATGCTTCAGATTAACAGGAGAGCCCGCACATGAGGAAGCAAATATCGCCCTTTAAAGCTGTCTGCTTTTTGTGTCATTTATAACTAACTACTGTGATTAGCAGGGCCCATTCTGGCAATTTTTATTCTCATGGTTTGTACCATGACTTAGCCTAACCTATTATCTTTTGACTTATGAGTGCCCTGAACAAGGAGAAAAATTATTCTGAACTGCCTTCAGACCTGGCAGATATGTTTCCCATTATGTGTGATTTGCACCTGACACACACATTTGGCACAATATTACTCATTATTACTATTACAGTCTGAATTAGGAAACTGATGAACACTCCACTTAGTACTGTGAAAAAGCATCAAGGTCTTAAAAAGTATTAAACAAATAGATCAGTAATGAAATAAAATGAAACAAAAACCAAACAAACAATCATAGAATCACAGAAATGCTAGGTTTGGAAGGGACCTCAAGGATCATCTAGCTCCAACCTCCCTGCATGGGCAAGGGCAAAAAAGATTCAAATTAAACACTGCTGGCACTTGGGGTAGAAGTTGCTTCTACATTTTGAAATGCATTTCTCTTCTTGGCTGTCTGGAATAAGGGTGGCTAGAGAAGTTCTCTGAAGCAGCTTAGATCTCAAATAACCAAATCATTTTAATATACCTCTGGTCTTAATTCAGCTCTGGAAAAAGTAATAATATATAAGAGTTCAGAATGTAATCTCTAACAGCCGAAATTACTCTAAAACTGAGCAAATATTCAATTAAGTGGGATGTTCTTGTCCTGACTTTAATAGTCATTAAAAAAAGCCAAAATTAAACTTCTTAGAAGACTAAAATTTTATCATCCAAGAAATAGATATAATCAGCTAATAAAAATGTCAAGATTCTTATGATGTAAAAATTGCCTGTTGTGTGTGGTTCAAAGAGAAGAAACTTTCATGAAAATCACTCAATGGATTGTTGACAAATCCTGCTTCTCTACCCTATCCACACCTAATCCACACCTTGCTTAACAAAAAGTAGAGTGGGTAAAGACTCCTGCTCATATGCCCATCAGATGGTCAGCATACACTCAGTGTCTCCACCACGTGCAAGACATACTGAGCATTTCCTGGTTCTTTTCACTGCGTTTTTTTTTAAGAGGTCAGGTCTCATCCTGCTCCCTGCTTCTGCTTCAAGCAAATTAACCAACATATTTAAAAACTAACAAGCGCAGTTGATTTCAATTATTAAAGATCTCAAGTAATAGATAGACCTTCAAAATTCATAGCTATACTTTGCTACAATGCATTTCAGTACATGTGGCTCTGCACTATAAAAGGCAAATTCAGATTATTCCTTATTATTGATATGCCTCATGTCCTAATGAGTAACTTAACCAGCCAGGACAGAGAAAACAGATCTGAGCATCTCTCTGAAAATTTTCATTAGGGTAATAATACAACAAGAAACAAGACTATGATTAACTCATTCTAAACTAGTGGACAAGAAGTTCAACATGAGCTGTCAATGTGCACTTGCAGCCCAGAAAGCCAACCAGATCCTGGGCTGCATCAAGAGAAGCGTGGCCAGCAGGTCAAGGGAGATGATTCTCCCCCTCTACTCAGCTCTGGTGAGACCCCACCTGGAGTACTGTGTCCAGTTCTGGAGCCCCTATTACAAGAGGGATATGGACATGCTGGAACGTGTCCAGAGAAGGGCCACCAGGATGATCAGAGGGCTGGAGCACCTCTCCTAGGAGGACAGACTGAAAGAGTTGGGGTTGTTCAGTCTGGAGAAAAGAAGGCTCTGAGGTGACCTTATTGTGGCTTTTCAGTATCTGAAGGAGGCCTACAAGAAAGCTGGGGAGGGACTTTTTAGGATCTCAGGTAGTGATAGGACTAGAGGGAATGGAAAAAAGCTGGAAATGGGGAGATTCAGACTGGATGTGAGGAAGAAGTTCTTCCCCATGAGAGAGGTGAGAGCCTGGAATGGGTTGTCCAGGGAGGTGGTTGAGGCTCCATCCCTGCAGGTGTTTAAGGCCAGGCTGGATGAGGCTCTGGCCACCTGATGTAGTGTGAGGTGTCCCTGGGCATGGCAGGGGGGTTGGAACTAGATGATCCTTGTGGTCCCTTCCGACCCTGACTGATTCTGTGATTCTATAAACTATCTCAAAATATTTAGAGATTACAATATTCTAGTTTTGGACCTAATTTTATAATGTGTGAAAGAGAAACTGGCATTGAGTGTCAAATATGTAAAAAAAATCTTTCATCTAGTTGAAAGATATATACATTACTAAAATAAAGCTCTGTATTCAAGCTGATAAGGTAAATATAAACTGCAAGACTGATCTGTTTCTCAAATAAGATATATTTTAAAACACCACTACTTCCAAAGCTTAACAATCAGTGAAGTGGTTTTAGAACATATAGGCTTATGTAGCATATAGAAGCATATAAAAGCAATCACAATCCAACATACTCACAGGCACTGGTTTAATTGATTTTGAGTCACAAAAAACTTCCTTTAAAAAAAACAACAAAATGGTCTTGATCATGGGAAATATGGGGAAATGCAGGGAATCGACTATGCAAACCCTACTGAAGTCTACTCAAAAGTACAGATCAATCAATGTCTTAAGTTTCTTATTTTCAACTCCACGTATTTGACTTCACCATTTAACCAATCAGTCTCTTAGAGAGCTAGGTCATTATCGCCAAACTGACCAATTGTTTCAATTATTTTTGCACATGATAAGTGCTTGGTCAAATTGTGTTCTTCCAATTAGAGATGTGGTAGGTATACTAGGCAGACTCTGTCTGAATGTTAATGTAGGTTAATTGTACTCTGCTTAAGTCCTCATTCTCACAGTGAACTGGGTAATATTAATTTTCTTCACCTCCAGTCTTCATAGAGATACATCACTATCTTGCACTGTTGCAAACACATTTCGTCTTTATTATTTTTGACAGGCTGGTTTCTCCATTGAGAGCATGGTCCACACCACAGAAAACATCTGTTTGTTGACGACTGCTTTGCAGGGAGGTATGCATGTGCCTTATCATCTCTGGTCTTTGTTGATATAGAGCACTCTCTTATGTGGACAATTTCTTTCTTTTATATCTTTACTTGTAAAACAAGGTCTATGCTTTTGGCCCATTTACATGAATCTGTGAAATCTAATAGTTTTTATTATTTTCACAACTAATTACTTCCTATACTCTTAAAATAACACATACATTAAGCTGTACTACTTTTTGTCCTATATATCACTCCTTCGGATAACAGTGACCAAAGAGATTAGAAAAGTAACCTGAATTTTTGGTATCCTTGACAAGATACATAGAAGTTGCACATATCTTAATGTCTGACTGTGTTTGTCACCCCTCTTAACTGTCACTGTTATCTCTACTTGAACAAGTTCACCTCAGCATCATATAGCACTGTCTGTCTCACATCATCTGGCACAGAGCTGGTTCTTTTCCAAAGGCTGTAAGGTGCACAAAGTTTTAGGTATCTACCTCTGACCAAGTGTAGTGTTTTCTCCCCTGTCCTAGGAAATGTAAGTCATTTGAAAGAGCTCTCAAAGATGTTGTGCACTAGAAATTTCCAACTAATGATAGCTTTCTGTCTACTAGTGATGGTTCTCTCGGAAAGTTGAATCTTTAGTATCAGAGAGCTCGCAGGTAAATATGAGTTAATTACTCCTTTGCATATGGTGCTGCTTTCAATATTCCTGGCCATAGATGTTTTAAACCAGAACCTTGTTGAAACTCTTCCTTTCCAACAAACACATTTTGTAGGAACCAGAATGTTCCCTACTTTTTGATAAACAATTCTGTTGGTTTGTACTCAGATAAAGACATGTCTGTGCTAACTGTCCCTGATCTTTTTTCTGTTGTTTTATGCACAAAGGAATGGACTCCATCTAACTAAGTGTCAATAGCCTTTTTTTTTTTTTTTAGTCAGGGCTGACTTTTATATGTCATAGCTTTTGGAGAAGTAAATAGAAAGCTTAATTAACACAGAGCTCAGTCAGGTTGAACCTGCAACCTTTGAAATAACCACCTGGTTACCTGGTCTCCATGGGAGTATATGTATATGGGAGTTTACTAGCTGCACTTTTGTTCCATGAGAATAATAGAAGTCTGGAGAGAATATAACACCAAAAATAATTTTAAAAATCAAATATAAGTAGTATTCAGTTCAAACAAAACCTACTCCCCAATTCATATGAAGATCTAAGTGCACAGAAAATGTAATGAAGATTTGATTGGCAGTAATAGTCTGTTATTTTGCTTCAACCAAAGATATTTGAATAGTTTTAAGTGCCAAATACTAGCACTATTCAGTACATCACCTACTTATTTAAATGGGTTCAAGGTTTGGTCCCTGATACCCCATTTTGGCATTCTAATGAATTTATTGTTTGACTGCTTTGAAAAGTCTCTTGGCAGAGAGCTGCTGTAAATACAATCATTTGGCATTGGAAGGCCATTTTTTACCCTCTGTGCTGTGCTGGCTCTACTTTCAGCTATTGTAGAATAGAAATGTTATTCAGCAAAAGAATTATATTAAAATTATAGAGGGAAACTAATTAAAAGTCATCTGTAAATGCTGACTGCAAACAAAACTGACTCTTCATAATTCTATATGTAAATATAATGTAATAGAGAGCTAAGCTAATCTACTCTTTTGTTTTATCAGAAAAAAATGGATCTGAAAATGAGTTACATATTTATTTAATACTTAATCCATAAATAATAATAAAGTTACTGTAGGATATGAGAGTGATTGGATTTGTGCAAGCCCATCAAGGAACTAATATTTAAGAGTCTGATATTAAAGTTCATATCTGAATATGAATTATCTGTGGGATGTCAGACAGCATTTAGGGCCTAGAAAAGATTATACAGTCTTTGTATCTTGGCTTGTTTATGTGAGTTCTGTAGAACCACAGAGTCACTTCAGTTGGAAAAGATCATAGAGTCCAACCACCAAACTACCACCATGGCCATTGAACTGTATCCTGAAAACTCGTATCTGCATGTTTTTTGAACACCTCCACTGGCAGGGTGAGTTTATTCCTTTGTGGCTAATGTACTATTTCATTTTCATAAGATTTTCTTTGAAGATCTAAGGATTTCTGCTCCTGACAGATTGTGTGTTGATATATGTCTTTATTCTATATGGATCACTTACCTACCTCCCATCTGTATGTACGTCTTCAGTCTGTGCATTTGAAAATTTGAATTACTTACCTCAGCCGTCTTGTTCTCTGAGATTCCTGGCATAGGTAACAAAAATCATCCAGTGGTTCAGGGTGAACTTACAATAATAAAAAGTTTCCATGGATTAACTATTAAAAAGATGGATATTAAGATATCTGTGATGTCCCTCCCAACCACCAAAAAAATGTTAAAAAATTTTTAAAAATAAATATTTTTTTCTTCCTAAATGAAATCTGGCTGGGATAATAACTGAAGTGCTACAGATAGCCAAGGCAGTACTGTTTGGACTACAAAGCCATGTTATCTAGCCAGCAGAACACCAGATATCCAGGGAAGATACATCATATTATGAAAATTCCTGCTTAGCTGAGATCAATCATAACCATGATGAGACATAAGAAAAGGGGCGGCAGAATTGCCACTAATGTTGTTTCAGGGTTTTAACAGTCCATGTCTCTGCAATAGCTCCATTGCTGCAGTCATTTTTTTCTCACTATCCTCTTCCAAGAGTTGTTTCTTTTCTGCCCCAGTTTTCTTCACTCAATCATGTGAAATCTAGTTAACTTGATAGGACACTGATAAAATGTTTCAGGGAGGATGACATTGTCATCACTTTTAGCTGGAATAGTGGTCTCAGTTTAATTTATGCTTTGGTAATAATGATGGCTGGCAGCATGAGGACAGCTAATAACAGAATTCTTGCTCTCTCTGATTAAATTGAGGAAGAGCACTTTTTAAATTCTTCTTGAATTACAACACTCAGAGAATAAGGACTTAAAGTTATGTATTCTACCTCTACCTTCATAAGCTAGACTATACTTCAAAAATGGACTGGGCTGCTCTTAGAAGTAAATATTCCAAAGCATCACAATTGCAAAAGCAAGCCTGTCAGCAGTAAACCCATTCATAGTTACCTTGTCTGTTTTCTGCTGTTAGTCTTCTGTACCCACAGCTCTCACTGAAAAGGTCTTAGAGAATTTGTGGGATCTTACAGCTTTTAGATAACGAAAAACATTAAGGGAGAAAAATATTGTGACTTTTGATTCCTGAAAGAGTATGCTTCTTCTACCAAATCTTAACATATAAACCATCTATGAACACACATCTTTCAGGATGGGGGAGGGGAGAGGGGCAGGAAAGAAAGGAAAAGCACTGGATCTTAGAGATAAGGAATTAGAATTATCTGTGACATGCTATAAGATGCTACATTGAGCTTTTCAAGGAATATTTGTGCAATGGGCCAGAGATGTGCTGCATATTCCTGGTGCCATTGGGTGGAAATGAGAGAAAAAGCACCTTAGTAAGAACACATTTTAATGATGCTTACAAAGACTCCCTAAACATTTGTACAAGGTTCCCTAATATTTTTAATACAGTCTAAGAAAAATATCATGGGAGGAAACAACAACAACAACAAAGCAAACAAACAAACAAACAAAAAAAACCAGCAGTGTGCAGAAGCCTCCTGATTAGCTGTAATCCAAATTAGAGGTAAATTTCACATGTTTAAGAAGGAGGTCAGTCACTTCAGTAGCAGAAAGAAGCTAAATATCTGGCTAGTCAAGCATAACAATTGTACCCTGAACACTTAGCAATAGATGGAATTCACTATTTGATAAAACTGTTTACTCGATTCAGTCAGTAGGAAGAGCCAGTGGTTAAGTGAGGCTGTATCTCACAAGAGTATAATCTATGGAGATATATCTAGCATTCTCTGAATGCTAAAAAAAAATTCATTATGATCAGCAGTATTTCCAATGAATCTGTAATGATGGAACCTTTAAATTAAATTGTCTGTCTTGATTTTTCAGTGTAATCGAGTTCATCAGCACACTCCCTTTTTTTTTATTTTTTTTTTTTATTTAAGGCATCAAACCCATGAGCTCGTCAACATATGAAAGCACGTTTGAGCAGCTCAGCCCAAGAACAAAACAGAGGGAAAGAGACAAAAGAGTCATTCTTCACATCATGGAGCACCAAATTCTTTATTGTAAAAAGAACAGTGAAAAAAAAAAAAAAAAAGACAGGGATTAAGAAATACAGAAGAAAATACCCATGCCAAAGAAACTGCAAGGGCTTGATTTCCTAATCTCTATTCTACAAAGGTATTGTAATGCCTAAGAGGATAAGATGCCCCTTGACATTTGGATCAGTCAGAAAGATTTCTGCAAAACAATTGTTATGAAGCTTATTTTTTACCTAATGAGACAAAGTCCCAAAATGTATGGTTATAGGAAAAATATATATGTTCTACCTATGCCTCAAACTCTTATCAAAATCACCTCATTGGTGCCGTCAGAGGACTGCTTACACCTGCACTGGCCATGGAAGCATTTCCCTAGAATGTCAAGAAAGTCATTATTTTTTTCCCTTTAGATGCACAGTATGCTGGGAAATCACACACCCAAGTAGGACACAACTTCTTTAATTTCTTCAACATTACTATTGAGACATCAGAAAAACAGCAAATTATTGGCTACTGTCCCAGTATTGCAGGAAATCTTAGCTTCCTTCATCTATTAGTGTCAGTCTCATAGCAACATCATCTTCTGAACAGAACAGTTCTCCATCTGCCTCATTTGCTCTTGCAGTGCTCAAAATCTGTATACAGTCAACAAAAGACAAAGGCTACTGATTGTGCATGTCTGACCTTCTCTGCAAGTTTATACCTTTGAAATTCTGTGTTGTTCCCAGTGGATCACTAGAACAGGTCACTCTCAACGCTATTTCTTTTATCTGACACCAGGAACATGCATATGAGCACTTTGGTTTTTTAAACATCACAGCCAGATAGAATGTGCATTTCCAAGCCAAAAGTTCTTCTATACCTTGTGTAACTGTTGAAAAAGAGCCTTTACTGGCAGAAAATGACAACATTCATCAGTTTTAATTTGTCAATAAATTTACATAATTTCAGTGAATACCTACTCAGCTTCTTTAGTTCTCTGTCAGAAATTAGTTCAAGTTCTGTATAAAAAGTGATTTTATTGTCTCTCTAACTAGTTCATAAGCCTAGTTTAAAATGTAACTTCTGAATTAGCTGGAAATAAAATTAGTCAAGGAACCAGAAAAACAATGCTGTGGTCGATGACAAGTGATCACTGGTCACAAATGAATTACAGCGTTATTATTTATCCAGTAGGTCACTGTGCATGCACTTTGCTGTGTCATCATTTAAAACACCTCTGTGCATCAGATTTTCCACCTTTGAAGAGACAGAGAGGATACTTAACTTTTTATTTTCCTCACATTCTTTAATATGTGTTTATGATACACAAAACTATAAACATGGTTAAGTTAAATTCATTGGAGAAAAAAAAATCTTCAAAGAACCTTTTCTTTTGCAATATTCATTTAGCTCTCTTGCATACATGCAAGTATCTTCCTTTTGTCCACCTGCCTAGTTTTCAGTTCAATACAGATACACAAAAGGACACCACTTATCATATCTAATCAGCCCTGAGGTCCATTTAATGCATGTCCCCTGTTGGTAGTGATAAATGTCAGATACTGCAGAAAAAATTTTAGGTCAAAGATAACTGACAAAGTGTCTCTTGATCTTTGCTAGTAGATTGACTAAAATGTTGAGTTCCAAAGATATCACCCCTGTCCAATTTTTCAAAAAGTTCCAAAATGAAACCATGTCTAGGTTTAACGAGTGACTGTTGTTCAAACACTTCATCACCCTTCCAAAGTAAAGCTACACAAAATCTTGAAAAAGCAACCACATTTCATGCTACAGGGAGATGTCAAGTTAATTGCACAAACAAAAGGTTTCTAATGTGCTTGCCACATCACTGTAACCAGCACCTGCTCTCTCCTAAGTTCACTGAACACCCTTCAAACACCCATGCTTGTGTTGTCTTCAATTTGTTTTACTCTGTTGAATCTCCATAGCAGAACTAATAGGATAAAAAGTGTTGCATGCATTGTGTGACCTTTCTTTTTCACTGTAAAGCCACTACAGTAAACACACATTTATAGAGAGCAGGCAATATGACTGCAGAGTATAAATATGTTACTGCAAATATAAGCAGCTTCATAAAATTAGTTTTCATTTTCAATTGCCCTGTTTTCAATTGCCTCATTTTCAGTTGCCCATTGTTTCAAAACAGTTAGATTCCTGCTCATCAGCATTTCACTGATGTGTATATAGCTTCATTTTTGCATGCTTTCTTAATTTGGGCACATATATGTTTTTGGAAATGCTATACTCTCCTGTCAGAGTAACTAAACGTGGCAGCATAGCAGTATCTAGGCTGCCTGTGCCTCACTCGCAGAATCAGAGAATATATTCAGTTGGAAGAGACCTCGAAGATCATCGAGTCCAACCTTCACCCCAGCACTGAACTGTCAACACTAAACCATATCCCTAAGCACCAGGTCCACAGGCATCTTGAACACACCCAGGGATAGTGCAGTGGGCAGACAATTCCAAAGTTTAATAACACTTTCAGTGAAGAGATATCTCCTAATACCTAGCCTAAACTTCCTCTAGTGCAGCTTATTACCATTTCTTCCAGTCCTGTCACTTGTCATCAAAAAGAAGTCATCCCCCTTCTCACTCCAACCTCCCTTCAGGAAGTTGTAGAGATAAGGTCTCCCCGCAGCCTTCTCTTCTCCAGGTAGAACAGCCCCAGCTCCCTTAGACACTCCTCATAGGCAATGTGCTCCAGGCCCTTCACAAGCTTTGTTGCCCTTCTCTGGATGTGCTCTGGCAGCTCAATATCCTTCCTACGGCAAAGGGCCCAGAACTGAACACAGTACTCAAGGTGTGGCCTTACCAGTGCTGAGAAGTACAGGGCAATTACCTCCATGTTCCTGCTGGCCACAGTGTTTCTAATATAAGCCAGGGTGCCACTGGCTTTCTTGGCCACCTGGGCACACTGTTGACTCATATTCAGTGAATTATCAACCAATACCCCCTGTTGCATCTTTCCAACTATACATGCCCAGGTCTGTAGCTTACCATGGAGTTGTTGTGACCCAAGTGCAGGACCCGGAACTTGGCCTTGTTGAACTTCATACAACTAGCCTTGGCCCATCAGCTTAACCTGCCCAGATCCTGCTGTAAAGCTTTCTACCCTCTAGCAGGTCAACACAACCATCCACCTTGGTGTCACCTGCAAACTTACGCAGGGTGCACTCAATCCCCTATCCAGACCATTAAGATAGTAAAGAGGACAGGCCCCAGTACTGAACCCTGGGGGACACCACTAATGACTGGGTGCCAGCCAGATTTAATTCCATTCACCACCATTCTTTGGGCCTGGCCATCCAGCCAGGTTTTTATCCAGTGCAGAGTGCACTTACCCAAGCCTTGTGCCATGAGTTTCTGAAGGAGAACTCTGTAGGAGGCAGTGTCAAAAGCTTTACTAAAGTCCAGGTAGACAATGTCCATGGCAATTCCCTCATCCACTAGGTGAGTCATCTTATTGTAGAAGGAGATCAGAGTAGTCAGACAGGACCTGCCTTTCATAAACCTATGCCCTCTGGGCCTGACTACCTGATTGTCTTGTAAGTGCCATGTGATGGCACTCAGGATGACCTGTTCCAAATTTCCTGGCACCAAGGTCAGACTGGACCGTCCTTTCAACCTTTCCTGTATATGGATGTAATATTTGATAACTTCTAATCAGCTGAGACTTCCCCAGCTAGCCAGGACTGTTGACAAATAATGGTGAGTGGCTTGGTGATCACATCTGCCACCTCCTTAACTACCCTTGGGTGGATCCCATCTGGTCCCATAGACTTGTACACATCTAGGTGGCACACTAGATCATTGATCATTTCCTCCTGGATTGTGGGGGCTGATTTCTGCTCCCTATCCCTGTTTTCCAGTTCCAGGGATAGAAACCTCAAGGAGCAACTGATGTCTTTGACAAATACTGAGGTAAAGCTCAGCAGCTCAGCTTTTTCCTTGTCTTTGGTCACCAGGTTCCCTCCTACATTCCATAGCTCTTCTTTTACTGTTAAGATACTTATAAAAGCACTTTTTATTATCTTTAATGACACTGGTCAGATTGAGTTCTAGTTGAACTTTGGCCTTTCTAATTTTCTCCCTACCTATCCCTGCAAGAGCCTTCTACTTTTCCTGAGTTGCCTGCCCCTTATTCAATAGCCAGTAGACTTTCGTTTTCTTCCTGACTTACACCCAAAGCTCTCTACTGAGCCAGCCTGGTCTTCTGCCCCTCCAGCTCATTTTCTGATACACAGGGACAGCTTGTTCTTGTGCCTTGAAGATTTTGCTCTTAAGGAATGTCCAGCCTTCCTGGGCTCCCTTGTCCTTCAGGACTACCTCCCAGGGGATTGCCATCAACCAATCTCCTAAACAACTCAAAGTTTGTCATCCAGAAGTCCAGGAAGTAGTTTTGCCAGCTTCCCCCCTAATTCCACTGAGAACTGAAAATTCCACCAAGATGGCCACCAGCCATTACAAACTCCTACTAGTCCTCTTCTCACAAACAGAGGTCTAACAGAGAGCCATCACTTCTTAGTTCTTCCACCAGCTGTGTTACGAAGTTGTCTTCTATGCACTCCAAGAACCTCCAGGACTGCTTCCTGTCTGTGGTATTGTATTTCCAGCAGATATCCAGTAAGTTGAAATCCCGTACAAGATCTTCCCCAGACACCTATAAAACACTTCATTAACCTCCTTATCCTGCTGGGGTGGTCCAGCAAGCCTGGTCCTTCCCCTTCCCCTCTTCTTATCTAATTTAATTTAAAGCCCTATCAATGAGCCCAGCCAACTCCTGTAATAAAACCCTTACCCTCTTTTGGGAGAGATGTACCCCTTCTCCTGCCAGCAGGCCTGGTATCATGTAAATCAACCCATGGTCAAAAAACCCAAAGTCCTGCTTGAAGCCAAGAATTTGTCTTGTGGGTCTTTATTAATTTATTTAGGTTGGTTGCTAGTATCTGTGCTCCCACCTCCCTTGACCAGTTGATTCAAGGCCCTGAAGTCTTCTTGACATCCGTTTTTTTTTTTTTTTTCCCCAGTTCGTCATTACCTATCTGGAAGTTCCAGAGTGGGTAATAATCTGTGGGCCATACCAGGCCAGGGAGCTTTTTTGCCGCATCCTTTAACTAGGTCCCCAGGAAGGCAGCACACTTCCCTTAGGAGCAGATCAGGCCTACATATTGGGTCTTCCATTCACTTTAGAAGGGAGTCACCTATAACAATGACTTGTTTCTCTTCTTTTTTTTTGGTGGAAGCCATTTTGATTCTAGGTTTGGGCTTCTTAATCTTGGGAATATTTTTGTGGTAGTTAATTCTTCTTCCCCCTTGACAGGATGCATTTGCAGGGCACATAAGCCTGGATTTATGTTGGTGGTAGAGACTATCTCCTTTTGGTCATAAAAAGAAAGCACAACAAATCATTACAGACTTGGCAGTTTCTATTAAATTTTGTTAAAGTTCTCATCCAATACTCGTACATATCAATAATGATTTGTCCTTGTTTGGATATCAGTAAGCGTTTGGGTTAGTCCCCAACATGGCTGCAATTGTTAATGGATCACAGAGAACTGAAGACACTTAGTGATGCTGTTTACAGTGTTACACTACAGTGTACTCCACATGGCTCAAACATAGTGGAAGATAGAGAACATGTTCATCAAGCCTTAGATCATACCATGTTACACATAGAAAGAAAAAAACAACCAAAAAACAACCCAACAACATCAAAAAGCAAACAAAACCAACTAAAACACCAATAAGAACAAACCAACCACAACAAAAAAAAATTGTAAATCTTACTCAAGTTTCTTCAGCATTATCTTCTGGAGGCATTCAAACAACCTACTGACATGGTCATTTGTTTGAAGATTCAGAGATGCTGAATCTTTAAAATAGATAGATAGATAGATAGATAGATAGATAGATAGATAGATAGATAGATAGATAGATAGATAAAACAGTCACAAGAAAAGTATTTGGAATGTTTTACTTGATAGAAGATTACTATGTTTGACCAGTGGCAACGAAGCAATACCTTTAAAACACTAAGCACCAAATATCTCTTCAGACCACGATGGCACGAAAATGTAGGACGAACAAAAGTATTTAAAATTAGTTGAAAGCAAATTAGATAATCTCTCTAGAAAATTTTCTGGTTGAGACTTCCCCTGGCTTTGTCTCCCTGAAAAGAACTGCAGCAAGACTACAAGAAGATTCCACAGGCACTTCTATCAGACTAAAAGTATATTTTCTTTTTTAAATCAAAGATTCAGAAAATGCTTAAGGAAGAAGTATTTGGGGAAGAGGAAAAAAATAGAGAGAGAGGAAGATTAGTTTAAAAACCTCTCAAAGCAATTGAAGAATTTTCAGTGAACCCATAACAGCCTAGGTACATTGAAAGGATCCACAAAAGCTAGACAGGGAGGCAAGTATCCTGAAGTGGCGTGTCCCATATTAGATAAAAGATCCTCTGAGCCCTGCCCTTCTGAAATACTATAAGAACTCCCCCATTCTTACAGAAATCCTGCAAGCATGAAATATTATGGACCTTCAGCTATCCCAAAAGCTCTTGACCAGTGTTTTCTAAATACTTCTAAAGGCGAAGTACTTGTCTGTTGTTGTAGTTCTTATTACTCTTATCTTTTTTTTCCCCTTGACTGTAATATCATCCTGAAATGCAATCAGAAATTAAACATAATTTTGCCACTCTGCTGGCTTCTGATGTTTTCTTCTAATTTAGTAACCATAATCTCAAAAGGCAAGGAAATAACATCCCTATTTCAAAGCTGAAGCATTCACCAATAAGATTCTGTGTTTGTTAAGTAAAAGAAAATATATTTGACATACTTAGAACTTGTAACAATTTCTCAAGTGAAAGCAAGTTGACACTGATTATATAAAAAGAAAAATAAGAATGTTTCTACCACCCAGTGTCAATTTCTGTAGTGCTTCCCTGAAATGAGTAAGGAGAGTGACAGAATGCAAAATCTGTTTGGAGAAAATGGCAACTACCTTGACAGCATAACAGCTAAGGTAGAACCATGGCAGTTTAGCTAGTGAGAGTGGACTGGTGCTTCCAGAATTATCTTGTATCTTCTTCTCATCACCATGTCCTCACAATGTGCTCAGCCTTAGCAATGACAAAGAGGAAAACTCAAGATGGAGGACAAATACTGCAACTGAAACAGTGAAATGGCCATCGTTTGTTCACTTTGCACCACAAACCCATCTCAGCTGAGTAAAACTCCCTGATCAAAATTGTGGTGACACATAATGTCGCCACGTGTTGTTCTGTGCACAGTGGTTTTTTACCTTTTACTGTCAGCATGCCTAAAAGTCCTACGCAGCAATATATGTACACAAAATTTCAAAAGAGGCTTAAATGCCTCCATGTAAAAAAAAAATCATTCATTCCTCAGAGACTACCAAGTGCTTCCACTTACATTAAGTATTGCCCAATCAAAAATATCCAGCTGTCTTACACAGGAAACCACTGAGACTAACAGTCACTGAATGGATTTTTTTCTATACACAGCTGTAGGAACAGCATAAAATAGGCAGAAATAGGATTCTGTAATATTGTGTTCTAAAGAATCTTCCATCAAATAAACACTTGAACAAAATACTCAAACAAAAGTTTGAACATTTAGACTTCTGAGTAGTTAAAAGGAAACAAGCTCAGAGCAAGCTATTGTAACTTGGAGGTCAGTCTTACTTTCAGGAGGAACTGGACCTCCAGAGGCCATACGTGTTGCTTTAGTGGATCTCATCTCTGAAACCAGACATCTCACTTCTAATCCCTTGAAGAGTCATTGTTTGCTACATAGGATTGTTATCTATGCAGGTAACAAATAAAAGAGATGACAACCACATACATCAATGTTCTTTCTTCTTAACCAAAAATATTAGGAGCCTGAAAAACTTTAATCTAAATTGGCTCTACATAGTTTAGAATGTCCCAGTGTTTTGATGAGAAAACAAATGCAAAATAAGCCTCCAAATGACAGTCCATCCACAGTTAACTGTGCAAACAAGTGTAATAAAAATGTATATTTTTATATATTTTACAATTAATATTTCCTGGCAGTGGTGTCTTCAAACACCACCATAGCTTATTTACAAAATATATTCACAGGTTCAATTATTCAGTTGTGGGTTTACACTCCACACATAAAGACAGTTAAATGATTTAAGCACAAACCTAACATTTCCAATACAACAATTCAAATTGGAAACACAGGTGCTGTGATCTGCGGTTTTCCCACAAATGGGATTCTGTGGCAGATTGGTTGGCTACTCACAACTTGCTCCTCTGTCTGGTATCTTCCCAGATGCAGTCCTTAGCTTGGAGAGGGCTAAGGGGCCTCTCTCTTGTTGTGCCCAGTTGCTGTAGCCTTTTCTGGGATTCATTTCCCTTGGAGCTTTTCCCCTTTCTGTCTTGGTCCATGTGCAAGGCCTGGGTGAAGTTGTTGGTCTGCTAGAGCTGCTAGAGCAGCTACTACTCAGGCAGCACTTGGCTCTTGCCAGCACTTGACAAGTTGCCTGACTTCTTGGCTGGTTTAAATACTGTCCCAAGACAATTAATGCCCTTTGGTTAACACAGAACCCTGATAACTGGACCTATGGGATGACGCATATCCAAACATGGCCAGGGGCATACACAGTTCACATCTGTGTTACAAAGTTAATTACATGTGGTACATGTTTATCTGGGTCCCAGGAATTGTCCAGGTTTGCACTTTCACAGGTGCTTACAATGTTAATCACACGTGCTATACATTCACCTTGACCATCTCTACCCCAGGAACTGTCCAGATAAACATATTCGCAGGTGCTTAGCCCATTGTCTGGGCTAGGGCATGTCGGGGGGGGTGGGGGGGGGGGCGGGGAGGGGGTTGAGCCTTCAAGACAACAAGCCACAGCTTCCCTGGATTAAGTCATTCACTAGTACAGATGTTTAACCTGAGTCTCCATACATTTCCCCAAATGCCTGTCTTCCAAGTATGTAAATAGCCACACCCAGTGCAATAAGAGACTGCTGGCTGTAAGAGGTTGAATAATTGCTAAAATGATACATACAAGTAACTATGCATCATTTCTAGATTGCAAAACTTCCAAACAAAGATTTTTTTTTTTTTAATAAAAGAAAGAAGGGTAGCAAAGACAGACATTTCACCTGCACAATGTGGGCTGCAATATAGGAAGATTTCTTTATAACCTACCCTATACAAGAATAAAATGCCTATTTTTTCTCTTTCAGCAGGTATCTCTATTGCTTATTGGAATGACTATAGTGTAATAAAATACAACAGCATAGTGTGCTATTAAATACTGATTGCAAATTTTCTTAATCTGAGGCCTCCTCAGACCCCTGGCATTGTTAAAACTTCATGATCTTTTCCTTTTTTTTCTGGATGTTGTAGCATCTCCTCAATTATACTGTGCTGGTCAGTTTTCCAGTATAACAATATATGTTATGGCAACCTTCAAAACATTATTCTTGCAACTTTTGTTTTGGCCAGTAAAACTCAAGGCAAACACTACTGCTGTCTCTCTCTAGATATACTTTCACTATCATGTTCTAGTTTATTTTAGCTATAGTTAATGTAAATACTTGTCATCTCTAGCTTTTAGCTAATTTCTCTTTAAATTAAAGTAGTCTTAATCAATTTCAAAAACAAGCATCAACTGCTACAGCATTTCTAAGCATCTTTTATTTAGTAGTCTCTTTGACTGTCCCCTGAGTAAACATCATCCCTCTTCTTAAGTCTCATGGCTGGTGAGAGAAACATCAGAAAGGAATAGACAGAATCAGTGCTAGCCTGGGGGTGTTGCTCAGGGTAGCAAGCTCAGCTCCAGCAAGAGGAATTTAATCCCTGTGCAGCCACATCTTCCATCTTCTACCCTCTAGTTTGGAGATACAGGGCGGGAGAGCCATTTGACAGGAGTAATCCACCCTGTAGGGAACAGCGCACTGCTGGAGTGACTTCCCAAGAGAAGAGGGCTCCTGGCTGTACGTGCTGCAAACTGGAGCTCTCCAGAGCTATTGCTCCCATAGAAGAAAGGCTTGCACTGGTGATGGGCAGGGGGCTTCCTGTGGCCCTGCAGGATACTAATGGCAGTGGACAGTCCAGGTCAAAACGTGTAAGAGAGAAACAAAGCAACGTCTAGACCAGGAAAAGTATCTTGTCCTTCCTCCAGAGCAGCAGAATGTAACTTTTTGCCCACATTGTTGAGAGTGCCTTAACCAGCACTTTTTCTCCTCTGTGCTAGTACCAGTATTCTATGCAGTGACTTGCGTAGTGCTAGACAGCAGCAGTGGCAATAAGAATTGCATAGAGTTATGCCTCAAAAGTTTATTGAGGAGATATTTGCTCCCACAGTTCTTAATATATGCTCAGAAAATTCTCATCATCTTTGTGAGCAAGAATGAGTGTTACTACACATGTACAATAAATGAGCTTTCTAACAAAAAGAAAAAAAATTACTTTAAATGCTTCTTGCAGGGATGGATCTGAGTAGCAAAGATCAGCATATGATTGTAAATTCCTTCTGCACCAGGAATGTGTGCAGAGCAACTGCTTAAATGCTTCTTGCCCCTTCAGTCATCCATATTTTTCATACTCTCAGGACAGCAGGTGCTCTAATATTTTATGCAGCAGGAAATCATAGCAAGAAGTTTCTTAGACATTTCTGGATGGGAGAGCTGCTCCTCTATGAACTTTTTAACCTTCAAATATCTGATTTAAGTTAAATTTTAAACCATGCAGACCCTGTTATTTTGGGTGGCATCAAGATAGCTTGAAAGTAGCAGCTCAAATGTTTCTTTCTTTTCAGCTGCCATGTTTGTGAGGCATGGAGAAGACTGGATGTGGTCTGACCAAAAAACAGAAAGGAGTGGAACAAAAGAGTAAACGAGACTCTATATATTACTGTGGAACACCAAAGTAGTTGTAACAGATGGGGTTTGATTTTGTGAGACGTCTTTTTGAAAGATTTGTGTTCTTCCACCTTTCCCTGTACAAAATTTCCTACCCTGGCTGCTCACCAGTAAAGCACAATATTAGGACTATTAACTCTTTACAAATATGTCAGATTATTCCATTCAATAGAATGAGATTTCCTTCATCTAGAATAAATCTGTACTATCCTATGTAGGAAAATCCTAACAGATTTTAAATTCCAATTCTGTAGAGACAATTTAAAGTCTATTTTCCTTCTTCCAACACTGGGTTGGGATTTTTTTTTTCTCATTATTGTTCTGTATCTTATGTTTGTTACACCTTCTCCTGAAAACTCTAGTTGTTTTCACCTTCTCCTGAAAACTCTAGTTGTTTTCATTTGTTTTCTATGATCTGGTTTTCTTTTATCACTTTAGTAGCTGTTTAGGACTTCATCCCCTTCTTCTCATTTCCCTCTCAGGCAGATTTTATTTTCCTCTCTACATTTTCCTTTCTCTCAAATGCTCTTCTCTTTTTCCCTCTGTTACCTTTCATTATACAGTCTTCCCCTGTGATATCTTTGCCTTACTAGTACAGAGGAAAGTAATGAGAATCATTTGTAGTTGCCATCCAGAACTGAAGTATGGTCTGTGGTAGAGCCAGCAGTTACTACTCTTGTACAAGCTGCTGCCCCAGCTCCTTCCTGCACACAGCCTAGGTACAAGATCTTTTCTCTGTACCCTGGGGTCACCTCAGAACGTCCTTGTGCAGAGGACAAATGCAACAGATATGTGACATTTTGGTCATATGTCTTTTGAAACTCCCCTACTTGATCCAAGGGTGTTTGGAGTAATATGTGATATATGCATCATCTTTTCATAATATAAAAAAACCTGTGCAATCTATAAGCATAAAGAAATAGAGTAGAAATCAGTAACAGCTCAAACGCTGAAAGTTCTGGGTCCAGTCAGATCCTTTCTGCTACTTGTTTAAAATAACCTGCAGAGGAAACTTGAGGAGGGAAGGCTTCATACCTGCTGTTCCACCTGGCAGGAGTTTAGCTGTTAACAGATGTAGGCTTTAACAGTTATTAATACTTCTGCTACTACTTTAATTAATTTTCTTTTTCTATCAGCAAGTAACATGTACAGCAAATATTCATCCCATTCCCTGTATTTCTCCTATCATCTTTATGCATTTGACTCAGCCTTTTTTGCAGATTGTTGCTAGAATAAAGAGATAGTAGAAGGCCATACTTCCAAAGATCAAACTCTGAATAAGAGATTGTATTTGAAAACAGAGATTTGCATAAGAATTAGTCCCTTTCCTCGTATCAAGTCAGCTATTTTCAGCTCAGTGTAACGATCTTCAATTTCTTGGTTGTAACTATGGCAATAAGATTAGACGCTATTCAGAAAAATTTGTTTTACAAATTAGTATGTGAGAGTGCCCATGACTGTGATACTAGAAGAGATGCAAAAACATTGTGGAATGAAGTTGAAACTAAGTCAGAACTCAATAGTATTCCTCAAAATAAGGATTCTCAAGTTCATCCAGCACCATCCAGTAGTTTATGAAGGATTTACAGTTAGTCACAATAAACACAGTGGAAGCAGTGGGCTGAAGGGGATTATATTTCTTAACCCCTTTTTGGGAGGATGCTGAATTCTTTGATCTGGAACTTTTGTAACAGTAGCAGTCAAATCAATTTCAGACACTTTCATTACAGTACAAATCTACAAAGCCCGTTCAGGTCTGAAAAGAGGAAAAAGGGGAAGGAAAAAAAAAAAAAAAAAGAAAAAGTTATGCTCCAGGCCTCGGGCCATGTTATAATGAGTGTGCAGAACGAGCAGTGGTAAGTACTATTGAGAGTTCTGCCTCTGCCTGGCTGCTGCATGGTACAGTCCTGTCAGTTCATCAGAACAGCAGACTTTAATTTCCACACACTAAAGATGGCTTCCTGAAGTTTTGCATCCTTTGCAATAAATCTTGGTTTTGATCATATTTCATCACTAATGAGTCTCTTGTCTATACTTGGCCTTTGCTCTTCTTAATGATATATGCAAACAGGGTTAGAAGGAAGGCAGGTTTAGATACATTTTGTTTCAGATGTTTAATGAACACCTTTTTTTATTTGTACCATTATTATTTGCATTTTCCCCAAGAAATTATTACCTTAAAGAGAAAAATATTGCAAAAAATATGTATTTTCAAAAGTATTTGACTAACTAGTTTTTTCACTGGTATACTATGATGTGGTCCTTATTTTATTGTTGTCCCAAACCTGTATTCTACACTTATTTTATGTGATAGTGTTGTCCCAAATCTGCATTCTTTACCCGTTGTGCAATATTAATCAACACAGAGAGTCAAGATATTTGTTTCATTCCAACTCTGAGCTGAAAAGGGTGACAATGGCACAAAGCTGACACCCTAGTTGAAATTCACAGCAGATATGCAGTAAAATATATTAGCTATGTCTCATGTCAGTGCCTGCTAATGAGCTATTATTTGGTTTCTTTCATGCTTCATCTTAAAGATACACCTATCCTTAAATTTGCTGTGCATGCTCAGAAGGTAAGGAGCTTAGAGGGGTAGGGGGCTTCTCTACCTGGGAGGTATATTTTTTTATTATAATTATATTATAATGAGGTAATTCCAACGTCAGGGCACCAACTTGGAGGACATTGCTGACTTCACTGAACAATTCTAATCCTCAAGGATTCAGGTCCAGAGTTTTGGGAATCTCCAGCCTTTTATCCTTGACAAGGTTCCCCTGGAACCAGTTATCTCCATATAGTCTTGTCTCAAGCTAGACAACATTAGCGTAATTTCCTCCATTCCTCCTCCTTATGCTGAGGTGAGTAATAGCATAACTTTTAAAACATTAGTCATCAATAGGATACTGGATTTATATTGATAGTGTTCTTTCATTGAGTATTTGGAAAATACTGCATTTCAAAAAGCAAGTGAAGTTTTGTCATGGTAGATTTGTCACAGACTCCAATGTGGTAATTGAAGACATTGAAGACAAGTTTATTAACACATCTGAGGACCTTATGTATGCCCAAAATAGCTGATGTAACATATTGGCAAAGATACAAAAATCTGCAGCAGTACTAATTTAACAAATACATATTCTTTTCACTCATCAAAATTCTTTCTACTTTCTTATCTACAAGGTCAGGACAGTCTCAAATAGTTAACTTTCTTATATAGCATCCATGAAAGCTTTCATCCCAAAGTTTTGAACTTACAAGCACAACGTTTCTTTCGTTATTTGTCTGATCTCCGAAGGGGAACATAGATTCTGCTAGTTCAAATCCCCACAAAGTTTTATTTTAATTCTTGTTCTAAATAAAGTCTGTCACAAATTTCTGGGTGTAAGTTGGTATATTACAAGGCTCACAGAGTTCAACCCTAGAGTCTTGCACAGTAAAATAGTATTATTGATGAAATTACATCTCCCACCTCAGGTTGAGCTCAAATGATGTCCTTCAGTATTGTTTACTAACTCTCTGCAAAGTGAGTCATCTTCCCAGAATAAACATATGTAAATTGAATAAATAGGTAAAAGAGAATTTTAGCTTTATAAACAATGTCTGACAGACCTGATCCATAGTCTGACCTGGTCATCACACCAAACTGCATGAGCAGCTTCCAAGATTGTGAGTAGTCTCAGGAGAAAGGGGGAATAGAAGATCATTTAGACTATTTCTGTTTGGAAAGGTCATCTTTGGGTCTTTTCTCAGTGTTCAGTGCTGCGGTAACAATGGTCTTCAGCACAGCTTTCACAGCCTTTCAAGATAAAGCCGTTATTTTCTGTTTGACCCAAAGCAAATGAATGTTCAACTGTGTTGGCTACTTTTGCCTCCTAATATCTTCCTCTGGAGTTATTTGATGGCAAATCCTTGTTGAAAGCCTGGAACAGGGATACATCATGCACCATCGAAATTTCTTTGTGTTTCGTCTCAGGTGAAGACAAAAGTTACTAGGGTAGAAGTTTACTTGCTCTCACTATTGGTTATCTGAATAACTGATTGCTGTTCTAAATGAAAACAAATTAATGTTTGCATATAAAAAATCATAACCCATTTTTCTTGACAGCAGTGTGCATTACAATTGGTAGTATATAAAACGCCAGTTACTCTGTGGCTCAGAAATTATTGTGCCTTTTTAAAATGGGTCTATTCTGTAAAATAAACAGTGACAAGTTTAAACCCTCCATACTGTTGCAGGACAGGACTCAGGAGTATGATTACTTTGCTGTAAATCTCTGAAGTAGATCACACCACAGCTTGTACAGTGTATGCATTACAACCAGGGGGTATGACAGCAGAACGACAGTGCACACAGCAGATTACTAAAATCTGTTTAATATGTAGTTCTCAAGAAAGACAGTTTGAATGAAGTAAAACAGTGGGAAACTTAAAAACAAACACTATAATTTAGGAGGTGACATGACATCTGTCCTGATTTCAAAAACAATAGGTGATGAGGTAGGTCTGTGAAAGATGTTGTCTTCCCATGTAGGAAGATACCAGTCAAGGACACAGTTTGCCAGACAATGAGCTGGATGAGGAGTGGAACAAGAACATCTATTATATATCAAAGTATTATTAAACTCTTGGCATTTACCAGAAAATTCCTGATAGTCCTTATAGGTTTAGCTTGTGCCATTCGGAAGAAACACTCATAGGATAGGTACAAACTTGATAAGGATAGCTTTTCAAGAATCCCCACATGGAATATCTACTGTCTCATTCTTATGCAATGGAGAGATTTGCGTTAGATTTCATATCTAAATCTAATATCTTAGTCAGGTGTCAGAAGTGATGCGTAAACATATTTTATGTGTAGCACAGCTCCATAAGTAACTTGCTCATAGCAGCTGCCCAATGAATCTCTTTTCTTGACTTTTCCAAGTCAAAGCATAGTGGCAGGCCCTCCAGCTGTACCTCTTCCCAGGTAGAAAAGACATCCTGAGTTTCTGGGGTTTATTTCTGAGTTGAATTGACTATGAGCTGGAATGAATGTGTGCACTAGCAGTGGGAAATAGCTGACAGTCCAGTTAAGAGCAGGTGAGACACAGGTTAACAAAAGATTGTGAAAACATCCTATCCTACTTATCTTAGGAACAGTTGCAAATTATATATGTAAATACAGAGAAAGGAAGCCATCTTCAAAGAAGTACTAGCTTTCAGGCACTAAACTGACCTGTAGACCTTCTTACTGCATCTCTCTCCTGTCTTACCAGTCAAGGCCGTAGAGCCTTAAAATGCTACGAAACAATCAGGTGTATCAACAGCCTTTGTAATTGCTGACTGTGTTTCTGCTTTTAATTTGTGAATGCACTGTGTTTCATAATGCCTCCCTCTGATTGAAGGAAATGCCTGAGTGTAACAAGAGCCTGTGGGTAAGGTTTGCTCTCCTGTTGTCCTTCACATACTGAGAACAACATGGAAAATGAGTCATTACTTAGCTGACAATGTAGCAGATCAGAAGTAGCTGATATTTATCTCTGATTGGGAAAGCATCACTATAGTTCTTCTTACCTGAGCAACTTAAAACCTTTTCTTTAATCTGAAAGAAAGGAAGCTCTGCTGTTGTACTGAGTGGAGAATATTTTTAGAGTTACTGAATACTATAGGATCAGAATTTCCACCTGTCTTTGAAACGTGTTGGAGCTTTCCTGTTTTTGTGGACTAAATTTCTTTGTCTCATTAAAGCCTTTCCATCCTACTTTTCATGCAGTTCTCATGCAAAGAAAGAAATACATGGGGGTATACTGGTATATAGGGCAAACACTGCCCACCTTTTTGTGTAGGTACCTAACCTGCCAACTTTCAGCTCCTCTAGGTAGATATTTAGAGAGCTGTAATGCCCTATATGCTCATGTTGTTAGTGCAGCTATGAATGAGAAAAAAAAAATACAAAACCCATCACCTGATGAAAAAGGTCCGTTTAACAATACATTTTAGATTTGTGAGGAACTGAGTTGTCAGAGGTGCAAAGCACAGTAAAAACGTACAGAAGAAATTTTTTTAAAAAAGATTCTGTAAAATGCTTCAAGGTAGGTGAGGTATAGAAATATTTTTAGCAGTTTTAATCAAGCTACAAGGACAAATGCTGCATATTCATTCTTATAGGGGTTGTGCAGTAGGTATTCATCACAGTAGGGGTTTGTAGTGCACAATGGAACATTCAGATGAAACAGTGAGATCCACTGTCTTTTTTGATACAGCTGATATAAAGAAGATTGGTTACCTTTATCACAAAAATACAGACTGATCGCACAGGTAGTTCTTTTCTGCAAAGTCATGTGCTGTTTCATCGGGCTCATGAGGACATCAGAGTTTAGCTTAGCTTAGTTTTGCTCTAGTTCTGCTTTGGTATATAGAAGGCAAATGTGTTCAAATCACAAGTAGGAAGAGAACACTTTTAATGTCAACTCCAAAGCAAGAAAAAGAGGCTGTGTATGGAGCAAGCCTGGCTTCATACCTAAATATCAGTACAAACAATGGAGACATTGAGGACAGAACAAATGGGAGGAAAAAAGGGATGATCTTCTGGTGAAGGACCACGAGGACTGAAAACCCAGAAGCAAGTATTACGGTGAATTCATTCTTTATTCCTTACAGTGGAGAATGCAGAGCAGATACTGCATCATCACCAAAATGCCTTTCAACTCTTTATTGATGGCAACATTGATGCTGCTGTGACTCATTCTCAGCTCCTTGTTGTCTTGTACTATTAAACTTAAGGGGACAGTGGCTGACAGCAGCCCAGCTCTGAAACTCCTTGCCCCAGATGCAATTTGGGAGCAACTCCTAGGTCAGCACACTCAAGGAGGAACAGAAAGTGGGATCCATCCTGAAGCCAATACTGTAACTCTGCTGTCACAGATCACTACTCTTATTACTGCAGATCCTGTTGAAGTGCCCCAAATCCCCACACAATAACAAGAACCTGTTTTCTGAATATGTGTTAAAGTGCAGTTGATTCCTGTAGGAGATGCAGCAGTTTAATGTGAAAATTTCCTCATTCAATTTTTGCTTGTTCTTTCTGAACCACTGGAGCTGCTCTTCACTCCAGAGTGGCCCTACTGTGCCCTTTCCTGATGGAAATGACATTACATTCAGCTAAGACTCTCCTGCCTGTTTGCTTGCCAAATCGACAGAAAGACTCACACTTAATTTTCAGGTATCTGTATTTCCAGATTCATTTTATTAAGCATAAGTAAATAAGTAAACAGCCAGCTGTTTTACTAATTGAGAATGCAAGAAAATGAGGAAGAGACAAAAAGAAGAGTGAGCAAGCAAGCACAAACAGAAAACCCAGTCAGTGACTTTCTGGAAATGTAATTTATGTGTGGTAACTCTGAAATGCTTGACTGTTTGAGAGAAACTGGCTAATGGGTTCAGAGCTGCCAGTGGGCAGGGAGAGGATGCCAGGAATGCAAAAAGGCACTGTGGTTATATAGGTCTCGTTTCCTAGGTGAAAGCAGCAGGGAACAAAACAACATTAAAATAAAAACCTAACCTAAAAAAAAAAAAAATTAGTCATGGAGGGTTTTCCTCAGAAAATTTTGGCCCTTTCCAGCTACTTTGACAATACAGTCCATTGCTGGTCACAAGACCCATGTGCCACCCATACCCCACATAATATAATTTGAGGGGTAAGTACAACCCAGGAAGGATAGATTTTTATTGTTGATGCTCTCTGCTCAAGTGAGCATTTCATTCTAATTGAGCAACACTTTGTAATAATAGGTTGAACACCTAGGATATCCCTCACCTGTGACTAGAAGTAAGACCAAATGGTCAATACAGAAATCAGTTTTCATAGAGCTTAATGACATTGAGATGCCTGCCAATGCCTTGGTCTGGTTTTAATAGTCGCAGATGGGTTGGGGTTGTCTGAACAGTGTGTCTCAATAGACATCTAGATCTACCCAGCAATCATCATTAGATGATTATCTAGAGAAGGAAATCATGTGCACAGAGACAGTCAGTTCAAAACTGGCAAAGTCAGTTCAAAACAACAACTTAGAAAATTAATTCTTGCAGCTACTTTATCAGATACATGATGCTGAAGAAGATCAATAATATATCTTACAATGGGATTTCTGATAAAGAAGCATTGTATTTCTTTAAATATATTTTTTTAAATTCTTCTGAATATTACTGCTTAGACATTGTCCAAATGGAATGTATTCTTGTTTTGATGAATAAAGTATAGTGTGAGCTGTAACAAAAGAAAAAAATTAAGCTCCTTACTCTCATCAAAAACAAAGCCATTTTTGAGCCAAAATATTCCCATTAGAAATGTTTAGTTATTCTGATTATTAAATTACTTCTTTTATCTGGAATCTTTAACAACATTAAAAATTCATTGAGGTATTCATAAATCAGTTGAATTTTGAAGAAAATACATAGCTTTCATGTTTGGGAAACAGTTTGGCTGCATCTCTGTCTTCAGGGAAACAAGACTGAAATTCTTCAAAATGCTTCCTGTTTTCACCAGTCTTGACCAGAGCTTCTGACCTGATGTCTCTTGGAATAATGAGCTACTTGAAGGACATGCTCCAGATGGGCATTGACTTTGTTTGTTTGTTTGTTTGTTTTTTCCCCTCATGAAAATGTCAGCTAAACACCAACCTTAAAGGCAGCAAAAGTGATAAAAGAGAGTTAGTTACAGAAGAAATGGACATACTGAGATATCTAGCATACTGGTTTAGACAACTAATGTATTAGCTGACTACATACTTAAATGTTTTCATTTATAGGTCAAAACAATTACCTACAGAGCTGGTCAAAGTGTATGCTAACACAGATGTATTATTGAACTATGAGCTGAGTGCAATATTTATTTTCTACTTCTGCCTTCTTTTCTACTTCCAAATATTAAATTCTTCTTTATTTTGTTCACCCAATGAGCTACATGAAGACATTCAGAACTTACCTCAACAAAGCTCTGAGCAACTTACCTAAGTTGATCCTGGATTTAGTGAGCAGCTGAACCTTCAAAAGTCCCTTTTGATATTTATTATCATACATTTTTTTAAGCTTACTTTCTTTCTTCTTTATATATACATGTAAAATATATATTTTATATATATATATATCAACCATCTTTATATGTGGGAACATATATTATATATATATAAAATATATATATTATATAAATATAAAATATATCTATAATAATTTTTAATGTATATGTATATATCAACCATGTTTATATGTAGGAATAGAAAAGGAATAGAAAAATCTTCTCTATCCCATTACAGCACTAATGATGGATGAGAGTACCAGACACATACTACTTAAGCATGGCAGCTGACTTTAGGGCAGGCATGTCTTAGCAGGTACAAGTTCTGAAAAGGGAGTAAAGTACAAGATGCACTGCTGAGAAGTCACAATTTTGTAGATGTTTTCTCTCATACTGGGAGACAGTGTCTCTACCAGCACTCTACTAAGTAACGAGGAGGTGTTGATATTAGCACCTTTTAGCTGATCATGTCAAAGCTTTCCTCCCTGAGTCTCCGTTAAGCTCACCAAGTATGAACAGAAAGTTTCAGCCAAAAACAAACGTTTTAAGTTCTTTCATTTTCATTACAGTTGGCATGTGGTGGGTTTTTCTTACAGGGAGGGATGAAAGTGTTCTTTTATATTTATAGACAAATATCGCTTTTCTGGAAAGAGTTATCTTGGGGCTAGAAATAGTTCCAGACAAGGAGACCTCTCAAAGTTAAACAGCCCTCTTAGAAAGCCCTACTAGAGCCTTGTGCTACAGAGGTTAACGTGACAGCCTGGGTTGCCCTCTTCTGAGAGCACCTGGACATGTCTGAACCCTTGCTGTCCTGGCAGTGACAGGAGCTGCAGAACCTGACAGTGGAAGGTGGGGGCTATGGAGGCCATCCATATTTCATCTTCTGCTGCCCTGCTACCTTCCTTGCAGAAGACTTGTGCTCCTGGCCCAGCTTCTTTGTGGCAGGCTGAGAAGGAGATCCTCCTCAAGGCACCTTGTGTGTTTTTTATGGAAGTTCCATCTTCCTCTGCTGTCCCTGTCCCCAGATCACAGCAAGGAGCTGGAGGAGGCAGCAGATCCCTCTGCTCTAGGCCAGAGCAGGAACTACTCAATCTGGGACACCAAACACCCCTTGAAGAAGAAGCCCACCAGCCCCCCAGGCCTTCCAAGAGTCCACCCCACTAGCACCACTATGAGGGCAATTTGAAATTACTCAAATGAGCAATACTTTCATCATCTGAGAAACTCTCCCACATAGTAGATTTGTTCTTTCAGAGGATGTTTGAAGGAAAGCTGGTAACTTAACGTGCTTATACACACATGAGTGATGAATTTGTTGGAATAGATGTTTTTTTCTGTCTTATAGAAGGAGCAGCTCTGAGAAACAGTTATACCTGCCCTTCTTACTCCCAAACACTGACAGCAGCCGGCGGAAGGCACAACACTAGGATCAGTAGGACAAATAGTATTTCTGTAACTCTTTATTCTGCAAGCTAGAAATTAAATATGTTTACATGAATTTTTGTTATTTGACGTTTTCATATGGTTATGTATTGCCTTGCTTTTAGCCTTTCCAAAGTATGTACAAAATGCTGCCATTAGCATGAGCAGAGATTGTGCATTTTTTTTGTCTTGTGCACAGACATGGGCACACTTTAGTAAGATACAAAAAGACTATAAAAGGAGGGGAAGAAACTAACTCCCTATATAGTGGTTCACTGTATTTCGTAGCTATTTCTCTTGAGAAAATTAATTATGCAAGAAATCATAAGGAACATTCTCTAAACTATGCTTTTTTCTACCCCTTCTCGTTCATCTCTCTGAAGGATTTCAGATCCTGTCCAGCACAGATACAGAATTTTTACTTTTTGTGGTAGGAACTGGTTTTCTATTTTTTTGCAACTTGGAGTATCATCAGCATTAGACTGTTCCCTCTTTCTATCTGAAATTACAGACTAGTTTAAATTAAATTCTTGATTTTTTTTATGTAAAATGTATATTCCTTTCAAAAGCAGTGTAACAGCACATTTTCTATGACTTTACATGAAATATGAGTGCAATGTTTAGCTACTACTTTCATTTTTCTATTTTCCTTTTCACACAGTTGTTGTAGGTACTATACTGTGACATCACCATCTGTAGTAACACCACTTCCCTTTTTTGTTTAGTTTTAGTATTTTGAGCCAGACTCCCATGCATCTATTTTCTATCAGTTCCAGCTGATTTAACTTACTGAGTACAGATGAAAAACAACTAATGAATTTCCTGGTTACAAAGTGCATCCAATAACAACCTTTAACGTCCACTCACAAATTTGTTTCCTCTTCCATGGCATGAAAGATTCCCTTGGAAGTGCCTTTGCCTTATCTCAGACTTGAAGCCATTTATCATCAAGAATTATGGCTTCTTTAATCAGCCATTGGCTCTGTTACAAGCATTAGGCATACACCTTCCATCTTAAAGTGCCTGCCTAAACATTCTCTAATTAGGCAGAAGTAAAAGACAATTTCTGTAATGCAAGTAGGAAAACAGGAAAGATTTTTGAACTCACATTGGAAAAACATTCATTTGTCTAGCAGAAGAAGAGAATATACCTTACCTTTGAAACTTGCTTTCATACTGTGTATCTGATGGAACCTTTTTATGAATCAAATATATTTATTTATGTAAATATATTATGTAAATATATTTATTTATGTAAAATTTGCACTGGTTCCTCTAAACGTGTGTGTATAAGACTACTTGTCAGAGACAGATACCTGAAGAGGCAGTGTAAGGAAGGTGTGGGAAGGTTGTGTCATGATTGTTAACCTGTGTTTTACAGATAAAGAATTGAAACCCAAGAAGGGCTATGCTGACCCTTTGCAGCATAATAATCACACTGGGAACAGACTAAGCTGTCAGGTAAGTGGTCTGGCTCCCTGCTTCTGTGACCAGTGCCCATTTTCTTGAAGCATAACACCAGGAACCTGTGAATTCACTGCTGAAATAAGGGATGCTGGTGCTTCAGAAAATGCATACTGTAGGCAGGGGTAAAAACCCATCATTTTTGCTGCTTCTTGCTTTTCTGGGAGATAATAACAATGTAAAATCTTTGAATACAAGCTAGTGAGCTCTTTTCTGAAAGATTTTACTAAGCTTGTCCACCCTCAGGCCTTGTCATATGGGCAGTAAGTGTCATGGCCCCACACAGGCAGGGTTGTGCTTGATTATGCTAGACCTTGCCAGTCTGGCTGAACTCTCTATACAGTCCTAATTCAGGTACTATCTTAGCTGAAAACAGGGTGTGCACAGTGTACACCCATTCACATTAGCCTGAGCACTTCCAGCTCTTCTCTGAAGAATTATACTTCATGGGAAGGGAGCATAAGTAGGTGGAAGTCCAGCTGCACAGGTTATATGAGGTACAGTTTCTGCCTCTAGATTTTCTTCAGACAGTTAATTTCTACTAGCCAACATAAACCACCAGCTTTGAATTAAGAGAGATTTGGTGGTGGAAAAACATAACCTAATCATTTTTCCTCAAAGATAAGACTCAATATATTTCTGGATTGAAATATAAAGAAGTATTGTGTTCTGCTTCACTGTTAAGTGTTCCTGGTTTTGTTGAGAATTAATATGTTTATGCATTTAACTTGAATCCATACTGTCCACTATGTCTGTTTTCTCCATTTTAGGATTTTCCTAGATCGGTTTTCCCAGGATTTTCCAAATTATCCAAGATTTTTCACATTCACAAAGACCAGGCACCTGATTCTTACCTACCAGGATCACCCACTAGGTGAAAGAATGAGTGTGTCACCAAATGTCTTGTAAAACTGGGTCAAGTGTATATGGCTTGTCATTATGTGTGTGTGTGGGAGGGGGTTTATCCAATGAAGATATTAAGAAAATGTACTCAGTTGGCACTTTGTGAACACAGAACACTTTGGTGTTTAATCATATATTGCCATTACAGCATATTATTATTTCTGAGACATACTCAGATATGACCTTTATTATTTAAATTTCTGATTAGTGTATTTTAACATCTCTGTGCTTTTGATTCATGCAAAATAGGTTTTTTCCCCCCCTAAAATTAGACGGCTTACTAACAATAATGAATGTGAGCTTTAATCTGCATGCAGCCTTGGCCTCTTACTCCCATAATGTACTAAATTGGGAACTTTTCATGCATTGTAATTTGGGAAGTTGTTCCTGAGCAATTGCACACACAGTTAAGCTAATTTTTTTTTCTCAGGATGGGAGATTCCTTCCTAATGCAAAACTAGGGACTAGGATTTCCTTTTCCAGGATACTTGACTTTGACTGATAGTAGCTAACCTATTTCTTGAAACGTTCCCCAAAGCTGATGCTGCCAAACTCAGGGCTGTGTGACCTGCCCTTCTCAGGCAGAGTATCCTGTGCGTAAAACTATTGTGTCCCAGGGCGTGTGTGCATGGAGGTCTCTGTGGGTGCATACAAGGATGCATACAGATAGAGCAAACATCTTTCATCAAGATTTCTGCAGACTTCCAGCTGAAACAGCAGGCAGAGTCAAGGCAAGAAAGCAGAAGGAAGAAAAAGAAAGAAAAAGAAAACTGTGAAGAATGCGGATTAAGGAAAAAGCTTTTTTTAACTGACACTAGCAAGAAAAACACGTTGACATAATTTATTTGGATAGGAAATTACATGTTCTTCTAATCTATTGACAATCTTTCTGAGTCAGTTCCTTGCTGTTGTGAGCTGTTTGTGGTCATTTACACCTGTGCTGAGTACAAGTCTAGCAAACAATGTTCTACCTCTGCCCCTACCTTAATGCTTTCCCTTTAATTTCTGCTCATTCTCTGGCAGCAACAATGGGGAACCAACCTTCCCAGAGTTGCAGTTGATTTCTTCTGTATCACACCCTTCATTCTTACTTTGAAATAGGTTAACAATTGCATTAATGCTATCTCTGTCACTTTAGGAAGACATCCATTTAAGACAGTCTCACACCCCAGGCTGCTGTCTGTCTTCCTCCCAGGCTCCAAGCTCCCAAGCAGCTCATCCCTCCCTCCATTGAGTCCCCTAATATTGCTGTGACTTTTTTTCGCCTTCTATCAGTCCTCTCTTTCTGCCAGGTGTGTCAGGCATTCCTTGCCCAGCATCAGCATCTATCAGTGCTTTGATATCTTACAGTTCCTTAATTTCGTCTCCCCTTCCCTTCTTCAGCTGATTCCAATCTTTACGTCAAGAAAGCCTCTGTCCTGCTCTAGGCTGCTTCAAGCCTTCCACCAGGTGATGTGATGGGGTTTGTTGTCCTTGGTGTAAGCATTGTATGCCTGGGCATCTGCAGGGAGAGCAGAGGAGGCACATTCTTCCACTTCCAAAACATAGCCCTTGCTACCACTCTGGCTTCTCAGAGACAGACCCAGGAAAGGTGCAGAAAATTCATCTTCTTCAGGCTGTAAACGTGGGCTGTGGCATGTACAGCACACAGAGGAGCTCCTTTGAGAAATGGCTATCCTTCCCTAACAAGTCTCTGTGGAGCATGTGTGAGTTGTCTCTAGAGGGATTGAAACCTACACTCACTATGTGATTTAAATGACCAGCTACTCAGATCTTGTGAACAAATGCTTACCATGCCAGCCTGGGAGTTAGTCACAGGAAGAGTATCCCCAAGTACAGAATAAATCACAGCAAGTAGCAAGCTATCTTCTGACATGTCACAAGTATAAGGGGAGAAAGGAAGTGAAAAAATTACCTTATGGCAAATTATTTACTCAGTTCTAGCAGAGGCAGAGGGCCAAATCCTCAGGAGAAATAAGTTGGTCTAATCTTGGTGTGAAGTCATAGATTTTAAGATTAGATGAGACTTCGACATCATGTAATTTGACCTCTATCAAGATATAGGACAGGAAATTTCACTCTTTACTGAATTTAAGAGTAAATATTTGTCAGAGGTGACATTAATGGGGTGTCAGGCCTGGTATGTTTTTTTGCTGTTTTAAAAACATTTTGTAACACTGTCACTATGGAACACATATATATACTTACATATTTGTGTGTGTATGCATTCATGGTAGGCTTGTAGTGAGTTCTGTAACATTATGCTTACTTAATTAAGCCCCTGGAAGAGTGACTTTTCACCTTATTTTCAGCTGAAGTAAGCCAGTATGGTTGAGTGACATTCCCCTCTCCCACTTTTTTAACAAAGTCCTGTTTCTGTTTTCTCTGTCAAAACTCTCCCAAACCCCAGTTTCCTACAGAGTAGTCTCCAGTCTGTACTCCTTGGCAGCCCCAGGGAAACATGTTCTATTTGGCTGGTGTGAATTGAAGGTTAAAAATTCAGTGATGCACCTGTGAGTACAACTGGAGAATCTGGCAATGTACCACAGAGCAATGCAGAAGACAGAAGGCCCCACATCCCCAGGACAGCACATCATCAAAAATATAGATGATATTAAGTGCTGCTCAGATGTCAGATGTTTGTTCTTCTCTGGTTCAGAATCATGGTAGCTGCAGAGTATGGATATAGGCATAGACCTGAGAAACCACATTTGAGAGAAAGAGCATGGCTAAGCAAAGGTGTAAAAAACTGCCCATCTTACAGAGAAAGTTTGATAATCAAAAGAAAAAAAAGGCAGTAGGTGACTCACACTGAAAACAGAGAAATATATTTTGATCAAGGACAGAAACCTACTATTTTCATACTCATGAATGACATACTGTGAAATCTTTTGTGTTTTCTGTGCTATATGTGTGTCCATCTGTGTGTGGTTACTAATGAATATATATGACAGAACAAAATATAATAGAAGTATTTTATATTAAATCTCACCATTAAGAATTCCTGCAGCTGATAATCTCCTTTTCAAGTTTAGGTTAATGGTGACATCTAATTGAGCTATAACGGAGCTACAGCTGGCTATCCATACATCATTACGGGAATGCTCAGAGTTACACAGGAGACTGATAAGAGATTAGCCTGCCATGCCTGTCCTTAGTGCTTTGTGTAACTTGGGATGATAAAATCAATCATATGCAATTAAGCATTAATTTCATTATTGGAAAGATACTGTAAAGGAAAAGATGTTCATTGTGTTCCTGCTTAACATATACATAGCAAGCTCAAATATGGCAGATCATTTTTACTAGGCAAATGTTTTTGTAGTATGAAACCCAGTTAGATATATTAACAACTTCTAAAGAGTAATTGTTTTTTAAAAATCCCTAGTAAATAGATTGTGATTCTTCATTCACACACCCTAGCTATGGTCCAGTGCAAAAATATTGCCTATCAATTTAACTGAATACTCATTGACTACTGCTTTTTTCCTTGTTCATATACATCCTCTGAATTCCCACTGGCTTACTGTAACACTTAAAAGACACCATTTTACCAACACTGGGGTTTGTTCTGTGACACTAGCCTCTCCTTCATGACTGTCTTGTTTTGTTTCCAGTCATGCTGCACTGCTCCTAGCTTCCTCCTGATGTGCGTGTATGGAAGAGACAAGGAAAGAGGAAGGAATTTTTGTTCTTTTGTTTTACCCTCTTTTGCATCTGGCATGGTTGGAGTTGTCCCAGTTTTGTAGCTTCAGTCCAAATGCCTGGCACTTATCCTGCTGCCTTTAGCAATCATATTGCTACTGCGTGGATCTTAGATTACTATCCTTTGAGAAAAATACCACATCTTAGTTGTCTTGAAAAGTACGTAGTACATGTATGAGAAGAGTCAGTGATCATAATAATTGCAGAGCAATTGAAAAAAATTGCAGAGCAGAAAGGTTTTGAAATTCTCAAAGTTGTTTTTTTTTTTCACTTTGAGTTTACAAATACTTTTTCCTATAGTTTAAGCAAGTTTTTTGTCTTGGTTTCAAACCTATCCGCTAAGCCTCTATATAGTATAAAATTAAGAGCTTTGGAGAAGGTCTGCGAGAGAAGCCATCCTCCTTAACGCAGATTTTTTTAATCCACAGCATTCAAGTGGTTTCATGAGGATGTCACTCATTTAGTTCTTGGCTTCTTTAAACAAACCATGCCTAGCAGCACAGTATGAATTTGGATTTTGATCAAGGGATTTTAGTGACAATATAAGCCACAAGAACAAAGATAATATACTTTCAACTAAAATCCATAGTTAAACAAAAAAGGCACAGAGACATTCTAATGATGCACTCTAGGTGTAATCTATTTACATGGCTCAGAGAAGATATGAAGGAAAAACAAAGTCAGCAGATACAGACCTTTACATTTTGAAAATACTGTGCAAGTTACATCATATGCCTCCTTCCTTTGTGGTATCATGTCAGTGAAACCCCCCAGCAATGCTTTGAACATGTAAGGATATTGCAAATTTGAGTAGCTTTTCTCAAGATTTTGGTTAAACCTTGATATCAGAATCACACAGAGTGGATATTTATAGCATTGTATTTCCTGCTGCATGATTTCTTTCATGCTTGAATGCTTCATATCATCTTGTTTAACAGTCACAGAATAAATAGCTTAGAAGATCATAACATTTAATTTTTCCATAAAAGCTTTTTTATTTCATTACTTTTTGATATCTTTTATGAGGGCTATTAATAGAATCGGTACACTTGAATTAACAATTACCAGTTAGCAGTAGCAAGATATCTCTGCAATCCATTCTTCAGTCATCATGTTTGTTTGGTTTTCTGTTAAAAAAAAAAATAGAGATTTTACTGCAGTTTGACATTGTCACTGACACAGACACAGTCTCTTTCATAACAACTGAACAAATTTATTTTGTATTGGCTCATGAGATACGGGTTAGCTAAGAGCTAAAAGTGGAAAGACTGCTTTGAAGTTATGTCTTCCTTTTCATTAATGTCCTCCACAACTTTTAGGACTTGTATTCTAGACCACATTCTGACCATCATTTCTGGTTGAAAGAAAAGGCTACAGAAGGGCATATACATTGCTTAACTTCATAAATTATTCTGGGCTTCAGCTCCCAGTAGTAAACAAGAATATTCTATTTCTCCGGTAAGTCTATTTTTGTTTCTCATATTAGTAATGCGCTGCTACCTAACAAACATGTCATGAGAGTGAATGAAAGACAGGTAACAAGACAGTGCCCCAAAATACAGGTGTTTTGTCTTGAATTCAGGAGAGGCTGCCCTTCTCTATATAATGCCACTATTGCCCATCCTACCTCTATTTGTCAAGGTATGCAACCATAATAAGGTCTTAAATAAGAATCTAGACCTACAGTGCTGTGCTCACATGAATCTCAGAATATACACAGCAGTAGAAAGTGGTGGTTCAATGGTTTAACTTCTGGATTAACCACTCACAGTGGCATTAAAACTGTAACTTATTTGCCATCAAAAAGAAAGCAAGAAGGCGTCAGGTCTTCATGCTTCTTTGGCCATGTCACAAAAGGGAAAAATTAGCTGGTGTCCTGTTTTGCAGATAACACAATAGCACCATGAGTGCTCTCTACTCATCCCAGTAGCTGCAGCCACAGTCCATTATGACCTGGGAGAAGTGTGAGTATGGAGCAGCCAATGAAGATCAGTGTAAGAAGGAAGAGAGAAGGGTTCAGTGGGATGGGCAAAATTTTGGGCTTGTTTGGGTGGTCATGTAGGTGAAGCACGGTGGAAGTCTCCAAGAATAATTCTGTCCTGCCTTTCTCATCTGAAAAATCTGGTAAAACTACATACAGCCTCATTTCCCAATGTTCTCATTATTATGATGATGGTAAGCTGAAGTTCTGCAAGCCACACAGACCTGGGTGTGTTTTCTTCTGCTAAATTTCCATGTGTTTGATGTTTGGTTTTTTCCTTCTGTTCTTCATGCCAAAGCAGCCAATACAAGCAATCTCAAGGACATTTTGCTGCAGTTCAGCAGTGGAAATTGCTGTCTATCCATTTGTGATCTGGGCATTGGATCAAAAAATGGATAGACACTGTATGCTCTTTGTTTTACCACAATCTCTATGCCATGTGGTGATTTTTCCCTTTTAAATAGCATGGATTTTCCCTGTAAGCATTTGTCTACTCAGTAACAATATTTTTACAGGATCTTACAATGTAGAAAGCAAAGATAAATGCTTGAGATCTTGTTTAGAGGAGTAACATTTGGCAGCTGCCTGTGAAATAAACTGCATTCCCTTCCCCCTGTCTGACTGATGTACAGCATCCTGGGTGGTGGTCTGACAGTGTAAACAAGGACAGAAATTTCTCATTCACTATCTCATAGTTAGAGAGTAATTTCTCCTCTGCCTGCACTGCAGTGTGCTATGGAAATGCAGAGCTACTACAAGGGATGATGGACAGTCCCGCTGTGCGTAACTAACAGGTGCCACACAGATAGATTTCACTGGTCAAGCTGGATATGTCTCTGCAGAGGGTCTCCTCACAAGCTGTCATGCAGTCTCAGCTTCTTCTGTCAGGGCTTTATAAATCCACAGACATACATGTAGGTTGTGGGGAGGAAAAGAAAGGTGACATCAAATGATCTTCTATATAAATCACTTCTCTCTCAAGTGGGTTCACATGATTTTGTTTCTGGTGTCATTTATGATGGTGAAAAACAGGAGTTTTGTTATTTATCCCTCTGGAATTATAATTGGATTTACACAGGTGTAACCAAAAGCCATGTTTGCTTTCTGTAGAAATCTGCATATTTCTCTTTCTTGATAAAGCGCTGAAAATCACGGGCACAAAGCTGGCAGTGTGCTTTAGCTGCAAACATAAAAGACAAGAAAGAATAGCGACAAGTTTAGAAACTATTTCTTCCCTCATATTTGAGAGTCAAATGGGTTTCTCCTTCTTGAACTGCAAAGCCATAAAAAAAAAAAAAAAAAAAGACTCAGCACTTCCTTAGGTTTATAGCAGACAGAGATGAGGGAGGAGAAAAAGGAAACAGTTTTATTTCTTTTCTGTTTTACAGTCAGTCTGAATTCTCTCTGTGAAAAATGCTCTGCTTTTTCTGACCTTTCCCACCGTGAATTTAAAAAACGTCACCTCTCTGCACAGTCTTAAATTTATAGCAGAACATCTAATGCCTGGATTGTGCATACACAATTAAAAAAAAAAAAAAAAAAAAGAATCGCTGTTAGTAATCCATGTAATACCATGTGGGTGATTTTGGGTGAGCATGAAAGCTGCAGTGAACTGTTCACCTCCACAGTAAATGCAACAAACAATTCCCTCTAAGTGCACTAACTGAATGCTGTTTTCCCATGAAGAAAAACTCTTTATCGTGCAGCCTGAATGTGCCCATTAGGATGGCAAAGGAGTGTGGGTCTAGGAGTTGCTGGCAGCTGTGGGAGAGGGATTCTACAGTCCTGTGGCAGAGCGGGGTTCTCTCAGCCCTGAGCTCTGGATCCTCATCTCTCCCAGGGACTTTATCCTTTTAGCCAGTCAGCTCTCAGCTCTCTGGCTCCAGGGTAAGATATTCCTGATTTTTAAAGCCTGTTGAGTTGTTTCAACTTTCATCAGAGAGCCTGATATCAGAACCTGGCCTATCATGGACAGTCTGTCTGAAAGAGTCAAAACTTTTCCCTTTCAGCTTCAGAGACGCATCTGGATTATTGATAACAATCTTGAAGCCAAAATCTGTGAAACGCATCATGAAACCGAGCTGAGGGCGTCTGCACAGTCACAGCAGCACAGTCATTTGGGACTGGTTTTCAGACTAGGGCCTCAACTATCCCAGCTGTTTGCCTGCATAAATACACACCATCATATGGATCAAGGCTAGAAGCTGGCTTTAACATGCCTTAAAGCACAAGGAGTTATCTCTAATTACAATTTTAACCTATCTAATGTAGCCATGAATGGTCTAATTATCTACATAAATGTTTAATTACTTTTTGAATCCTACTAAGCCTCTGGCCTCAATTGAGACTGGTGTCAATGATTCACAAAGATTACAGTTACAAGTCGTGATTAGACAGCAGTAGGGCATGCTCTCGATGAGAGTTCCACCCAGCACGAAGTAACTCTGCTAGTGAGCCAGCAGGGAATTTAGGTTTTTGCTGCTAGAGATGGTAGTGGTCTTGCTTCATAATCCTTCTGTTTTAACCATGGAGCCTTATCTACCACAATTTATATAGTGAGCACTGGTCAACTTGTTCTATCTTTGAGAAAAGGCAAGTTTTTAGTTTACCCTTCTAAAGAGTGAAAGGGCGTATATGTCCCTGGATTCTTGTTAAGAGCCACGCTGGCTGCCTCCTGTTCGGAAAGGTGCATCCAGATATAAAGAACGGATGAGTGGGATGTTTGAAAAATTAAAAAGAAATTTAATCTAAAGCACAGAGGATGGCTACAATCTTTACTTGAGTAATGCCACACTGCACAGCTGCCACTACCATAGGGACATACAGGCTGCCTTTATGGACAAGAGGAATCCTGCAGAAACAGCATTGGGGAACTCCCAGATTTCTGAAAGCTGGCATTGCTGCCCTTATGAAGTCCTGGTTGACTGACCCTTTCAAAGTTTGCCTAAGACAAGTGGAGCAGAGTTGGATCAGAGTGCTTTGTGAGATTCAGAGCATTTGAACAATGCATGGGGGATTGTTAAATTGCTGTACCTTGTACCAACCCATCCAACTGAGCAGGAGAGAGTTAAAAAGTGTCTGTGTTTTTTAGAAACACTGTTATCATCTGGTTGATGACTGTCCACCAAAGCCTGGATTCAGAGAATTGGGTATAATGAACTGTGGTCACCTGGGGCTTCCACTTTTTACAGCTGTCTGCCTTTCAGTTTTGAGATGCTGAAACTTGCCAGGTGGATACAAGCTCACCAAGCAGGCAGCAACACGGCTGCCCTCCTAGGACCAATTCTCATTGCACTGCTCTCTACCAGCAGTCTGATAATTAAAACCACATTTATAGTATGACATGGCATGTCACAGAAAGTTTCATATGGAAAGAAAGCAAATCATGCTTGAATGCTCGTGTCTGACCAGTCTTGTATCTTCCTTCCTGTGCTCTTTGGTAAGCCAGAATTTGAAGGAGCTTCATTGCATAAAGTGCAGTATCTGGATTTCCCTCACTTTGTGAACAGAATTAATAACAAGAGTGGTCAAAAAAAAAAAAAAAAGAAATAAGCATTAGCAATGTGAACAGGTATTTCTGTGGAATACCTTTATTTTCTCCTAACTGTCTATTTTGCGCAGCTAGATAGTCATTGTCCTGAATGCTGTTGCAGAAGAGCTTGGCTCTTGGGACAGCTTGCTTTAGCTGCAGCTTTCCATTGTTTCTAAGCCTCCTGCTGTTATTCTAAGCCTCAGTGCAGGCCAATACTACATTTGTTTCACTTCAAATTCTTGCACAACACAAAAAAAAATAATAAAAAAAAAAGCCTAGTTCTTGTACTCAAGGGAATGAAGGGCTGGGTATAAAAGGTCATTGGCTGAAGGCTGCTGCTCTGCAGGTGATTGTTCGGGTTCACTTTGCCTGTGGATTGTCATTTCTGTAGAAACAAACTACTCACCTTTAGGGCTGTCTGCCTGAAGCAGTGCATGGCCACATTGTGTGCATGTTACAAATGTGTGCATGTTGCAAAGAACTGAAGCATGCACTGCATTGCTGGAGACGGTACAGCAATTAGCAACTGTCCTTAGCTGAGGACAGTCCATCTGGAAGTATCATATCCCAGCAAGGACTGCAGGAGAGGAACAAGAAGCAACAGCTAACTTAAATGCACTGAGAATCTTGCAGAAGCTGGGAAGAGCAGAGCAGTTGTGACTCTGAGTTGATCTCCTGAAAGCTTGTCACTGAATTGTGCATTTTATCTTGTCCTTTGTTGAGAATGCTGCCTGCAGCTCTGGGCTGTACACATAATGTGTCTTTGTGGTGAGAAGCTTTCTTCTTCTTTCCTTCCACTCTAACACATGGTAGCTGGTTTTTCTCCTTCTTCACACAGGTTACTGTCTTCCAAACTTGAAAAGCAATGGAGAACATGATGAGCCTGACCAGGGTGCTGGTGACCATCAGAGAACTCTGGAGGTCAAGACAAAAGAAGCAGGAAGCTACAGTCTCCAGCTTACCTCATTAATTCATCTTTCATCATTTCAGTTTAGCAACTGCCACAGTAGGAACTTTGACTTTGTTCCCAATATATTTCATCATGAGAATAAGTGCAGCTTTGGACAAGATGAGTGGAAAATCACTTTAGGAATCAGGATTGAACTAACTTATTCAAAATCTTCTCCTGTTCAAGACTCAGAAATGTCCTCTCTGCAAATCTATTTCAGGAGGTAGCTAAAAAACAAAGACTCTGATGATGGAGATACAGACTCTAGGATGGGCAGCAGAAATCAACCCCCACAATCCAGGAGGAAATGATAAGGACCATTTGTGCTACTTAGATGTTCACAAGTCTATGGGACCAGATGGGATTCATCCAAGGGTACTTAAGGACCTGGCAACAACTTCATGGTAAACTACAAGCTTGGGCATGTGTGGTTGGAAAGCTGCAACTTGGAGAGGGACCTGGGGTTTCTGGTTGACAGTAGTGTGCCCAGATGGCCAAGAAATACAATGGCATCCTGGCTTGTATTAGAAACTCTGTGGCCAGGATGATCATCACCCTGATGATCCCCTTGTACTCAGCACTGGGGAGGTCAGACCTCGAATATTGTGTTCAGTTCTGGGCCCCTCACTACAGGAAGAACATTGAAATTCTGGAGCATGTTCAGAGAAAGCCAGTGAGTCTCGTGAAGGGCCTGGAGCATGTAACCTATAAGAAGCATCTGACGGAGCTAGGATTGTTCAGTCTAGAGAAGAGAAGGCTGAAGGGAGACCTCATCATACTCTACAACTACCTGGAGAGGGGTTGGAGCAAGGAGAGGGTGAGCCTATTATCCTTGATGAAAAGTGACAGGGCTAGAGGTTTCAAGCTGCTCTAGAGGAGGTTTGGGCTAGATTTTAGGAAATAATTCTTCACTGCCCAGGGCGGTGATGGAGTCACCATCCTTGCAGGTGTTCAAGTGGCATGTGGACCTGGTGCTTAGGGACATGGTTTAGTGTTAACCCTTCAATGCTGGGTCAAAAATTGGACTGGATGATCTTTGAGGTCTCTTCCAACCAGATATATTTTGTGAGGCTGTGACTTTACGAAACAGATCTCTGACAGTTGTGGTGAGGTGAAGAACAGAGCTGTTGTATTAATCTTGAATGTAATTTCACTCTTCAGTTACTTTGCTCAGTTTTTTAATCATTTTTGCTGAAGATTTGTGTCAATTTTACCTTGCCACTTATACCTTTGTCTCTTGACCCACTGAAATGAAACAAAGAACACTAGTAACATTTAAAAAAAAATGGTGAAATATTAGGCATTGCAGAGGTTTTAATAAAAGAAACTTTCATAAAATGTCATTCAGCACATTCAAACCTGTATTAAAGACTAAACTGGCTGTGAGTGTTGATCTTCTTGAGGGTAGGAAGGCTCTGCAATGAGATCTGGACAGGCTGGATTGATGGGCCAAGGTCAATTGTATGAGGTTTGACAAAGCCAAGTCACAGATCATGCACTGGGGTCACACAGCCCCATGCAATGCTACAGGTTTGGGGCAGAAGGTCATAAAAGGACTTTGGGGGGTATTTGTTGAAAGCTATCTGAATGTGAGCCAGCAATGTGCTCAGTTGGTCAAGAAGGTCAACAGCATCCTGGCCTGTATCAGGAATAGCATTGCCAGCAGCAGAAAGTGATTGTGGCCCTGTGCACTAATGGGCATTAGTGAGGCCACATCTCAAATACTGTGTTCAGTTTTGGGCCACTCAATATAGGAAAGACATTGAGTTGCTGGAGCATGTCTAGTGAAGGTCAACAAAACTGGTGAAGGATCTAGACAACAAGTCTGATGAGGAGTGGCTGAGGGAACTGGGATTGTTTATTCTGGAGAAGAGGAATATCAAGGTAGACGTCATTGTTTTCTATAGGAACTATAGGTACTTTTAAGGAAGTTGTATTGAGGTGGGGTTCAGTCTCTTCTCTCTAGTGTCAGGTGACAGAACAAGAGGAAATGACCTGAAATTGTGTCAGGGGAGATTTAGAAGGATGTTAGGAAAAATTTCTTTGCTGTAAGAGTGGTCAGGCATTGGAATAAGTTACCCAGAGAGGTGGTGGAATCACTGTCCCTGGAAGTGTTCAAGAAATGTGCAGAAATGGCATTTTGGGTCATAATTTAATGGCCATGATGGTGTTAGGTCAGTGGTTGGACTTGATATTTTAGAGGTTTATTCCAACCAAAACAATTCTATGATTCTATAAACACTATCTGTACTACAGAGCCAAACAACTACAAACCTCAATATTCCTTATGAAAAATCAGCCTCTTTCTTCTTCTTTCTTTCAAAAATGGATAGATATGTTTTAGTTGAGAAAGTGGATTACTACAGAGGCTTGATTTCTGTCCAACTGGAAAAGTAGAAAATTTATGCATGTATAACAAGCAAAGTGTAACCAGGAAGGCTGCACCACAGGAGGGTTATTTTCATTTCACCTTTGAGTTATTACTAATTGATTAGTTAGTTTTTTAGAACTTCAACACTTTTAAATGATGTTTGTTCTCTGGGCACCTGGCTGTCTCACAACTATTAGGCTAGGGCTTACAGACTTAGTAATGGGATTTTCTAAGCTGCAGGAAGTATGTGAATGAATATGAAGTGTCTGATGATTATTTTGGTTACTTCAAGCCCTGCTGGTATTAAAAGACCTATCCTAAGTGTTTAAAGCCAGACACCCATGCTGTTAAATTCCATTTTAATGGTGACTGCAATGTTAATTGATTTGTATTTTCTTTTCATGCTTAAAGTGTATATGTAGAAGGTTAAAGATGGATTTGATTGTGTAACTGAGGTTTCTAATATGAATGTTTTATTCTTATTACCAGTGAGTCATACATATAGACACACACACAAGCTTTAGTGTAATGGCAGCTGCTAAATAAAAGGCAGGCCACAAAGACTTCTCTCACTTCTTCAGCTTGCCTCAAACATCACAGCAAGTGGAGTAATCATTTGGAGCTTACTAGCTTACTGACAACACCCAACAAAATGAGACCACTATGATGGGCAATTAAAAGACGTTTGTGTTACTCTATTGGGTTGGCTGAGCTGGAGTTAATTCTCCTCAAAGCATCTTTCTAGTGCTGTGTTTTGCAGCAGTAGCTGATAACACAGCAATGTTTTGGTTACTGCTGAACAAGCATCCAGGCTGTGCTTTGCCAACATTTCCCTGCCCCGAGAGTGCACTGAGGGGTGGGCAAGATCCTGGGAGGGGACACAGACAAGACAGCTGACCTCAGCTTGCCAAAGGGGTATTCCATTCCATGTGACACCAGCTCAGATACAAGAATGAAGTGAAAGAAGGAAGTGGGGAGAATATTTGTCGATGGTGTTTGTCCTCCAGAGTAACTGTTACATATAGAACCCTGCTTCCCAAGACCAGCCACCATCTGATGATGGGAAGTAAAGAATAACAACTCTCTTCACTTTTTTGCTTTCCACATATAGCTTTTTCTTGTGATGATAATGACTATTATTAAATTGCTCCTATCGTATTACTGGCCTCTGTTGTGCTTTCCCCTCTCCTCTACAAAGTGGCTTTGGTGGGCATTTGGCCCCCAGCCAGAGCCAAACCTTTACAGTGACCAATCTTTTGGACTTCATAGGTTTTATGACTTGAAAATGAAGTTTGGTGACAAACAGTGCTATGTGCTATACAATTTATCAATACTGAGGTACTGCAAACTCAGTTGCCTAATGCTTGCATTTACTTCTTGAGAGTAGTCCTGATTAAAGTTCTTAATTGTAACCTAGCTTTGATATTTAAGAGTTAACAATTAAGTAAGCTTTGTTTGACTGAAGAACAGCTTCTGGATGAATTACAGATGAAGAAAACGTTATATGTTTATGCTTGTCATATGTTTGAGTGAACAAATTGCAATGAATCCATCACTAATGAGAGACAGTCTTTTACAAAACTTACTCCTTAGTTTAGTTTGCTCCTGGGTGTTTCTTATCAGCCTAATCTCTCTTTTTTCTCTAGAATGAGCTTCCCCTTATTCCTTTTATCCCCACAACAGTCTTCTTTTAGTATCTGGGAAACCAAAGTCATAATATCACACAGACATCTGGGAAATCAACTCATCCAAACTTGAATCTCATAATGTTTAGTTTGTTTGAGTTTGGGTCAGGTGATCTCCCAGGCGTCTAAGTAAACATTATGAGATGCATTTTCTACTTAGTATTTTCAACAATGTGTAAGAACTTATACAAAATTTTGCAAAAATATGTAATGCCCATGTTCTCTGACTTTTTAAGAAATTATAAGGACAAACCACTTCAACAGCACTCTGATTTTTTTTTCATAGAAGCCCTTAAGGAAAAGGGATGGTGAATTCCTCTTAGTCTGATGTTATCGTTCCATACAGTTCAACTGGCAAGAATTATTACAAGCTCGTTTAATTCCCACACTGGTACTATCTTTAAAGAAGAATAACATGTGGTGAAGTGTTGCACTTTGTTCTGACCAGTATAAATAACTGCATTAAGTTAATATGATTAAGGCTAATGAGACTCCGAACTTCATCCAAAAAAATTGTCATTAAAGCACATTTACCACTGATGAATTAATCAGTAAAATACAAATCACCTTTTCAGCAGGATGTCTGCCAGATTTAGTCAAAAAATGACAACTTCCAAACATTTTATTTGTGCTGGCTTCATTTTACCCATCTGAGAATAGGACAGAAGGACAAGTATGTTGCTAATGTATACTCTGGCACTGATCCTCAGACCCAGAGAGCGACATTTAGCACAGGGGGAAGAAGGAAAAGGGTGGAGGGGTATTTACCAACACCTTTATCTCAAGGGACTGTCTCTTGCAGCTGTTTCCACCTGCTTCCAACTGCTTTTCAGTTGTATTTAGGAACAAAGAGAAAAGGATCATTTTGCAAGATTTTGAGAATAGCAGAAAGTAGTTCTGCTTGTATTCAGAGGACTATGACTGTCTTATGACTGATTTTCTCATGAGATACATGTGGCCAGTTCCCAAACAACTTACCAGAAAACCTTAAGATTTGCAATTAGAGCCTAGGAAGGGGGATTAGCTTCACTTCCCTGGTGTTTAAAGAGGCTTCAATTCCTTTCTAATTTACCTAACTTCAGCTGAAATTGAGAGATCAATCAAGTTCGAGGTGACATGAAGCAAAATGATTACCTAGTCAGGCTTTCCTGACACCTCTGAGTCACTATAACATGAACAGTTTTACAGCATCTAGTTTGTAGCTCCTTTTGAGCTGAGGCAACTACTCTTGACTCCACCACATCTCTAGGCAAATTGTTCTAATGACAACACTATTTTATTGTTACTTATCCCTACTATTTATTTTCTGTTAATTCAACCCAAGCCATCTGCAGTCTACATCTCACTGCAAGAGTACTTAGTCAATTCAACAGAGAAAGAGGACACAATGCATGGCATGTACTAACCCCCATGAGGGTTGCAAAAACTGGGGCTTTAAATCTATCAGCACTTTTCTAACTCAGTTATCTGATGAACATTCTTCATTATTTTATGACCTCCTATACAACTCCCCTCTACCTGATTGGTCTGAGAAAGAAGTTTGTCATGGAATATGTGATTGCTAAAGACTACTGTCCTGATTTTGTGTAGGCATCATGTGAAGCTACATGAAGTTTGCTCAGAGACTAGTATGATAGAATCTTGGTGCTCTTCAGAAGAACCTGATTTCTTAGAGAAAACTAGGAGTGAACGAATTTCAGCCTCGTCAAAATGTACATATCCCCCTAAAAGAAACAATCAAATGAAGCTGATTGTGAACTGACTTAAGAAAATCTCCACCAGTCAACTTTGAAATCTCCCTGGTAAAAATGCATGTTTCCATTTAATTATTTAGTCAAGCTATTATACTGGCATGTAAAACAATTAATCTATCAGTATCAATCTGGATATTGTGATCTGCACTCTTCTGACCACTAAAATGTTTGCTCTTTTTTAATATATTAAGCACATATAGTGGTATTGTAGAAGGGCTGAAAAGGAGAAGCCTGATGCTTGTATACTGCAGTGTTTTCCATACTGTTTCATCAGGCAGCAGATTTGATTCTGTTCTTGTTTTGCTTAATATCAGAAAGCAGACATGCCACTCAGATACACCACTGACAGACATGGTTGTGTCAGTGTATTGTACAGAACAGGAAGTAAGATCTGGGTGTGCAAATGCATGCCATGCAACCATGCTGGGGAATTGATTGCTCAATGTGTACACCATAATTACATCTCTATCACATGCAGGCAGTAGAAATTACCTTTAGTGAGTAAAGGGATGTTGGCCAAGATTGTGATGCTGTCACCAGTCCATTTAGAAAGAACGATAGGCATGTTCTTTGGTACCAAAGCAGCGATAAGAGCTAAGCAGCCAGGATCATAGAATATGCACTCAATTTACCATCTCACTGATCTACTGAGACAGGAAAGTGCGCCATCATCAGCCAGAAAGCACTTATGGGGACAGTACGTCTTTGCAACACCTTGTATTTAATTAATTTACACTGTAGGGCAAAGCACACACCAGTTTCTTTCATCAGGTGAATTCAGTTCCTAAAATGAACCCTCTGGGCTGATGGAGACTGTGTTAGGGAATTCACAACTTCCTTTAGCTTAAGTGCAATAATGTTATCTTTTGTTTGTTGTTATCTTACTCAGAGGCCAAAACTCCCTGAATACTTGAATTCTACATAGTTATCACCATTATATTTTTACACGAAGGATTACATGGTCAAGAGCCCTTTAAAAGATACTTGCAAGTAAAAACCATAATTTTGCATGTAATTACATATGTGTTCAGTAATATGTAAATGCAAATTCAATAATCACATATACAAATATACAGAGCTGTGATCAGCACTGAGAGATGTCTGGAATGTGTCTGACACTGAACTGCCAGGCTGGGAAGCTTTAAATTAGACTGATGCTACTATTCTTCCAATTATGTATATCATCATTACCTGATGATTCTCATGTACAGGGTGTGTTTACCTGTGATCTCTAGCTTTTATTCAACTTCCTGCTGGAATGTTATTGTTCTTTGCAGCATTGGTAACACGTTTGTGTCCAGTTCAACTGTCTTCTTTTATGCTTTCTTCTGTATTTCTGCTACATTTGTGCTATGTTTTGTTCACTGATTTTAAAATTTGTTTTCTTTTTTTTAAACAATTTTTTAAAGGAAAATGAAGCCCAGTTTCTGGACCTGAGGGCCTATATTTAGAATTCTGTAATCAGATTTATGGTGCATAAACAAATAGCTGAATCATTAAAGTTTTTCAGAACCCATAATTATCATCAACTTCAGCATGTGTCTAGTTTCCACAAATCAAGAGCTACACAGGCTGGCTTTGAAAATATGCAGACCAGTGAGACTTTTTTTAAGACAATGATCTTTTGTGGCTTGTCTATGAAATCACTGGCAAGCTTAGAACAGTGGAATTCCTAGCTTCTAGGCCTATGGCTGATCCATTTACTGCTATAGATGGTTATGAAGATGCAGGTAACTCCTTCATTAAAATTCTGTCTTGTTTTAGTGAGAAATTCATTAGTCTATGGACTACTTTTCTTTTTTTTTTTTTTTTAGCACAGACTGGTTGACTCTTGTAAACTCTTAAATATATAATTTATCATCCCTGAAACATTCTACCAAAATACATCATTTGCTAACTGGCAGGAAACCCATTCTCTGTACTAAACAAAACTGAGAAAGAAAACTGTTAATGAGGACAGTTTCTAAACACCTACCGGCTGTGTACATTTTCAAGGGAATGCATTAGCTTTTACAATATTTTCTCACAATGAGCAAAATTCTTTTCTGGGGAGAGACACTGAATGGTCACAGTAGATCACCCTAATGAGGTTATTCTTTCTTCAGGTACATGTGGTCTTCTTTTTGCTTGCCCTTTCCCCCCTTCCCCCTTTCTTTTTTTACCTACAATGAAGCTCATTTTTCAGTTTTTATTGTAACTGTTTCATTGTGCCAGCCCTACCCCTCTCGACTTCCCCAGAACCACCCGTGTGTTGCCATTTGGTATAAAGCTGCAGTCGATCAGTTCTCTGTAGGAGACTTTTCAGGTTTTCTTTTATTCAAAGGTTTGCAGAGTGAGGCAAGACAGCAAAGTCAGAAACTTAAGGCTTTCTAACTTCTGTCACTGCTATACATGGTAGGTTGAAAGCCTGCAGAAAACACTGCCTGAGACAATTAGGTGAAGCACAGAGGAAAAGATAATTTGGCACTGCAAAATGCTTTGAAAATAATTTTTTCCTAACCATGTAAACTAAGGGGATAGTATCCCTTCACAAAGGTCTCCTGCTAATGAATAAGATTATGTGTCTAGATTCCAATGTTGGTTTTGACAGGCTGTCTATAAGTACTTTTCCAATATTCCCATGTATTGAATGAAGCTGATGTTCATTAACTAGCTTTTGGCTTCTGAGTTTGCTCTCAGATTAATTAATGTATTTAGGCATTAAGGAGCTACATTTACATGAAAATGAGAGTATAGCCAGAAGAACATTTACTGATCATTTCTTGTGTATAAATAGAGACATGCTTGGGAGTGGACATAGCCAGTGAAAAAATCCACAAAGTTTCCCTGTTTAGGGTAAAATAAACAGAAATACTACATAAGAAAATATGAAGCATTGAACAAGTTCTTGGAAGAAATGTGACAATGATGGATGTTATGAGAAAAAGGGATGGTTGGCTTTTTTTTTTTTTTCTTTTAATTTCATTTTGAATAGCCATTTCATTACTGTGATAGTTTTCCAGCTTGCAGCTAATTGGCTATGACTGGTCAGAAGATACCAGAAAAATGCTTTGTCCAGTATTACCATATCATCAGAATTAGCATAGGACCACAACTTGCCAAAAGGCTCCTAGAATCAGCCTGCAAAAGCTGATAAACTTCCATGGAAAGGGATTATGTATCAGATACAGTACAGAATGACAAAATGAAATTGCTGTACAGGGTGCACAGTACAGCAGTATGGGAAAGGAATTGAAGCCTGTGCATGATGATGACACACTGTTTTATATGGATGTTTATCACTAAAACGGTTGTCAGAGCCTCTCACCAACGTGAGGAAAGAAATAGAACAGAGAGACCACACACAGAGCAAACTGGCATAAGGAATAGGGTCATTTTTCAAGCCTTTCCCCACATTCGCTTTAGATTATTCATACTTCCATTTAATATGCTCTTTGCTGCACTATATTAGTGAATAATTTACTTTAATAAAGCACTATTCAATATCCAAAAATAAGACAACCTGAGCCATCCTACTCTAAGGCACAATACTAGGGGTGTATTTTCAGGAAGAAGAGTATTGTATAGTGTTTTGTTTTGCTTCTTATTTTAATGAATTGATCTCAAAATTAGGATCTGTATGTTCAAGCAATTTCACATCACAATCTTAACCTGGTATGTAATCAATTTTTATATCAAAATATATACCTTGAAAAGGTGCCTGTGAAGTCCATCTCTTGATATAAATAAATCTGGAGAAGAGATTATGTAAATAAAAATGACCAAGGAAACATTTTGCTTTGCTGGGATGAAATAAAATGATCATGAAAAATTTATTCAGACTCTTAGAAAGGATTTGGACCAAACCAATCCTATTAAGTGAGGTGAAGGGGAAAGAGTTTATTGTCCTCAAAATAGAAGAGATTATTCACTGGCTGATTTATTTTCTTCCTTTCTGTCTCTCTCTTTTATTTACATTTTCTGAGGCTAAATGACACAGTGCTGAGACGTGAAAGCATAAGGTTTGGTCACAACATTTTTCCTGCCTTGGATGATTCCATTAATCTTTACAGAGCTATGCAGGTGGCCATGAGGGTGTACCCTCCAGCCACCCAGCTCACTAGGCTTTTGATGCAAACACAGGAGAAGCAACTCGGAGCACAGTGCACTGACTGCTTACACTCTCAAAGTCAATTCCTCTACAGTGAGACTTTGGTGCCATGACTCAGCTACCAAGGCAACTAAAGTTCAGAAGGATGCAAATGGATAAAAAAAGACTAAGCTGCCCAAGGGGAGCAGAGATTCTGATGCTTCTCTCCATTCCAGCCATGTAACTTAAGACCCTTATGGCAGAGGGGCCTCGTTTCCATAGGAAGGATATGTCTCTGAGCAGCCAAGGGTTTGGGGTCTGTCTGCTCTCCAAGAGTATTTGCTCATGGTACCACATTCAGTGTTTCCCAGGTTTTATGACCTCTCCCAGTGGTGCAACTTCAGTTGTGGTGTAAGGCTGTGAAAGCAATTTACACAAATCGATTTAGGAGCCACTCAGGGAGCCTTCGCATAATCTCCTGCCAGCATGACTCATGTCTGTGCTGGGAGGGGACTCTCTGTGAATGGAAAAACAGCTCTGGATTTTAGCTTCTGTATGCTGTCTCAAGTACGAAAGGTACTTGAAGTTCAAAGGTTTTGCATTGTAAGTGAGTAGTTCCTCTGCTCTGCCACCTGATGTCCAAAATGTTTTAATGAAAAGTATAAGAAGGAAGATTTAGATATTCATAACAAATTCCTAAGCAATGACATGAGGCCAGAGGAAATGTATTCTCTCATAGATGCAAAGAAAATGATGTTGAGCTCATATCTCAAACCATATTTCAATATCAGTTGGCACATAAATATCTGTATTGATCAGAGTTTCCATAATTGATGCTAATGGGCAAGATCATTTGATAGTCTTAGGTGAGGAAAATGTGCTGCGGCAGAAAGGGGAAACATTTTTTCCACATACATAATTATTAGTTATAATATTTTTGCAGCCTATTAAATCTTTTGATAAAGTCTGTCAAATGCCTCAATAATCACTCAAAAAATATTTAGATTTTCCTGCATTTTTCTGATCCCATATGAAGTCTTCTGAAACTGAAACTAAACAAGAACAATTTCACAATCACATACATGTAGATGTAATACATGTGATTGATGTGATGTTAGCTCATAGGAACTGGAGATCAGTCATTAATCCTCTTCCCTGGGCAAGAGTAATGCCTAGTTTTAGGGCAGAAAAAAGATCTTTAATACCAGTTTTACCCCCTAGGAAGAGGACACAAGTTCAAGTACTAGAACAGTATATCAGCCTGGACAATGATCTAGAAAACCTTTGAAAAAGCATTGTGAACTTGTGTGTGGGTCCACAGAAAATACAGATAGGTCACAGATAGATACACATTTATTTGGCTTAATGAAAAATGTGAGCAAAAGCTCTGTCCACTAGCTAGACAGTCTAATTTAGATTTCTTTCTTTCACCTAGGTAGGAAAGTAATGCAACTATTCAAAGCATTTTGTTTCATTACAATCTAATGGATTTATAGTGGGAAAAATGGGTAAGGATTTACAGTTTACTTCATATTTCTGTTTAATCTGTCCTTTGGGTTCCTCAAGATATCCCATTCCCTCAAATTCCTGATGAGCTCATCAGATCCTTATCCTGATACTAAAATTTAGACCATAACATTACAGAGCACAATATGAACTAACTGGATTAGTTCCTGAAGTACCTTTAGGTAGAGTGAGCAGAGACTGTCATTAGTCTGCAGGATGTCCCATACAACCCACCTTCATTTTCCTGAAGGTTAGGAAATGGCAATACTTGGTGGCTGTTAACTGATCTGTGCTGATGCTACCCTGGAGGCTCTCCTGGCAGCACTAACACCCCTGACCATCTGCTCCCCACTTCCCAGCCAGGTCTCCCCATCTGCCATGGATGGGTAGGAGGCTGGGGGATATGCCAGTTCTGGCTGGTGTGCAGAAGTACAGGGATTAGTTTACATCCTGAGTGACAGCTCATATCATGAGCTACAAAACAGTTATCTTTGGCCCTTCCTTCTTGCAAATGATAAGTGCACCAGACCAGTTAATGTTCAGAGACATAAGCCCAGAGTCTTAACTCACCATCCATATTCCTGTTATCCTGGTGTAGCTCTTTGGAAACATTCAGGCAGCAGGAATAGTAGGTATGGAAACACAGGTGAAGGCTGGGATGTACTTAGTCAGCAGGAATATTAGGTATGGGAACACAGGTGAAGGCTGGGATGTACTTAATCAGCAGGTGGTATGATTTGATGGGTAAAAACACTGCTGTTACCTTCTCTTTGAAACCAAGGGAAAGGCCACTGCCTTTCTCAAGATAATAACCAACAGAAATTAATTGCTCTGGAGGCAGTTGGGAGAGATTACAAAGCATCCATCCAGGTCACAGATGCAATCCTAGGTGCAGTTTTTCACTGGTACATCTATGGCAGATTACTCCCTTTTCAAAAATACTTAGATGCCTGCATCTGTGATTGCATCCTAGATGAACAAAAGAGACCAACAACATGGAAAGTCTGTCTTCATTGTAAAACATTAGCTCTACAGAACTTGTCAGCTTCATCCATAATCCTTCTTTTTAAGAAGACTTCTTAGGTTATTTGAATTTTTGTTTCATCTGACTAGTTTGAACTGTTTTTCCTGGTGATGTTGATGATGATTGCTTTCCAAAACCAAACGCAGCATCAGTTTTACTTCCCTTCTGTTTGTAATTATTTGTTGTGCCTATTGAGAAGAACTCTACTGTAATTAATGTTAGAGCAGGAGCTGAGATTTGGAAACCTGAGCATTCCTATCAGCAAATAACTTCAAGCACTTTTTCAGTGCTGTACCATTGGCAGTTTTCCTCAGAGCACTGTGATTACAATAAGCCTCTCTTGAGGAAAAAGAGAGAGCAGCTTCTGAAAATCTCCAATAATTTCAGTCTCAGAATTGAGACAAGATGTCTGCCTGACAAGTAGAAGGATGGCTCTCATATCATATCGAGGAGCTGACCATAATTTCACCTCTCCTCTTTAGTCTGGTAGTACAAATTCATTGTCATTAACACACAGGTGCCCAGTGTTCCCAGCAGCGAAGTGACGAGGGAATTGTCTTTATTTCATTCAAGGATTTTTACTTTCTGATTTAATGTGGTAAGCTCAGTCGTTTGTTGAGCACAAAGGACTCCTATGGCTGTTTCCTGAGAAACCGCTTGGATGGGAATGGGGCAACATTTTCTGCTGTCTTTCTGCCAAGCCTCCAGCTTCAAAGAATTAGCTTTCAGGATTTCCCATAAAAAAGCTAAAGGAAAGAAAAAAATAAAGATTACCACAACAATTACAGCAGAAAATAATCCTCCTGCACCAACAACTGTGGAGCTCTTGATTTTACTTAGCACCCTTGGCCCTAGCAGTTGGACTAGAAATTAACCCCTACACTGCTTGACTGCTTTCACCATTTATTGTTCATGTTGCCGTTCTGCCTGGAGGCCCCAACTAATGACTGAAGTTCTTTTGTACTAAACATTGCATAAGCCTGAAGCATAAAGACAGTCCCTGACCTCAAAAGCTAAATAGATGCAGAGTTTGATGGTATATGTCTCTTTCTGTTTGTATAGAGATCTTCTTTTGACATAGTCACATCTGTGCTCTATCTGACAAAATCATAGAATTGTTTTGGTTGGAAAAAACCTTTAAGATCATCGCCTCCAACTGTTATCTAACTCTACCAAGCCTGCTGCTGAACCACATCGCATAGCAGCAGATCTATGGATTTTTAAACACCTCCAGGGAGGGGGATTCAAACACCTACCTGGGGGGTCTGTTCCAGTGTTTCAGAACATTTGTGGTGAAGAATTTTCTTCTAATAGATTCATAGATTCATACAATGGTTTGGATTGGAAGGGATCTTAAAGATCATCTAATTCCAATCCCACCAGGGACACCTTCCACTAGACCAGGTTGCTCAAGGAGTCATCCAACCTGGCCTTGAACACCTCCAGGAAGGGGTCATCCACATCTTCCCTGGGCAACCTGTTCCAGTGTCTTGCCACCCTTACTGTAAAGAATTTCTTCCTAATATCAGTCTAAATCTGCCCTCCTCAATCTTGAATCCGTTCTCTTTCATCCTAACACTACAAGGCCTTGTGAAAATATCCAATCCAAACCTCCCCTGGTGCCACTTGAGCTCATTTCCTCTTGTCCAATTACTTGTTACTAGGGAGGCTGACCTCCACCTCACAACATCCTCCTTTCAGGTAGGTCCATACAGCAAGAACATCTCTTCTCCAGACTAAACAACTACAATTCCACCAGCCTCTCCTTATAAGACTTGTTCTCCAGACCCTTCACCAGTTTCACTGCCCTTCTCTGGATCCACTGGATGTCTCTAGATGTCAGTGTCTTTGTTGTAGTGAGGGCCACAAAACTGAACACAGGGCTCAAGGTGTAATCTCCACCAGTGATGAATATAGGGGCAATAATCACTTCCCTGGTTGTTTGTCACACTATTCTTGATACAAGCCACAATACTGTTGGCCTTTCTGACCACCTGACCACACTGCTGGCTCATGCTCAGCCAGCTGTTGATTAATACCCCCAAGTCCATTTCTGCCAGGTAGCTTTCCAGCCATGCTTCCCCAGGCCTGTAGCATTGGGTTGTTGTGACCCAAGTGCAGGACCCAGCACTTGGCCTTGCTGAATCTCATACAATTGGTCTCATCCCATTGATCCAGCCTGTCCAGGTCACCTTTCTAGAGCCTTCCTCAAGCAGATCAATGTTCCCTCCCAATTTAGTGTCATCCCCAAACTTAATGAGGGTGACACCCTTGTCCAGATCATTAATAAAGATATTAAAAAGACCTGGCCCCAGTACTGAGCACTGAGGAACACCCTTTGTAATCAGTCACCAACTGGATTTAACTCCATTCACCACCATTCTCTGGGCCTGGCCATCCAGCCAGTTTTTCAACCAATGATGCATCCACTCATCCAAGCCATGAGCAGCAAGTTTCTCCAGGAGGGTGCTGCAGGAGATAGTGTCAAATGCTTTACTAAAGTCCAGTTAAATAGTAATTAATAATTAAATAGTGGCAACTACTAAGGCTAGGTTGTGTATGCTTTGCACAAAAACCAGTTAATTTATAGTTAAACCTCTTCTGCACTAACACCATTGTAGTCATGGTACCCTGTCATGCACTGCCATACAAACCTGCAAGAAGGGAGGGTTTTCATGGGCACCTCTATGTCATGGACAAGAAAATAATATGAATGTTGAATCCTGAGGTCTCTGAGCATTCTTATATTGATTTGTTTCTGGGTTGACTTCTGCCCCTGCTGTATGTGTTGAAGAGCATGTATTCCTCAGACATTTACATTGTAAGAGTGGGATATTGTTTTCTCATTTAATTTGTGAGAAAATAAAAAGTCTTTGAAATTGTGTGTGGCAGCTTATTGTGAACATCATGGTTATCCTGTCAGAGAAAGTACGGTAACTTAAGTTCCAAGAGAAGAGTATCAGAGCTGGACAAATTTCAAACCTAAATAGAATGGTATAGACACAGAGCAGTTCTTCAGCCCACTTGGTTTATTATAGCACAACTGAGCTCAAAGTAGTTTTAGTACTTAATCTGAAGACTAATATTTTATTCACATGTATAAATATTGCCAAAACCATCCAAGATATTAATAGAAAGAAACCAACACAACACAGACATAGGTTGTTTTCCAAATCTCCTCTTCAGAAATCTGCTATAGACTGAGTGCAGATTATTAAAGCAATATATGAAATAATAATGGCTTCACATGCCTTAGATGAAGTCTATAGTACAAATACATGTAACAGGTCCTTACAGAGGTCTCTGAAGAAAAATGCCAATGCCTGTGTGAATCTGTTAATATTTTCAGTCATCCCAGACAGGGAATCATAGGAACTGGTTTTGTAGCGATATTCCCTGCGCTGAGTGATATCCTGGGATGGATGAAGGAAGCACACGCAGAACTGCAGCCCATTACTTTTCCCCATTTCCTTTCAAAAAGGCAGAAGGGTGGACATATAGGCAAATGCTGTGTATACAAAAATGCACCAACCTTGTGCTGAGGGAGAACTCAATTCTGGACAAAGATCAAGAGCTCAGACTTCACAGCTGCCAGTTTCTCACCTGCATGTGTTGTTGTTATCTGGTTTGTGGATGGACTAGTGCTCAGCTGATGAATAGCTGTTCCATATTCTCCTTCCTTTGCTTCATGTCTGGCCTCAGGCCCTGTTGGGTGTTTGCAGGGCAAAACTTTCTCTGTCCTTAGGGTAGTTTACTTCCTCATGGGCTTTTCTTAAGTGCTTATCAAAAATCCAGTGCCACAAATAAACAGCAACAGATTTCATGTTTTGGCCTCAAAAGATTTTATGTCTCCTCTGTCTAATGCTGAGTCTGCTGGCTAGATCCCCTGAATAGCACGTGGTTTGAAGTAGGCATTGCAATAGGCAGTCTGCAAAGACAAATACAGACAGATGCAGCATTGACCCCATGAATGAGGAAGCACTTAATTTCAGCCTTCCTGCACTCTAACTCCACATCTCTCGGGGCTTGTGCTAGTTTACAGGGCTTCCTCTCTCTCTGGGTGAGGAAGGAGAAGGGTTCACTCCATTTTTGTCTGTGCGTGGCCAGTAAAAGAAGACAAGAAGGAAGTGCTGCTCCTAGCTTTTTATCGGGAGCATCTGGAGTGGAAGAGGACCATGCTCAATCTTCTGTGAAACCATGCTAGTTTCCTCTCTACCCAGGAGACCAAAGGTCTTTTTCCAGAAGGCTTCCAAAGTTTCTCTGAATTGACAGAGAGACATTCTATTCACAGCCCATGGGAAAGGAATTCAACATGTTTGAGCACAGTAGGTCAGAAAACAAATTTTTGTAGTGGGAGACATTGAGAATATTACTAGTAAGCCTTGGTAGCCTTTATGCTGATACCTCTGATACCTTTTTTCATTCTTAACCCTACACAAGGCCTTACTCTTACTACTCTTACTCAAAAAGAAGTAGTACTTTACTTCATCATATATTAATGGTCCCAGAAAGGTGACAAAAGGAAACATAATATAGAAGTTCTGTGTAGAAAAAAACTACTGAAAACAACTTATTATTTTAGGGAGCTTAATTATTATTTTTACAATATTTCTTTTTTTTTTCCTTTGAAAGGATTTACAAGCATTAGGCCAAATCACTGGTGAGTCATTTGTGAACAAAGACGCTTTGCAGTGATGCACTGAACATGTAATTATGTGCAAATATACATACTTCCGCGCAGATAATTAATTAGAGGACCAAGGCCTGAGATAAAAAATTTCCCTCAAGTTCTCATCCAGCTCTTTTCAACTACTGATTCCAGTATGCTTTTCAGCATAAAACTGTATTGCAGATTCCCAAGTCACAAAATAATGTTTCTAACAAACCCAGACTAAACATCATGTAACAAAAAGCAAATGAAAATGCTTCTGGATGCACAGTGCCTTATGCTAAGAAACCTTGAAGATTAGTTTATAATCCTCAGGAAAAAGCTGAATGAAAAGACAAAGGCCACAACTGTTAATAGCCAATGCTTTTCCAAGGCAAGAAATACAAGAATTAATTCTCTCGTCAGTCCTTCACCCCCTTGCTCCATTCTCATTGTCACTGATGAATATGTTACCATGCCACATTCCAAACATGACATCCGAAGGTATCATGAAAGAGGAAAATAATGTTTAGGATGAAAAATCAAGAAGAACCCACAATAAAAGACAGAATGGGTAAGAGCTCTTGATACAAGGTTAAAAGTCCTTTTTTAAATGTCATTATCAATTGTCCTTTACTGTCCTGCTCCCCTTCATTGTGTGAGATGTTTGAAGCATGGCAGGCTTCCGAAGCTATTTTTCAGATGTTTTGCAGCAGATGTGATAATTACAAGATTCACCATCATAGGATTTTGGCATTTATCTCTTTTCCTTAATTTCATTTTTGCTACCTTTCCTTTAAACGTAGCATGGATTGAGGCCATAAACTGTTGAATTCTGTATCTTATGAAGTGGCCAATATCATGAAATGCAAAACAATTTAAATTTTTAATCAAGTAGATAGAAATGAAGAATTCAGCACAATTCCAATAGAAGCATTTAAAGGCTCTCAAGAGGGATTTTTCTCTTCTTTCTAATCTTTGTAATTGCGACACTATCACTAAATTAGAGTTTGTAGAAAATTTTCATGTCCAAATCAGATCAGGTTAATAAGATTCCAAAGCAACCAAATGTTGTTTTCCTACATCTTTTCCTTAGTGCTTTCAGTAACTCCCTCCCTGCAAAGAGCCAGGCTCTGTGGCATGATTAATTCTTGCTGTCAAGAAACAAGAATGGTATGACACTTGCTAATCAGTGGGGAAAAAAGGTGGGAAGTAGTTACTTATCTGCTCTGTAAGAAGAATTTCTGTATCTAAGGATCTAAATATTAACAAATCAGAACTGGAATTGGAAATTAGAATAGGCACTTTGTGGACAAAGCAGCAGATGTGGCTATTCTTTTTATCTAAAAAGGAAAATCTTGAGCAAAGGCAGTGTGTGTCCCACCCTCCTCTCCCCACACCGTCACAATATGATATTGTGAACACACACAAATATGTGTGTGCATGCATACACACACACATGACTAAGCAAACAAACTGATCCAATAGCAGAGAAAGAGAATATAAACCTGCACAATACAGGGAGGAGAGGAGGGAAGGACTATTAGTAATGTTTTGCTCTGTTTCATATTGTCTTGGCATGAAAGACAGATCTGCAGGAGGATTTGCAATGCCTATCAACATGCAAAGACACCTTTCAGCTAAGCAATTCTGATAGCATTCAGTGGCTAACAGGCATGGAGAAGTGTAGGCCACCTGGGGTCACAGGATAATTAAATGCAATCTTTCTTTTCTTTTCTTCTCTGTGGAGGGAAACAAACAAACAAACAAATAACCCAAACACAACAGAAAACAAAATAAAAACTCTGAGCTCTGACATCAGAAAAAGCAAACAAATTTGTGACTTCTTCCCATGTAATTTGTTACTACTTCTGTTTACTCTTTTACATACAAACAGGAGTTTTCACAGCAGTTTCATATATCTGTATGACATGTCATTGGATAATAAAAGACCTAGTAGTGAAAGTTGAGGATTTAAAGGAGGGCAAGGAAAAATCACCCCCACCTGAACTGTTGAAATCTCTTGCTTCCATGGCTCTGCTTTAGTTATTTTGCATCAAAGCTGTCTCAGGGCTGTAAAACATTCAGATGTCAAAAAGGCATCAGTTATTTTTCGGGCCAAATGTGATGTTTATGCCAGTCAGCACTTAGGGACAACACAGAGCAAACCACGCTTCCCTTCACACATGAGAATGGGGAAGTCTTCTGAGCACTAAAGGTTTTAATGCCAGACACTGTTTTTTTTAAGACCTGTTCCATTTAACTGCAGCATGCCTCAGGTGGGAAACAAAGTTCAACACATGAAGGCATGAACATTTGGCTTTGCGATCATTCCTCCTCATAGTACATGTATCTGCAGCTTTATTCTTCCATATGCAGGTAGAATTTTGCCTATAGAACTGATATTCATTCAAGCTGGTTCCATTAACTTTGCTTTACTAATGCAGAGATTTCAAACTTTTAAAGGCACAACTCATGGAAAGACTCACTTTTATTGTTATTAAGCTAGATAACAATACCTAGTAAAACTAATAATAATAATCTTCAGTACTTACATAATATTACAACTTTTCCATCCTGAAAATATCTTAAAAGCATTGTCTACAAGGTGGAAGCAAGCCTTATTATCTCCATTTTACAGACTATGAAGTCAAGGGAAGAAAGGCAAATTTTCATATTTATCTCTAGTATAAATCATTAGTTGTTTTGTTTTTCTCATTTTTCTTTGTTGTTTCCAATGATGTACTTCCAACATTATAACCTCTGCTAGTGGAGTTTTTGAACTAACAAACCAGCATGTTTATATCCTACTCAAGTTTTTTGCTCCTTCTCCGCTGATTTCAGACGCTACGTAAAACAGACTTGCCTCATTTTGAAAAATGAACAAAAACAATAAAACAACCAAACTTCCTAAAACCTTCACTCTTCCAGCTCTCACAACATATTTGTTACTACCTTTCCCATTTTTTCTGAACCTATTACATGTCCCACCAGGTTCCAGCAGCAAAAGAGCCTTCACTTCTACATCTCCTTTGGCCTAGAAAGCGTTTTTTGTGCCACTCTGCAAATTATTGAGCCTGAGAGCCCACTCATAAATTATGTGCTGTCCTCTGCACATATGCTTACAAAAAAGACAGTTCTTGTTAGGAGGAACTGCACTGTTTAATTTAGCTAGTGTTCACCAGGAATACCTCTTTTACTTCAGTTTAGTTTACTTAGTTTAGTTTACTTAGTTTAGTATAGCTTGCGGTCCATGGTGTTTCTTACTGGAACGCACAGTAGGCACAGGTGAGACAAAATGTCCTTTACATGCTTGCTTTTTTAAAGAGGCCTAGGATCTAAATTTAGATGAAATAATGTTTTCATCTTGGTGTGTCTGTGTCTTTGCATGTCTCTCTCTCCCTTTAATATTTCATCCTAAATATTTAATACTGATTTTTGAAAGTGTTCAGGGGATCATGTTAGTATATCTATTTGACAATTAAAGCCGTGTTTTACTGACAACTTTTGTCTTGAATTCAAATCCACAGTACTTGCTGGAAAGATTTCTGGTGATTTCAGGGGCTTTCTTCAGACACTCCCTGGAAAAGACCAGAGTGTATTCTTGTGGGAACTGTTGTGATTGTAATCAAGTTATTCTAAAGCTCAGTAATTCTGTATTAAACTTTATGGAATACCATTATTAATGATACTTGTTTCAAGTTGAAAAAAAACTATTTAAAGGTAGATTAATTATGTGCCAAAACATGTAATGTCATGGGGGGGAAAAAGGAGAAAAGGACATTGGTTGGACTAAAAGCAACACAGATGATTCAGCATCTTATCAGCTTAAAGCATGCTCTTTTTTCTCCTCAGTTTCACTCTTGTAACGCTGTAGGACTGTACCTCCAGAAATGACATGAGTGTGAGGTAATATGTTATAAACTACTGGCATGCAACAGCCAATCAGAATGTGAAACATTACGACATACTGCACTATAACAGATAATACAATTTATAATGATTTGTTTATTTTATTGTTCAAGTGAATACTTGCCTTTGGCTCAGAGACTCACTCTTCAGCCAGTAGTATCCTTTGGCAGTCTCAGACAAAGACAGCCTTCTTGGCAAGTGAGACATATTCCAACACTCATGAATTGTAAACCGCTCTGCTTGTTGCACACCCTGTGCAGTCCAGCCTGAAGCCCCCACTGCACACGGAGCACATGGCACAAGCTGCAGAGATCCATATGGCTGTGTGGAGAGTCAAAGCCATCGTTCGAGCACAGTGAACAGGGTGAAGATTGAGATATCAATATAAGAAACCTGGGTTTGCATTCTTGCAACGGTGCTCACAGTTCGTCCTAGCCATGAGGAGGGCCACATACTGCTACGTTTGTTCAACATCAGCACTGCAAACTGACCCCTCTACTTTTCTAGTGAAAGAAAACCACTAAAACATTTATTTCCTCTGCAACTCTCTAAAAGTCATTTGACCACTTTAACAAACTAAATTAGGAGGATTATTTCATCTTCTATTGCTTTCTCTGCCTGCAGCACAGAGCCATTCCCTTTCATATCAGGATTTCAGGGAGTGACAGTATGTTGTGTTCAATCGTATTAAAGCCTCTCTATTCAACATAAGCAGATAACTCAAGGAGAAAATATTTTTCTGCATTTTGTGCCAGTCTTTTTAAGACAGAAGTCTATGGATCATTCACTTTCTAAAGTCTGAAACAGACAATAATTAGTAAGATTCCACAGAGGTAAAAGGAGCAATACAAAATATACCCAGCAGACATTAATTATTTTAAGTCCTGATTAAATACAACATTTTCCCACCTCTGTCTCCTTTCCTTTTGTAACCACAGAAATTAGGAGACCAATTTATTAAAAAAAAAAAAAAAGTTTTTATTTGGTTTTAAACTGGATGAACATTCAGATTAGTGTTTAGCTATATATGTGGGAATCTCTCTCATCAAGCCAGAGGTTTTCTTCTTTCCTCACGCATGTGCTGGAAATCTGCTGACAGTAAAAATTTACTGAAAAGCTTTCAGAAAGCATTCAAAAAGAGAAAGAAGGCAGTGTGGAAAACAAGTCCAAAAGCATATCATTGAACTTGAATGAAAATGTGGCAAAGAACTATAGTGTCATACATAGATGCCTTTACTCTTTAATTAGATAGGAGCTGTCATACCTGCAAGTCCTATGAAATTGTCAATTTGCTTGGGATTATTCTAATTCTATGTAAATTCCATGCAATCTGTAGTTTGCAGAAAGTGGGTATTATATCTGATACAGGACACAATTAACCATATAATCCCCCCAGGGACAATTCTTCCAGCATCTTGTCCTTCAACAGCTGGGAGTAACTTACTATGTGAGTCATCCTATTGAGATCCATGTGAAAACTATTCATGAGCAAGTCAATAACAATAGGCCTTCAGATTAAACAGAAGATGCTCTTTGGTTCAATTACACAAATAATTAAACAATAAAATGAAGAGACCAACATCCATCACTTTTAGACTAGCATAACCACAAGCATTCAGTTAATTGCACCATCAACAGTATGACCTCATGACGTAACAAAGACTGCGTTTTCATTAACCAGAAGCAAAATTGTCATGATGCCTCCCATTGATTTACAGACATATGCCTTAATACGATTGCATTTGCAGGAGATTAGCTTCCCCAGTAAGGCTAGCATTCTCAGAAAAGTCAGACATCAAAACGAAAGCTGATTTTTTCAAAAGCATTCAGTACTTAATACTGCCCCTGCATGGTGTCTGTGGCCACGTTTTCAAAAGAACTCAGTATTTAACATGACAAGAAAAGCATTTGTGATTGCTGAGATATTTTGTAAATCCTGGTTATGAGGAAATGTTTTCAGAAGTACCTAAGACGTTGTTTCAGAAACAAAAATGTGATCTTGGATGCACATATTACTGTGAATAAATAAACCAAGGTTTATCAGCATAATACATTGTGCACTGCTAGCTTTTTCTTGCCTAGGTTCAAGGTGTTCTATATTGACTGAGAGAGCATTTAGGATAGCACAGACAACCCAGTAATCCATTCATTGACTGATAAAAGTTACATATAAAAGTCACACAGCATCTTCAAACACACAAGCGTCCAACTCCTGCAGAAAGTAGGAGTGTAGATGATTTAGAAAATAGAAACAGTCCCCTTATCTGTAGGCTCTTTAGAATTTTAAAGCAATTTTAAGATATGCTTCTAAAGAACTTTTGACCCATAATAGGTACTTTAAAAAAAAATCTTTTGTAAGCGTGCATTTAGTAGACAAGGGTGAATAATTAAACCCTTTTAACTAGTTCACTAATAATGCTTCTTCTCTGTTCAGGTTTTGTCTATAAGTTTTGTTCTCAAAAGCAGTCAACTCTTGCTGCTGAGTTCCATGATTTTTTTTTTGAATCTAGAGGCCATTCAGCAATTGTTCACTGCAAATGTTCGGAAATGGAGAGGCGTCATTTACTTAGATATAGGATACTGTTTCTTTTTGCCTGAATGGGTAACTTGTATAATTAAGCAGCAACAGGAAGATTCTCAGATTGTAGTCTGAGTGTAAAATTAGTCATTTGGAATTGAAGATGGTTACGTGTGTGTGTATTCCATTATCATGCCCATGTATGCACAGGCACATGTCTTAGGACCAGCTCTTTGCCTGCTATAAATCAGAGTACCTCTGCTCAGAACAGAGAATCTGGCCCATATGTCTAAATCCACTTTTCAGAACTATGTAAATCAAGTCAACTTGTACTTACATCTTCCTCAAAGTGCTCTAAGAAGTGCATTGCAGGTTTTCATAGCTGGTGGGCAGTGTGCAGCAGAACAAAGAGATCCATGGCAGTTTTCCCAGTAAAATAATAAGCCAATTAAAAATATTTCCAAGATATCTTAGTCCTAGCTCTTAGCCCAGCTTTAACCAGCTTCTAGGCTTCAGAAGAACACTGCTTCAGAGTAGATAAAAGTGATTCATTTTTTTAAGGATAGTGTGCAGGGCATCCACACCATGACACACCTCACTGCCTCTTGATCAGCTTCCTAATTACCTAAAAGAGATTGGTGCAGCTGCACTTTCCACCTGATTCTGATTTTGCTTATGCTCAAGCAGGAAGTGCAAAGACTACATCAGAGTTTCAGAAGTTTAAAATGGGTGTAAATAAAGATCACAATCTCTTCTTTGAAAACTTAATAGAGATTCAGATTGGCCTGTGCTCTGTCAGGGCATTAGTCAGTTTAAAATTGATGATAATGCAGTGTTAGTCAGATGCACTTCTTTTGTCCTTCTTTCCCTTAATGGAGGCAGCACACTATCACAGGTCACACAAGATAGTGCAGTCTGAGTCACTTGTTCTCTTACCATATTTGTCCATCAACTGATTTGCCATCTGGGGGATGCCACTTCACATTTTAGAGCTTACTCATCTGCAAAATGTACACATTGGTATTTTTCTCCCTTGAGATGTCCTGCATGACTTAGTCTTTTCAAATTCTCTGAGACCCATAAGAACCAGCAAAGAAGTATCTAGTATTATTGCTGCTACTTCAACATGTTCGAGCTTACATAGTAAAAATTAGCCAGATTGGCATGCTGATAAAAATTGTGGCACAAAGCATTTCAACTAAGCTGCCTGAAATGTTGACAAAATAATGCATCCTTATGTTACCTGCAAAATAATCTTCAGGATAAATTACAGTTCTGTATGTGGTATCTGGCATTTCTTGCTAGGAAAAACTTTGAAACAGTGATGTGTGTTAATGAATATTTTGACAAAAAGCTCCCATGCATTTTTGTGCTTAGTTAGCTGAATATCCTATGTGTTGAGCTGTATCTCAGAGAAAGCTACACAGTGGAAAAACCCAAACTTTCAGTCAAAAAAGCAGTCACTACAGCTTGTCAAATGAGTAAATTTTCTGAAGGCATAGACTTTTTGCTTGTGAGAGAAATACAAGCATACCAAGCAGTATGGGCAGATCTAATTTCAGTCCAAGATTGTTTTCAAAATTCAGCCATGGGAGGAATTTGCACCTGCAATGTAAATGCAAGAGTAAATCAGAAAAATTGCTCCTCTGTGTGTGTAATTGCTGGGACAATTAAAATAATTAGAGAAAAAGGTGTGCAGAGAGCTGTTCATCACTCAGCTTTTCATCCCTCAAAGCCCTTTAAAAATGTAGCCCTAGTAGGACTATTCTTAAGATATACCAAAGTATGCTGCCTAGCATTCAGCCTGTATGGTAAGGTAAAGGCAAGTTTTAATTCAGTCTTCTGAGACAGAAATATTGTACCTGTGGATCATGCCATAATGCACGTGACGTTTGATGAAACTTTGTCTTTTCTGAGAGCAGGAACCCAAGTCACTGGGAGAAATCTCTCATAAGAGTAATTTAGCTGTAACTAGAGAAAGGTGAACTCTCTGAGAGGAAGAGAATCAGCTCAGGGCATGCCAAAACTGATGTGATGGCAAAATTGTACTGAGGGTCTCCAAGCACATCTTCAGTTTAGAACTGTGGTGTTAGTTATAGGACTGCATGTCTTCAAAAGAACTTGCAAAGTAATTAACTACAGAAAAGCTGATGTGGATGCCTGATCAGCTAACTCAAGGGATAAGGGATTTTAGCAATAACAGAGAGGATAAAGTCTTTTCTGGAAGTTTCTTGCTGGGCTTATTCATTCTGTTGGCCTTATTCACCTCTTTGTTGCTCTAGTTTATGCTAGTTAGTGAAGTTACTCCAACACAAAACTTGAGTTTGGTGTGAATCAGCTCTCATGATTCCGTAATGCTGTTAAATCTTGCTGTGGCTGACTCACTATTGATTTTGCCCAAACATTTCTTTTTAATTGATTTGAACTATATACATATTTTACACCAATTAAGGAAATAAGAATTGAGTGTCTAACAGAGCAACATATTGTGCATACTTCAGATAATCAGGATGAGTTTATGTATTATATTTCTTTTTCCTTTTTTTCACTAGTGCATGTAAATCAATAGCCTCTGCAGATCTGGTTTTACTGTGACTTATAGGAGAAATTGTAATGATCTAATAATTCTGATGCTGCAGGGCAGTCAGGTATAGCTGCTGCAAGTTTGTTCAACTAAAATTATAGAGACAGGACCTAAGAGTTATTGATGCTGAACACCCACGACTCTCTCTGAAAACCGTAGAAGCTAAGGGTGCTCATCACTTCTGAAAGTAGGCCAGTAATGTACTCATGACAGCCTTTGTATATATAAACCACCCTGTGAGCAGCAACACTAATTAGGCCTGATTTCAAGACGACTGTGTTCATACTTGCCTGCCCTGTAATAACTCCCAGTCCTTCCACTATGGCCACCTCTCATCTCGGTAACCTTAGTTCCCTTTTGTCATGTTCCTAGAATCCCTTCGCCCCACACTCCCTCCCTTCCTCCCTCCTCTTTCTCCATGTATCCCCTGCTCCATTCCCTCCTTAACATTTCCTGCTTCTTGCACATCTCCCCTTGGGCATCATACACCTACCTCTTGCCTCCTTTTCAGTTCTCTTCTACACAAAGTGAAAAAAAGCCTGATTCATTATTCCCTGATGGGCTTGAAGCTGTTCAGCAATGCTGGCTGGCCAGCTGGCAGGCAAAACAGAGAAGGTAATTGTTTAATTCACACTGAAACCCTCCACTCATTGCGAGTACTAATTTAGCTCTCCTTTTTCTGTCTAGCTGCCAGTTTTCATGAAACCTGGAGGAATGCAATATATCTAAGGCTGATACCTCTCTGTTAAATTTAGTTGAGATAAGCCAACAGAATAAGAAGTTATTTGAGAGCAGGACAGAAAAATAAATGGGCAAGCAGTGCTGTTATGCAAGCCCTATTTCCTTAGGAAGCCAGGCTAATAAAACATGCAGGTAGCTGTTCATTGTATTTTTCTTCTCATGACCTTTCCTGTCTGCTTGGATCCCAGTTCCACAGCTTCATCCATATTAGACCACCAGTGTGTCCACTCAGTATCCCCGTTACACTAGTGCAGCTGCATGCAGCCTCAACCATGGACTGTACACCATAGAAGGCTTCATTCTCAAGCTCTTTGGACAAGCATCTTTTTATGATATTGACAGTGCATGATCCATCTAAGCACTGCTAACCAGATACCCCATGCAGTAAAAACTTTCTGTGCAAGCTACTGGTGATCTAATCCATTAACAACAACTCTACAGTTTGTTCAGTGTCTTGGTATTATTTCTTTATGGTGTACTTAGAGTTGCAAAGGATGTGTGGGTTTTGTGTTTTTCTTCTTGGATATCAAACCAAACATTTTTGTCACTTTCTTCTATTTTAAGTACTTGATCTTTGTTTTCTTCCTCCTGGGAGCTTTGGGAGGTATCCATAGAGATGTGGCATAGACGTAAACTGAGCCATGAGTTTTTCTCCTTGCATGGGAGCTGCAGATGTTAGATGCTGATTCCCAGAATCACCAGAGCAGTGTTAAAGCCTGAGGGAGAAGGCTGGCCAGTTGTAAACATGGACATATTTGTTTGCCTAGGGTAGCTGTACTACTATGGTTGGCAGAGCAGTACTAAATTTTTTCATGAGTGGTAAAATAGAGTTCATTGGTGGCCCTGTAGCTTTTTCCACAAAAGGAAAGCCTTCTGTCCTATTGTCGACAAACTCCATATTGAGCAATTTGTGGAAAATTAATGCAATATGGTGTTTCTCATTTCTTGCCTATAGAGGTTGGAAATTTCTTTTAGCCTTATCCAAAACCACTGGAGTGAGCTGGGTTTAGATCAGACCATCCACAGACTAGTGCATGCTGCCTGTGAGACCAGCTCTAATTCATCAGAAAACTCACAGTAATTCCATCAGCCTATCCTAAATTCAGCACACATGTATACCAAGAGATTTTTAATTACCACAAATGGTTCTGATATAGCTCCACATCACACTCGAAAGTGATCTCTGATGTGCTACCTCTGTGGAGCCATTGTTCTGTCTCAGACTTGCTGACCTACCGTCACTGACCCAGAGCCTTTCACCACACCCTAAGGGCACTGGAATGTCACAATGACATCCACCACAGCCAAGCAGCTAATAAGAACTCCAAGTGACTATCAGCTTATGGTACAGAAGAGACATTGGAGCACAATTCAGAGAGAAGATGTGCTATCAGGGCATCATGGCTCTCCAGCAATCTCTAACTGACTTCCTAGCTATGGCTTGAGGACAGACAGGCAAAGAGCAGATGCAATTTTAACTACAAGTTCAAGGAGCTGTCACAATAAATTTTGGTGCTTTGTATCTCCAGACTGATCCAGAAACCATCAGGAATGGCCGGGGATTTGATCTATGGTCTGGATTTCTCCCAGCTCACACACTGAGGCATGAAACAGTTTATCAAAACTCGTCAGCAGTATAGACTAACCAGTTGTGCAGGCACACAGATGGAGAGGAAATCAGTTCCCTGAACAGATCTTCCATTTGTCCAGATTTAATGAAGCCCTTATTCCTCTGAGTGAACTGATACAAATCTTCTACTGTACTGGATGGACTTTGTTTTTCTCCATCCTCTGTGAATTTAAGAGGGACTCAAACAGGGATGACAGTTAGGAAAGTCATGACCACCTCTTGCCTCCTCAGTGGGCCCTGTTTTTGAAGAAAGGGTTCAGCAGTGTGCTGTTTGGCTTCATCCAGCATTAGCAGCTTTGTCCTGCCATTGTTAAAGGTCATCCTGAGAGGGAATGAGTACAGCTGGTAGAGAAGGAAGCATGATAAGTTGTAGGAAGTAGTCACTGCACAGGCACCAAGGTCATTGCCAAAACTTCTTTGTGTGGCAGTCCCTGTCCCCAGAGCTATCTCCCAGGGTATCTCCGATCTGTACCACCAGCACAGCGTGCCTATGGCCAGCACCAGCCTTGTGGTAGCTGATTTCACTGGAGCCAAGTTTGGTTGACTTTAATTACAGAGATGGGGCAGCAATTACAAGATGCTAGTATGGAAAAATGCCTCCTTCCACCACAGATGAGCCCTTCCCTAGTTACTGAGCTAATGTAACAGCTTCTGGTCTGACCTGGAGTACACATCTGCTGTTGCTGGCCATCCTGTTCAGCCACATTCCTCTCAGGTGCATACCAAAGCCTTCAGCAGATGTAAGATTCGTGTCTGCTGAATCTGAAAACTGGTGAATTTAGGGTGAAATCTGTCATCACTGAAGCTGGAAATGACCAAGCAGCACTGGATTTTACACATTTAGCAAACAAGTCTGAGTTTTTCTATAGAGGGACAGCTCTTTCAGAGAGCAGTTGAGAGCACTGTGAAATCACTGCTTGGAAAGAGCTGCCTCACCTTAGAGAAGGCAAACCTGGGTCTAACTGGGGGATTCAGGAATACTTAAAAGATACAACATCCAAATACTTATTCCAAGTGTATATTGTCTCATTTCCCAAAATTTCTAGCTGTGCTTATACAGAAAAGAAAGCCAGGCCTAAAGCTTAGATGGAGTCACAGAAAACAAAGATGAGAGGCACCCCCTCATTAAATTGACCTCAGTTAATTTAAAGCCAAGCTAAAGAAATTTTATTCCATGAGTTGTCTAAATTAATATGCATCCCACAAACTTTGGGACAGATCCTGCAAAAGACTTATGATTTTATATCCATAAAGATATAGTCTTATGGTCTTTATATCCATAAGGATCTGTTCCTGTATAGCGTACCTTTTTCATGGTTTTCTTTCCACGTAATCTGAACAAAAAGAGTCTTACCATGCTGTAGTTACTGCTTTTGTGGAAAATGCAATAACAAGAAACAGATCTGCACAACCATCCTGAAGAAGGGATGGTACAGGAACTATGCAGGGATTCTGCTCTGTACTTGGGCATCCTGTCTCCTGAACAGCACAGGGTACTACAAACATTACAAAGGAACCATGAAAAATGCTTTAATTACTACAGAGTTAGGTTATTAACCTACAGTTTATTCTATTTCATCCTAGCTATTACTTGAGAAATTTTAAGCATTAAAATGAAACAGTATCACTTTACTCACATCTTTGCAAGTTGTATTATAACTGAACTATAGAGAAGCTTTTTGTAATTATCTGAGTGATGCTGGAGCTTTTTTACTTTCTCACAGGTGAGTGCATTAATGGCAGTGGAAGATGCAGGGATTTATTTCCCAGAGCTTTTCTTCTTAACCAGCACCAGGTGACATTTGCAACTGAGTACTAGGAGAAACCTTAAAGAAGGAGGTTGACTGCCCAGCTGTGGCAGTCCATTGAGACAGAAGGACTCTTGAAGTCCCCAAGCACACAGCAAATACCAGACATTTGTGTACTCTGAGTATTTATAAATTATTTTTATGAATGACAGTGCAGATGGAGTTTTGCTGTATTCTGGTTTTTGCCTCCCCGTTCCCAGATCAGTTTGTAAGTAGCTGGAATGCCTTGCAATGAAGGGATAATTTGGAGACCTTCAGACACCAGGCATGGTTTCCTTCTCCTCTACCTGTAATGGTGAAGGTCTGATGATGTCTTTTGTGTATTGGAATCAAAGACTTTCATATATGGGTGTTGGCTCCAGTGCATGCTGGGCCAGATTCCAACCTCTTCTTTTCCCCCAGCTTTTCCCCATTATAATTCCTTATGACACAGGTGATTGTCTCATGACTGCAGGCTAAATGCTACAGGTTTAAGCCCCAGGGTCAAAACATCTTACTGGTCTATCTTGACTAAAATAGTTCACTCACTAATTCCCCAGACTGGAGATCGCATATGTATTTTTTAATGTGTACAATAATAATAAGAAAACATCTCTCCCATTACCCTGGCCACTGACAAAGTATGCCAAATCTATAAAGAAAGATGGTATAGACTGTTAGACTTTGCAAAATAAATCCTTTGGGAAGATTCACTTACTAAATGCTCTGAAGCTGCACTTGAAAAAAAATAACAATCCGGTGGATATAGACCAGAAGAAGGAAAAATTACCAGTCCCTCTAATAGTAATATAAAAAATAAATATGGTGTAGGACTGGAAAGCTTTCATTTGTGATATAAAAATGCATCTTATTCTTTCTGCTTATACTCAGTCCTTGGTTTGACTACATATCTGTCCCTCTCTCATTCCAAGATTCTCACAAAATGCAATATTTTAATCTCACTTTTAGTAACTCATTTTGTTTCTGGAAGAAGAGAAAACTGTGTCAGTTGTAGTATCTCTTCAATGCTCAACAACAAGCACAAAGCCTAGAAAATATACATTATGCAATGAGTTAACCATTTATAATATTTAGAAAGTTACTTCCCTTCCCAGTTCTATAAACAAACATGAAAGACTGCTAAGCCAGAAAGAAATCAAATCCTACAACTAAAAAAAAAAAATCCGGAAGTAAACTGTAATTGTAACTCTCAGCTTCTATAACCATCAGTGAATGAAGATGTATTGCAAAGAATCTGGTTAAGTTTGTTGGGTTTTTTACCTTTTCAGCATAGGAATGTAAAGAATGCTGTTCTTGGTAGCAACCCTGCAATTTGGTCTTTCTGTGTGATTTTTAAATACAGCTGTGTGAAATATTAGGCTTTTAACTTGTAGGAGTTGGTAGGCATTTCTGGTTTTTTACTGCTTGTGTGAGTTTCAGAGGAATCCCCAAATCTTATTGCTCAGCTGTAGGAACATCGTTGTTTTCTGGTTAGCTCTGTCATCATATTTATGAAACAAAAGCTGGGGCCAAATACACCTCAAACCTGCAGTTTCTCCCAAACCTAGTTTCTCTGAGTTTCCTCACCACCAGGCCCTGCTCTCATTGCTAAGCACAGAACTCAAACCAGACCCAAAGCTCCTTGCAGTGCTGGGGAGCCGTTGGGTGACAGTGGAGCCCATCTTACTCCTCTCTCCCAGTCAAAGTGTCAGGACTGGATGGGCATGCACTGTACCACATTCCAAGTGCCTGCTCTACGTTAAGGGTCAGTGAGACAAAATTAAGTCAGTATAATGTACATCTGAAGTAAGCTCACCCTTGTCTCCTGGAACTGGTGTAATGGCCACCAAACACTAGGAAAGGAGGGGTGAAGTCCAATTATGCTTTCCAAATGAGTATCTCCTCCCTGCAGAGACAAAAGATTGAAAGGTGGCTAAGTCACAAGCTTTTCAGCAAGTTCCATTTCTGTAATACCTGGAATCGTACAACAAAAGCACTCTTCAAACACTGGGCCAAATCCTGATCTCAGTTTTAAAGCACAAGTCCAGAGTAACTTTTTAAGCTGTTAAAGTTGCTGCTGCTTAACATTAGTATCAATTTGGACCAATGTAATTTGACTAAACTTGCTGAAATTACAGCAAAATATGTAAATGAGATACAATTTTAGACTCTTAGCTCTGCTTTTCAGGGGTTTGCAATTTCCCTTTTGGCTTCTGCTCCCCATTTAATTATGCCAGGCTCTAAAATGCATTCTCAATGGCAAGCCAAGATTTTGAGTAATTGCAACGAATGGAAGATTTCTTGTTCTGACACACATATTAGCTAATTTTCTTTGGGTTCAGATATTAACTATCAAGTTCCACCACCCCCGTGTCTCTAGGCTGGAGGTTTTTTAAACTTGTTTTTCCAATTGCAAAGCAGACATCTGGCATCTCTCTGGTGGCAATAGCTGATACACTCACTGTTCTCACTGTGCTTTACCCATTTCTCTGTGGGAGGTAGGAAAAGAGACAGGAGGAGCCATGGGCTCAAATTCAAGCCCTTTTTCCTATGTAATTCCATAGGGGGATGTTTTCTTCATCCTAACACCCTCAAGCTTGTGCTTTCTGTTATCACTGCCAGACCCAAGCAGCAAGAAAGGCTTCCACTGCCTTTAAAATCAAGGAAATTGTTTCTGGTTTCTCCTTTTGCAAACAGCATTTACTTCTTTTCTTCCTAAGCCTCACAGGAGCTCCTCCTTCTCTCCGAGCCCCAGAGGCAATCAGCACCTGAGCTGAAGCGGGAGAGGTGTGGTCCATTCAGGGCTGCCACCTGGACTGCCTGATGCTTGCTGCCTTAGAAATCACAGCAGTCAGAGGAGTGATGGGGAGAGCACCTGCCACACTGTTTTTCTGCGGGATGACTCCCCAAGGGGAATATTGACATGTGAGAAGGGGAGGAGAGAAGGGAAGGGAAGCAGCACTTGATTTTATTGGCTATAATTTGTCCTGATTGTCCCCTGAGTTCTTGAAGGAGAATATAACAGAGCACTCTGTGACTTCAAGATTTCACCTGAATATTTAATCACAATTTAGTTTACTGTGATGTTAATTAAGACTGAGTAAATATATACTACACAAATTATTTCGGTCTAAATCGGCAGCTACATTTTTTTCCCCAGTAGCTACCATCATTACCCTGCAATGTTTTTCATGCCCATAATTTTTTAATAGATTGAGATTCTTTTTATTGTAATATAATCTGCACATGTCCCTGTGTAATTCTGAATATTAATTCATTCCTATTCCCATATCCATGACAATCCTGCCTAAAGTCACTTAGGCTTATACAAGAATGATTAGATTTTGTTCTTGCACAAAATACAGTCTTCTTTTGGCACCAAAGCATTTTAGCTTCCACAATGATGCTAACACGAATTAACTGTCAAGATATTTCACATAGTCTGTCAAAGGGTCTGACTTCATATGACACTTTGTTTGCTCTCCATCGCAGAACACATGCCTGATAGTCTTGAAATTAGTTTGATAGCTGGTTCTGTGCAGACTTGTATACAGAGTCAATAGATATCTCTTTCACATTTTCATCCTGCCATATTTACCCTACTGTCTTTACTCCAACTGAGCTGTATTGCAAGGAACTTTTCCCTGATATTTAAGAAAAATTATATTATGTCTCTGCAAGAATAAAAACTGTGCTGAGCCAGCCCTAAATAACATCTTCAAGTCATTTTCTGAATAATACTGATAGTTCAGTCTCAAAACTGCATGTTTCAATTTCTAAACAAGCCATCATAATGTTTGGAGTTGTCATATGAATATGTATTACAAAGCTTTAGTACCTGAGAATGCCTGAATATAAAAATATGAAAAGAAGAAGAAGCATTTTAAAAATAGGTTCCACTGATTGAAAACACTATCTAGAAATTTCTGCACTGTATACTGAGAAGGCACAGTCGCAGTTAGCCTGATACACTGAAGATGTACCACTACTTTTTGTCCTATATCAGTTTGAGACTGTCATCAGCTTTTAATGTACTTTAATGTAGGCTCCTCCTAAAATGTGCAGAACAGGCTTGGTAAGTAGACACAAAGCAAACCCAAAGCTCTATAGTCCAAAGTTTTGGCTTCACTGCAATGGCAGGAATAATCTGTGCTATTTACTTTCAGCTTGATCACAGGGCAGGACAGGAAGGGCTTGAGAAGCTTTAAGCAGAAAACTGAACATGAAGCAGAGAGAGACAGTGTAAAAATAATAATTTGGTGGAAGTGTCTTTTTTCCTAAGCATATTTCTGGTTCAGTTTAAGACAGGCTGATGTAACATTTGGGCCAGCTAGAATGGCATTTGTGCTCTCCAGCGGCAGAATTCATCCTAGATCAGCCTAAGGGCAGGTTACTACAAGCACAGTGGTTTATTTATCCAAACAACTGTTTCATTAGGACCATTCTAAATTTCAGACACAATTAGTGCTTCAACTGCTGCTAATTTTTTTCTGCTCCCTCCCACTAATCATCAGACAGAGGCCTTTCCTCAATGTATAGCACGTGAGCAGATTATTTCTTCCGTCTGCAAAGAGTGGGCACAGTTATGTTCAGCTTGTCTGTCTCATGTGTCACTCCCTGCACACACATGGAGTTTAGTGGTGATCTGTAAGCTGGACTGTTTTACTGCTTTACTTTATGGCTTTCTATGTTATGCTGCCTAAATGCTAACGTGTGCGAAGTGCTGATGTCAGAGCCTTAACTCAGAGTGAGCAGCCTCAGTGTGTCACATTGATCTTGAGGGAATGTTGTTGGCTTATTTTCAAAGTTTCAAGTGATCTTAAAATTGCTTTGACAACTTGCATGGTTGGGGAACAAATTGGTGAAAAGATATTTGTCATTCTGTGTAAGCTTAGGCACCACATGAAAGATCTACATCCTTGTCAAAAGTATAGATTGGAGTCATAGCATCCTTACGCTGTAACTACTGTGTGCATCCCAGACCTGGACTTTAGAGTCAGTTATGAGGGAGGGAAAGGTCAGTAGACTAATTTTAAAAGTAATGTCCATTCTAGTTATTTTCCTTCAGTACCTCTTTTTAAGTGTTCTGTCCCATGGAACCTCTGGTCTGTTCAGCTTTTCAGAAAGTGATATGCTTTATGTTAGAGATTCAGTTTGATTTGTTCCTTGCTTTTACAAAAGATAATCATACTTCTAGTATTGGCTAAGTAAGAAAGAAGTGAGACACAGCAAGAGAGGTTCTAGCACCTACATTTCACCTCACATTTGGGACAAACTAAGTGCATGGGTTACTGTGGCTCTGCTGATGTGCACTAACTTGTGAGCCATGTTAATTTTAGCGTCTGTCTGAGCCCTAAGGTTTGTCTACATACAAAAGTTGTAGTGTTTAACCATAGCTAGCATTAAAGTGTAACACTGTCCTGAAAGACAGATGATTTCACCTTGATATAAAAGTATGTAAAACCATAGAACTTAGTCTTGTAAGTGAACAACAGTAAGCTAAAGGTACATAAAAGTAATTTTATACCTTATAACTATCTGTAGGAGAATATGCCAGCAGATCTCCAATTTATGTGATTAAAGCAGTACAAATACTGTGCAGAAACCAGGCTGGAAATAATACAGTACTCTCAGTGTTGTTAAAATTATAACTAAATATATATTTCAAATCCCTCCAGTTCTACAACGTGTGCCAGTCAAGAGGCAAAAAATATTTCACCCTGGTTACACACAGGAAAAGTGTATGGGATGGGAGGCAAACACAAACTGTAAAATGTCACAAGTCTTGTACAAGAGAGATTAAACCTCTCTGTTCAAGCAAGAAATGGTGTACTAAAAATTAAGGAACTGAAGAGCAGGAAGGAATCTGAACCAAAGTTCACACTGAACTGCTAAGCTTTCTACGTTACATAGACAATTAGGTGACTTCAGGAAGGTGGAAGGTAACACAGCAATATGATAGTCAGCAAACGAGTTTTGCTGGAATTCTTGTAGGAGCTCAATTTGAGACTTGGGACCCATCTATGATATATTACTGTTTTACAGAGGAGCCTTGCAGAGGCATTGGATCTATTAAGAAGTATATATTATATGCTGCATATATGTGCAAAAGAAGGTCTGTGAGGAAGTTCTTTGTGATAGAGGGACAGCGAGTCTCTTGGAATGTATAACAGATTACAGACCATTTCTTTCACGTGGTTTAGAATTATTGCCAGTATCCGTCACAACATCATCTGCTGCGTGAAAAGAGCTGGTGAAATGTCTGGGGTATACTGGTTTTGTCCTCTGAGGAAAATGTGAGGTCTGAACTTCAACATAGAAGAGGTTCCTTCAGATGTTGGATCCTCACTGTCAAACGCAATATGATAGCCACTGTTACAAGACAAACTACTATCCTTCATTTATGCAGGTGCATCTCCTTTTAGCCTCCACGGTGTATTTCTATGTTAAAATCTATTGGGTTTACATAGAAAGATCTTGGTAACAGGTGGGGCTGCAGGGGTGGCTTCTCTGAAAAGCCACCAGAAGTTGTTGCCGTGTTGGACAGAGACAGTTCTTGACAGTTCCAAGGCAGACACACTGGCACCCAAAGCTGAGCCTGTCAGCAGTGATGGTAGTTCCTCTATGATAACAGATTTAAGGAAGTGTAACAAAAAGCTGTGCAACAGCAGCTGGGATAGAGGAGAGAGAAAACAGAAGAGAAACAGCTCTGAAAACACCAAGGCCAGTAAAGAAGGAGTGGGAGGAAGTACTCCAGGCATTGGTGAGGATATTAACCTGCAGACCCTGGAGAAGACCACGGTAAAGCAGGTTGTTTCCATTGCACCCCATGGAGGACCCCATACTGAAGAAGGTGGATGTGCTCTGAAGGAAACTGCAGCCTGTGGAGAGGACCCCATACAGAATCAGGTTTTCTGACAGCAGCTATGGCCTTATGGGGGACTCATGCTGGCTAGTACATTGCTGAAAGACTGCACCCTGTTGAAATAACCCATGCTGGAGAAGTTCTTGAAGAACAACAGTCTACCGGAAGGACTTGCTCTGGAGCAGTTTTTGAAGGACTGTACCCCATGGTAGGGATCCCATGATGAAAAGCATGAGGAGAAAAGAGCAACAGAGACAAAGTGTTGTGAACTGGCCACAGCCTCTGTTCCCTGTCCCCCTGTGCTGTCTGCAAGGAAGAAATACAAGAAGTGGAAAAGGAGGGACAAGTGGGGTAAGGTTTTGTAGTTTCATTCTTATTTCTCACTATCCTGCTCTGTTAAAATTAATTAGTAACAAATTAAACTAGTTTCTCCAGGTTGAGTTTGTTTTGCCTGTGATAACTAGTGAGTTACCACCCTGTCCTTATCTTAACCCTTGACCTTTTCACAAAATTTTCTTCCCCTGTCCTGTTGATAGAGTCAGAGAAACAGAGCAGCTTGGTAGGCACCTAACATTCTGCAAGACCAATCCTTCACAGAAAGAGCAATGTTAAAGGACCCATTTTTCACATGACTTTATCTTCTCTTTATTAGATGAGTCAAAACCAGCTAAACAACCATCTCAAACAGTAAAAAGCCACTCAGTGCAACTGAAGCAGTAGATTCTGGTCCTACATAACCAGCTCTGTAAAGAAAAACCTTCCTTTGCCAAAGACTTGCTAACCTTTTAGTGATTTTGTTTTGTTTTCTTTTGTTTAAATCACAAGCACCAAAGTGTTGATTTAGTTTTGCCACTAGATTTCATGTATCCAGCACTAACAGAAGACTGTAGGTTGCACCCCTAAACACAGCTAACATAAGGCATGGTAGTGACAGGACACACAGTGGTAGTCTATTCCTGTAGCAGATGCATGAGGTACTTTTAGCTGATCATGCAGCTGCACACATAGATTGAATGGAGTGGAGATTTTTCAGAAAGAGGTGTAATATCCACAAATAGTTATTTACTGGGCATTTCACAAGGATGAAAGTAGTTACAATAAAAAACAACATGTGACTTTTGCATCAGTATGCAGCAAGAAATCCTGCTTAGGGAGAGAAATACAGGGAAGGCATCTGTTTGAAGGTAGGAAGCCTCTACAGAGGGATCTGGACAGGCTGAATTGATGGGCAGAGGCCAATATTACACAGCTCAAGTCCTGCACCTGGGTCACAACAACCCCATGCAATGTTACAGGATATGGGAAGAGTGGCTGGAAAGCTGCCCAGAAGAAAAGGACCTAGGAGTGTTGGTCAATAGTCAGCTGAATATGAGCTGACAGTGTGCCTAGGTGACCAAGAAGGCCAACAGCATCCTGGCCTGTATCAGAAACAGTGTAGTCAGCAAGACCAGGAAAGTGATTGTGCCCATGTACTCAACACTGGTGAGGCTCCACCTTGAGGACTGCGTTCAGTTTTGGGCTCCCTCACTATGAGAAGGACATGGAGGTGCTGGAACAAGTCCAGAGAAGGATAATCAGGTTGGTGAAGAGTATGGAGAACAAGTCCTGTGAAAAGCAGCTGAGGCGATGTGTGGGTTATTACGCCTGAAGAAAAGGAGACTGAGAGGAGACCTACAACTACCTGAAAGGAGATTCTGGCTAGCTGGGTGCTGCCCTGTTCTTCCAATAAGCAACAGGATGTGAGGAAACGGCCTCAAGTTGCACCAGGGAAGGTTTTAGGTTGGATATTAGGAGAAAATTATTCACAGAAAGAGTCATAAAACCTTGGAACAGGCTGCCCAGGAAAGTGGTTGAGCCACCATCCCTGGAGGTATCTATGATATATAGATGTGGTGCTTAGAGACATGATTTAGTGGTGAACTGGCAGGGGTTTAGGGTTTAGGGTTGGACTCGATGACCTTAAAGGTCTTTCCAGACAAAATGATTCCATGGTTCTGTGACTAGTACTACTTCTTCCAGTGGTATTCCTCGTATCTGTGAAATTTAGAAGAAACTAATATTTACGATGACGTATCTGCAGAGTTTGAGGCTTCTCTAACTCCAGGTTATTTTAGGTGTATCAAAGACTGTATGTTCACTAGATACAACCTCTAAATCTCTGCTTAGTGCCAGAGAGGTAGTCTGGCATTTCCTTTAGCCTGTAGCCTGGCATACTATCTAGAATCATAGCTACTAAGGATATGGACTTATCCTCCGAAAGTGAAAATTACTTTCCAGTCATTCCTTCTAGTTGCCTCTCCCTGCTTTTAACATGCTTTTAATATGCTTTTAATATGCTCAGTACTTTCTCTGTAAGAAGAGTTGCAGAGAAGGATACTGGACATCATTCTTGCATCACCTAAGTGTGAAAGAAGAGAAATTGCTCTGAGGTTTCTGCAAAATTAATCCAGCTTTGTTGCAAGCTCTCCCGGCACCTAGTGGGAATGAGGCCCTTGACAGCCCACAGCCTGTGCTACCCTCACTTAACACATTGAATCAAGTATAATTCATATTAGGAAAACTGACCACATACAAACCCATGCCCTGTCTCCACATGTAGTAAAATGCAACAGCATAATGAATTTCAGATTTCATAAGAAAAAATCTGTTTCACCTCATCTTTTAAATAACCATACATGTAATCATCTATTACAACTCATTAGTGTATAGTAGAGAGAATAACTCAGTCTTGTATATGAACCATGCATAAGGCTTAATATATTTTTCAGTACGTGCAGGTATTTGTGAACTTCATTTCCTCTTTTGCTGATTTTACATATATATATGTCAGTCAAGTTCATTTCTTGATAACATGAGCAAAAAAGCATCCAAGTCCATAAATATGAATAACATGTAGACTTAAAAAGAACAGTTTAAGCAAATACTTTTGGTGTAAATTATTCTTTTAGTAGATTAGAGACATGTTGCTACACCATGGCTAGTAATTGTCTCTTTCTATTTTTAGTTCATTTTCATTACAACTGTTATGTCATGAAGTTTTAATAAAAAAAAAAAAAATTCATGCATTTGTGATGCATGCCTAACAATGATAACACACTCTCTACATAGCAGAGCAGAGTACTTCCACTGTACAATTGCATTTCATTTGAGAGCTTTCAGGAAGCACAAATTCATGCAACATGTAGAGGGATGAATCACCAAATAAGGCCATGTATGATTAAATGTAACAAATGATATGTAATACACAGGCCTCTGGAGGCCTAATCCAGTATTCTGAATTAAATGGTTTTTGCTCCATACATACCGCAGAGGGAAATAGAATCTCCTCAGGAGGAAAATCTGAGTATTTTGTAAATTGAGGAAAACTGTGTGCCTGAAATTTTGCCTGATCCAGATGCAGATGCCAGAGTTAGGGTTGCAGGCATGCCCCTCTGCGTGCTCCAGAGCAGAGCTGGCTTTAGTCAGAGCCTGAAATACTTGTGTTTTACTGAGAGGGAAGGCAAAGCAAGAGAGATGAACAAACTCTGCCCCTCCCCATAGCTTCTTGTTTCCTCTTCCTTATGGTAACGTGGAAACTTTCTCAGCACAGTGCCACAGTTTTATGCCAGTGCTGAGTGCCTCTGCTATTGAAGAGGCAATATTGAAGAGTGGTGTGCTGAGACAAGAACCCTGTGCTTTCACCAGGGACAGTCCTCTGCTGTTGCAGCCTGCTCTTTCCTGCCTACAGGACCGGAGGATGATGAGGACAATCAGCATGTTTCCACACAGAAGTAGGAAATGACATGCAAGCTTTCCCAGCCTGTGATGATGACTGAACTTAAATCTCCCATGAGGTAGCTGATTGCTTTTTTAATCTAATGAGCAGTGGCTGCTCCTTTCTCTCCAGAGACAAACAAATTGATCACATCAGCATTTAGATGAGAATCTGATCTTGCCAATAGGCAGCCACATATATTTGAAGGATAGCAGCTGGGTGGAGTCCTGTGTGATACTAGGCAGAAATAAGGAGCTCAGCTGCACTGAATGCTCTGGGCACACCAGGGACTCTGAAATCAAAGTATGTGCCTAGGGCTAAGCAGCAATCTGATGACAGTAGATATGATCCTCAGTTTTGTGCTTTCATGCCAGAGTTCCTCCCGACTTCTAGTTTAGTTATCAAAGCCCTTTATTTGGTATATTTCATGCTTTCATCTTGATACACATAACAGGATCTTCAAATTAGGATGAACTATGGTTGAATCACTGATTTCTCCAGATGTTTGATGTGTTTCCAGATGCTTGATCTTTTAAAAGTAAGACTAAAAAAAGCTAAGATGAGAAAATGACATGTTTATATTAGATTTAAATTCTATATGAATAATTAAATCTTCCTGGAACTCCAGGAAAAAAAAATAACCTTTGATGTCTTGACGATGTTGTAGCCATTGTCTTTCTAAAGTGGTGAGCTGTCCACTGACATTTATTCACTGAAGAAAGCATCCATGTTATATAGAGAAATAATCTTTTTTCTTTTAAATAAAAACTGAGAAGTGAACAGAAAAGTCTTCTGCACTTCCAGTAATCTTTACACTGTCTCCACAGTTCTATACATACTAGTTTACTATTTTCAAGACCTCAGTACTGTACATTTTACAGTCTTGCAGCTAGATGTTATAGACAGAGAAAAATAAAACCTACGTAAATTAGTAGATTAAAAATAACTTTCATATTAATGTATGGTTTAAAAAAAATAATTTAAAAAGGAACACACAACTACTGGAGCTCTATTTGTTAATACTTCTTGGACAGTCATATGTCAAACAACACTTGGGAAAAAAGCTGGCAGAAAAACCAAAGCTCCCTGGAAGTACAAGACAATCAAATTAACACAACCTTTAGTTCATTTTAACTGTACCTGGTTGAAAAAAAAAAACCAAAAAACACAAGCAAACAAAAAAAACCAAACAAATGAAAAAAACCACAACCAGCAACTCTGTATTTCAACATGGTTATCCCTTTTTTATCATGTACTTTTTTCCCCACTTAAAGACAAGCATTTGAAAAATCCTTATCAGCTTGATCTTCTGGGATAGCTTAATATTTTCAAAGATAAACATTTAGATTACACAGAAGATGCACACCTCCAAACTAGAATTGTAATATTCAAACAACTTTTGTCAGAGAAATTCTTGTCTAAAGAACCTCAGATGTTGTTGTCTGTTTATCCTCATTTTGAGTTTCAGTATCTATGTGTGTACCTATGGATTTTCAGAACCTTACCACAGCCAGTGATCCTGGAGCCTGAGCTGCCTTTTTTTTTAATTATTTTTGTACCATCCCTCTCTAGAGGGCCTTTAGGAGTACTGTTAGGGCATTTTACATTACATGATTACAAGAATTGCCTGAGTGGGACAGAATTTCCAGCCTAATATATTTTCTCCACAAAAGGCCAAAAGTGATTTCCCAGAGAAATGCCTTCAGAGCAAATCAAGGGTATAGTTATACTTCCCCTAAATTCTCTCTAGCTGCCTAGAATTTGCAGTCTATACAGTTCCTGAGTCAGAGGTGATTTTTCACATCTTTAGAAGGTTTCAGGTATTCATCTTCCAGTAGCTGGTTCAATTTTCATTTGACCCTGTGTGAAATGTTAGGTTTCACAGCATCCTGTGGTGAAGAATTTCCACCATGTAAATTAAGAATTGTGTGTGTAGGATCCACCTCCTCTGATCTTCCTGGCTTGTCCTTTTTTGGACATTTTTTACATCTGCAACAATATTTTTGAGAGTAAAAAATCTGTTAAGACTCAACATGGATTTATACAGTGGTAAAAATCTATTCTCTGTATTCTTTCCTATTTTTTCCTAACAATTCCAAGCACTCAGTGTGCTTGTTTGACCACTAAGCTGACATTGTCATGAAACTCTCTGTAATAAACTCAGGATCTCATTCCTGATTCATTAAAGTGTAGCTCACATGCCATATATTTTATATTTTCAGAGGAGAGATCCTCTGTGCTTCAGTCTAAATTTATCTCATTAAATTTCATCCACCATTTTAATCCCCAAACTCAAAGTCCTATAAAGTTCTTCTAAAGTTGTGAACAGGTAACTCAGTTGTTACTACCCTGAGCAATTTGGTTTTGCGAGTAAAGTTTGTCACCCTTAGCAAATCAAAAAAGTTTCCTAGGTCTGTGGCAGCCAATTTTCATGCCTATCTCCACATTCATGCAGTAAAGGGAGAGAAGCTACAGAGATATCAGAGCTATGGAGATGATCAGCAAACCAGCCACAGGTCTGAATTATTTGCTCATGTATTCGTTTGAACTTAGATTGTGGGAGCCTGAAGAGGAAAAACTGAGACAAAAATCAATCTTTTGGAAAAAGTCCTCTCTAAAGCATAGTCCTGTTCCTGCAAGGCACATCAGTTGACTTTATTTTAATGGAGTATAGACTTTAATCCAGTTTAACTACACTTAAATCAGTTTGAAACCCCCTAGCAGACTTAAGGGAAAAAATACATCACAAAGTAGCCTGTTTGACATTACTATCAGAGCTCTGATAGTAGATTCCAGGTGTTGGTGATTCTTGTTCAGGCTGCATGAGAAATGCAACACCTCAACACACAGCATCGTTCTCAGAAGTAGCAAATGGACCCACAGCAGTGTCCAGCATGCATTGTTGTGACAAGAGGCAGGCATGCTCTCCCAATTCCTTGTTGCTTTTTATTTATTTACATGCTAACTTATTAACACACAAGTACTGTTCAAAAATGCTGGGTTTTGAAGCCCTCCTTCTAGCAAACTGAAGCTGGCTTGTGAGCTGTGTGTCTTGCGTCAATAAATTCTGACACTGATGGACATAAGGAAATCAGAAGGATCCATACTAGATACAACTGCTACCTCCTGCTAATGCATGGCTTCTCTAGCTTTTCACACTCAGCACATGTGGACAGAATTATATAAATAGCATAGAAGATGCATGAGCTAAGAAATTCCCAGGCTAAATAGAAGTAGACTTAACACAGAAATAGCACTGTAAAAATGCCTTTGGAAGCAATCAATAGCACACATCCTGGAGATGACAGAGAACACGGATAGCTGACGAGGGAAGTAGGAAGGAGTGGTGTGGCCCAGATCAATCAGTTTACACCACAGCCATTTGTTGCACCTTTCCAATGTTCTGCGTCTCCACAGAGCTACCTAAACTGTTCAACCACTGGTATGGGATAATGTTGGTTTCTGCAAACTGACACAACCTTTCCTGGCAGTGTGTAGTCCATATACATATTGCACTGCCTCTGCATGCCTGCCATACCAGCTGGTTCTGTTTTCACGTTTTCAGATGGCACCTGATGTGTGGCCTGACGAAGGCTCCTGAAAGACTAATTTAGCCTTCAGCAAGGGAAATTATTTCATATTAATAATTCTTCCCATTTTTTTCCATCCCTGGCTGTACCTTTTGCCCTGAAATAACAACATAATTGAAATGCAAATAGATAAGACAGAAATTAATGAAAATAGTTATCTTCTTTTAGTTTTTTGAATTGCAAATTAACATGAGAAAAGTGTGTGACTCAGAAAACAGCCAGTGACTTTTGATCAGCATGTATGATGTTGTATGCCTAGTGAAAATTAAGAAGCCATTTCCTGAGGTCATCTTACTTTGCTGTTGGCTGGCTGGTTTTAGGTCAACCACACAGTTGTGCACTCTGTGCTACCAAATTTAGTTTATCATCTAAGCTACAGTAGCAGACAAAATAGCTTCACTGAAGTATGTTCACGAGCAGACTGTCAAAACTTATTCCTAAACTGATAGAGTCTTTGGCAACCCATTATGAATTTCCTGATATAAAGCTGGAGGTTATCAGGAGATGCTCAGTGAGGTAAAATTAGAAGGAGCTTCTTTAAACACAGCAGTCTTGAGTGTGGTGAGGAATAGCAGGTGACTATATGAATGTCTGAGAGGAATGCTTCCCTCTCTGTCCCCTCCTATAGTGTGTCCATTGTGGATACAGGCTGTCTTCCTTTTGTTGGTGTTCATTGTGGAGAGAAATGCACTAGTTATTTACTGGTGAAAATGAGATGGCAGTAACAAGCAATGGAAGACAGTGTTGTTTTTCATTTTGCATTGATGCTCCTCTACAGAGGCATGCATTTCTCACATTAATCCTCTCAAAGCCTTTATTGTCCTGGCTTCCTGTTACAAATCAAGCTGGTGATGGCAGCCCCATGAAATCCCATTAGCATACTGAGAGCAGTGTATTACAGTACCAGGCAATAGAATAAACGCAGAACAATAAGTATAATAGGGAATGCATTACCCCAAAATGAAACAGCAGCTCTGTACTGAGTGCCAGTTCTATGAAGGTGCCTTCTCTGCTGCTTGAAAACAAATAACAGTTTTGAGGTTCAGTTTCACTGTCAAGTAAAATCTGATTAGTTTGAGCCAAGGGAAACAGAGATGAAAAAGCTGCATGGCCAGGTGCAACTGACTGTCTCCCCATTCAAGGACTCTAATTTTAATCTCTTTGAAAGACTGACTTTCAGGTATAAAAAGCTGACTATTTTTTGATCTACAGATAAAACTGGACCTTGTAAACAGCTGAACTTATTTTGGAGTCTAATTCTTTGCTTTGTTTTGCAGGCATCAACAGCAGCACACGATGACAGCCTTCAGAAGAGAGTATGTCTTTAAAAGCAGCAAGGCTGGGTGTTTAGTGTTGTTTCTTGTCCAACCTGGACTGGAAAGGAAATTGTCAGTTTGTAGCCAGGAAGATACTGCGTGCTATGGTTGAGCAGGAAGGCATCTGGGTCATCAATATATGCTAACACATCAGTAATGCTGACAGTTCTTAGGAGCAGGCCTGTATATGTCCTCTCCTTAGGTGGTCTTAATGCTCTTGAAGCAAAGGTACATACAGTAGGCAGCTATGACCTACCTCTGGAAAAGGTGCGAAACCAACTAAGATAAGGAGCAACTCTGAGGAATTAACATTTACCCTTGCTTTGGACAAGGGATTGTAAAAGCCTTTTCTAAAACGTGGATTCCCACTGCCTGTCAAATACTGGTATGTTCAAAGGTGGGAAAGCAGCTGTGTTTTGCCAGAATGAAAAGGATGATCAGTCTGAAAGGCTTTTAAGTAAACTGTCAATCATTTTAAAGAAGAAAATCAGACTAGATATTGGCATGTTGTTTCTATTGATCTGTCATTTCCTTGTTTTCAGTATGAGCTGTAATTCTAAAATTGGGAGCAATAACTTCAGATTTTTTCATAAATAGCAGATGCAGAGTTTCAGCATTAGTAACTTGAAGTAACATAATGATACAGAATTTAATTTTCTCTCAGAAATAATTTAAAGTGGGGCTGTGACTAGACCAGAAGATCCAAGGGGCCTCTTAGACCACTGGATCTCCAGTGAGCTCTGGGCTGTCTCTATGTAGAAAAGATTGAAAAAAGTGGAGCAAAATATAAAATAAGAAATTGTCCCTGAAGATTTGCATTAGGACAAACATTTTCAAATTTGATTGTTAGCTAAATATAGCTGGGATTTGGTAGCAGTTAATGCTGCTTGGTATACTGTCTTGCCATTCTCTTTGTAAAATTTAAATGCTAAATGGAAAAAAAAAAAAACACCAAAAACCAACAAAAACAAAACCCCAACACAACAAAAAATAAAAAATAACACACAAAAAAACCCTACAACAAAAGAAAACAAACAAACAAAAAATAAACCATCAAACTAAACAGACAAGAAAAAAAACAAAGCAAAACAACAACAAAATAACAGTGGACTTTGTTCTGTGAGCATGAAGGGACTTACTAGGATTTCCCATTTTAGTATATCAAAGAAAATGCCCACATGTGTTTTACATAGAAAATCAGAACCTTGGTGACTGGTTTTGTCACCAAGTATAGACAAGCATGCAAGATATTTTGAAATCACATAAATTCACAAGGTCTCTACTTCACCTGTCCCTGCTTATTACATGTCAAAGAAAAAATTCTTGCACCTTAAAATAAATGGAGGCCCTTCAGCATTACAGGAAAAATTACACTGAACTAAAAGAAAGGAGCATGAGAGCTCAATAATTTTGCCACTATGGGCTGCTCCAGAATCCATAAACCCCCACTTGCTCAGCAGCACATGTGTTTAGAAAAGTTTGTGAACAGTCATCTTAGCAAACACATTTTATGTCCCTAATTTCAGAATAAACATTGAATAATTCTTAAATACAGAAAACTACAAGACAGTAATCTTCATTGTCTTTCCTAACAATAAGTCCTTAATTAAGGGATGGGGATCTCAATAATATTTTTCAAAGTAAAGCCCCAAGTTTTCTTGTGTGTTTACTCATAGTGTGAGATGGAATGTGCTGAAAATATCATAGCTAAATGGTAATTGATTGCAGAGCTTTTGAAATTACTATGTTTCTCCCTGTAATACCATGCATTACATCTTATGAAGACAAATGAAACAGAAACTACTTCATTCTCACCTACCCACCTCAAACTAATTTATTTGGAAGATTCTTCTTAAACAACCTCAAAGTTGCTTCTGAACCATTCCAGGAAGCACAAACAAAATGCAAGGTATTGGGCAAAACTATTCATCCTTTAACTATTTGAAAGCTCCCCTTTGCCACATCATGCTCATTGCTTTCTAAATTGTGGCTCATTATGAGATGATGTCACTCATGCATGTGAAGATACGCATTCTTCAGACTAATCTCACATTATTCAGAAGTGGTGAATGGCAGAGAGAGTTGATTCTGAAAGCTCAGTTTCAGTGTAAGCTGGTGTCTGGAGTGTTCCTCAACGTTTAAGCTCCTCTAAGTTTTTAAAATATGCATGTAGCATAAAGAAAACACTACTATATGATACACAGCATTCAGTGTGAGAAATCCACTTAAAAATATTTCAATAATATACATTTATTTCTAAATGTCTGTAGGAAAACCTTATTACAACAGCAATCCACTCCGTAATACCTTCCTGTAGCACAGAAAGTAAATTGGATAAATGTCATCTCAGAGGTGTGTCTGAGCACAACTTGCTTTGAGTACAAGCATATTAAGCATTACGACACTGAGCTTGTTTTATGCCTAGTCCATAGAAGTTCTCCAAAAAAATGAATTACTGCCTTGAATACTGATGTGATATTCCAAAGCTTCACTTTTAAGATGACCCTGTAGATTTTTCTGTCAGATCTATAACAGTGTGAAATGACCTTTGAAAAAGGAAATAAATAAAAAAATAATCTGCAAGTGATGCTGTTGGCTGTAGGCACAGAGAAAACTCCATGTGTTTGCTCAATTTGCTCCTACTGTCCCTTTTGGATTAGAGTTCTGCTGTTTAAAGCTCTTTTGTATGAAATGCTTCCTGTCTCTCAGACTTTGGGGATTGGAGTCCTCAGAAACATCACTCAGCTGTTGCCTAATTCTGGAAAGTGCTCAAGTTTTCAGCATTACACTGACTTAAACCTTGGCTTATGGTCATTCCCAAAATGACTGAGAAGCCCTGACAGTATGACACAGCACTTTATCTCTCCTATGGCAAGCCTCATTGAGTCACACAGTCCAGATCTGTTGTCTGCTGGGTGGCTCAATACAATCTACATTGGAGAGTGCATCTTCCATAGGGGGTCCTACAGAAGGCCATTGTATTGCCCTCAAATGTGTCAAATGACAGGCAGGGTACACCACCGCTCCTGCTGGTTATGGAAGATCTATCTTGGTTCACTTCTCAAACCACCTATCTGCCCAAATCCATTCCTTCTCTTCTGTTACCAGCCACAGTAGGAGAGGAACCCTTCTATTATCAGTTTTTCCTGTTGTTGATCCACTTACTATTGAACAGGTCAAAGTAAAGTGAGGACAGATAGTGAGTGCAAGTGTGTCCATCTGTCATATCAATACCCTAGTCCCTCTGCACTGACATCAGAAAGAAAGACAGAAAATATTTTTCCTTGTTTTGTAATGCTACTCATCAGTATTTGTGAAAGTATCAATTAGTTCTCAGTTAAACCCTCAGAGTATTACTGTGATACTGCACAAGCTACCAGACCTATTAGTCTGCTTCCACACACAGGTATTTTGCATCCTTGGACTATCTTACCTGACAGTTTTTAATGGAATTGAATGTATGTTTAGTTAAACATGAGTCCTAGTTTGATGGCTGATGACTCCTGTCTTTAATTATAAGTCTACCAATAGTGAGGAGTTGGGAGTGCATTTGGTTTTGCTGAACTCATTTCACTCTGCCTGTTTCTACAGAAGTGTTTTTCTGTGGCAGGATTCCTCATTTTGGTTTCTTTTTTGCTTTTAAATGTCTTTTTTTCCCCTCTAATTTCAGCCAAAGTAAACAGAAAAATATTACAAAAGATAAAAATCTTTAATGGTGTTACAGTTCCAGAAATTTACAGGTCTGTTTCTCATCCAAAGATGTTTAGGCAAGTTTGATTAAGCTTTGAAACAAAACATAAAGCTCTGTGCCAAGCCTTTACCACAACATTGCCAGTATTGCACTAACATGCTGGAGAACTTCGCTCTGACTTTACACCAGTGTGGTCCTGCTGGCCTACCTTCCCCAAGGTTTTCACACCACATGGCTTGCCTGCCCACAGAGCTCCTCTCCAAGATTTGTATAGATCCTCAATAACGTGTACATTTGCCTAGAGGTCTCCCAGCCATCTATTACTCCCATTCTGGCATTCCTCAGAAGTATGACTCTGGAATTACTCCTTTATTCCCAGAAACATATCCAAGTAATATTAGCCTAAGCTGTACAATACTTTTTGAGGAGCAGACATAGTCCAAGAAAACTCTTGGAAAAAATGTGGACATTACTGTTCGCTGCCTTTTCCTGCATGTCCTGCATATCCTTGTTACTGCATGCCTGTCATTCAGGGAGACCTCCAAGATATTTGGTGGAGGAAAGCAGGGGAAGGCAATGAATATCCTCCTTCAACAAGGTTAAAATGCAGGTCACTTCATTACAGGTTTCTTAGAGGAACAATCCAAATCATTGTAAATGAATTACGGTTTCTAAGATTCCTCAGTGTTTTGGATGGCAACTCCACCTAAAAAGAAGAAATATACATCACATAAGTAAAGCTAATAATTTTATCAGGAGGTGTGATTTTTCTTCATGGGCTTTCATAAGAGGGAAAAGACAAGAAAAAACAAATTAGGGTTTTTTTCCCTGCTCACATTCCATTTGACTTTATTTTTGCCTGAACAGGGACCATATAGGCCATAGAAAACCAAGTCTTAACAGTTCAACAACTACAATGAAATATTTCAGTTTTGACTGAAAAATGGTGACACTAACAACAGTTGCTAAAGAAATGAAGTTTCATATGTCTATCAGATTCCAAAATTTGTAGCTACAGCAGCATTTACATCAAAATTTGTTATCTTCTTTGCTCAGTTCTTAGCTTCCTTTTCAGGTCTTCATCTTTCCGCTATTTTCTGTGTCTCTTTGTAGGATTATATAGGAAATCAAACTCTAGACATTGTGAGAAAACAAAATATTTTAATATTTTTGAGTATTTAAATAATATGGAAAGGTAGACAGGTCATATTATTTTATTTCTAAACTATTCTTACTGATCCTACATATTTAAGCTGAGGAATATAAATAAGCCCTAGTCACAGTATACTTATGAACTCTAATTTTTTCATAAATTCATACTTTCTCTGACAGTGAAATGAAGTGATCTGTCTCCCTTTCAACTCAGCAAAGAAAAAATTTTACAAATACTTCATTAAGCATATTTATATAAAGGTTCACTACCAGCACCTCTGCATCTACAAAGCAGCATCTTTCCACAGCTCAGTTTGGGAATTTTATTTTCCTTTTATCCAACATATCCTCAGAAATAATGAATGCTTCAGTCAGATCTCCCATAGTTCCTTAAAAATGCCACAAGGACTTTATTGCTAATTGAAGAAATAGATAACATGTGTCCTCACTTCAGCAGGATTTATTTACTTTATGGACATTTTTCATCAACTTTCGGACATTTTTCATCAGCTTTCAGACATTTTCTGTTGGAAAGTCTACATAATTTAATGTTCTCCATCTGGGACGTAAATACTCATCATGAAGAAAAGGAACTCAAAGAAAAAAAAAACCACAACAACAACATTTCTTTGACTCCTGTGTCAGTAGTACCAATTAGCTACATGAATTTTCCATCTGCTTTTGCTAAAGAATACATGAACAGCTGCATCCTACAGGAAGACAACCTGATGTAGCTAACAGAAACTGTCAAGCACCTGGTCAATTCCTGTCACTACCATCACTATTGCTGCAGATATCAAATCACACAGGCATTATCTGCTAACTTTGAACAAATTCCACTTAAAAAAAACCAAACCAAACTAAACCAAAACAAAAAAACACCACCAACAACAAACCCCCTGTTATTCTGCTTTCTTGTAGCGAAATCTCTTTGCCTACTGATTTAAGTGTTTTGGGATTATATTTTACTTTATGTGTATTGGATTGACAAAATAGTCTCCTAAACAATAAGCATACCAGAGTAATGCCACAAATTAAAGAGAAATCAATTATTTTCTTTGGCACAGAGTAACTTTGCTGTTAATTGGTAATATATATTGTGTTGGATAGTTGCAACTAATCTATTTTTTTTTTTTTTGCTTAAAGGAATACCTGCCACTTTGCCCTTATATTTCACAATATATCATGCAAATTTTCTCACTCCTCAGTTTAAAAGGAGACAGTATTTTCTATCCTCCTCCTCCCACACTACCCTCAGAAAAAAGAAAAAAAAAAAAAAAAAGAAAAAATATTCACAGATACTACGGGGATAATAAACTCAAAATGTCTGGATAGCTTACTTACACAGTACTACAGACATTTTGCATGAAGCACAATGTTGTTGTGAGATATCTGGACCTTCTGCATCTGCCTTGTGTTGAAAATGTTGAGAGAATATCTTTCTCCTTGTTCATTGTTGAAGCAATCTTCTAACTCGCGTGGTATTGTTTAACTTCCTGAATCCTTGCAAGGCTTACAAAGAGGTAAGACCATCTGTGGTGTTAGGCAGAGAGTGAAAACGCTTTCTGGAACTGTCAGGGGAATTAGGAGATTTCTAATCTTTTTAAATCCAAGGACTGTGAAACCTGTAGTTTTGACTTTGCTTGATAAATAACTGATAATAAAAAAAGAATAGATAATTTTTACAATAACAGTACAGGACAGAATTTAAACTTATTCTCAACATCTTCACAAACAGCAACCCAAATCACACATTAATTTAGAGGTCTGGCCATGGCACTCATATATTTATGTAATTTCAGTGCTGTATCTCTTGTTAGGAGTTCTGCATGACTAAAAACTACTTTATAGACTGTCTATTATATTAAATTTGATGCTACCATGGCTGTGGTCTGCAGAGCTACAAATGCAAGACCATTGCCTTCATATTATTCTGTATTTTAAGATTTATATTCCTTCTAGTTTCAAATAGCTCAATAAATTGTCTTTTCCCTTAATTTCCACAATAATCATCTTCAGAAACAACTGTCACAACAGAGATTTTGCATTTTATATTCATACATCCACTGTGCCATTGCAGGCATGTACTGCTAGTAGATTCATGCCTAGAAATGGGAAAGATGCCTCTGCAAGCCTTTCCATGTGCTCTTGTGAAGGTGTCTTGCAGAAGCTCATCCTGTGTTCTCTTCCCTGCTCCTCAGCAAGCACAGGCTCACGAACAGAGCAGCTAGCATGAAAGCAAACATATGTATGGGAGCCTGTGTAGACTCAGGCGGACAATCTTGCATGAGTTATGCCAGCATAGCTGTATCTTTGCAGTACAATATTTCTGCTAGGTCAGCTCACACTGAGATGTGTAGCACAGCAACCAGAGTCTCCTTGTGCTGTTTTACTGGGAAAGAAAGAATTTCTGCCACAAGGACAATGTTGCACCTCGTTTCCACACCAACATTTGTCAATCTCCTGCATTTTTATCAAAGGAAATTGAAATACAGGGATCGGAGTTATAACTAACAAGTACCTTAGCTAACTGATGGTGTTCACCACGAGAAACCTACAGCATAAGTCTACAGCATAAGTTTACAGTGTTTCATGACATTTTGTAAGTCATGGGTGAGCTCTTTTATCGCATTCCTCTGTTCACACCTGTCCCCACAATGTTTGTACCCTCATTTTTCCCTTTCACAGTTGGCAGCCAAGCTGGTTTTTTTTTGGTCTTAGACTGAGGAGATGAAAAAATAATCATTTGGACTCTTTGATTTCATCTAAGTAAAACTGAATAAGGAATGGAATGGGAAATGTGTGTGATTGGTATCCAGCAAACTGATATTGTGATGGTGACTATTAAAATTCAGAGCTCACAAGACACCTCAGAGATAAAAGACAGTTCTTTTATGAGTTCTTTCATGGTGTGCTTTTCTAGTCCTTAGAATAACTAAATATTTGTAGCTATGAAAAACCAGTGACTTCTTTAATAAAAATACCTCTACCTTTTAAAGATATCTGAAGCTAAAACAAGTTTTCTTAAGACATATTTAGATCCTTTAGATTATTATTATTAATTAAGAGGAGAATATAAATGTCAGATTTTTGCATCCTGAGTCATCAGGTTATGATGTTATAAGGAATATTTTCAATCACTAGGTAAAAGCATATGATTTACAAGTACCTTCTCCCTTCATAATCCATTCTATTATGGATGTATCTCCATTCTCTTTTTTCTGTTTTAGATAATTGACCCTGACAAGAAGTATATTCTGACAAAATTACACTTTAGATCTGAGAACTGAAGATCATAGTAGGAGATATTGTAATTAATTTTCAGAGATAAGATTATGTGAGATGAAAAGAAAGACTAAGATGCAGCAGACATTATTCTTCGTTGCTGGAACTATTTGTGCAAGGTTTAATCTTGACTCCTATTCAACGCCTTCTACATTTGTCTTAACTGTATATAGGCTCATGTTTCAAAAAAATTTAAAACAGATGTGCTATCATCTGAAAATAAAACAAAACAAATTAAAAGAACAGCTGAAAATCTGCATCTATTCAGTAAATTCCCAGCTCTAGCTTACCCTCCATAAAATAAACACCTCCCAAGCACCTAGACATTATTAGTCTCCCATAACAGCGTAACTCTCTTTTTAAGACTCTTTTATGATGACAAAATCTCTGATAAGAGCTCCTAATACATCATGCTTTATCATTATCACCACTGCTATAACAGTAGCACTTTGCAACACACAAACAAATTGGGTTTTGAAAATTGTTTTAGATCACACAAAGTATCCATTAGACAGACACATACAATGTCATGTATCTGCACTGTGTAGCTAGAAGGATGAGGCATCATGGCAATGTGTTGTGGGTTAAGGACTAGCCTAGCTGTCCTACCTCAGAGAGGTCCTCCAGGAGTTCCAGAGGGGATGCAGGCAATTGTAATGTTTTGTTATTTCATCCCATCATGCTTGCATTGACTCCTCTGTATAAATGGACATTACTGTCTTCTCAGCCCTTTTCTTCTCTCTCTCTTCTCCCGGCCAGACCTTATCTCTTGTTTGGTATTTCGGGGGAGGGTTTTGGCCTTGAGCAGCCTGGTTTGCTGGGGAAAATCTGATTTCTTTTGAGCCCTTTGGGCCTAGAGGCATGGGGGAGGGGGTGGGATGGAATTGAGGCCTGGGGGTTTGGCCTAACCGGGGGAGGTTTTGAAAAGTTTTTTTGGCTTAAAGACATTTTTGTAACTCAGGTGGAAGGACTGGGCTGAGGCTGAATGTGAATTTGTGTATTTTCTAATTTCTGTATATAGGTGTCCATAGTACTTCCATTTAAACTTCCAACTCTTCCCAATCCCATGTGAGAGCATCTTTATTTTACTTCCTGTTGGGGCTAAAATATAATTTCTGTCCACTCTTAAAATTAAGAAACAATGGTAGCCCCATTGGTTTTGGATGAAGATCTGTCCCACTGAATGTTTGATGTTTTACTGATTGCCTCACTGGAGTAACTAAATGCTATAAAGCAGGGATAAAAACAGTGAACAAAATTCCATTAAAAACTGAAACAGACACAGGTTTATTATTCTGCATTTCTTTATTCAGAAAGCAGAAGTATTTTGAACCTGCTGAGATGCCTTTTTTTTTTTTTGATTCACAAATCCACCCATTTTGCAGTCTTTAAGATCTGTACATTTTGTCATGTGGTAAAGATTCATTATCTGAAGCATAAATCAGTGTATGTATCTAGATACAAGGCAATAATCTTTTTAAATTGTAATAGCTACTATATAAATATATACACAAATGTAGTGCATCAGTCACCAATTACTTTGGTGTTTCCCATGAAGTGTAGGACTCTGCTGAGCTAAGCACTGTACTAATAGGGAAATATTTAATACCTTTCATATCAAACAGAATGTGTTTCATTTAATCCCTGTGGCTAGTGCCGGGCTGAAAGCTAGAAGCAACAAAAACATACCATCAGAGAAATGTAGGTAAGAGGTGCTGCAATGGAAGATTGTGCATTTGTGCAGCTGAAGATATAACCATATACTACCTGCTGTTATGGTTATGCAGCATTTATCCCCTTTAGTGACCACGGAGCACTACAGAAAGAGAGAATGTGAGCAGGAGAAAGAGAGAGCAAAGAATGTAGAATAAGAGGGAGAGAAGTGGTGGTGAGGGAGGCAAAAGCAACTTATTAGCAGCAGTCAGCTATGAGGAGCTCCACTGGGGAGATAGAAAGCACAGCTTGAAGGCATGTGTGAAAACCATTGGCTGTGGTGACAGTTTTGATGTGGTTCTGTCTCTAGCTGCTACTGTGGTTGCTCGCATTGCTCACATCTATCACTCCCACAAGCCTGAAGGAGAAGGCAGGCTTTGCAGTACCACTGGGTAGGTGTAAAAAAATCGTCAGTGGACTGAGAAAGAGAAGGAAATTCTTGCCTGTGAGGACATGTCGAGCCTACCCCACTAGCAACCTCTTCATTTAAATCACCAAAGCAACAGTTTAAGCTCCTCAAGTCACTCCATCAGTACTGTGCCACGCTGTGCTGTACCGTTTCGTGCTGTGTCATGCTGTGTGGTGCCATGCTGTACCACGACATGCTGTGCTGTGCCATGCCGTGAGGCAAAGTGCTGTGCTGTGTGATGTTCTGCTGTGCAGGGAGTTAGGGTTTCCCAGGTACGCAAGTTTGTGCCAGAAATCATCAGCATCAGTGAAAGTGTATGACGTTCCTGGGAGGGCTTGTGCTAGTTCTGTGAGTAAAGCTTTATGCTGGAGACTTCACAGCTTTATCATGAAGACATCCTAAGTAAGAAGATGAAGAAATGGTGCTCAGTGACTAATTTCAGACAGTGCAAACCAAGAGAAAGGGAAAAGACTTTCAACAGATGATGAACATATTTGTGTCAGTCAACCAGTAATATCTTCTTGTTTATTCTAGATGAATTATTTCCTTTGTTGTTCAAGTCTCCAAAGATACTTTTTGCTGTTTCAGTGATGTAATTATGATATGGGCAGAATCACTGCAATAAATTAATTCCTTGTTCTGTTTGTCAAAGCAGTGGGACCCAAGGTATGCCTTACAAGCTATATGTAAATGGCAAAGATAAAAAAAGAAGTCAAGTTAATTAAAAAGGGATGAGAACATAAATTGATTGTTTTCCATGGCTGCAAATTTTTCTAAGTCTTTATACTCTTTCTTGATGCCCTTAAGTGAAACATAATGCTGCTACTTGAATCAGTCTTCCAAATTCTTTTAAAATCTACTGTGCACTCCAATCTCTCACAACAAATACTTAAACCAAATGCACTGTTCTACTGGATTTAGTGTGAGCCTCTTAAGTGATTCTTCTAGTCAACAAACTCACTTGAAAGCTTCACAGTATAGCCTTTTTTTTTTTTTTAAGTTGAAGAGGAGCTAATTTAGAATCACTGGAGAAATCACATATAGGAAATTAAACCAACAACTCAACAGAGGAAAGCAGAACAGAATTAAATGGCCATCTCCTCTGATCACAGATACAGTAACTTCACCCCCCTTCCAGCAAGTATTTCTTTAAGATCCCTAGGAGTAAAATAACTACTTAATACACCTACTGTCAGTAAAAACAATCTTAACTTTTTTTTCTATAAATGCCTCTATTTGACTTCATAACCCTGTAGTAAAATAACTCATTACAAACTATATGTCTAAACTTATTTGCATGTAGCATGAGTTCTGATGTGATCATTTAACAGCAATTAGACAGTAACAGTACTACGTCTGGAAATGTTTTTTGTTTGAAACCAGTGACAAGTCCATTTATTTAAGCCATAAGCCTGGATTCATGGTCCTGAAACTAGTTACAAACTTGCTAATTCATTTTTATTTAACAAAAAACACAAAGAAAACCAACCACAAAAAAACCCCAATCTTCACAGTAGGCTTCAGAAAACTAAGGGAGAGATACCTATAATGACTATGTTCCTTTCCATGGGCAAGTGATTCATGTGCTCAGCTGAGATCAGCTCCCTTGTCCCCTTGATGGGGATTTCAGCTGACATCTTTTGCAGGACACTGCCTCTATCAACATGCCAAACAGACTCCCTGTTCAAATCTTGTCAGCCTCACTGCTGTCTTGGGTGCAATGGCTCCTTGGATCGGTCAATTGAAGTGGAATAGTGACATAAATGAGGATGGGAGTCATTCAGCCTTGCATGCCTGGTAGTGCAGCAGCAGTACTCCGTTGTGAACTTGGAGCTCCAAATTTTCCCAGAGAGGACTGAACCCAAGACTTGACCAAGCTGTTGATCAGACCAGTCTTGAGACCAGTAGATGGACAAAGTTGGTGCCTAAACTGTATCAATGACAGTATGCATCAGTACTAAAAACTGTCCCAGTAAAAAGAGACTTCACTCAACCTGAAGCAGAGCATGTGAGATCTTCCATTCTTTGCCCTTCAGCCTGCTGGTCTGCTTACCCAGGCTTACCTTTGGATGCACAGTCCAGAATGACCATGGTTAATTGCTCAATCTTTTAAAAACACCATCACCCAGTGTCCACCACAGCTCTCCGAGGTCATCTTGTTGCAGTTCACCTGGATTATTACCCTCTTCAATCTGCCAGGGGAGCTATTTGTGTGATTCTCTCTTTAATGCATTTCAGTCTGGACGTCAGGTCGGCAAAACTCTACCACCTGAATTGTTTAAGTCAGATAAAACACTGTTTAACCAGACACATGAGGTCCTTTCATACCTACTCTCCCTGAAAATACTTCAGAGATAAAAAAGGCCTTTCACTAAGCAGGAGAAATGTAGAACAGTTGTGACTTTCTGAGTGACTAAAAATAGCATGTCACGGGAACTTCATTTTTTCCTTATGTCTGGTAAAATGAGAGAAAAGTAATCATACATATGCTGTCCTGTTTTACACAGGACTAGATCTCAGCCCTGAGATACAGTCATAAAATGTCAAAATGCACATTTTCAGAAGGTCTAAACCAAAAATCCTCCACTGTATTTTATGTCTTTGGGTTTGTTTTTTTATTTTTCAGCCTCTCTACTCTTTGCTGACTCCCATGTAAAGAAAAAGCTTACACTTCATCTTTTTTTGCAGAAAACAGTGATCTCCTAATTTTCAAATAATTTTACAGGAAAACAGGTTTTCACACAGTTTTTGTGCTTGCCTTTTTCAGCATCTCAGCCCTGAGACATGCACATGAAAAGGTCTTTATGATGCTATCTTGGTCTGCTCCCAGCTAACAGCCTTTGTGAAGCCTTGCCCCTCTGAACTTAAAGGCACTTTAAGGTAGATTATTGTAGCATTGGGCTCCTTACCTATTTCCAGGGACAATGTAGAGAAATCTAGCAGCATATCTTTGCTTTGAATCTAATGGATGAAAAGTGGTTGAGGGCAGACTCACATCTCTGGCTTCCTGCTTGCTGCTGCAGATCTATTTATTAATTCTGCAGTGGGTGTTTTATAGGTGCCTTGCGATGCCAACTGAAGGTTACCAGAGTAAAGCAGTTAAAAGATGAGGACTACAAAGTCATTGGCAGCTTATTTTAATTCAGCTGGAAAGCACAACTGCTTTTATCACACTTTCTATTTGGCAAAGGTTAAAGTTTATCTGAGTTTCACAAGCTGCCAAAATGCTGAGTAGATCCTGCCATTGTCTCAGTGAACAGTGAATTGCATATTAATTGAAGATCTAAAGCTCTACATCGAACAATAGAAGCGTAACCAAACATTGCAGACCTGGGACATGAATGTCTCTGGAACTAGATGGGAATGTTTGATTTAACAAGGGCCTTTAAATGTTTTCTACAGAAATGTTGCTAAATCCTTTGAAACTTTGACAGTGTTTTGCTCCTAGCTGAAGTTAAAAACTATTTTCAGGAAGTCAGTCCAGCCTGCTTACCAGGTCACAGCCTAATGACCAGCCTCGGGAACAGTCCCATCATCCCAGCTCCTAGGGCTGTTTGAGATGACAAACATGAAGATTGCACACCTAACCTCCCACAAGGTCTATCAATCATGCACACAGGCACGTTCTTACCTTACTGCTTCTTAATATAAGGAGAAATAAGATGAGGGCCATAAAAAGAGCTGCCTATCTAATCCTTCCAGGAGGTGTATGAATGTTGCAAGGGCAGAAAACAGCAGGCAAGGAAGGAGACCTAACTGAGTGAAGTGACATTTGTGCACTATTTAAATAAAAAGGTGAATTCAGTCACACCGTAATGCATTAAGAATTTCTGTCAGCCACAGAGAAGGACATCTCCTGGATGCCATTTAATATATGCATACACATAAAACAGAAGGAGGCAGAAGGAACTGAGCATCTATCCAATATGAGATACTAATAATATAATGTATATTAATAGAGGTGGAAATCAGGAATAATGCCAAGGAATTTAAGAGATACAAATCTATATTGATTCAAAGCCATACTGAAAAGCAGGCCTGATAATGACCTGGGAGAAGGTTCTTTATCTCAATAGGTTTTTTTTTTTTACGGGAATTTTCCCTGGATCTGTGTTCAGCTTTGATGCACATTCCTTTTCTTATAGCGGTCCTGATCTAAGCCACAGAATTCCAGCATTTAGAATTTTATATGCTTAGGTGTGACCCCTCTATTGCATAATTTGTTTGTCCAGGGAAACATCATCAGTTAAATACCAGCTTCAACAATGTAGAGGTCAGTTGCAATAGTCAGTGTCATTGTGGCTAGTTAAGTCACTTGCTTTAGAAGTGGAGTCACAGATACAAGTTACAGTATGGATATGGTATCTTAATTGCATACTAGACACCTACATCCCTTTCTGGATCTGACTCCACATGATTGTCCTGTATATTTTGTGTGCCATGTACATAGAATTTTTAGCTGAGCAAATTCTTGAACTTACTTTTTCTCGTGTTTGTAATGCAAAAGGCAAGTAGTGAACAGATGTAGAAGACTAAGTGTAAGTGGTTCATGTTAATATATATAGTTTTAATGGACCTTCTTTTAACACAGATTGGCTTATAATTTTCAGTATGCAATGGTGTAATTTTAGACGTGGTCCAAAAGTCTAGGAATCAGGCACTTCAGGAGGAAGTAGCTTAAAGTACTAAGTATCTGGTATAATTTTAAACTCTAGTTGTGGTAAAATGCAGCCAGGAAAATTTTCATCCTGGGGTTGGATATTATCCAGAGAAGATCTTCAGGCTCTACAACTTCTTACAGACTTACCATAGCAACTTCCATCTCTGCCTCATCCCTATAGCTGACTGCTTTCCTTCAGCCCAGTGCTTCAGGGATGCACGCCAGGAAACACACAGGACAACAAACTTTCAATATTGCAAAGAAAGAACTTCTGAAGTAAAAGACGTTGAGGTTCCATTTCCATATTCAGTGCACATATTTTAAGAGCTTTCTTCAGTTTCTTTTAGTTATTTTCTTGTGCACATATAACTGATACATTATAAAAACTTTGTCCTACAGCCACTGGAGCCAGAACAAAGATGTCACTGGTTCAAGAATTCATTTATCACCACGTGCCTCCTCTATATAGTTAAACACACATAAAACCTGTGATTCTAAGAAGTAACAATAAAAAGCAAAGCAAAACAAAAAACAGCAAAAAGTAAAATCAAACCACCAAACAATAATTTAAAAACAAAACATGAGAAACAAACAAAAAACCAGAAGTGAGATAGGCTAGGTATGTTCATTAAGACCTGCTTTATATAAAAATCTCTGTAGCCTTCTCCTATCAGTATCTCAAAACGTTTTTGACTGCTTTCTGTACTTCACCTAATTCTTCCAAATGCTGTTTTACTTCATAGTTACTATTTACATACACTCACATCTGACATGCTGTATCCTATAGACAAATTATACTTAGCACTGTTGTAGAATCTTAAGTTCCATAGACAAGACAGTGTGTGCAAAAGCATCACTTCTTAAGGAAAAAAGTTATAATGTAAAACTGAGTTCTTCAGGTAAAAGATACGATTTGTGATCTAGCCACATGCTCAGAGGTGACTAACAGTCCCCACCTTGCTTCAAGATCTATCAATATAAGAGGTCTTCCTAGGCAGTTCTTCCAAGACAAATTGCAACTTCAAAGGAAAGATTAACTCCTTTCACAAAAGAGGTCACCAACAAGACCTGTCAGGTGGACATAAACCTATCAAGAAATAAACATGAAAAAGTGGAAAGTAAATTTACTGAGATGTCCTTCACGATATGCAAAGGAGAACTTCCATCTGTTCTCATTATCTGTGGATAACTTTATAGCCTTGCTTTTCTAACACTGGTTACAGATACTTCAGTAACCTAAAAAACCCAAAAGCTACGCAAATATTACAGAACATTTTAACTTTTTCAAGGTATTCTGCCCAGTGCAAGGCTAACTGGAACACAGAATAAAATCTCTTGCAAAGCTTCACATTTATTGTCACAGACAATAAAAGTATAAATACAAATAAGGAATAGATTGTATTTAATATCCACTATTTTTATTAATTTCCTTATTCACCAATGAATTAATCCAATCTTGATCTTCCAGTCACATAACTTGAGGGCAGTTAGTTGTGTACTGGAATCCTCTCTTCAACTCATCCAAAACTGAATTGTTTATCCGTTTTGGAGACAATGGTTACATAGGAGCATCACTTGCACAAACCTGCATCTAAGATGTTACCTGTTGCCTTCTTTCTGTTGGCTTGCTCGCAAAACATGTTAAAAGCACCTCCCACTCTTGTGTACAGGCAAATAATGTAGCTGGAGTTTTTCAAAGAGGTGGTTGCCCCTACTTAATTACCTATATAGTTAATACAAGCTGAGCTAATCAGGCTAATTGAGTTTCCCTTGTCACACTGGAAACTCATCTGCAGAAAGGATCACTTTCCTGATCTAAATAGCTGGGGCATTTTACCTGTCTTCTGAGAACTTATAGACAGAGAAAATAGACCAGACACAGATTTTTAACAGTCCTCATTTATTGCCAGTTGCTATACAGTCCTGTTTTCCATGCTTCTCTACCAAACTCACATACAGCAGCACAGGGCATTTGCTGCAGTGTGGTAATGCTGTTGCATTTTAGGTTTGTAACAGGAGCCATTTGCCTGCCAGCACAGTGCATACTGTTTCCTCATCCTAAATCTAGAAGGCTGAGAAGTTGAGTATATCAGTGGATCTACAGGACTCCCTTTTCTTTTTAATTTTTTTTTCTTTTTTTTTCTTTTTTTTTTTTTTTTTTTTTTTTTTTTTTTTTTTATCCCCATAAGCAGCACGGGAACATCCAGCTTGCTTGTTCCATTGTATTTCCTCCCAAAGAGGAGCTCTAAAGGGACATTCCTTTGGCTGCTGAATGCCCTGTATTTTCTCTCTTTACTAATCATGCATACTGTGTGTTGCAGAGTTCGAACAGCGAAGCACAGTGTGATTCACTTTCTTACGAAAAAAAAGGCAGGACTGTTGCACTTCACATCAAAATCATTGAATTTGTAACTGCTGCGACTTTTAATGATTGATGAGGGCTTTGGCATAGTTTCTATTTGGAAAAGAGGGTTTTGAACTGGTGGATGAAATACGAAGAGGAGAGACCTACACAATGGGCCCATCTCCCCTAATCTCCTCACCAAAGAATACACAAGGACGTAAAACAAGGAGTCCCTTGTAACCCTTGCAGTGACGAGCGCCTTGTTTAATGTATTCAGTTACTTATTAGTAGGCCAATATAAATCTAGCACAACAGTGTGCAAAGTCAGCAGGGGGTCTGAATCCTGATGTTATTTTTCCCACCGCTGAATAAATGATCCCAACCACCAGCTTCAGAAGCTCATCCTCATTAGTATGTATGAAATGAGTGGAATAAGCACTGAGAGATTTATATTGTCCTGTATTCAATTTAATTAATAAGAGATGCTGCCAATTTCTATAGGAAAGAGGCAGTGTCCATAGATTCCCGTGCACCTTTCATTGGTATTAGTGATAGAAATCTATCACAGCATGGAGACCTTAAAAAGCACCTTCATAATTTTCTAATGCTACTGACATTCATTAACTAGACATTTTAGCAACCTGCATATTATAATCTGCCACCATCATTACATTCATTGTAGAGTTTTAATTATAAGTCCCATACTTAAAGAGTTTTATAACTCGGCTGGAAAATTTAAGGATATCCAAGGAGTACTTTTTGCACTACTTGTGCCTATTTTTAAATTCTGAACAGGTCAAGATGAAAAAAAAAAAAGAAAAACAACAAAAAAAATGTAATTAAAAAATAAAAATAAACAAACAAACAATCAAACAAAAAAAAAAAAAAAAAAAAAAAAAAAAACCCCAACCAAAACAAAACAAAAAAAAATCCAGAACATCAGTACGTCTGAGAGCAAATAGTACAGGTAAAGCCACCATGAAACTAGTTCCAAGGAGGCAGGAATGGGATATTAATTTCATTAGCATGAACTAGACTGTGGGAAAAGGTAGCTTGTAGATGTCTTATCTGACATACATAAGGACTATGCCAAAATCTGGATCTGGACTTGAAGATCAGTGTCTAAACACACTGATGTCAAATATAGCATTGCCAGTGACTCCAGTGCAACCAAGAATTGAAATAGACTTCCCAGTTTAAAGCCAGGGGGTATTTTTTGGTTTATTTTCTTTTCTATTTTATGTGCTATGTTTTGTATTTTGTATTTTTTTAATTATTTTATTTTACAATTATGATCTTGATTTTCTGTTTTCACATGGTTAGGAGGCATGGTTACAAACTGGTTAATGTTATGGATTTTGTATCTTGGGTGATGTTCTGGGCCTGTGAATGCCAGTGACAAAACTTCTAAAAAATTTCTGTAAGGCTACTTATGTACCACAGCACTTTAGCCCACATCAAATACAGCCCATTTATAAATCTACTTTGGTAGATTTATAAAGATATAAAAGATTTCAATAGATTTCGATAAAGATTTCAATGATTATAGGCCCAAGTAAAACTTCATATTCTTAAATGCAGATTTGTATCTTTGACATAGTATGTAAGTAGATATTAAAATGCACATATGTTTCTGGTTGATTTTCTGTGAACACTATTGCATATTCCACACAGGGCTGAATATACAATCCCAGCAACATCCACAGGAAGTCTCTGCCAAAGCTGAGGAATAATGTTGTCTTCAGGACAGACCAGTCACATAGAATATTGCTATAAATGATACCCTGGGCAATAATACGTGAATTTATTTTTTAGCTAGTGGGAGTTTCATCACAAATAAATGAGGATGCCTTTGGCTTATTTCATAAAAGCTGATGTTTTCCTCTGCATTTCTTCTTTATTCATGGTCTTGCCACTTCTGCACCTATAAGGTATCTTTCATTATCTGCTAAACTTCCACATATGCAAGAGTAAGTATGTTCTAACACAGTATATTTGATATTATCATTCAAGGAAAGGATAATAGCTTGACTCAGAAATCCAGTATGTGTCTCTAAGAATGGAAACCCTCCTTTCATCACAGTGAGTCAAACAGGCTTCTCCCAGCAGTCAGTTTCTGCATGGTCTCTTGCCCTTTCTATTGGATCAGTGACAAATCTTCCAAACAGCTTTTACTCACCTATACTCAATTTTACTGCACTAGTATCAGTCTCAGTGGAGTGACTGAAACTCACTTAGGCAGGGCTGGAATGCCTAGGCTGTGATTTACCTGGGACAGTCACAGCCGGGAGCATGGGCTAGCTAATGATTGCCAGGAGTGAGCAAACACAGGAAGTCTCTGCTCCCCTTCCCACATTCCCTGGTAATAGTGCAGGTTTCATTAGCAAGTGCTTTTCAGCTCTAATAATCACCAGGAAACTCCAGACTACAACCAGCCTGGAGGGAGAGAGGGAGCGAGGAAGGAAGGGAGGGTGGGATTTTAGTCTGCCAGTAACGCTGTTATCATCCTCAGATGCGCCAGAAGCTAGTGCCTATGCAGAGAGTGAAAAACATCTAACTCCAAAGGTACACTACCTTCAGTGCAACTTCTTGTGGTATAAAACCTTTTTAAATACAAGTACCATCGGCAATATACAGACAATTGCCTGGAAAAATCTTGACTACTGAAATTGCATCTCCAACATTCTTATCATTACTTTTCCTGGCCTAACGAAATACAGGGAAATGCATAAAGGGAGCCCTTTCTACATCAGTTATTTGAACTAGAGTTAGAAACACAATCCTGTCAGTTTTCCTCATAGAAAAAAAATTACAGGCAAGCAGACAGAGGAAAATACACATTTCATTTTTTTCCCCGTGAATATTCATCTTTGTTAGATACAGCACATTAAAAAATCACTAAAAAGACCCCATCAGCTCCCCAATGCCAATTCCTCGCTGCATCCTATAAAAACTATACTGTGCTAAAAACTGACAGCTCATTCCATGTTCTCTGTTGGAGAGAAATCATTTTCTGCTCTTCCTTGTGAGACACTAGGGGACATTAACTAGATTTTGAGAAGGGCAGGCGAATGGGGAAGATGGGAGAAATGAGTTTCCACTCACCTCCTGGTTTTACCGTGCTCACAGGTGTGAGCCAAGAGGAGAAACTCCAGCCAGCCCACCCAAGAATGATGACCACTGTTAGCCCCAGTGCCTTTTTAGAGTGATCCACCATACAACCTTTGTCCTCCAGCACTGTTATTTCCTGGCTATTTTGTCTCACTTTTTCCAAACTGAATTAGGTACAGGGCAGCTCATCAGGCTGTGTGGGGAGGTTACTGACACTGACGAAAACTGCTTTGCCAAAAGCAGGACATGGGGAGGTTACTGACACTGATGAAAACTGCTTTGCCAAAAGCAGGACATGCTCTTTTCTTCCCAAATACTTTGTCATGTCTTTCAACACGTTTTCAATCACTCTTCCGTATCTTACCAGGCCATAACGTGTTTGACGTTAATTTCTCCATTAGTATGTAAAAATATTAATATTGTTTAAAAGCAAATGTAAACCTAGAACAACTCAGCCTCTCATTTCTGGTTTTTTTCAATTCATTAATTTTGCAGGATCAAGGAATAAAACCTGACTGAACGATCATTTTCTATCAGCTCCTCATTTGTCAATGCTTAACCAATCCTATTTTTCCTACCTTGCTTTACTACTTCTCACTAATCTTCTGCTTCAGATAGAGACTATTTACTTCCCCTCTCTTTGGTCCTCTTTCTAACCTTTCTCCTTCCCCTCATCACTTCTTTCTGGTTTCCATCCCTTTCCTCCAGTGCATACTCTGCTTCACAGATTTCCTTAGAAGGACCCTTCTCCTCATGCCTTCCATGTCAGCCTGGCTACTCTTTTCTCTGTTCCTCTCCTTCCTTCTTTTTTACTTTTCTTTTTTTTTTTTTTTTTTATTGGACATTTATTTGTTTTGGTTTTGGTTTTGGTTTTATGTCTGTCAATCACAGACCCTTTTTAATTGCCAGTGCCATCAATCTGAGGATTAAAAAAAAAAAGTCAGCTGAATGGGATGTAATGTTATGAATTAAAGTGTGTGTGTGTGTGTGTGTGTGTAGGAAGATGGAATAAAGTCTCTTTATTTCAGATACTGAAATGAGTGAAGGTTTCTCTTTGGTAATATTGTATTGCCCAGCAATTTCACTTACTAAGGGTTTCTAAGGGCTTGGTTCAGCTGAAGGGACATTGAAAGCTAACCATTTCTTATTCTTTAAAATTGGATTTGCTCTCAGATTGATGCAATAATTGTATTTAAAACATTTTTGTTATAATACTGACTTCTTTCAGTATTGTCTTTTCAATTACAATAATTTTACATTTATTTTCCCCATCTACAACTGAAATGTTCATTGCTTTTTTGGGAGCCACTGCAATGGTTCATTTGGACCATATTTATACACTGCAAGAACACAGCCAAAACCAAAATAAATCTCTTTTCTGACTGTTTTCCTAAAGCTCTTGATCGAGCCCCCAATTTACAGACTTCTGATGAGAACAGGATTTACCCCAAGAAAAATGTATTAATTTGACTTAACATTCAGATCAAAATACTTTCTGCATGTTTTCAGAGAGTGTCTCTACACCTCTTTGCTTGCTCTCTGAACAACTCAGTAGTTACTGTCAAACCTTAATCATACGAAAAGAAACAGAAGCTAAGAGATATATTTTATTCTACTCAGTTCCTCACTGTACTCAAAAACAATGCAAAATACAAGCACGATGCTGGCAAAGCTAAGGCAAGTAGGAATTTCTGAAATACTAAAAATGTAGAGCATGATACCTGGAAGGAAACCATCAAGAAGCTACTGCAGAGCTTAACTTCTCCCATAATAAAACGGATGGCAAAGAAACCCTGAAAACTCTTTCCAGATAGTCTCTCTGCGGTTTCTGATTAATTTTCCTCTCAGAGACTCTAACTAGAAGAGACTAATATAAGATCATCAACATCCAATGTGTGAAGAAAGTAAGGTTCCCTTTATGGAAAATCCAATAGAGTTCAATAGCAAATAATTTTTCTAGTGACTTAACAACTGCTGTGGAATACAACAGATCAGTTATACTCCTGTTGTGGAGCTTTACGGGCTAGTTAAAAATTACCATGCATTCGTTTCCTGGGTAAATTTTGCAAAGCAGATCTGAAATCAATATGGATCCACTAACATTAATAGGATTATGTAAATTTACCCCAAAAGAGGATCTAGCCCATGTGTGTTCAGAGTAATTTGACCACAAATTGGTGCAAATGTCTATTAGCTTTAACAACTGTTAAATTCTACATCACTTTCCCATTTTGACCTTACATGCTTTGTTGTTTTGTTTTTTTAACAGGGAAACACTCCTTTTGCCATGTGGTCCAGCCATTATCCACAGTATTCTCTGCTTATTTCACCATCATGTAACACTCTCCTCTTCTGGGAACTAGATGACACAGTGACATATGAATGTTGCTCACAGTGCAACATGAATTTCTGCTGATTTTTCTGGCACAGTACAACAGGGGCTAGCCAGGGCAGCCTCCAGCATAAAACATCTGCTTGGCAGCCTTGTTTGACTTCCAAAATCCTCTGTAAAGGCCAACCTGCATGTAACTGGCACAGAGCAACTCTCTTTGGGTTCCCACGCCGAGGCAAATCCTTCAATGGAGTCCCTGGTATTTCCAAGTGAATATTTCAAACTGCTACCTCCTTCCCGAATTTTTACTACTTTGGACGCTCCTATTGAGCATACCACAGGTCAGCCTACAGCCATCTGGGTATACATTTGAAAGATGTCTGAATAAAGTGATTAAGAAATACAAATCAATATATACCATCCAGCAACCTAAAAATGTGTCATTTCTAGTAAGGTCCTTAATTAAGAAGGAATTTTGCAAGGAGTCATCAACCTTCAAAAATCACATCCAGGAGGACAACTCATGATCTACCTTAATTTAACTTCATTTTACAGGTTTACAACAGTCTGTAAGATGTCTAGAACCCACAATTTTAAACAATGAGCCTGACTTTCCAGGAGTTAAATGCACAAAAGGCTTGTTGCCATTTTATGAGGCTCTCTATTGGGTCCTTGTTGGCTTTTATGTGTCTTCTTTCCTTTAACTGCAGTGTGTCTAAGAACAGTTATGACCTGCTTAAAAATCTGCCCACTTTCAACCACATTTTCACCACACAGATGAGTTTGGTGAATTCCTCTAAAGTGATTAAAAAATCTTCTTTTTTCCCTGTGTAGGAGTAATTACTTTGCCAGACAGTCAATACTGTTGTCTTAACAAAAATCATACTTAAAGTTTGATTAGTGACTACTATTTCTGTAAGATTAAATAAGTCAACACTTCTTTACATTAAGAAGTCCCCACACTCAACTTTTTTTTTATTTGTGGTGAGGTAAAGGCATCTCCAGGAGAGGGGAAAAAGGAGTTACAACTTCTTCTCCTAAGATTGCAGGCTTTGAGTGTCTCCTGGCCAGCAAATGGGGCACCCTGCATGGGGCAAACCCACTGTATAGTTTGCCCCATGGCAGTTTCTCAGACAGCTGCCAAGATCCTCAGCTCTGCCACTCTTGTGCATTGTTTCTTGTCAACAGAAATCTCTTCTGCACTTAGAACCTTTGAAACAGGCAAGAAGGAAGTGAACTAAGTCTAACAAGAACAACAAATACACAAATTGGGGAACATTGCACATATTATTCTGATTTTAGAAGACAATGAGTGGGGATGTACTCAATGACAAGGTGCCATTGCACCCCTGCAGCATCCCAGCTCCTCAGAATTGCATTTAATGGAATGCTATGCCACCAATCACATGGCTCTGGGAAGATGGTAGAGTAGAAAATAGATGTGTGTGTGTGTGTATATATATATATATATATATACATATACATGGGGCTCAGCATGCCAGATGGCATTAAACTTCACACAAAGTGAAAGAGTCAGTGGCTGCCCTTCCTCCATACAGGCCAGGTGTCCCAAGAACTTCAAGCCAATGTACTTCATATGCTATTAGGAAGAACTGGAAGATGTAACATTTTCTTATGAATTCAAGTCAAATCTTTGATAGACAGCTACTTTGAAGAATGGTTAGAGTGAGCTGGAGACCTTCTCAACAATTCTCTGTGAGAATTGTTTGATAAGGCTTTTAGAATGCATAGCTCCAAGGAGACCTCACCAAGAATTCTTGAATGGAAAACCTACTGCACTCTCCTTCTTCAGCTGCCAAAAAGCAGGCAGTGAAGAAAATATGCCTTTTCCCATCAATAAGGTTAGCAAGTCCTCTTGCCTGAGACAGTGTGAGTAGCCCACAGTTGTTAAAAATTTGTGTCTTTGTTTTCAGAACCTCTGACAGCATGAAGAATTGAGATTCATATTAAAGTTCCATAAAAATAGTCTAAAATAATGTTCATGGCAGAGAAAATAATGTTCATGGCAGAGAAAATAGGACAACAGTTTCCCGGATTGGGTACAGAGAAAGGCAGAAGAGTGAGTCAAATAAAAGCTAGGGTTTTTAAGCTGTGAAGATCTAATTTTGCAAATCCACTCTAGTAAGTTAAGAGCAGAAGGAGCAGTAAGGGAATGAACGACAGAAAGAACTGACTTTCGTTTCGGAAGATAGCTAAATGGAAAAGGGCTTCAATGTGTGACCCAAGCAAAGAAGTTAAGCAGTGCAGACTTGGAAATTAAAGACTGTGTGGAAAAATGGATGAATGGAAAACACTTTCATAAAAGAACCTGCATATAAAACTTCTAGCCACTGATGCCTCAGTTACTACCAGTGTCTGGAAAATGGGATTTTTTTACCACTTTCTGCTTCTTGTGGAACTTTAATAATACAAAAATCTAGTCTGTATTTTTCAAAACTCTAAATATAGGATGGGATAATGTTCTCTGTCAGAGAGCCTTTTTTGATTGAGGAAGAAATGCAAGCGTAAGATGAACCATTCAGTATTGCAGAAATATCTGTATTTGAAGCACAGAGCCCAATCTAGATCTGCTTACAGTTCAAACCCACAACAAAGTCAGTGGAATTTTTGAACACCTAAAAACGTATGTAGCGATTGAGCATAATGTAATGATTGAATGTCAGCCTTTGGTATTGTTGAATGGGTATTTCCCACAAATCCTGAACATGTTCCATTGCTGTTCCCATTTCCTGACAGGGAGAAGTAGCATAGATAATGGTGGGCCTCTCTGTGGAAAAGGGATTAGAACTCTTGGCAAATCAAGGTACATTCATCTGGTTTACCCCCCTCACACATGGTTCAGTACCCAGAAATTATTTGTACCAGTTCAGTTTCTCTAATTGCTTTCAGATCTCGGGTTAGTTAGTTTCACTAAAATTTATCTGTCCCCAGCAATTAGTTTGGTGCAGAACTCACTTCTGTTTTAGATTTCCAGGGAAAGAAAGAAAACAAGTATTATGTCTCAGTTCCTTTGGTCAGAAAATTACCCTAAGTATACATTCAGTTTAAACTGCCTGAAAGGAAAGAAGAAACTTTTCCTTGACACAGATGAATGTAATGTTGTAATCTAACAACTAGAAACTGAATGAATGTGCATGTAATTTTAGATCCCAAATCAAATACTGAACAAAAAAATATTCTCAGAGTCCTTTCATTATCTGAAAATAAAAGAAAAAAAAAAAAAAACCAGCTCTCATGAATAAGTAATTATTTTAATTTTAATGCCACACTTAGTGGCCTGACTGCAAATCCCCTACATTGGAGTCTGTTCTTAGCTGGTTTGGAAAAACAAAAAAAAATTAAAAATCAGCATAAATCGCTTTAAAGCAATTGCACATATAGATGAATCCTCTGAAAACTAAAGACTTTCGAGATGAAATAACTAGAGGCTCTCCTTGCAGTGTTACTCCGGCGATATCTAGAGGGTGGAAATCGCTGCTAGAGCTCTTGAAGGATCGCATGCCATCGCCCACGACATGTGCACAGCGCCTTCCATCTGTTTTGTCGAGTTCACACCGTAGTCCGCTCTCGCAGCTTGTCCGTTCGCTCTCGCAGCTTGTCCGTTCGAGCCCCAGTGCTCTGAGGTCAGGGAGACACGGGGAACCGCCCCACGGGCGCCAAGGGCCAGACCCACGTGCGGGCCGAATCCCAGGCGGCCGCACTCGCGGCGGATCCTGAGCGCCGCACAGCCCCAGCCAGGTCTCCGAGCTGCGCATCTCCAGCACCTTCCGCTCTCGGGGCCGCTGTCCTGCGGCGGCGGCAGCACCAGGGCGGGGAGAATTCGCGGGAGCCAGGATGAGCGGCTTCAGAGTGGTCCACAAAGCAGCCCTCGCAATGCCCCGCTGCTCTGGGGCCGGGACGGGGAGATTACCAGCTGTGGCTGCAGAGGACCGCGGCGCAGGGGCCGGGGAGAGGGCTTTAATGTATTAGCACTTGCTCCTGCTCCTCGTTGAATCGGCTCCGAGACAGGGATGAGCGTTGCGAGCGACCACCGATGCAGGAGCGGAGGGAAGTGGAAAGACGAGAGCACGGCCGAGACCAGAGCCAGCCCTACTCCCCGGTCCCATCAGGGTCACGAGGGCTACTCCCGGGGGATACGGCCAGACCCGGCTCCGCGCCCTTTGGCCGGCGGCAGCACACGCGGAACCCCGCCGCAACTCCAGGCTCCATAGCAGCCGTTGCTACAAGCTCCCGCAGCCCGCCAAGGAGCTGCATATTCCCCGAGGGCTACGGCCGATTGCCTGGAACCCTGCCGCCGCCGGCGGTCAGGATTACACTGGCTGTCCTTGGGCGCCTTCGCATCCCCCGCTGCCCCTCCACGACCCGCGGGCGCGGAAACAACCGTGATGGCTGGAGACAGCGGCAGCTGCGTGGGGATGGGGGCAGAGGCCGGTGGCCGCGAGTCCCCTCCACATGCACCTGCTCGACATAAGCCCGGTAACGCTCGTCACGCGCTCCGCGCCGGAGGGACGGTGTCGCTGGCAGCAGCGTCGCCGGCAGCAGCGTCGCCGGTAGAGAGCGCTGGAAGGAAGAACGCACCACTCCCCCCCAACCCCCGCCACTACACGCACACCCGCCCCAGCACACAGCAACCCAACCCTGCCTCCGTCAGCCCCCCCTTGTCCGGGGCTCGGCGACCCCCGCCTCCCCATGAGGTTCCGAAGTCCCACCCTTCGCCCGACCGCCGCGCCCCCCCTGGGGCACGTGCCCCATCCGTCGTGGCGGGCGGTGCGAGAAGAGGGGCGGGGCGCGGGGCGCGCCCGTCCCCCGCCTTAGTCCAGTCCGGGCTTTGTCTCCGCCTCCGCCGGTGAAGCCGCGTCCCAAGGGCCGGGAGGCGGGCGCGGAGGGGAGGCAGGGCAGCGGCAGCCAGCGGCAGCCAGCGGGGGACGGCGGCTGACGAGTCCTCGCCGCGCACAGTCCAATGCCCGGCAGCTCGGGGCAAGGAGCGACTGTGCTTTCCTGCCGTGGCACGGCGAGTGCCTCCAGCCTAGGAGTTTTCCTGAAGCAGCCGTCACACCGGGAGCACTTTTGATAGAGAGGGAGCAGGAGGAGAACCCGAAATGACTTACCTCCCGAGGCGCGACTGAAGGGGACTTAACTGAAGTGGAACCGTAGTGGAATTTGGGTCTGGAGAGGAGTTGCTAACGCCTTCTTCGTTTTTTTTTTTTTTTTTCCTTTTTTTTCTTTTTTTTTCTTTTTTTTTTTTCTCTTCCTTGTGCCCTCCCTTCTTTTCGCCCATCATTGGAAATGAACAAATTGCATTTGCAATTCAGAAAGTAGAAATATTAAATACTCCATCCCCCAGGAAGCACACATGTAGTAATGACAAAGGATTGCAAAGGAGAGAGTGGCTCCAGTTTCCCAGAGAGATCCCCTTAAATGGATTACTAAATGGGACACTACATCAGCTAGTTCTGTCCTCTAGCTGCCTAGATACATGCACCGAAAAGGTACAGTACTACCCCGTCCGTATCCCCTACCTGGTGTTTCGGGGTTGCTTGGAAAGGATGGCTCCCGGGTTGCCCCGACTGACTCGGGAGGACCGAGGATGGTGTGTGGTTTAAGGCTTGATGCTGCTGTCTGTCTCGACGGCGTTTGCAGCGCCTGGGGAGGAGAACAGCCGCTGGCAAGTGCACAGGCTGCGCTTGCTGTTGCCACTTTACAGGCATCTCGAGGCTTCGCTTTTTCTGTTTTTAACCCCACTGACATACACAGAGAACTGTTTGATGTGTTAGTTTTCCTCCCTAGCCCCTTGGCACGGTTTGCATGCGTGGTACTCGGGCTCCTCTCCGCCTCCCCAGCTCCGAGCCCAGCTTGCAGCGGGCCGGCACCAGGAAGGGGGTCGCGCCCGCTGGGGCGCTGCAGGGAGTTGGGCGGCCGCGGGACGCCGCCGCCGGGTCTGAGGCTGGTGCCCACTCACTCTGGGGCCGCCCAGCATCGTGTGGAGCTGGGTTGCTGACGGGGGTTGGGGGGTGTTTTGGCGTCTTTGTTATGGGGACAATGTGGGCACTCGGTGGAGAGGCGTAACCCCACGGTCTACGCGGTTCCATGCCGGATAGTCGGCTTGTGCTCGATTTCTTTATTTTATCTGTTTTTTTCAAGGCTGGGGTTGCGTTTTGAGGAAAGGGGCCAGGAACCGATGAAACTTACTCCGCGGCGCAGCCCCGGGCTTTGTTCGCGATCGTGGGCTGGGGCCACGGGCTTCTCTCCCCGTTGACAGCGGCCACCTTCTCCTCCGCCCGGCCCCGGAGGAGGGGGGCTGCCGGCTGCACTCCCGCAGCCCCGGGGAGAAAGGTGGTTCTCGGGAAGGGCTGCTCCCCGCCCCTTTATGCCGGGCGCCGACAGTATCTCCTCGCGGGCCGGTGGCAGTGCCGGCAGCTTCTGCCTGGATGGTGAGCGCAGGCCGGCGGGCTGGCCGCCGGCGGGCTGGCCTCCGGCGGCGAGCCCGGGGAAGACCAGACCCCTCCGAGCTGCTTGCCGGGCCAGGGGCATCGCGGGGCAGTCCGGCTCCTGCTGCCTGTGCTCGCGCCCCAGCCCTGCTGCTCCTGAAGCCCCTGTCCTCCCTCCGGCCCGGTGGGAGCCAGGGGAAGCGGCGGAAAAGAGAAAGTTTTTCTAAGGGGGAATAACAAGGCCGACCGGCACAAAGGAGTTGCTGTTCGGCCAGCCTTCCCTGAGGCACTGAGGGCTGGCGGCGCGGCGGCGCGGAGCCTCGGGCCTGGCGGCGGGGCGCTGGGAAGCCGGGCGGGGGCCCGAAACGGGGGCGCTTTCATGCCTCTGATGCTGCAGTGGGGTCGGGATGCCGAGAAGGGGAAGGATTTCTCCCTAGGCACAGATATACCGCATACTCCTGCCTGCACGGGCAGAGAAGGCTCTAGGCTGAGGGAAAGGTGCTTTAGGAGTCGTGGCTGCTGCTCCACATGAGCTGGAGCCCGCGGGTCTTCCCCGCCCCGCCCCGGGCTCTGCTTTTGCCAGCGATGCGTTGGGGACGCGGAGCCGAGACCCAGGGAGGGCGGTGGCGCCTCAGGCAGCCCGGCCGGCCGGCTTGGGGTCAGTACCGCCCCGCCGCCGAAAAGGGAGGCAAAAAGTTTGGGTCTCCATCACGCGTGGAGAAACTACCTGTTTCTTGTGAGGGCTCGACCATCCCACCGCCCCTTCCTTCCTTCCTGCCCGAGGGAGGCGTTTCCCGGGGGTGGCTCCCGAAGGTGCGGGTGGGGATCTGGCGGGGAAAGCGGGGCTGAGCTGCAGCGCGGTTATCTGGAGCAGAGATGCCCTCCTGGCCGCCGCTTCTCCTGCCTGGCTCTTCCCAGGGTGAGTCGCGAGGCAGTAACTGCTGGATTTTTCTTGGGCAAATGGCTCTGTCTTTCTAACCGTGAGCGCTCGCTCAGCGGGAAATTTTCTCTCCAAAGGTAATTGCAGCTTTTGAAGTTTGTAAACATGTGCGCCTGTGCCAAGCGTCCGTGTGGCGCGTATCTCTAAGCTGCTGTGGACAAAAGATTATGTCTCTGGTAGAACGGCACAACTGCAGGCTGTGGTCTGCCCCGTGGTACATTGTGTAAGACGCTAATTCCTGACTCTGCAAGGTGAATGCTTAATTATCCAAAGGAGCACACACGGCTTGCAGGTGTTATAAATACCGAAGAGTTCAAAGTCTACAACCATTTTCTGTCACAGGGCTGCGTGAGGTGGCTTATTATTTGGCACAGATTCTGCTAACTTGTGTTTAGTATCATCCACCAAGGATACTATTTATTAAGCTAACCTCAAAGATAGTAGCTAGAGGCTATTATACTAGTAGCTACTGTTCTCCCGCTGCCTTTACAAAAACTAGTGCAGTGACTGCTTTTGGTTTTCATTTAATTTAAGTATCACGCAGTGAGCCGTTCTCATCCAAGTAATCTTTACTTGGCAGGTAAATCTTTTTGGCATGAGCATGAGAAAGTCCAGCAGTCAGACTCTTCTAATCACAGAACTCACAGAGATTTTGAGGGGTCTGTGACATTTCTCTCAGTAAGATTTATGCAGCTGTTAGAACGTTCAGGGCTTCCTTTGTTGTTTGTTTTCGGACCAGAAAAGCAAAATGATCTCCCTCTGGTTATCTGCTGAGGTTTCTTGTTTTGTTTTTTTGGGAGGCTTTTTTGTTTGTTTTGTTTTTAATGAGGCTAGTGTAGTATATGGTGAGGAAATGTGGGTCTGCTCCAGCAAACGCCTTTCTTCGTGGAATTGCCTCATACATGGTTGATAGCAAACCTTAGCTTCAGTAAGATCAGAAAGGTTTGTCACTCTTAAAAAAGTATAGTTGCCAAGGCTGTCTAGGATATAATTTTATCCAAAAGGAACCCATTTTAAATATGGCAGCTTCCCTAAGGTGTAAGACAAAGAGAATATATACTAACTCTCTGAGCTGAACAATTTCCTATGCATGGAAAGGCTGATTTCTGTTCTCTACCACTCTTTACTGGAGAAAATCTCTGTCTTCTATGAAAATTTAGTTCATTAGCAGATGCCCGATTCAGGTTTCTTCCTGAATTCTAAATGAATTTTAAAATAGCAAGTAATACTGTATAAAGTATAGTTGCAGCATTTACTTTTCATGTAGTAGGAATCAAATGCTTAAAGCATGGGTGAATACTTTTAGGGAAGATGAATCATACAGTCACAAATGTCCTATGTATTGTCAATTAGTCAATATTAAAACTGTATTCTTACTCAATGGAAAAAATCAACCTTATCAACTGAACTCATGCTACTGGAAGCCAAAAATAATTGGGCCCTAACATTTGTAGGAAATACAACTAGCTAACATCTCTAGCTAGTTGAAGATAAAAGTGAATATTAATGTAGACCCTCTCTTAATGTTTGTAAATAGATGATCAGAGTTACTAGAGTTTAAGACTGAAGAAGGATGCAGGTCGGGCTTAGGATGAGGAGTTGCCTTCACTGAAATAAAAAGAAAAAAACCTAAAGAAAGAAGAAAAGGAGAGAGATCAAATTAATGACCTGTGATAAATCCAGACAAGAACTGTTTGCATTAAAAAGGAAGTAGGTGATTGTGAACTTGCTTGTGCATGTTTTGTGAAGGGAAGGGGAAATTTGTCATCTTGTTTTGAAGAGCCTTACATAAATACACATGAAAGGAGTTCACATGGTTTACAGCAGGGGAGAAATAAAATGTTTTAGGATTAAATTGACCTAGGCTAATACATGCCTTGCATCCAACTTGTTTGCAAAAACACATTGTTACACTACCCAAACAAATCGTTTTGTGCGTAGAACCTGATTCCCATGCACTGTGGTAGGGTGCTGAAAACAACAACTGGGTAGATTCTGGAAAACAATGTTGAACTACATTAGATGCAGCATATGCTAGAGAAAAGTTGAACCATGCTAAACCAGAAGTTTTCACTATCCTAATTCAACACAGATGCTACAGTATTTTACCTTCCACTATTCATTTATTACAGAGGTAAGTCTTTAGACTTTATCCTACCCATTCTCATTCACCCAAGTAAGCTTTGTTCACCCAGTGAAGCCTTGCTTGCCTGAATAGTTGTTGGAGAGTAAAGTGAAATGCTGAAAAATTACTCAAATAGGGATTTTTTTCATGTTTAGGCCCCAGCTTGAAAATACTTGGCAAAGACCTGAAGCAGTGGTGAGAGTACATTCACACTGCGTTGACCTTCAGTGTTAAGTCAGACCAAGGTCTGTGTGTTGTGAGGCAAGTCACATCTGACAAATTGTGACAAGCTTTGTCTTAACAGAGGTACAGAAAAATAGGAGGAATAAGCAGTGCTTTGTATTGATGACCACTTGAGCATTTTATACTCATTAATTCTTTTTATCAGGATTACTCTGAGGTGGACAAGGCATGCACAGAGATCATTTTTGTGGCAAAATACAGTCACTAGTAGCATGGGGTCCAGCTGATGATCAACAGCATACAGCAACCAGGAATGATCTTCAAAAGCAAAAGCAAGCAGCTGGGGTAAAGCTTGGGCCTGAGCCTGACATCTCTCTGTAGGAATATTTTTATTTTTGTTCCATCACACCAGTTTCTTGGATGAGGAACAGTTTAGATGTGCATAGGATATGTGAAGGCCTAAGAAGACTTCCCCAGCTCAATGCAAATCTGTCACACTGGATTTTGCATGTCTTTATTTTCTTTATCTGCTGTCTTGTTAGGCAACTAAACCATGACTTGTGGTCGCAGACATAACTAGATGTTCATGTATTTACAGTGTTAGATCTTTAACTGCACATGGCAAATGATGGTTTGGCTTTGGGTCTTGATTACAACATGGCAAGTATGGCAGCAGAGCTTCAAGACACTGTTTTAAGATTTAAAGGGAAGAGTGCCACCTACTGTGCTGTAATTATACATATTCCATGTCCTGCCTGTTCTCTGGAATTCCCAAGTTGCTTGTTTGCCTATCCCATTTCAGCAGCTGGAAGATGTGAGGGGATTCAAAATTAAATGTGGTATGGGAACTGAGGGAGGATTTTAAAAAAAGGAAGAAAAGAGATATGCACCTATAACATAAGTCTGTTCTGGCAGTATTAGAAGGGGTTCATTGAAAGACAGGCATAGAAATATTTGCAGTTTTTGTCGCTTCAAACTTAAAAAGGCCATTGGAAATGGGAAAGGAGATGCAAAATCTGTGTCTGCCCCCATACAATAATCATATTCTCAGCTTTCATAGACCAGGTGAACATTAATGGGAATGCCGGATTTATGCCCTCTGAAATCTTAAGTTTAGATCTATCTATAGTTTCATTAAAAAAAAAAAAGAAACTTTCAAAAAAGGAAGAGCATTACAAGAAAAACCCACTAAAAACATTAATTATCCTGTAATTTGCTGCAAAACCTCTTGAAGTCTTTCCCAGTATAGAACTGTAGTTATTTATTAGCCAGAAGGAGGGATATACTATCGTCAGTGTGAGCAGAGTCCTTTTTTTATGAAAGGGATTTTTCCCCAAGCCCTAGAATGTTTCTTCAGGGGCTGAAATAGAGATGTAAAATGAAGTAGATGAACCAGCTATTAACAGAGCTGCCAGTTGCTACATCTCTAGAGTGAAGACATATGGTAATTCACTACATTCAGTGATGACCTTTTCTTTAAAAGTATTGTTAATAATAGGCATTCCTATATAGAGTATTTATACTAGATACTTGAAATTCACATGTCATGGACTATCCTATGACATTTTTTATTTTATTTTTTTTTAGCTACTGACAAAACTGCTTCCAAGAAACACTCAGTAGAAATGCAGTTTTATAACACTCATGCATTGCTAAAGTAAGAGTCTCTGTGGCCAGATGCCCAGTGTTGCAGCACATCATACAACAACAACAGCATGGGTGCTGTTCTCGGTGTGGGAACTGTTTGGCTCCTTCTCCATCACCCTCCCCAGTTAAAACCATGCCTTGACTGCAGAGTTATACCTTTTGTGTGATACGGGCCAAAAAAAGCATTCCCTTGCTTTCATGAATCTCTGTGGCCAGTTGCCTTAAGTGAAAACTTTATCAAAATGGAAAGAAATTATATTTTTGTTATACCTTTTCACCTTAGTCTGAGACCATCTAATGGATGAGGGCTATAATACTAGCATTTTTACTGGACATAATAGTGGAAGTTTGATTAGTTTTAAGAAAAAGGAATTCCTAACCCTAATCAATTTTGCAGTGACCCTAATAATTGATTTACAGGGCCTTCTAGTAATGAAAATGTGTAGAGTATATAATAGATACGGTCAGATGTTCCAGTTCATCAGACAGAAAGAGTACTGTCTCATATGAATCTCCAACACAATGGGAGAAAACTGTGTCCAAATATATTCCTGACTACAGCAAACATTATTTCTACTTTCTTATCTCTGTCTGCTCAGCTTTACTCAGATGTTCTCTATATTGAGTATTCCTATGTATGACTTTGATAGTCAGACATGAAGTCTGCTATGTTGGTTCCTTCTCCATTGTTCATGAACATTTATCCATTACTTGCAGTCAATGCAGCCATTCATTGAAATGTTAATGAGAATTTTAACAGTTTATAGTTCTAGAGTAATTTTTCTTTTTCTTTCTTCAGCAGTTAAAAAATTGCTGATTTGTTAGTGCCCTTTGAGATCTACTTTTTATTGGTAGATTGAGGTGGATTCTAAGTTAATTCCTCCTACATTCCTGAATTATGGCCTAGCTAGGCACTGTCGCTGGGATCTTCATCTATTAATCATGGAAGCTGCTTTCTTATTCGGTTGCCATAGTTTCAGTGCCTCAGATAGTGTTGGGGTGCCTTGGGAAAGGCTTGAGATATACTCGGACTTGCAAGCATTGCAGTTATTTTGGCAGTAGAGGAGCTCTGAAGGAACAGAGAACAGCATCCAACATTATTTAGAGTTGGATTAAAAGAGGAAACTTCTGCATATGTCTCTCTGGACCTTGTTATGTGAACATCCAGCTGATACTTACTCCCAAGATTTGCTTTTTGTTTTGTCTTGCTGGTAAAACTGTGCACTTCAGAGACAAATGGCTACCTTTATCCATTGCAAGAGCAAAAAAGGCCTTTCATTAGTTCTGCTGATAAATGGTTGAGTAAATTAGGGCATTTAGGGTTTCCTAAGAAATTCAGGTAATTTGTTTTACATTCTCTTTTAACCTAGCTACATACAGCATGACATCATTTTTGAGACCGAGTTAATGTTTATTGTTACCTTAACTTCAATAAAATGACAATAAGTACTCTTTTGTTAGCTGCAGAGCAGCTTGAATTACAAAGTAGAAAAGGGGAAATAAACTTTTTTTTTTCCTGACAGAACCAGTGATCTTTCTCCATTGTGTTAGCATTGGCAGTATTTTTTTTTAATGTTTCAGTATCTGTTCACAAATTCAGCATTAAATTAAATTAAATACATACTTTAAGAAATGTGGAGCTGTGAGTAGTCAGAAATGTTTTTTTTTTAACAAATGAGAAAAATGGGAAAGTAGCTGGAAGACTATCTTGCCAATGTAATGCTGAATATTAATTGTTTCGTGAGTTGTGCTTGATAGGAAATAATGCACAAATATCTTTCATTAAGTAAGTCATGATCTCCTTTTCCTTTTGAGAAAAAGAATTCATTACTTCTGTGTGAACAGGAGTGAGGCATATCTTTCAGCAGGTACTTAAATCCCATTTCTTTTGTACTATACATTACCATGTCTCCAGAATTAAGTGGTTTTCCCCCAGTTCAAATAAAGGAATTTCGTTCTTGCACACATAAGCTTGATACATATTTTCTGTTAAAAAAAAAGAAAAGAAGGAAAAAAAACCTTTGAATAATCACATCAAGCAAAGAATCACATTAAAAGCGGAGCAGTTTAATAATTCAGTATAATTGGAACTAATCTGGAAAAATAACCACCTTTTTACTTTCAGATAGTTAGCTTGCATTCAGAGATAAGTTTTGAAACACCAGTTTGGGACTTCCCAATCTTGTCAGTTTTTCAAGTGAGATCCACAAGCAAATTGAGAACATGTGCCTGTTGATTGTAACCCACCTTTAGGAGTCCTACCAACTGAGCCAATTGAAGTCCAGAAGTTTCACATGAATTTTAAAGATGGCAAAGCACAGAAATGCACAGAATGCACAGAAAAATCTGTATTTGTAATTTTATATTCTGACATAGTATGGAAGTTGCAGTTTTATAGTCAGGCTTTTGCATACTCTGTTGTAAATGCATATTTTGCATAAAATCAGTCCCAGCCTTTTTCCTGTTAAAGTCACATTGTGCACGTATCAAGCAGATTGACACTCTGACAGAACAAAATGATATGTTCTGGTCATTTTTTAGTTCCTTTTGGAAGGGAGCTGGTGATTGCATAAGGAAATAGTTACAGTGGAAAAATATTATAGGTCAAAAGCTGTAGATGTACAAATTCAATTGTGTTTTTGTTCTTAGAATGTATTGTACTCCACGTAGTTTTAGGTTAGGTGTAGAACCACTTTGCAGTTCTGAAAGGTAAATTTGTATTTTCTCTAACATTAATTAATCATTAAGTGAGTGATAGGTGGATGTATTGTCAGTATAGAAAACTGAGTCCTGTTCCTATTGGAGAGTAAAAAAGAGTATCTGCTGAGCACCTCAGCAACAAGTCTTTACTCCATTTATAATTCAGTATAGTTATTTCAGTTTATTTATGGTTGGTCATAAAAGTTCTGCATCCACAAGTAGCTTAATTTTAGCATCAAGATGCACTATTCTTGTCAAGGAAAGAAAATAATTTCTGGGAAAGTAATTGTTATGTCTTTGTAGCAACGTTACAGTGTTTGCAAATCTTGCACATGCTGCGTATCATCTTACTTCCTGATTATTCTTCTAAGGCTAAAGCTTGTTTTGGACTGCTTGCTCATGAAGGGACCTGAAAGAAAGGAAAGTTATCCCTCACTCCTTCTCAGACTTCCTTTTTACTTGCAGCTGGTCCTGGGAGTAGGCAGAGTACATCCCTGCCCACTGGTGCTTTGGAACAGATGCATGGCGAGGAGAGAGAGGGTTGGCCAGATCCCTGGCCGCTGGCCCTGGGCCTGTAGGGGAAATGCTGTGATTGCAGTCAGGATGGGCTAGCAGGATACTACTGCATCCTGTCCCAAAATGCCAGAGCATGGAAAAAGATAGGATGGGATGCCTTTGTGCCATCTGGAGCATCTTTTCTGCTACTTGCTCTGTAGGCAGGCTACAGCCCAGTGTTCATCACCTGATGGCAAAGCAGAATCTGAGTCCCATAGGATTATCTTTCTTGAGTTTGCACCATGAGTGTGGCTCAATGCAGCCTGATATTTGAATCAAAATGCCCTTTTTTAATATATAGAGAGTATCACAGGCTTTTTAACTGCAATTTTGAACCTTGGATCATAATATTTTTAGTAGTGGCTTGTCATCGTAGGTCTCTGACGAAAGAAGGCCATTGTATATTAAATAAACTTTTGAAGTTAGTTTTCTGTATGAACAGAATTGGGTGCTGTGTGCATAAACTTCTAATAGTGTTCAACTCATTCCACTTACAAATTATTTGAACTTACTAATTACAAATGCATAGCTTTTGCAATTACAAATTACTTATCCATACCATTTTAGACAGAAATGATCGCAGTTTAATTGAATTTTTAAATTTGCTGTAGCTTGTTAATAGGGAGGGGATTATATAACATATTTTGATTTTGAAAACTGTGTTCATGTAGTACCTGTATTTTATATAAATACATTGTGCAGATTTTGTTTGTTTGTTCTTGGAAAGGAATGAAAGAGGAGAGCCTTTTCAGGTTTCACAAAGAGGTAAGAAGACTTAACTTCTTTCTTGTGATTCTTTGGGATGCCTTTTTTTTTTTTCCTCAATGAAATTATTCTTGAATTTGAACAGGAATTTGGTTTTCTTTAAAAAGAAATTAAGAACTGAATCCTTAAAGAGCTGTTGTGGGAAGAGGAAGGTCCAGTTGCATGAGTTGCTACACTTTCTCATTATTATCTGCAAGGTGTTTCCTTTTAATTCTGTTGTAAGGAAGTTCAACATGTTCAGATACACTGATTAATTCCGTCACGAGACGCTTATATTGTAGGGTGGTGTCATCTTTTTTGCTTTATCCTGTTCTAAGCATAAAACTTAGAGATACTGCCAGAACACTTCCTTTCCCAAGATAAAAACAAAACAAAACAAAACACTGCAGACAACACCAGACCAAAGCCGATTACCCTGTTCTTGTTCAACAACATGTATAGTCCAAAAGGCAGGTTTAGCTGTTGTGGAGCTAACCACCTAAAGGTGAAGGCTGGCATCTGGCTGACTGGGAGAATAATGCAGTTTTGATCTGCTAGAATGCTTTTCTTAGAGTACCACATACATGTGTTAAACTATCTGTAAGAGAAGAAGTTTGAAAGTAAAACACAAAGTGTAGAAAAGAGTAAGTTCTGTGCTGTACATATTCTAGTTCCTTTTCAGTGTGCCATTTACATTTTGACTAATTGTTTGTGTTCATCAGTGTCTGTCATAAGCTCTCTCATGTGTAGGTGACGTCTTGGAGGTAGTATCATCTGGAAAAAAACAAACCAAACCAAACCAACAAACAAAACCCCAAACAACCAAAGCCAAACCCAAATAGCACCTAGCTCAAATGAGAGAGATAATTCATCAAAGTCTTTTCTGTGGTTATTACTAAATGCAAGTGATATGCTGCAGAAGGGTGGAAAATGTAGACCACTAATGTTGGAGAAAGGGTCTGTGAGAATGCTTGCATTAATTTACCTTGAATAGCAAATCAGTTCTACAGACTCTTTTTTTTTTTTCATGTGATCATTAATCTGTTTTGGTTTGAAACAGATGAAAGAATTGTTATCACTGTGAAAGAAATATTGAAAATCTTAAAATCTTTTAAAAACCTGCAACACCTATACAGACACTTACACTGTTGTTTTTTTAAGAAGGCCTAATCCTGATCTCCTCCTTTGGGCCAGTCTGCAAAGATCCAATACCTGGATTTCCAGCTGTGAAGCTATATTCAAATTGGTTGCCTTAGATTGCATGAATATGTCATCAGAACGTTGCTCATGTAGATAAGTGTAGAGGAGCTGGGCTAAGGCACAAAATACCAGGATCTAACTGTTTGATCTGCTAACATCAAAAAGAAAAATGAGGGTAAAGTTTTGCTTTAGATTGCATGTCCATATTTATTTCACCAGAAGGGATTTGTCTAGTAAAGATAACCTGTGACTCATTCATATTGGTGACATAAACTGTGCTGACTTCAGTAGACCTGCTAATTGCTGAAACGTGAAAATTCTGGTGGATATTAACTCATAAGAAAATTAATATCCGGCATTGTACCATAAAAACATCTGTACATTGAACTGATATTTCAGCTTCAGAGAGTCTAGTACTAGAAATTTTTTAACAGTAAACCAGCAGAATGTGTTAGTAAGGGGGCTGGGGTGCTACTTTGCAGCTGTGCTGCCTACATCTAGACAACTATCATATGACAGCCTGCTCAAACAACTACCCCCATTTAAAAAACATGGTTGTGTAAGAACAAACACAACACATTTACCAAAATACACTTTAGGGGCGGGGGGAAGGGAGGACCTTAAAGATTTCAATGGATGGAGTATACTGAGAGGAAATCTGTTGCATTTTCTTTAGATTGCATGTCAAAGCCTGGAAAGAGGGCAGGTAATTTTTCTGGTTATTACATACTGGCTTTAGAAATTTCAAGAGAAAAATACCTTCCACCTTTTGACACAGTTTCTAAATGCAGGAGTTATACTGTAACAACAGTACGCTGTCTAGAGACACAGTAGAAGAGCTTGGTCACTTTTTTATTTTCGTTTTTGTTTTTGTTTTTTCCCTTTTTTTAAATATACTAGCACTGAGAAATGCTTCTGTTCTCAAGTTTTGTGACAGCCTCTTCAGCCGGGATACATAAGTGGTGAAAACGAAGGGAAATGCCCTGTTCGTTTTCCTTTGCATGTAGTCTGCCCTCTTGTGTTCCAGAATCTCAGTGCAGACTCTTCAGGCATCCAGATGATAGGGTGGTGAAAAACAGAACAAAACCAAGAGATGATGGACACAAGCCATGCTCCTCAAAGGCACAGATTTTGTCTGTGTGTGTTTGCTTGCTGTTTGCAGTATAAGAATCAATATCATTTTCAGCTTTCTTAAACAGAGACTTTGGAAAGTGGGTTAGCCAAACTGATGTGCAGAAAAGCTCTAGGAGTGAATTTGCAGCGATGGGTAAAGGCCATAATGCATATGATTAAAATGAGACATGCTGCCTACACAAGGAATTGCTAACAAGATTCTTTCACAGCTTTCATGTCTCAGCCCTGCTTTTACAGAAAATAAATTCATGTTTAGTTTCAATGGTTGCAGCATTTTGCTCAGCCATACAGGATAGATAAGATAATCAAACTATACAAGTGCAACCAGTTGGACACAAAATAATACAATTTGTACTGAGCAGAAACAGTGGCTGGGCATATTAGCAAAATGGTGTCCCAGGTTAACATTTGCGTGGTCTATTTTGAGCTCCTGTGCTGTTGCTGCTTAGTTCTTCAATAGTCACAGGGAGGGGAGGCTAAAAGCACAGTTGAAGTTAAGGCAAATGAGTTGGATGTTTCAGAGAAAAGGGAAGACAGGGATTTTGTGTCCATTAAAAATACTGTTTTCCCCTCCCTGTTCAAATAGTAGGGTAGAAATCGTTTCAAGCTGTTAAATAGTTTATGGCACTAGTTCTAGCACTTCCTCTTGCTCATATTAAGTATATTTTCTGTAACTCAAATGAACATTTAAATACTCTCCAAAGTTTAAAAAGCTTCCAGAATTTAGAATTATATAAAGTTTTTGTAATACACAGATAAATAGAATGCAACAGCTATTTGTTGTTCCAGTGTTTAGAAGAATAAATAAATAGTAATTCTAGTAATTCCTTAGTTTGAAAGTGACTCAGAAGTCAGCTAGAAATGTGACTGACCCATAAATCTAAGGCTATTTTATTTTTCAAGTTTTTTAACTTACTGAGAAAGTTTGTATCTGGATGTGGATTTTGCCTCAGGTTAGTCCCATGTGAAATCAGTGCTTCTTCTAAACCATTTAATTTGTGTCCTGCTTGAGACACAACATCTTTCAGCCTTCATTTCATTATCAATAGTCATATTATGGATATGGAACAAGTGACATGCAGATTCTGGAAGTGGTTCTTTCAGCTCTTTAAGAGTTACTTTTGTGTTAAGGATACAAGTCTAAGTGCTCCAGTCTTATCAAAAATGATTTACAGGGATTATCATGTTTTAGGATTGTTTGTTTGTTTGTTTACTTCAAATCAAGATCCCCATAGAGAGAGTTTTATATGTTTTGGAGTAATTTTGCTCCCACTCCTGTGGGTCTCTTGAGATCCACACAGGCTGAGAAATCAGCAGTAGGGCACAGCTGGGTGATCAAGACATCTATGCTCACATGCTGATTTTGGGACTCCTGACTTTCCTGTGGCTTTAAATTTGCTGTATCTGTTTTGCTGGGGTACAGTGGACTCCCATCTGGGGAAAACCTTTCTGAAAAGGTGGCATGTTTGTATTTGCATCCTGACGTTGCTTTATGAATAGATGCCTGCTTCTGACCCCGTTTCAGACCTTTGGCGTCTGCACAATCCATGCCTTAGTCATATATGCAAGCCTGTAGGTGGTTTTAGGCAGAGACTTGATTAGAAAGCTGCTGTGAGTAGAAGGGCGGCGATACACTCACACAAAAAAGCACTCAGTTCTTCAATCTCAGCTGATCAGATCTCACTTTTTTCTTTTTTTTAAGTGAGTTTTGTGTGTTTAAAATGTGTCACGACTAATATGTCTGGAGATTTAGAGGAGAAACAACTCAAACACAAACATAAATAAATCAGACATGTAGAAAGAATTATGGAAGACACCAAACTTTCTTTTCCAGAGTGCATCATGAAGGTGATGCACTAGCAATGCATTGGTGATGCACAGAAATTTGTCTGCAAATAAATAAATATATTTCACACCTGTTACATGCTGGTAAACCAGACATTTTTAGGCACTTGGGTTTTTTATATTTCTACTTTGTGCGAGCTACTAACTTCAGGTTTGGAGAAGTTAAGACTGAAAGCCTCCATTTCTTCTCTATACAAACCACAGACTCTGTAAGCATCTGTCCCAAGGCCATCTCAATACTGACTGATGAAGCCTGAAAAATAGGGAGCTTGTACATTAGAAAGGGCACTGGATTTTCAGTGCAGCCAACACAAGGTGATGTAAAGACATGCAGAATTGTTTAATACCATCAAATCATTTTGCTGAGAGTGGTGTCTCAGTAGCCATGGCTGTGTAGGCATGTTGCCAGCTCCAGCTCAAGTCAATTCAGACAAGTAAAGGTGATTTCTGCAATACAGTGGTGAAACCAGTGGGGATGAAACATGATGCCACTGAGTGACAAAGCAGCTCATACTAACTAGACTGGTTGTCTTTTAAGAAAGAGGTGGGATAGTCCATGAAATACTGCTGTGATGGAACCTGTAATCTAGCAACATAGGCAGTATTTCCATTGACTTCAATGGATGTGTAACAACTACACTGTCTTCACCATGGCTCTATCATAGAAAATAGTAGGACATTTCTGTTTTAAATTCCATTGTGACTTTATGTTATAGTATGAGATATAAGAGGACTAAACATTTTTCTGGAACTTGCAAGACTAAATGGAAAATTAAGGATAAGATGTTTTCCTTAACTGCAGGGAAAATCCTCACTTTTTATCAGTTTAAATGAAACTCTCTTCTTGAATCCAGTACTTGATACTGATGCATATTTTCAGCGTGAACTCAGCAGGAAAAAGATGGGAAGCTGTGTTGTCCTGCTGAAGGATACACTGGAAGAGAATAAGTAATAAAGAATTTATCTACTTCAATATTTATGGTGTCTTTGAAGTGTTAATAACATTTGGGAAATATTATTGGAAAATATTTATATGTCAGGTTAATGCCTGCTAGGTTAGAGAGATTGCAATAAAGCTGTGAATAATTTGCAAATTTTTTTTTTTTGCCATAACAAAACCAGCAAGATGGTTCAAGTTGAGCTATCACTTTATCTTGACAGGATTTTTTTTTTTTTGACTGAAGCTTCACTCAAAATACTTTATCGAAGAGAAAGATGTTTTTAGTAAGTGCTTAGCAGTTAAGTTGAAGTCAAATTTATGGTGGCGTGTCAGTGCTTTTGATATGTGTAATCTTTTAAAGATACTGTCTTTGAAAAGATAACATCATGACTGAGTAAGTCAACAAGAAACCCAGAAATCTTGAAATTATGAGTGGATATAGCTGTGCTACCACACGGCTTTTGGGCAATCTCAATTACCCCCACAAGTGCTGGGACAAGCACAAGTAAGTAGAATAACTTAGAAGGAATAAGTGGTCATGAGGGAGCAAGGATGGTAGCTGTAATGTTAAGGCTAATGGATAGAAGGTTCCTAGAAACAGAAGAATTAAGGTAATGGTTATAGGTATGTATCTCTACAGAGAGCTAGCTGAAATGCCAAGGTATAGGAGGGGAGTGCTATATTCCATTGTACTGTCTACAAAGTGGCAGTATGCTGTGGGACGATTCTTTTCTGATGAGCTGTCACTGTCTATACAGGAAGCTTGGAGGGGAAAAAACAGATGGCACACAGGAGATGCAAGTGACATCGTTTGTGTTTCTGCCTGATTTCTTTACCCTTCATACAAAATTTGGTAGGTGGAGGAGGAAAAAGCCCAGATGGGACTCTCCTCCATCCCCACACCCTCCTCCTTGCTTGTGGAAATCTCACAAGACTCCTTCAACTTCTGTGACAAGCTATAGGTAGAGAAAATAAAAAGGTTTTTCATCATTGCTGAGCATCTCAAGTGATTGGCTTGGAAAAGTTTTTTTTCCTGGGGGGAAGAGAGATTGACACATAGAAATGCAGAGAGAAGGGGCACTGAAAATAAGTACAGTAAGCAATTTTATTGTAATAAATCTTGGGCAAAGAGGTGGAAAGAGGCTTTACAATCTGTGTTTTGAGGGAAGCTGCTAATGGTCTATATGATCTTCTTGTGTTCAAGCCAATGGTGAGCTGATATGTTTGCAGCCATAAGGGAAAGGCATTGGCATTACCCTTTGCAGCTGGCTGGTCAGTTGTCTGGAACAAGTTCATGGCTTTTGGCCAGTTTCCACTGAACTAGTAAAACTTCCTTTAGAAAAAAATCCCTGCACCTGGCACTGTTTAGGAAAATCGTCAGTAGCTGCAGCAGGAAAGCAAAAGCCGCTGCTCAACAGAGAGGTTACAATCCCAAAAAGTTAGATTTTGATATATTATACCTTTTTCTTAAAAAGTACCAACCCTTGAACAGAGGAGGGGTTTGTCTGTGGCAAAGGGAAAGGGAGAAGCTGGAAAGTGGAGGCAGAAGTCCTCCAGGTCTGTGCTGGACTCAAAACTCTTGCTGAGATGAGCAGGACTTGTCTGTGCAGACAGTGACTACAGGATAGGTCTTTGTAGTAGGGGAAGGATAACTTCAACACAAGGATCATCGTTTTAGGTGTGATTGGCATGCTGGTGGTGTAGCTGCTGATGTGCCAGGAGGCATGTGAAACTCAAAGCCGCTTTTCCAGCTCTGGACCTGGATGTTCACAGAGGAAAAGCCTACTGAGCTGGCTGCTGCAGAGTGAGCCAAGAGTGCAGTATGCTGGACGGGGAGTACCAGGAGGCAGGGCAGTGTGTGTGGTGGCTCTGCCTGCATCGTGATGAACGGTCTTAAAACTGAGTGTAAATAGAAAGCCCTGCTGCAAGTGAGCAGAAATTTTATAGCGGTTTCGAGGGATGAAATCAAACCTAAACTGCAAAGGAAATATTCTCTGCCGTATTCAAAGTTAGTGTACAGAACTTTTCAAATAAATGCTCTGTAAAAGTGATTTAATTCTGCTGTGATTATGAACTTCTGCAAACATGCTGTTTCACATTAGTCTCTTAAGTAATTTTGATTAGTTACAGCTGTGACTCATCAAGTCCCCCAAATTTTATTTTGTCAGTAGAAAAGAGTTGAAGAAATCCTCAAATTATTGTCAATGGAGGTTTTGGGTTTGTTTTGAGTGAAGATATGCTGGACAGTGTCCCAGCAGTAATTAGGTGGACACGCTTCTGCTTGGAGAGGCTACAGTGAACTGCCTTTAGTTCAAACAGTCTTTTCAGTTCCTGGAGCACTTTGTGAGTATTAGGTGCTGAATGCTGAGCAAGTGCTAAAATCTAAGTTATAAACAGTGCTGCTTAGTGACAGGCTGTTTGAATCCAGAAGCAGGCTGCCATGGCTGCATTGTGAATTTCAGCCCTCATGTCATGCAGACTGGGCACGCACGCTTGCCCTCTCCCACCCACACATATATCATCACGTATGTTCTCTGATAGTGGTGTTTATTTACCACCCATGTCTGTGTTGGTTTGTTCAAGGTGCAGTGCTCTGTGGGACAGGTCAGCACTTGGATGCTGAGGATGAGGGCTTTCTCATACACTCCTCCTCCTTCACACAGAAAACGTACTGGGTAAATGGAGCAAGGATGTGCTTTGCCATTGGTGCTCTGTGATATTGAATCCGTTGCTGGGCTTCCCACTGCAGATGCCAAATTTCACTTTATGGCAAGGTGTACTGCAGAGTTTACCTTCATTAGAGGACAGACTTTCCTGTCCCCAGATCTGCCATCTACTGCTATGGCTGCCAGCACTGGGCAGCTTTCTGCATGTGTGATTGCAACCTACGTGATGTGAGGAAGGGCTGCAGGCATAGTCTCCTATACAGCTCTTCTGCTAATGAGCTTGTCTGCTAATTAAATAGAAAGATAAAGTTGGCAATGTCTTTGATATTTATTCTCAGTGTTGACTTGTTTTAGAGTTTCAGGGTGGTCTTGAGGGAAGAGATTTGGTAAGCAAATGCTGAGTTTGTACTATGCTTTATCAACATTGAAATAAAGTTTGTAAAATAGTGTTTTGTTCCTTTTAAGCCAGATAATGCAATATAATTATATATATATATATATATATATATATAAATAAAAGCAAAGCTTAACTCAGACCAACCTTAATTTGGAAGCAGAAAAATCCATGAGGGAAAGGCCTTTTTGTGAAATTTATTAGTATTTCTCTGTATGCCACACATGCTTGGTGACATCTGTGATGAATGACAGTCAAAGGTTAAAAAGCATTTATTACACACTTTTGACCACCTAACGTGCACTTTGCTTCCTAAAGCTGTGTTGAGATTACTTTAACCGTTTCAGCCTTCTTGAACAGCTTCAGACAGCTGCCATTTTCTTAAAGAAAAAAAAAAAAGGGAGGCAAAAAAACCTCCAAACCCAAACAACAACAAAAAACAACACCCCAAACCAACCAGCAAATTAAACAAACAAAAAAGAAAATCCCAAACCAACCAACCAAAAAACCCCAGCCTGGTGTAGGAGAATTGCTCTTTTAACTAGCAAATGAAAAGTGTCCTATCTAGATGTACATTTGTCAAGGGTAAAGCTTTTTTTTTTTTTTTTCTGCTGAGGTAGGAAATAGGTTTAAAGCTGAGATCCTCTGATCTGGTAGAGTGAGAGGCAGATGGCTGGACCCCCAGGTGATTTCTCTCTGTTCACTCATTGTTCCCTATCAAGCATCAGTGCGCTGCAGTATAGAGAATGGGAGATTTCCATATCTCCAAGGAGAAAAGCACTACTTGCCTCCTAGTTGTGTGACTTACATAGGTATCAGAATGTGAAGCATTAATGCAGCTAAAAAAATCCAGACTGGGTCTTTCTGAGGTTAATAATTTTAATTTTATTTTTCTTCTTTCCCATTTCTATCTACTTCTGTAGATAGATGCTAGGTAGCTAAAGTGCTGAAGTTGGATAGTCACAAAAATATGTGAAAAATTGTACAAAGCCATGAGAGTTTGAATATGTGAAATGTTAAAATCTTTCAGTAAAGTTTCATGTGGGGACAGGCTGTGAGAGTTGGGTCAGTTCAGCCTGGAGAAGGCTCCAGTGAGACCTTATAGTAGCCTTCCAGTATCTAAAGGGGCCTACAAGAAAGCTAGGGAAGGACTTTTTACAAGGGATTGTAGTGACAGGGCAAGGGGGAATGGCTTTAAACTGGAAAAGGGTAGATATAGACTGGATGTTAGGAAGAAATTCTTTACAAGTGAGGGTGGTGAGACACTGGAACAAGTTTTCCAGGGAAACTGGTTGTTGCCCCTTCCCTGGCAGTGTTCGGAGTCAGATTGGACAGTGTCTTGAGCAGCCTGGTCTAGTGGAAGGAGTAGGTCTAGTCCCCGAGCAGGGACGTTGGAACTAAATGATCTTTAAGGTCCCTTCCAACCCAACCCATTCTATGATTCTGAGGAGGTTTGTTCATGATGGTTGCTAAAGATGAGATATGGGGTAGGTGGACTTCTGGTTGTAATGGCCAGTATGTCCATTCCAATGTTCTGATGGTGTGGAGAGTTTCAGATGTGTGGGTTGGTCTGCTGTTCAGCAGAAGAGTTACTGGTGGAGGTTTATATGCAAACTACATGAAAAAAAAAATGAAAAAAACCCAAAAGTGACTACTCCAGCTCTTTGATGGAATAACGTCAACAAAATAATAAAGGAAGAGTGGAGCTACCCATATGCCACCTTCCTGACACAGTAATTTTCACAGGTTTTTCATACAGCAGAATGATTTGTGACTTCCCACAGTTACTTCATAGTAATAATTTCAAGCCCAAGAATTAAAAGGATTGTAGGGTTACTGGTAGCAAGTAATACCTGAGAGAGTAGATTTCTTTGTAACCTTTTGGCAGTCCCAGTAAGCGTTGATGAATGTATGGCTGCTGCCATCAGGCTAGATGTTCATTTCAGTTGCAGTCCTTAAATGGAAACAAGTGCTGCTTATGCTTGTCTTCTGTATGAGAAAATTGCATGTTCAGAAATTGACATCAGGAACAGCTTGTATTAAGAGACATTATGAAAATTTGTAGATGTTAAAATTTGTGTTGAGATGAAAGAATTTGAAGGATAGATATAAGTTACATAGAAAGACGTCTTTATTTCTTGGCAGTTCATTCAGATAGATGTAGATATAGGTATAGGTTATATAGATATAGATTAGATATGATCATGGATCTAGGCATTGTAAAGTGAAATGGAAATACAGCTAAACAAATTCTTGTTGTGTGACTATGCGGAAGAGAAAAGTTATCAGAGACCTATGCATTGGCTGTACATGGGAGAGTTGGATGTGCACAGGCACTGGAGGAAGAGTTATTTTCATATCCCTTCAGTGATCATGACAGTGCTGGCCACTAAATGTATCATGTGGATTTTTTTTTAATATTCTTTTCTATATAGAGTCATGAAGAAATGTAATATTAATTGCCTGTTCTGTAGTTTTAGTAGAAATGCTAAGGAACAATCAGTTTTATTACTTTGTTTAATAATAAAGGTCAATGCTAAAGGGAATGTTTTACTGGAAATGCATTTGTCAATTGTTTCTCTTATAAATAAAGAGGGTTTAATGATTTATTTTCTCCAAAGGTTTGCTCTTATTGTTTAGGTTCATTTGCATTTGTGGAGGCTTAAGGGAGGTGCCATGACTTTCAGAAATGCTGAATATTCAGGACTTCCTGGAGCAGTCTGTGGCACTGGAAGGTGCAGCATACCTCTGAAGGGCAGACCACAGATCTGTACTTTTAACTTTCAGGAACAGGCAGCAGCACAGGTTTTTTTTTTTTTTTTTTTTTTAATGAATCCTGCAGCTTGTTTCTGCAAAATCCACGTGGACCATTGGCCCATCTGGTGCAGCCATCCCAGCCTGCTCTGCCTCTCTCCTGGGTCTGATGGGTTGTGCTGAGCTCTGCCTGGGGGCTGGAACAAGCTCAGCTCTCTCTGCAAGAAGGGGTACTTGAAAAGCTCGGGTTTTATCAGTGGTATGAATTCCTTAACCTGGGCCTGATGAGTGGCTAAAAAATACATCACTGAGTTTTTTCCTAGCACTTGCAGGAGAGTGCTGTTTTTCTAGAGTCTCTGGAAATATGAGAAGACACAGGGTTGCCAACCTCCACTGATCAGAACTGCAAGTTGATGAAACAGGGAAGCTTGCAATGTATCCTGAGTGACCAATGAGTTCTCTTACTCCTGGAAATTCACTCTTATCATGATTCCTAAGTTAGGAACACTGGCACACCAGAAAACTTTTCTTTGAAGGTATAAATGTGCATCACATTAGCTGGCAAGTGGTGATTCTTACATTATCTTCAAAAAGGTGTATGTTCTTGTCAGCTGTAACTTAACGCAAAAGATTACTTGTTGAGTAAAGAAATGAGTTTATAGACTTTGGCATTGCTGCTGATTCACTGTCAAGTACATCATAGTAGACAAGGAGATGTTCCCTGTGATCAGTGTGCGAAGCTAATGGTGTGCCTTCAGACTCTAGGACTGGTTTGTGATAGATTTTTTACAGATCAGTGGTTGGATTTCAATTATGTTTTAAATGGCTTTATTCCATACACCATGGGATGGGAAAGCAAGGTCAGTATAGAGACCAATGCAAGCAAGTGACTGCAGACATCTGCATCCATTTTTCATATGTAAATGAACAGCAAAAAAAGTAAAAATTATCTCAAGTTCTGTGAGTTCTTTAAATGGATAGTGTATATTTCTGGAAGGAAATTAAGAGTAATTAAAAATTCAGGGATGTTAGGATAGCATGTGAGAGAATTGCAAAGAGCGTGACTCAGTAAATTGTTTTTTACAACTTGTGGAGAATATGAAGAGCAGTGACACTGCATTTTGAATCTTGAACTTTATACAAGAAATTTAGGCTGTCATCAGCAATCTAAGTGTCACTGAGAAAAGGAGTATCATCTGCAGTGAAGCCTTTTTTGAAAAAAAGCATTTTTCAGAACTTGCATCTGATTGACAATCCTATTGTATTTGAAAGTAGGAACCAAAACTACGGAATCAGGGCTGACTGAGAAAAAGAATATACAAAGTGAAGGTAGGTCTGAATAGGGTGAGGATAGCTCCACAGACACCAGCACACAATGACCCTATTAAAAAAAATCTGCTAAAGAGCTGGGAATTGGTCCAATTAATTTGATGCAAGTGCATTCACTGACTAGTGAATGGATTTACAGCAACCTAGGTGCTCTTGTAGAGCAAACTGATAACTGCATTTTTAACCTCCTCTATGCAGGCACTGGATTGTAGAAACAGGAGGAGCGTTATCATGGCTCAGTGTGCAGTGGTTTACCAATTGGTGCTTGGTGATTTCATGCAGAAGCCCTATGGCTTTGTCAGAACCAGGCTCTGCCAGGATGAATAAAGTCTTCTTCTCTGGATCTTGTAATAAACTCACTCCCTTGTCTGATATAAGCTCTCTGTTGTTTTACCTTATTGGTATCTATGAAGCTTGCACAAAGTAATGCTTACTGATCCTATACAATAATTCCAGGAAATTGACCATTTTCTTGAGTATTTCTATATAGAAAGTAAAAGGAATACAAAAATAGTAAACAGTAATATTTTCTGATCTATAAACGAATCAGGCTTATGGATGTTAGGGATAAGAAGATTTTGTACCTGCTTTCAAAACCAGGATATAGCCTTCAGGTAAAGTAGGTAATGTTAAACTGATGCTAAGCAGTACCTCTCTTCCTTACAGAAAGACCAATTATTTGATAATTACTTAGAAAAAAAAATTAAAAAAAAAAAACCAAACCGAACCCCACTTCTTCAGTTCGTGTAGAAATTATATTTTCAGTCACTGTAGTGTACAAACACTTTTGCAATAAAGTCAGTTAGTGGGAATTAATTTCCTACTGAATTCGCAGTGGGTAGAAGGTATTATTCAACTCAGTCTCACATGGCTAATTTGCAGCTCTTTGAAACGCCTTGCTTTAGAGAAGTAACAATACCGTAATTTTCAGGGTTTGAAAGGAGGGTGAGGGTGGCTATAGACTTGACTGCAGACTCTACAGAAGAAACTTCCCATTGCCTTTAACAGCTTGTAAGATCCCTGAGAGTGGCAGAAACCTGTGGGAATCCTTCACGTGGCATGATGAGCCTTTATAGCAGCCCTCAGTTACGAAAGCCTGGCTTGGGGATGTGCTGGGGAGAGGTGTGTGAAAACTGTGTTACAGCCAGGGGCTGGTTGTACTATTCTTGGAAATTGGTAGGATGCAAAGACACATTATTCACGGCTTCTTTCCCTTCTTTGTTTTGCACGCAGTGGTGCTTTGGGAAGCAATAGTTAAGGACACAACCTGGCAGCTCTGTGCCAGCATCAGACAGTTCACTTTCTGAAAAAGCCTTGTTGCAGCTCAGCTGCAGAGATCTGTGTCCATTTCACCCTCAGAACTATCAAAAGGGTCTGAACCAAAAAAACCAAATCCTATGAGATGTCCAAAAAAGCGCTTTTTCAGGTTTGCAATTCAAAAGCAGAAATAATTCTGTATTATGAAACAAGAAAGGATAAAAAAATATTTCTTAGCTTTGGGCTTTTTTACCTTTAAGAACACTTTAAAAATTTTTGTTACTGATCACACATAAAACATACTGAACTGCCAGGCTTAATCTGAAAACTAATTACAGTAGACTTCAGCATTTTTGCCTGCCTTATGGAATACAATACCTGCACTCCACAGGACTGAAATCTCATCTGATAGGACTGGAGCTGTGTTCTTCCAGGGTAAATAGAGACTGACTGGAAACTAAGAGTTACCCTACATCAGGCCGTTGTTTGTACTAGCTTAGTCCTTATCAGTGAATTCAACAAGAGTTACTTGAGAAAAGGTCCTTTTATTTGTTCAGTGAGCTCTTGTAGTTTATCATAAAAAGAAAAATCTCAAAAAGCTTTTGTCTGAAAGGAGCAAGGGAAGCAAGCACCTTGTGTGTGCAGATGTCATATGGGTAGCTGGAAAGGAATTAGGGAAACTTGCAAACCGCTGCTGGCAGGATTGAGGTGAGAAGTGGTTTAGTTTATGAAGGAACAGTTTGATGCATGTCGAAGTCCTTCAGTCTTACTGCCTCAGCTAAATTTTTAAATAACAGGAACAAGGGAGGTGAAATATCCTGTGCTCTTACTTGAAATGTCTTTGCTGCTTTCATTATTTCCTGTAGTAATGCACAGGATATCCAGCTGATTAGCCACAGCAGGCTATGTGATCTTCATAACATCTACAGGAACCTTCTAGGATGTAATCTCTTGCCGAACCTGCAGAATGAACATTTACGACCTATCAGCAATATTATAAGGGTTTTGGAGAAACTGAGTACAGGTGAGGATGTCAAAGATCCTACCAGCTAGGATAAAGTCTTCTGTTTTATTGCCAACCCAGCTTTCCCAGATGTTCACTTTTCTCTGTGCCTTTTATCTTCTCATGCTTTCTTTTCTGTATGTCACTATGTCCTTATTCTGCAGAACACAGATAGGTAAAAGGCTTCAATTAAAGTGCATTGATCCCCATATGAGTGATCTGATTCTGAAGTTGCCTTACCTCATCTTAAATCTGCATACTTGGGAAGATTAGTATGTTTTAAGAATTAACTTTGAATTCACATCTTTCTTCAATTGTCTTGAGTTTCTGCAGGATCACAGTATTGACAAGCTCCTAATCTTTACTGCAGTCCAACCAAATCCTTTTTTCCTCCAAAGGATTCATGTTTCAAGTCTTTCTCCTTTCTTCTCTGTAATTGCAGTTGCCTTTCTCTCTACATCTTCATTGCAGTGGTGCCTACTCCTCCATATTCTTCTTTCTTTTGCTTAGTTTCTGCCTCTTTACCTCTTATTTGTTTGCCTTTGTCTTCCAGTACGTGACAACTTCTCAGATCTGATCCTCAGGCTTTTTTGATGCATTGTACCATCAGTCTTTGAGGAAAACTATCTGAGTTTTAGGAGATTCCCTGAGAAGCAGACAACTTTGTATTTGCTCATCTCCCCATCATAATAATAAATACGCTTTCTTTGTAAAGAGTGAGCCTGCCATAGAGATGAAGCATTATTTATGCAAATGTGAAGAAAATGTGGATGGGGTTCAGGATTTGAGCTGGAGTTCCAGTTGCAGCTGGTTCTTAATTTTTCCCCAGACAAAAGCAGCTACTGCTAACTCAATCAAAAATTTAATGCTGTATTGAAGGAAAATACTTGTGTTCGTTTTTCTATGTCATTGGAAGTACTTTGACCAACAAATAATCTACTGATATGAGCATAACTACTGATAGAATCAGGACTAGCAAAGCTATTTGGTAGTTAAATAATTTTTTAATAATGCCTGTTTTTGCAGAAATAGAAAGTGTGGCTGTAATATGCGCTCGGGAATAAGCATCAGATGAAGCAGTCATTTGCAGGCCTGTCTGCATGATTAGCTGTAAAATTTGAACCTTCTTGAGCTTTTGTTTAGGTTATTAACCTTTACATGTAAAATAGGCAGAAATATTCACCAGCACATACCCATCTTAAAATAAGGGTTTCCTATTGGTGTCTGAGTCAACATGTGCTTCACAGCAAGAGAGAAATACTTTGTCTTGTGAGAGCAGTGGAAAAACTCGCTTACCATGATTTTGTTCCAGGTCCTTGCTAGACTATTCTGAACATGCATGGATTTATCTGGGGACGAAACAGCTGGGGTGCCCTTCATTCCTCTTTGTCAGAGTGGCCTGGGCTCTCAGCCCTTGAAACTGGTAATAGGCAGAGCTGCCCCTAGTGTCGATCTATCCCTTCTTGCCTGGGTCCAGATCAAGGCTGCTGTCTTTCCCTAAAGAAAGAATTTGGAAGACGTAGTAGTGCACACATGGGGTGTGTGTTTCCAAGAGCAGTATATGCTGCTTCCCAGTTTAGAAAGCCTGTAGTAGTTTAAGCATTTTTATTTTGACTCTGGGGTGTACATAGCTTGTGGTTTGTTTTGTTGATTTTGATGATGGACAAAGGTGAAAGCAGAGATGGAGGTAACCCATTGATTGAAAGCACTTGTCAAAAGGGAAAGAGAAATGGAGGATGAGAAAAATGGAAAGAGACAGATCACCTTTCATGCCCCAACCTCAGCTTGCAAGTGGATTCCAGGAGCAGTCCAGCTGGAATCTCTAGCGATGGGGTTGTTTCAGTATATGAACAAGGAGTGTATCCAAGCAACAGCTGCTCAGGTCTGACCAGAAAAAAAGTGAAGAGCACACCCTCTGGTACTCTTTAAAGTTGCGCCAATTGCAGCTGGCACCTATTCAAACTTGTCATCGCCTTCACTGGCTCCGAAAGAATGTTTTGCTAAAAGGTGAAGCCATATGCTTTTCCCCTTGTTTCATCTGCCCAACTTTTTATAATCTTTAAGTAAAACAAAAATGCCACTTAAGTCTCTAGTCACAATGCTGGAGTATATGGAGACTCAGATTTATTAGCTTGTTTTAAGATGTTGATAATTCATCAAAAGCAGAGTCAACAAATAGAAAGTTTTGAGAAGGGAGCCTTGCAACTGGGTAACTGAACTTTTTAAGAAGTAAAGAGTGAAGTTCAAAACCTGTTAGAAAACAAAAGTTAAATTAAGGGACTCTCAAAGTTGCTTCATGTGGGAAATGCCATGACCTTCATTGTGTGCAATTCTTGGGAAGAAAGGAAAAAAAAGTAATTTCCTTATACACGAACGTATGTGTTCTTTGTCGTCATTTGTAATCCAGGGCTTTAGTTTGTTAGGCAAAGAGGAAAACGGCAAATAAATTGGAGTGTGTGACAAACACATGCACATGATATTTATTATTTTTTATTATCTCACGGGAAAGTCCTCCAAAGCTGGCTTAGCAAAACACTATGTTATTAAACACCGCGAAGGCAAAGAATGTATGCTTTCTAATGAGAACCATAGAGTTTAGCTGTCCATTGAACTCTAGTAAAACACATGTTGTACCTCATTTCACTCTGACAGCAGAGGAAATAGGGAGTTACACCACTGAAGCAAATACCGTTGCTGAGTCTGGATCAGCTTGGTGACAGTTAGGTAAAAGTCTTTTATTTCACTGGGAACCTAAGGTAGACTTTTCCTGTAGAGCAGAATTTAAACAACTAAAAGCTCCTGCATACGTTTCACTGCTGCTCGAATCGTATTCTTTGCTGCGTCTAGCAGGATGCATATGTAAACCGAAGCTTGAAGTACTTTCTTTTGTTATGCTGAAAGAAACAGCACGTCGGTGAACAAGTGTGAGGGGCTGAGTTTGTCCTTCAGAGTCTCCAGGCCTTCAGAAGTGCTTTCTGCAGTCTGCCAGCAAAGGGTCTGCTTAACGTTTTTTAATGCTCTTTTTGTGATGGAAAGGACTTTTTTTTTTTTTTTTTTAATCTAGCAGAGAGAAATAATTCACTGAAATGAGAGCACTAATTTAGGAACCGGGGTACAGAAAACAAAAAAAGCATTTGAACAAAGACATAATGCAGTTGTGGGGGTGAAGTCTTGGGTGAATAAATCAATCTTTTTCAAGTTTTACAGAAATTGAAGCTTTTTCCTGTCCTAGATATCCATCCTCTCGTAAGATAGCAGCAAGTGTGCTAGAATTACTACACTGTTTGAGCCTGTGATGAAAATAATGTGCTAAGCGCTGGCAGACAAAAGTTATGTGGGTGGACTGTAATTGTCAGTATGTAATTGTTAACCCTTTCCTGTGTCCATGGCAATCTCCTTTTTAACAGTTACTTCAACTATAGTTTTAGTATGTTGTATGATTTATTGATTAAGAACATCATGGCTTTCAAATGAAGTCTGTCTGCAGTTCTTCTTAATACGGACACCTGGTTTTTATAAGACTAATACATGGGAGGACTGCATTGTCTGGTTTCCCATCCAGCAAGTTCAGGATTTTTAGACTAAGGTAATTCCAGTTAATTAGTAATTTGCTTCATCAAGACCAGCATGTAATTCAAGCTTGCCTTACTGCTAGGCTTTACCTCTCTGCACCCTGCACCAGGCCCCCACCCTCAAATCTCTGCAAGTGTTCATAGGGATATTCATCCTTTAGCCCATATGGCACAAAACCAATTGTTGACCTTCAAACATTTTGTTATCTTTTAGAGAGCTGTGTAGAAAGCTTTTGCAGCAGGGATGAGAGGAGTGGATTTTTATGTTACTGTTGGTGTAGCTTGTTCTAATTCCCATAGCTTATACTAAAAACTCTGACGCTGACTCAACTTTGCTAGTGGAATTTTATTTGCAAATAGTTTTTGGCCTCAGTTTAGAGACAGAGCAATAAACTGTAGCCCAAGGGCTAAAAGAGATTAAAATTAAGCAGGGAAAATGGAGAATTGTGCCAACTAGGAAAAGAGGGAATTTCCAGGGAACAGTAACATTACCATACACTTGCGTAGCATCCTTTATTTGGTTATTTTGAAGCACGTTATGAGAGTTAATGGAGCCTCATAATTTCCATGTGAGGCAGGTACTGCATTCCGATGCTGATTTACAGATGAATAAACAAAGGCGTCATGCGGTCCTGAGTCTCACAGCAAAGTGATAAATATTCTCAAGAGAAATTGGGAAATGGTAGCAAAGACAAACTAACGTACCGTGAACTTGTGCCTACTGATGAACCACCCATACAGTGATGAGTCTTCATTTGTCATAGCTGCCTGGCATTCCTTTCCTAGAGAAAATCAGCTTTGATTGTTGGGAGGAGGAGGTTAAAGGAACCCCTTTCCCCTCAAAAAAGAACAAGTTCAGAGACCTAGTGTTTCAGTTGTCAACTAGCTTGCTACTTTGAACAGCCACTCCAGTCCTGCTCTGCCTTTCTTTTCTGATACTTTAATAGTTGCTCTTCTTCTTCCTCCAGCGAGATTCAAATGATTTATCAGTGGCCTAACTGTCTCTGCTAGCACAAGGTTCCACACAGCAGTCTAAATGGAAATTCTCACCTCTAATTTATTTGTCTGTGATTTACTTGTGGAGAAAAGATTGGGAACTTGGAAAAATCATACATTTCCCAACCTTTAAAAAGTAAGCTGCAAGGCCACCAGTTGATGACAGCTTTATATCTTCTGTGTTTGCCTCTACTGGGCAGCACAACTAGTGAGAGAAAAATGCTCCACTTACACCTCGTCATGAAGAACGAGCTTGTGTTGTACTTTGACTAACTGCTTGATCCCTGTGTGCTGAAATGCATACCTTCTAATTGACATGAAAGCAGCTTCTGGCTTGGTATTTAGGATGTAACACAGCTTCGTTTCCAGAATAAAACACATTCTTTTCTACCATGCATGTTAATTCATTGTCCTTCTTCCTTCTCCTAATAGCCCATGAGATTTGAACTTGGAGTCAGCAAAGTAGGGGCTTTGTGAAGCACAAAAGAGCACTAGGTTTTTATCACACCATGCCTGTATAGAAAGCTGTTCAACCATTCAGTTGCTGCTTGTATTGTGCAGCTGTTATTCTGCTGCTGAGAACATCTTGCTGTCGACAGTGAAGCAGTACCTGCAGGAAACACTGGCACACTGAGCTTTTCAGGAGGAGCTGGGCTTGGGGATTTGCCAGATTCCTACATGGAGAGCTGAGATACTCTTTCCCTGTGCACCTTTACCATTTTAAAATCCTTGTAAATAAGTAACAAATTATTGTCCACTTGTCAGCATCTGTACTGAGTTTTTTGCACAATGAGGTCTTCCTGATGTGATGGAGGACTATGTTTCTTGTCTTCTAAACCCACCTCTCCAAATCTGACAGTGGGATTGTGACAGGCAATGCCAGCACTGTGCTTCCTGGGTCCCTAGTGGGGGGATGCAGCTTTCTCTCACAACAGCTCTCTGTTGAACTGATGGTCAGTATCTGGCCAGCCTCATCTATTTAAAGTCAGCCAAGCAGTCACCCCAGGGCTGGTGGAGAGGGTGCTTTGTTTGCTTACGAGTAGCAGGAAATTCAACTGTTTCAAATTAATCACAAACAACTATGTGAGGACAGGGTGAAGGAAGTGTCTGAAGTCCACAGAAGGAAAGAGGGGCAAAGAAGAGCTCAGCCTCATTCAGTCTCCATGGCTAAATTTGGATCTGTGCAACAGGGGGTACAATTCACACTGTAGTTCAGGACAGAAATTCTTCTGAGCAATTAATGCAAATGGCTATATTTTTAGCCCAGCATCCTAAAGAAACAGGACTTGAGTGTTTGTATTGTCTGTGTAGATGAAGTTGTCAGCTCTCAGAAACTTGCACGGTTTTCGGTTGACTTAGCCCAGGCTGCAATATGGTGTTTTTCCAAGGTCCTTCATGAAACCAGATAACCAGGTGAAAAGAGTGTGGCTTCAGAAAGGCAAAGGGTGTGTGGGGAGCTCTGTCCTTTTAAAGGCATCATCATCAGGACACAAATCCCTAACAACCGGGCTTCGCTGGTTCCAGTGCTTGTTTAGTAGTAACGTTTCCATATAAATAAACAGAATGTTCCTCCCGTAGGATTGTGTGAGGCTGAATTTGGTATGTTTCGTTTCGCAGTGCCCAACACATCCTATAACATAAACTAGCAGACTAGCTAGTGCAGAACATTAATTTTGTGAGGTCTGACTTGCTGGCTACACTCCCATCGACTTTATTAAATTAAATGGCAGTTTTGTCTGCCTATGTTTTTCAGGATCCAGACCCACAGTTTGCATATTTTTAACAGTTTGAAACTATAGCAGTGCACAGCTCTTGATCTTTGCCATATGGGATACTAACCTTGTATGCCTTGTGCAGGAGATGTAACCCCATTAAAATAAGAATATTGGTGGGGAGGCGGGGGGAAAGGTATGAAAAAAAGCACATGGAAATCAGTGATGACTGTGCAAGAAAAGGTAATGTGTGACATCACAGCATGGCAGGTTATTTGGCAAATGCTAAATATCTACTGCATGTGCTAGGGCCTTAAATGTTCTCATCTAAAATATTTGTGCTTTGTTGCCTTTTTTTAATTGTTTTTGAGAGGAAGAATGCTGAAGTCACATATTTCTGACTTGATCCTTTAAATCCAGTGGGAATCTTTCCACTGACTCCACTGAAAGCTAAACTAATTCCTCGTTTTAGAAATTAACCTTGTCTTTCTTTCACTTTGGAGTAGTGTAGAAAGCATTTTAAACCCTTGAAAATACAATTTCAGGCTGTAAAATGGAGCATTGTAGATCCCCATCTCATGTGGAATTGATTTAATGTCTGGGACTGCCAAATTCCGGTCCGATACAAATTGCAACAGCTGAATTACAATTTTTAAATCAACCCTGAAGATGAGAGATTTATAATAGTTTCATGGGAAGGATGTTTATCTTTGCAGCTGTATGAAAATAGAGGTCTACTGCATTTAGACTTACCTACCCCCCCTCCCATGAGACAAGTTAGATACATGTTGTGTTGGGCTTTCTGTATATATCCTTACTCCCTGTTTCTTGCAGGTTGCTTTCCTGCTGCCTGTACTTCTCCCCCAACTCTGCCCTTTCCATCTTACTCTTCTCCGATGCACCATCAGGCTTAGAAGTCTTTTCCCCTCCTTGTGGGCCATTTGTCAGTCCTCTCCAAATCCCCTACTGACTGAAGTGGACAATAGTGCTCTGCAGGAGGACATTTTCCTGTGCTTTTATAGCAAGTTCCTGAGCTGCAGAAAACATGTGGGTACACACAAGGAGCTTGTCCCAGACTCCAGATCCTTTATCTCTGAAACATAAGGATAATTTTCATGCACAGACAAAATTCCTTTGGGTCAGTACTAGCCTCCACAAAAGTGATGTTGTTTGGTGGACCACCTGCTTTCCTACCCATGATCTGAAAGCTACTTTCTCTTTCATTTGTGATTAACATGCATAGAAGAGTGCATTTAAGAAAGCATTTAATGTATTTTAATGTGTTTATATGGCCTGTGACCAAAGAGGTGCCGACAGAAGTGATAGTGAATTGTCTTTTGATCCATTAGAGACCCATGAGACACAAATTGTGAGCCTGTGTTTGGATATAGCCATTGTATTGGGACCTGCAGTCTTCCTGGGAGCCAGCTGCTGGGAGGGCAGCATCATTACTTCCTTTGATAAGTGATGAAGGATATGCAGGAGACTTCCTTGTCCTTCCCTCTCCTTGAATTATTTCTGTAAGACTAAAAAGTTGATGAATTGGTAAAGGAAAAAAATAACACACACCCAAGAGACTGAATTTTCAAGCACAGACTCCATCTGAAAATGGATATGATACACACTGATAAGTTTAACATGTGTTCTTACTCCTTCAGTGCCTTCCATCCAGCTGATGTCCTTCTCATTTCCATTTTCGTAGGAATCTCTTTGAATCTTTTCCCTTTCTTCTTCTTTTGTCTGAAATTGCCTTCCTTTATATCTAAAGATTTCTTTCTACATATCTGCATCTGTCCTTCTGCCTCACAGTCTTTTTACAGATGTATTAATTTTGAAATGTTCTTCTCATCTTTGTATTTTTCACTCCATCTCCTTCTGATCATTTCTCCCCCTCCAAGCCCAAATGCCATGACAGCTCTCCCTCCCTAGCCTGCTACACCTATTTGAACCTCCAGCTTCCCAGTTTTCAGTCTTTTGTTCTCTGCTTTGCAGCTCCTGTACTCAGGTCTGCTCTCTTTTTTTTCCACACATCAACCTTGCTTTTGCCCAATTCTTTTTCAGAATGTTCCATCCACTGTGCATAAATATAGCTGTACCTTCAGCCACTTCTATAGTGTGGGAAATCTTTGTAGGAGTCTGAAAGTAGAATTTAATCTAAAGTATAAAATACATTTTGAAGGTTGTGCTGGTGATTCGTGCCTCCTTTTCACATTAGGGTCACTTCTAGTGTTTAACTAGGAGTCTTAAGAAAGCCCTAGCACTGGAGGACATTGGACATTGGTTCATCCATTTATGGATGTTAATGGATCAGTTTTGCCTGGAAGGTATCACAGTATGTGAACAAATTGTGACGGCAACCACCCAGCAGCAGGATATTGAGAGGTGCAGCCAGCATCAGTACGAAAGGTTGTTGGAACTTGTAGCACTGTGTCATCTTTCTGCACATTTATATGTGCTTAAGTATACCTCTTTTATGCGGGTCTTCAGAGTAGTTTCCACAAGGCCTAAAAAATATTCCATGTGGGAGCACTGCTTGAATTTTCTCTCTCACTGTACCTACCACTTGATACTATACTGGCTTGCATAAATGCCTTAATACCTGCTTCTCCAGCTGCTCCCCATAGTGAAGTCAATGGGATTTCCATGTGCAGAATGAATGCTAAACTCCACCACTTTAGAGTATAAAAGCTTTGCAGAAGTGGAGAGCATGTTTCTCTGTGCCTGTGCAGTGCCTGAGCACACAGCTGGTGCTCAATAAATAATATATGTGTAAGGTTGGTAAGGAGTGACTGTTCATCTAGTGCAGTTGAGGTGAAACATCTTTTTGTAGTAAGAGGCAATGCATTATCACTTTTACTACTCTATTTTATAATTTAGGCTTTAAATGGTGAAAGTATATTAGCCAGCTAGTTCAGGGGAAGCTCATTTACACCGCCTTCACACAACATGTCCCATGTTTCAAATGACAGGAAGGATAGCTAGTTCTCTACAGGCAAATGCATAGTGATTAAACTGTCTGAGCACCAGCAGTAGGCAGCCATCGAACAGATCATTATTGAGAGGGCTATAATTACAGAGTCAAAGCAGCCCCTTGCAGGGCACTGGTAATCTGCTTTGAAAACTGAGGGTACAAAGGCATATCTCCTTTATATGTTGAGGCCCAACATGTGCAAAGTAGCTGCAGATTTTGGTGTTACATCAGTTGTGTCTTAAGCTGTTAACTGCTTCTGCCTGCTATTTGGAAGCTGACCTGTTTTCCTGGCCAGAGGGATCTGTGGTAGAAATAAGTGCTGAGTAAAAGGCCGTTGAAGAAAAAAAGTGTAGCTGTGACACCTCCAGGAGAGCTCTCATGGTATTGCTTTAGTCATTAGCTGAGTGGATACTTGAGCTTAATCAGTATCAAAGGCACATACACAAAGTCATCTATTTCATTAAGCTAATTTGCATGACTCGGCTTACCAAGAATCAAATTTTCATGTATTGTCCATCTTGCTGTCAGCAAAATAAGAGGAGGGGAAGGAGTAAATAGTAAGCAGTGTGAGACTGAGATGTAGTGGTGTTTTTTTTTTTTCCAGAGATACCTGCTAGTTTCTCGAGATCCTTCAGTGGTTTTGGACACCAAAGATAGGAAGTACTAAGCTTTATAAAGTTTATTTTTAATAACATCTGCTTAAAAATCAGACCTAAAGAGCTTTATTGAGTGCAGGATCTTCAAATCAGAGCATAGTTAGGCTTTCGGTTCCCACTGTGGTTAAAGAGGAAGGTAAGTTTGGGAGGAAGTGATGGGAGGATTAGAATAGTTAGCTAAAACAGACCTTCAGCCTCCTGTGGTCCCCAGGAGGCATCAATGAACTGTTGTATGTGTAGCTTCACACAACATTGCAGTCCCAAGGGAATTGCTGCTGCTGTTTATATTGTGCCAGATCTGGCTGTGCCTTTAACAGAAATCTGTAATGTGTTGAGATACCTGTATTTGTTCTTCTGTCTTGTCTGGGGTGCTCATGGCACTGTCCTCCTACAGGATGTAATTATTTTCATTTTTTCTTCAAAAAGAAGGTTAATATTTAATACCTTTTTTTTATTTCTGCTGGAACTGAAACTTAATGACTGTTGAGTGAAACCGTATTGTTTTAGTTGTATCATCTGGTAACTGTTTGCATGTTAAACCTTCATTTGTCCAAGACATTGTGATTGAGGTTTGCTTTCAAGTGTGGATTTTTTGTGATTATTAGATTATTCTGGTTAAGCCCACCTGCTGGAGTCTGGTAATTAAACACAATTTAACTTGAGTGATAGACAGAATGAAGAAAAACTTTTATAAAACAACTGAAAAAATGTAGGGCATCATTTCTCTTGTTATTGAACAAAGACTGAACAGTGAATTCTGCAATCCATTCCTAGACCCTGCCCAGAGTTTTTCAAATGTTAATCATTTAGGAAAGAATGCAGCTCTTCTGTTATTTGGGTAACTTTTGTAGGTATGGAGAGGAAAAAAAAAGTAACTTTGACTGACAAGTTGGTAATGATGGAAAACCAAAACAAATGCATAATTATGAGTTTAGCATTTATTCTGACATGATTTGTGCTCCTTGAACTGCAAAATTGTGCTCCAAAGCCATGTCCCTGCTGAAGCTGTAAGCAATAACTCATCTATCTTGGGAGTGCATCCCATGTGTGTGCATGTGTGCGTGAGTCAATTCAGTTTTTAAGGACTTGATGTTGGACTACAGGCCATCGACCGAATGGATTTGTTTGAGCCCAAAACATTGATCTGAGCAGTTTGGGATGTTGGAAGTCAGTTACTGTGCTGCTACACTAGTCAGTTATATATGCTGCTACACCTCAGAAATGTCGGTATTTTTATAGTTTAGTGACTAAAATATTTGCTTAGAGAAAGAATGGGGCCAAGGAACACTTGTTCCTTGAATCAAGAAAACTTCAGAACATTTTTTCTTGCACCCTGCTTTACCCACATATGTATGTGTTGACTATGTGAATTTTAGTCTTTAAGACAAGGCTTCTTCTTTTATTACTTTTTTTTTCCTTAAAAATGGCACAGCACCAAGCATTCTTGTAGTAAAGTACAAGTTTAGGAAAGAGTAGCTAAAAGGAGCTGCAGTGCAATAGTGTCTTCTGCCAGTGAAGACACATTATTTTTCTTTCTGTTGGTAGCAGATAAGCAATTTCAAGCAGTATTTTGTCATACAGTTTTGTAGCGCAAACTTTATTGTTGTACCAGTGACAGACAGAGGCTGGTTTACAGTTTTCTAATTTATTGGTGGATTGAGCCAGCAATAGTAGTGATGGTGTGGACAGGACTGCACAGTGCACTGCATGGTGCCCTATGTTCTCCTGGTGCTGGACATTGGTTGACTGTAAATGATGGTGGTTGGTTTGTGACAAAGCAGCAATCAGTAATCAAATTGTTACTGTAGGAAATTGTCAATTCATCTATTGTACAGCATTGCAGAGTCAAAGAGAAAATATAAGGAGGAGGAAAGGTGGAAGACTGCTTGCTATTGAGTAAGCTCTAGAGAGGGTTTTTTTATCCTTTCATTCAAAAGTGTGTTACCTCTGAACTTGTATCTGGTTTTACTGATTATAACTGCTTTATTTCATGCCAATCATTGAAGAGAGCATACCTTTTGTCTGTGTTTACATTAGAAATACCTTGAAAGCAGCATATTGGAAATTAAATGTTTTTACAGAGTTTGTGTGTGGTGGTTCATGCAGTACAATTAATCCTGCTTGGACCTAGGCAGGGTGATCATTTGGAAGACGTGTGGCTTAGCATTTTGTCCTAATGTGTTTGAGCTTCTATATTTCTAAGCATGCATAGCAAGAGAAGAGACTGAAGTGAAAGTTGTGATAAAAAGATTTCTCTCCTCACTTGCATTTCCAGTCAGGCAAAATGACAGGGCAGTGACGGAAATGGTTGTCTTTGGCAGATCAGGGGAAAGGAGGGTACCTAGCTCTATTGACTGAGAAAGGAACTAGATCCGTCTCCATGTTGAAAGAGAATGAACATGCCTTATGAGCTCCAGGAGAAAGAAGCTTGCTCTTCATTGTCCAACCCTACTATATCTCTCTGTCCTGGTTTCTCCATATAAGATGGGCCTTCAGTGTTTACCAGCATTTAGCTAAGAGAAATAATGTCACAAGTCAGTTTTATTAAAATGTACATTAAGAGATATATTCCAAGTTAGTCATCCTTTGATCATCAAGAGATTTTGTTGGTGGGGTTTTTTGTTTGGTTGATTTTAATTGTTTGTGGGGGGTTTTGGTTGTTTGTTTTAGGGTTTTTTGGTGTTTTTTAGTTTGTTTAGGGTTTTTTCGTTGGGGGGGTTGTTTGGTTGTTTGGTTTTGTTTGTTTTTATTTATGTGACGGACTAACAATTTCCTTAAAGCTATCCAAAAAAGGAGGGGAGATACCATCTGTCTCCATGTGCTTGCAACAGAAATAATGTTCTCAGCTTTTGGGGAATGTAAGGACTTGTGTGAGTAAGGGAAGTAATCTGTTCTAGTGTAACGAAAGCCTAATCTGTTTTTGTGTGAGGAAAGCCAAGCCCTTTTACAAGAGAGAGATGCTGTATGAAAAGTTCTGGGAAGGGAAGGGATTGTAGGGACCTCCTTAGGATTCAGAAAGACATCATACAAGCATTTCTGAGAGCCTATTCCAGCAAAGTGTTCAGTCTCACAAACCAATTATTTCTTTAAAGGACTATATTGTAGAGCACTGCCAGTCTGACCTTCACCTAACTAGTCATAGGTTTGTGTTGTCCCTCCTGGCTGCGTGCTCCTTCATGGAGGTCCTGTGCAGGCTGTTTCTTACTGTCAGGAGCAGTGAGTATTACTTTTAGGATACCAGAGAATAAAAGTTGTTCTTCATTATGTGGCTAGACATGTTTCTAATTCCACTGCAATAAGCATAGCTTACTGCTATTAAGTTCACTGGTAGGTGAACTAAATAAAAGTCTTCTTCCTTTCTGGAAGTTTTGTAAGATGTAAAAAAGCTCTTGGCTGTTTGTCCCACTAAAGTACCTCTATGGCTGGTATCTAGGAAAAGCTGTTACTGAAAACCCTCAGGAAAAGCAGATGTCAGGTAATAGGGTCCCTCAGAGCTTCTGGAAAAGATTTTGTATGTTAAGTGCCTTCTTTCAAAGCTACATTTTTCTATAAATGGGGAGGAATGTCCTTTAGATGTCTTTGCTGCAAGCCGTTGAAAGAAGTATTCCAAAAAGCCATCACAGACTATTTTGCCGGTGGTATTGGTCCTGTTGTTCAGGATAGCAGAAATCAGCAATGTGTATAGTCATAGAAGCTGCAAAATTTACTTCTTCTCAAGCACAGATTGAATGTAGGGACAAGAATGTGCAAAGAGTAGTCTCATACTTAAAGCTAGTGTTAGTGATGTTTATCACAGAAGGATAATACCCATGAGATTCCATTTTGAGTTGCTCACAGTCAAGAAAGACAGTGTGGAATATGACTAAGAACCTAATTTGCTTAATCTAAGAGAACAAGAACTCAAACCAAAATAATTTCTTTTAAACATTTAAGCATAACCTCAAATATCACAGGAAATTTGGATGTGATATTTCCATTTCCTCACTTTAGATGGGAGACTTTGCACAAAAGTTATATAAAGTTAGCAGAATTTAACTGAATATGTAAGGATGTGTACTTTTATGAGGGTGAAAATATTAAATATATACAATACTCACCAATCAGAAGACACATAAATAGGTAAAAGCAGTGTCACCTGTGAGCCAATGCAGATAGTATGAGCTGCAGAGCAGATACAGGTCTTTCTGAAATCCACTTGAAAACAAAAAACTGCACAATTTAATGGAGGCCAGTGTCAGCACTTCTCTGGCATAAATAAAACCAAGCCAATACCCTTTAGTTGTAACTGCTGTGCAACTATGCTGCAAGCTGGAGTGTCACTGTTCTGTAGTGCAAGGAAACATAATCTGTGAGACATCATTCCAAAGAAGCATAATCTGTGAGACACGTAGGCAAAGCTTCACATGAGGCTTCTAGTTTGGACTACAATTGAGAACATCACATCTTGATGCCAACCTAGATCTTTTCAAACTTTTATAGTGAGCTCAGCACAGTCTGTGCCTTCAGTCTCATTAAAAAGTAACGTGATTTTGTGTTCTAATGCCTTTTGTTCTTTTTTTCTTTTCTTGTACTGGTAAGAATTTGGATATTGGCTGTAGATCAGCTCCTGGCAGCTGATCAGCTGATTGTCCATATTATTGAGGCCAACCCAAAGTTAGGGGAAACTCTCTCTGCAGCATTTGATGTAAATCACGAAAGCAGCAGAAGTGCAGAGTAAGAAATAACAGCAGAAGTTTGCCATCAAGATTCCCTGTTCCTGCACAAGAATTTGTGTTGTATCAGGCAAACTAGGAAGGGTTCATTTGCCTTCAAAAACACCTGGCAAGACCTGTTAAAATACTTTATCTCTCTATGCCTACTCATCAAGCAATCTTGCTGAATTCACATAGATCCACTCAGCTAAGAAACCATTGCCTTTCACGCATCCCCCACCTTTAAGGAGGGAAATTTCTGGGAGTGAAGGAGAAGAGGAGGAGATTTGGGAGCAGGTCTTTGGTTGTCTGAGAAAGCCTTAGTATTTTGGTTAGTGCCAAACTTTCTTCAGTGAACCCCAGAGTGAGGGTCTTCCTGTCCTGGTGCTGGTACATGTCGTTTACTTACCGTTATGATCCTGCATTCTGTCGCACACAACATGTTTTTTCCAACTCTGCAAAATTAACTGGAATAATTCTTAAAATAGCCATAGGAAGCATGAGCCATATAGAAACGTCTTTGTCTTACTGCTGGGTTTGGGGCTGCATTGCTGAGCCTGCCCTAGCACAGGACCTGGAAACAGGCTGCTCTCTCATCTGGGTGTCAGACTGGGTGTCAGTCTGGATTGTCCTTTGCAAAAAAACCCTGCATGTGGTATCGAAAAGGCAGAGGATATTTCCCGCAGAAGAAGAGAATGACTTTTCCTTACTCTACCAATGAGCTGGAGAATGTATTAGAGGCTTTTCCTATTATCAAGGAAGCTCATCCATCATGCCCCATTCAGGCGGTCATACTCTGTGGCCTTGTTCTCTCTTGCTACACTCAACCTTTTTCTCCATAGCTTTTCCAAAGAAGTAAAGTACATAATAACAGCTATTGCTTTTGTAACTTGTACTACAGGCATTTGTCAATGCTGCTTTGACTTCCTTTTCTGTGCTGCCTTAATTCCCTCATTCTGTGCTAAGAAGCAGGTGTGAACAAATATGTAAGGATGCTTGTGTTCTTCAATCTGTGGGTGAATGTATGTCAGAAGAAGACACTAGTGTATTTATATGGTGCAGGGGCTCATCTCTGTCCAAATGTAATCTTTTTAACTTTGTTTTGACCCACACCACCTCAATTTTAAATTCACCCTTGAAATGTCATCAGCTAGTTCATGTTTCCTTTCAATAACAGACCCCCAGTAATTAAAAAGATTTTGCACTGTTCTATTTACAGGAATTGTGATTTTTATACTCAGGTTAATTGATGATATCTGCATATAGCCATTTCCCTTAAAATAAATGGAATTACAGTAATTAACCTTATATCCAGGTTAACAGACAATATCATTTGTCTCAGCAGTAACTTGGAAGTAGAATTTTTCATGTATATCCATTGGCTTCTTGATTTACCTTCTGTTTTCTTAATAACCCTAAAGTTGTGGGATGAAGAGTGAAAAAGGTATCATGTTGGCATTCTGAGGTGATCGTTTTGCTCAAAAGGCATTCTTGAAGGTAGGATACTTCCTTGTATTATCTTGCCAACAAAACCATTTGAATTACATATGGTATAAAATTTGGGAATTTGTTGGGCATGAATCTAGGTAGAGCAAACCTGGGATCCTGACACTTGCAGCTAGCAATTACTACCAAACTGGAGGAACTGGATTAATGCAAACATCATGCTCATGTCAGAGAAAAAAGTACATAGCAAACTACATAGATTTTCTGTCTCAGAGAGAGATTTATTCAACTCCCTTAAGGTTTCCAAAAATACCAGAAAAAAAAAATCAAGCCACAAGGAGTAATGATGAAAGGTGGAGATCTATGAAATTTCTCTGAAGGTTTAATAAAAAACCTTTTCCTATGATTTCTGAGGCTTTTAAATTAAGCTGAATGTCTGTGAGCATATAGGCACATAAAGAAATAGGTATCTGAGGGAGAGAGATGTCAGAGGTAATGCTAAGAAACTATGTTCCCAGTTAATCAGAATGTTTTCTTAGCACTTGAAATCTTCTGATTTTGTCACCTACCTGCCTGTGTTTGTCCACAAGCATTTTTAAAATGCTTTTAAAATCCCTCAGGGATTACATTTGTTTTGTGAACATCTTGCATTTTTGAGGTAATCTATTTCATGCTCTTCTGCAAGGTGTAGAGAAACCTGAGAAAACAGATTTCATAAACATGTTAGGGGCCAAAATTATGAATACATATTGAGAGCTCATTGCTTACTTGCATTTTTTATCTGTCAGGGACAAACTTATCTCTCCCTGATGAGTTTGCCTGATTTTCAGAGGGAAAAGTCTTACCCTTTTTCCACCTGTAGGAGTCAGCTTGCCTGAATGCAATGCATCAGCACATCCTATGCTGAGCACTTATACCCTAGGGTATAAGTGATAGGACAAGGAGCAATAGCTTCAAACTATGGAAGAGTAGATTTAGATTGGATGTTAAAAACAAGTTTTTTACCATGAGGGTACTAGAACAGGGAGATAGTTGAGGCCCCACTAGTTGAGGCCCCACTAGCTGAGGGTGCCTGTGCTTGCTGCAGAGACGGTTGGGCTAGATGACCTTTGGAGGTCCCTTCTAACCCAGAGCATTCTATGATTCTATGATACTGAGGTTTGGCTTGAGTTGTCCTGCTGCCATGACTAGAGTATTACAGCACAGAACAAGAGGTGGGCTCTCCAGAGGTGGTAAAGCACTTTTGGGTAGAGTGGTGTCCACAGCTGGAGTAATTAAAACAATAAATGGTAATGTCTTTTTAAAACATTTTCAGGGTTACAGTAAATTTCATTCACAATTTGAGGGTAAGAGTTTGATGTTGCATCAAACCAGTTTATGCCAAAGTTGAGTGAGGCCTTTTGAAAAAATACTCTGACAAAACTTGCTGTTTCACTCAAGGTAAATGGGGCCAGGTAAATGAGTCCATTTTTGCTTAAAAGAATCAGGGCCAGAACTGGCAAATTACACAAAAGATAAGCAATGTGGTTTGATTACTTAACAGCTGACTTAAATGTGAAGGTTTGCATTTCTCTTCTATCACCTTAAAAAAATGAACACTTTCATTTCAAATAAATGAGACAAGTTTCCAAGGGAATATAGTTGGGGCTCACTCATTAAATGCATGAACGTTTCTTGCATTAACAAAAAGAGAAGGAGAATGGTTTGTGATTACATTAAGGTTTAAGTACAGTGATGTGTTCTTTGGGATCTTAACTGTTTCTTCAAAGTTAACCTATGCCTTTGTATATCGATCTGGTCTCTTATGCGGACATAAGAGGACTGGAAATTAAGTTTTTCTTCATGATTAGGGGATGAAGAAGGGCTTGTCATCCATTTAAGTACGTAGCAGCAGTGAAAGGAAGCAAATGCAAGTATCTGAGAAAATCTGACCTGAAGAGCTGGCTGAGCTGTAGGGATTGTTTCAGGATTACTGCACAATCCTAAAGTTATGTTTACATCAGGCATGTGGCAACTGAGACAATGTCTGCAGGGCTGTGTTAAACTTTTAATCAGTGACAATTTTAAGTATTGTTCTGTAAACGCATTTTCAAATTTCACATTTTTCTATCTAAAATGATAGGAAAATAAAGGGAGGCCACATTTCTTTCACGTTACAGCTTTGCATCAACCTGCAGCTACATAATTTTTATTCCATTCATCAGTCGAGAGAATGGAAGGTCAGTTGGCACTGATATTTCCCAGGCAAAGTAAGGGTTGGTGAGAGTAATGGTGCTGCTGGTAGTGTATCTGTATTCTATTAAGCATGCTGAGATGAAACAGCAAAGTATATATTAGAGGTGACATTCTTTCCTGTCAAAAGGTAGTGATTGCTACATTTAGGTCTTAAATCACTTGAAAATCTTGACAGGTTTGCTGAAGTCCCACAAATAATCAGTAGAGCTATTTTTATCTCTTAAATGAGTGAGGCTTTTAAAAATAATAAAGACATCTTTGTAATGACCGACCAAGCTGTTTCAGAGTTAGAGTCTGTTGCTCTGTGTGCTTCAGGGTGGTGAGTGAAAGGGGTTATTTAGGCATTACCTGTGTTCCATTCTGCAGGTTTATAACCCCAAAATAAAACTGCAAATATTTCTGGCAGTCATCCTCCAGGCACAGATGGCTTTCCTCCCAGTTTTGGCAAACCTGATTTCAGTATAAAACTGAGCAATTATTAGAGAGTGAAATATTTCATGATATAAGACCATTGCCACCACCATCAGCATCATGACAAATGGAGTGTTCATTGTTTCTGGTGCCATGCGAGAGAGCTAGTGCCACTGCCTTGCCCCTTCCCCTAAAACCTGTGTCTTTGCTGCTTACTGGTGATGCATAGACAGAGGAATGGAACAGAGCAGATGCTTTAGCAAGGAACTGTGGCCATTTTCTCATTTGCGTTGGCTCTATATTTCAATGCAAATATCACTGAACAGGTGGCTGATGAGGCCCCTGTGGACTGTTTACAGTAAAGGTTACAACCAAAATCGATAGGCCTGAGATGCTTCTAATTCCATCTGGGAGATGTTCATCTTCCATCTGACTCTTCCCTCTCTGAACAGCAACATCCTATTAACGCTGCAGTCATCAGGGATGTTTCACTAAGGTCAGCAGAAGGTTTCTTCTATTTAGGCAGCCTGTTTAGGGCTCCATTTGTCCTTATATTTTCTTACTGCTCCACGCTGGATCGAGCAGTAATGTTGATCTTTACAAGACAGGTTGCCAGCATTATGCATGCTGAGTTTTGCCTACTGACTTGACACCTGCTACTACTGTTTGGCAGGCCGAGGCTCATCACTGCTGCCTGGGGCTTGTCCAGATCTTTTCAGTTTATCGCTTACTGAAGCAGGAGGTAGTGATGTTACATATCCTAGTGGGCATTATTGTGCATGATGTATTGCCTTGTCACAAATGAGGGGAGAATAAAGTTTGAACAAGCTTGAACAGCATAGGCAAGTATCCCTGAAACTTGTGTGAAAAGTGCTTTTTGTTTTGGCTGAAATAGTATTTTACAAGCACGTTTTTTGCAAGTCTTAGTGGAAAGATCAGCGTGGCCCATGTATCTGTGTTTCATCAAACTGGTAATGAAGTTTGTATTTTTTTTTTAATGAAGGTAGATGATTTTGCTTACTATATGAGGCAAAATGGCTCTCATTGGTGTCTTTCCCTTGGGCCTAATCGTCACATCTGGCATGCAGCCCACAGCAGCTGGGCAATGAGTAAGCAGTGCTGAATCCAATTAAAACGGTAGTAAAGCGTGTATTGCAGAGGGCACCCATGCATTTCTCTTGCAGTCAGAGAGAACTTTTTGATAAGCACAAAAGATGGGAATGTGTTTCACAAATGTAATTGAGGGTCAACAAGGAATACTGGACAAGTGGGGGCTTCCCTTGCATACTGCCTCCCTCCCCTCACCAGCTTTCAGGATTCATTGTAACCACTAAAGAGTACAGGTGATTATCCCAGTGCATTCATGCACCAGCCTTTTTGGCACAAGGACCAGCTGCCTGGAGTGCTAGAGTGCTTTTTTGGCCACATGAAATGAATGGCCAGCTGTAGAGACAACAGGAACAAGACAGGAGAGGAAAGATGAATGATGGCAACACCGTTGGTCACAAAAAGATGTTGGAGGTTGGTAGTGATGATGAGCACAGGGCTGGCATTACGTCTTTGTGACCACCTGCACCACCATTCAGGTGACTGAGCAACAATCGTTAGAGAAAGGGCCACACAAGCAAAAAAAAAGCTGACCATCCCAGGCACTGTCCTACTACATGCCAATTCAGTTGTAATGTCTGGCACTCTATGCTGTGTCTTACCGATAACCACTTGTGTCTCGACTCTCTTGAGCTCTCCAAGCACCTGCTGAGCTTCTGTTCACTCACATCTGTCTGATCCCCTTGGCACCGCTCAGTCCAAGCATTTTGCATGATCCCTTCTGCTGCCAGGTGCAGCCACATGAGGTGGTTGAGCAGCAGCTAGCCCACCACCCAAACAGCCGTAGACAAAGGATGCTTTACTGAACATCTCCACTGTGCTGACCTAACTTTCCTTGTTTCCTGGAAGCTGCAGCCTGCAGGTTGTATTCGTCTCTTTTTGTTGTTGTGTTATTCCCGATTTCTTTCTCTAACTTGTGCAGAACTCTTGTCTTTCACTTTCTAGGACCTGTGAATTTAAAGGGATAAATAGCAGTAATCTTCCACTCAGAGATTTCCAAAGGCTCAGCCAAAGAGATGAAGGATGCTTGCCAGCACTGCATGGCAAATTTGTACCATAGCAGGGAACAGCAGTCAGGTCCACCGACTGGTTTCTGTGCTTTACCTTCAACATGGCAAAGCATGTACTGTGTAGATAAAAATGTTTTTTTCTTGTATGGGTAGACAGATCTTACTCTGTAAGTTGTTTTCAACAAGACACTGGTGTAGAATGTGGGTTTCTGATTCACTTGCTTCCTGATTCACTTCTGATTCCTTCAAAGCTCTTACTGCAGTAGATTCTCAAATCTTTTTGTTACCTCTGTTATGCAACTCTAACATTTTGTTTGTTTGTTTGGTGGGGGGGTGTGATTTTTTTTGTTTTGTTTTGTTTTGGTGGTGGTGGGTGGTTGGTTGAGGGTTTTTTTTAATGGTCCTTTTCTTTCTCACAGGGCAAGAAATGTTGAAAGTGAGGAGAGGAGCTATTTGTCAATAATTTCTGGGTTCAGTTTAGTGTCTGGTACTTTTCCAGTCACGTATTTTTCCTTTTGTAGGAATTTAAATTCATACACCTAATGTTTTTTTAGTTTCCTCACTGTTTGGTTAAATGCTGTTCCTTCTTACTGGATTTGCTGTCTTTTTTCTTTTTTTTTTTTTTTGTTAAGAATTAATTATTTATACATGTGTGTAGAAACAGAAGAAATTGTTTAAGACAGTCATGGTTTTTTATGGCTATTAGGTTTTCTGGTCTTGCTTCATGCATAACACAGATCATTGAATTTTGTCTGCTAATTCTCACATTAACCTTAATAATTTGTGGATCAAAATGCAGCTGTTGTGTATGAACACAACCCCTCATGGTACAAAGGGGGTTTGTAGTAAATGAATATTACAAGATCTGTGTGCTACTGAGCAGGTTTACTGTGCCATGGGAAAATTATGACATGGTTACATATTTGGGCTTTACTTGGAGTTGCACTGGGGTTAGCTGAGCATACAGTGAGGCCAAAGCAACAAGATAGGAGATTTTGTAACATGGAAGAGTGTTCCTTTCAGTAGTTATTTGTAGATGTGTCTATGTAGTCATTCCTGCTGCTATTGAATTTGTTCTCAAGACCAAATCTGGCCTCACACTTTCATGAAGTATACCAGGAAGTTAACTCTTCCATTTAGGATTTTTCTTGTGATTTGTATAACCTTTCTGGAACTTAAAAGCTGGTTACTAGGGTATTTTGGCAGCAGCCATGTAATCATTTCCTTAGCCAAGCAGTTACTGTAAATGCATTTCCACCCAGAGTGTTGTTCACTGAATGCTAAAAATACCAGAAGGCAAAAGCAGGACTCATCAAGGTGGCTTCTTGTTGGCTGAGATAGCCATGGATAGCCATAGTGGCACAGAAAAATCATACTTTTCTCCTTGATTTGGAATGATAATTAGTTTCTTAGCTTCAGAAACTCCTTCATGCCAGCATGCCAGTAGCATTTTTACAAAATTAAATGCTCCTATGTGAAACATCTGTGTGGTGGGTATATGTGTATGTGTATGTGTAGGCTTTGAGTGAGTAAATATAATAGCAATAGAAACTATATTGCACTGGTAACCAAATGTTGTCCTAGTTAGAGACAGTTCGTCTTTGGGCTTCAGTGTACAACCAGAAAAACTATTCCACTTAGGAAGGCAAAACCTTGATTTCTATGTGGTAAGAGATTCAATGATTTATTTATAGTTACTCATAGTATGACCAAAAAAAAGAAAAAAGAGAACACAGAAGTAAGCAGAACAAGTCATCTCACATATGTATTTGAAATCATCAGCTTCAGAAAGAAAACGAAAGCACCAAAGTATCTTGTGTAAAGTTGTGTTTTTACTGGTTTTAAGCATGCAAGGAACATGCCTAATTGGAGTTTTTTTGAAGCTCAGAAGAAATATGATCTATTCCACCAAGTCAATGGCTACAAGTCATCACATTAGACATAGGCTATAAAACATGCTCTTAAACATTTGCAGGGCTGTATTTTCTTAGCATGTCTGCTGAAAAAAACGCCACCAAAACTCACTCTTCTTGTCACCACTGGCTTCCTTCAACAGGAGTGGTAGTCCAGAGAACTGGATTTCTTAGAGTCAGTTCTCTTTCAACAAGTATTGCTTAATGCAGGCCAGGTTGAACTGCAGTGGTCTACACTGACTGAAGATCTCTTCACTGATGTTTGTAAAACATTTATTTGGAGACAGTGCCTGTACTCATTCTGCATCACTATCTACCTACTCATGCTTTATCAGGCACTGTTTTCACAGGCACTTTTGAGTAGAAGGTAGTTTCAGTATAGTTGCAGGAACACTTGCATCACTCCCAGGAGGCCAACCAGAGTTGAGTATTTACTAAAAAGGAAATTTATACTAAAAATAAGTGTGACCTTCTTGAATCAGCACTTCTGAAATTCCACTGAAATAGTATGGCTCTTCCAGCCATTGTGATAGCAGTAAAAGTAATTTTGTGTTTGAAAAATTACCTCTTAGTAAAGAGCTGGGTTTGGGTGGAAATTAGCTGCAACTGGTGTCTTACTTGATGTTACTTTATTATCACAGGGATTGATACAGATCTGTAGCCAACTTGAATCATTGACAGGTCGAAGCAGACATTTTGCATTTACTCTGTATGAATTTAAACAACTATGTTCACACTAGAGTGACAGAGAATTAGGTTTTTTTTTTCCTCTTTTCTTTCCCAGAAGCTACCCTTAAGAATGATGGAGAATTGCAAATACTTAACTTAACTTAACTTACTGTTTAGTCATTGTTAGAAGGCAATGTATCAGTTCATTTGTCAGTAAATTCTTTTTCAGGTAAAAGAAAAACGATCTGACCCAATAACATGTAAATAAAATTTTAAGTAAGCATGCTGGACATCGTTCATTTTTCTGCAAGCTCTTTCCCATACATATACATGCAGTGTAGTACACATGTCAGAATGAGAAGCATGGAATGACGGTGTGGAATCACCCAAGGGAAAAGTTTTACAAGCTCTGAAGTGGAGTGGCAGCAATACCATTGCTGCAGTACCATAATGCTTTCCTCATAACGTACACACATTGTTAGATAGAGGATGATGTGCTGATAGGGAGTAACAGAATGCAGCTATTCTTATGCTCCAAAGCCTCACAGCCTTGGCACTGTGAGCCAAGTGGTTTGAATTGTCAGCCTGCAGACTGATACTGTGGATGAATAAGCTTTAAGTGGAAGAATTGGATTGCTTGATAAGTTCTTCGTTTTAAGCCACTGCTGTTCATGTGCACTTGAGAAAAGACTTCTGCATTAGAGGGCAACTATTTGAAGAAAGAAAGAATTTAAATCTATTTATGTATTAAGGCATTTTGTTTTGTCATTTTGCAGTGTGCTTACAGGGCAAATTTTTTAAAGTGGTAAAATTACATTTAAAAATATATGCAGAAAGAAAGGTATTACCCCTTTAACGTGTATATCTCACTTTTAATTCAAACCCTTCAAGGGAAGCTGTGTTTCCAAGCATTATATTTATTTCTGCTGCTTATTTCTACTTTGGGCATTCCTAAGGACTCCAGATGATGTTTCTTGAGCATGGAAACAAATAGAAACAGTATCTGCCCCAGAGAATAGAGAGAATGTATAAGAGGTGATTAAAGAGACAAATGGAGGAAACAGGTACAGAAAGTGTTTGAAGACAGAGATGTATCAGTAGTCATACGCAGCTATCAGCCTAACCAGTGATAGAAATACTTCTCTTGGGGCTTGCATGTACTATCTTCTAGTATGTATTCTCATATGAAGTATAATAGACAGTGTCTGCATTGTGTTGCATTTATTCTTGCTATTTTTATCCTTTACCATCCGTCTGACACTTTATTCAGTACAAGTGTCAGTCATTGCCTTACATTATTTTTTTTCCTAGTCTCAGTCTAATTTGGTCTGTCATTTTATTAAGAGAAATAGAGAATCAGCCAAGATTCCAAATTAGGTGTTTGAATAACAATAGCCAAACACAGAGTATAATAAATCATTAACCCTTATGAACTTTGTGGCCCTGCAACAGATTCCCTATTCCAATCCAGTTTTAGGAACTGAAATTTTATTTGAAAGCAAATATCTGATAAGGCAAGTTAATTATTGTGACATTTTTCAGTTGGGTAAAAGATGAGGAATCAGATGTGTCTGTGAAATTAAAAAATGAAAATGCAGTACTTAAGATTTGTTAATGCTTTTTTTGGCATTGAGAAAGGAAGCATAGGTATTTAATATTAAATGGTGTTGCAGAAGGGCAAGTTAGCACTTTGTTTGCCAAATTAAGTTTCAAAGACTATGTAGGTTATGAAGTTTGACTTTCTGCCTGTAAATCTTGAATGACTGACAGACTACTGTAAAATAGCTTTGTTCAAAAGGAATCTTTGGCAGGCATCATCAAAGGTTTGAAACTCTGGAAGGGATGAAAAGAAAACCCCACTTTTACACTCATTTCCCCTGCAGATCAACGTCTCTGTGAAATTTGCCTGGGAATTATGAGCTATTTACTGTATTATGTGCTGTTTTCTTTCATTGTATCCAAAGGCCCCTGTGGTTCCTTTTATCTTCAAGATTTAGGGATATTTTTATACATGAAATGTGAATAAGTGAATGCATCAGTGGAACACAGGGGAAAAACGCTGGGTTTAGACAGTTCCGTTCTCCCTTATTTTATCACAAGTTGGAGTACTGGTTTTATGGCACCTAAATTTATGGGTACATATTTTTATGGTAAAGCCCAGTGACATGTTCTGCATGCTCCATCAAGCTCTCTCAGTGTTTCTTCACTTGATTCACAACTCTGCAGGGTATGAATCAGTCCCGTCTTATAAACCTTAATCTCTTTACCAGAGGAACATAGTGTGGCTTTTTTGTTTATGGTGTGTGTCATCATGTTATCATCTAATTATGTACACCAAAGAAGGGGGAAACAAAATATTTCCTGGGAAATTCTTGTCAACTGTCAATCAGTGCAGGAGATGAGTCTTCCTTATTGCATATAGGCAGCTGAGAGGTAAAATTCTTCATCACACACAGACACTTATGTCTATCCTCAAGCAAGATGTGGCACTGCTGGGGCATGGTAGGGCAGTTTCTGCTTAGAAACATGACATACTTCCTCAGGCAAGAGGCTTGAGAAGAAAGCTCCTTCTACTTTATATTGACTCTTTTTAACTTTATGTATGTAGTGGTTAAAACTGAATCAACAGAAGACACTTAAGCCCTTGTTTGCTTTCCACAGGGTGAAGTGAAGAAGTGAAGCCTCCCAGCTGAACTACTATGAGGTCAGAAGCCTTGCTGCTATATTTCACACTGCTACACTTTGCTGGGGCTGGTTTCCCAGAAGATTCTGAGCCGATCAGTATTTCGCATGGCAACTGTAAGTATAAGAGGCCAAAGGTCTTTATTTGCTTAATACTGATCAGAGAACTTCCACAGTATTTTGTTACTATTTCAGTGAATAATTTTTTTCTTGGTGTCTCCCAGGTCAGCCAATTTATGTTCTCAATTAGTAACATAGGAATATAATTTTTTTCATGTTGACTTATAAGTACTGGGTGGTAAACCGCTTGTTCATTCAAAGCCCTATCCAAAGCCTTTCTCCTTCTCAAACTGACCATTCAACTAGCTCTTTCCAGCAGGAAAGGAAGGAAGTCTTCATGTTCTGCCCCATAATGAAAGTGTCCTTCACCCGACTTGTGAAAATGTAGTTTGGAATAAGCAGTGAAGCCTCAGTATCAAGCACAGCACACTGAAGTAACAGCTCTGAAAACATTATTTATTGATCTAATACAAACTTTTTTCTTCTAACTCTGATGAATTCTACTTTAATATTAGACATGTTTTACTGAGCTGGAAATGCAGCTAAACCTCAAATCAATACTAAGAGTCTTTTGTAGTGGCATGTCTCTTCTTTCTAACCAGCAGTAATGGTCAAACACTCCAAAATCTGGGGTAACACAGACAGCTGTGAATTGGCATTGAAATTTGCTGCCTAAAGAGGAGGAGAGCTTTTTTGTGTATTTCTCTATGCAAGTCAGGATTAGCATAACTGATCCTTTCACATTTGCCTCATCACAATTACAACTGCTGCAAATAAAAAGTCTTTGAAGTCCCAAAGGTTCAGATATTTAAAAGGAAGTCTTTAGTGTCTGGGTCTGTAAAAGTATGCTAAGGAATAGCAAGTCACCAATGAGTATGCTTATGTTCAAGCCTCCTTTGGGTCAGAAGTTTGATTTTAAAGTGAAACTCTTGCTTGTCCTAGCTTATTGTGATTTGGAGTGGCCTTGGCACTCGTAAGCTTGGGTAGCACCAAGCTGAAAGATGTCACTTCATGTGATCCAGATGCTAATAGCCATCTGGAATACAGAAACAGGGCAGGAACTGCTGTGAAGCAAACCCTACTGAAATATGTCTAGTATAACCACTGTGGTCTTTAAAAACACTGTTTTCATCCTCCAGGAGGGTGACGCTAATTGGCCTTGATAGTGTGGAAATAGCCAGTCTTGGTTGTTTTGGAGAAATGGAACACAGGATAACTTTTTCTTCTGCCATATGACTTGCCAAAGTGCACATAAATGTACAGCTTCCCAGCTCATGTTAGATCCATTATTCACAGAGCACATGGTGGAGGATAGAGAACAGCCTGACAGTTAAACTTGGCATTTTGCACGTGGGACTTGGTCAGAAGGATTAAGCTGCCTGGGCTGCTTAATTTGTTTCTGCAAGAATTCTCAGCATTTGTTTTGCAAGGAAGTTCCTGTTAGTATGCAGTTCTATGACCAGACTTTCTAACAAAAGGCACTCTCAGGTGCTTTGTTGAAGCCATGTTGTGAGTCAATACTTAGCAGGGAAAGTACTTTCAGAGGAGAATCGCTGAAAACACTAAAGCAGTAGCTGAGATTATGAATAAACACACTTCCTTAAACAGCTCCAGAAACACATATTGATTAGAAAAAGGCTCAGGTATAGCTACATGCTAGCCGGCTCTGCATTGATGACAAAACTTCTGAGAGGTTTATCCATCACCTGTTTTATAACTGTCATTTTTCTTATTTAACCAGCCACCTAGTTTGTGCATCTAGATACAATGATAGTATGTACATATGAAGTCTTCACAGCAAGGTGGCCTTTGGTCAGAAGTGTTCACTGTTGTTATGGGCTGTATGCACAGGCTGTCTGGAGAGCAACAGCGCACCCTGTATATGCTGAGGTCTCCCAAGGGGAAAAAAAAAAAGTGTGGAAATAGAGTGAATAGGTGGTCCTGCTGACTGGTAGAGGGTGGGGGAAAGTTGACTGGTTGATAGCATGAACTCAGTATAGAGCTTCCACTCAGTAGTGTTGTTTTGTTGACAGAAGAACCGGAGTGTCAGTTGGGTTGCCAAAATAATATGCAGTGACTTTAATTTTGTAAAGTTTAAGTGGCGGTTTGCCACCATTTCTCACAAATCCCCACAGCTGTTCTAGGATGGCAGGCCAGTCCTGGGGGAAACTGAGGGATCTGGCAGTTTGAATCAAGAATAGCCAAGTCTTTTGCTTTAACCTCTACCAGTCCTGTTATTGTGGTGATTGATGTGCCACTGTGAAACAGCTTTGTCCTGCTAGACACGCTTTGGCAGTCAGGAGAAAGCATTTAAGCTCTGTAAGCAATAGAAGAAAAACTGTGAGAAAGTGCCCTATACCTTTGCGCCAAGAGCTCCAGAACAGCTTTATAGTCTAAAAACCTTAGAATTTTTGTCTTCTACAAAGGTGATGACTTTCTCCTTTGCATCTGCAAAGACTGTAACCTTGAAGAACTCTCCAGCCCTCTGTGCTCTTGCCTTCCAACCCAAGGCTGCACTGCCAGGGTGGAACAGAAACCACAGATTTTGGCCATAGCTGTTCCTCACAGTGCTCTATGTTAGTACTGCTTTACTTTGTGATTCTCTTTTGACCCTATTGGTTTTTTTTCCTCTTCCTGCAGATACAAGACAGTATCCGGTGTTTGTGGGTCACAAACCAGGGCGGAACACCACGCAGAGACACCGGCTGGACATCCAGCTGGTCATGGTCATGAACAGGACCCTCTACGTTGCTGCTAGGTCGGTAGTCCCCCTCTTTGCCACTTCTCCCTTTCTGCTTTCAGAGGAGGAAGAAGAGGGACATTCTTAGATTTTTCTCTGCCAGAAATGTTAATTTTACTTTTTTTTTTCACACTCAGAATGAGCTTTGCAGCCTGTTAGTAAGACATATTTGAAATCTTGTTAATCAGCTAAAGTTTGTTGTTATGAGATGCTGAGCCAATCCTGTCAGGATTATGCACCTCTGCCTCTCTTTGCCCAACAAGAGGGAAACTGCCAGAGGAATTATTGAGCTCCATGAAGGAGAGAGTCCATTCTCATCCTGCAGGTTTTTTAATGCACACCATTAGTGACAGATTGTAGAGAATGATTCTGCTGGTGCACAAATGCTTTTTCAGATTAAAATTTATTCAACTGTAACATTGCTGGTTTAGGCATGGTTTTAATATATGAAGACAAAAAAAGAGGCAAGCATTTTTGCTGCTGTTCTTTGATGTACTCATTAAGGTTAATTGAATTTTGTGTCCGGATTTTTCTTTTTCCTTTTTTTTTTTTTTTTTTTTGAGAACTATACCGTGCAGATACAAGCACATGTCTTTTTATAAAAATTGTATATAGAGCCACCCATTCATTTTTCATAGCTCAGCATGGCACTGTCAGCTTCAGTGGAGCTACACCAGTTTATGCAGCTGCCAACCTGGCACGGTTCAGCCATTAACACTTCCTCTCCATGCCTGTTGTTAGCAAGGGAGATTGTCAGTCTGAGAGAGTGCAGGTTTAATGCAAGAAGGGTCTGCATTAGCAAGTGTTGATAGTCTAGTTCAGGAGCTCTTGAACTCAGATCCTGTTTGAGACCTTTCTGCAGTCTTCTTCTCTGGTAGCAGCTTGTTTCCTGCTTGTTTTCTGGTCCTCATCATTGGAGAAACATGCATCCTTCTATATGTGCCACAGAGAGCCGGGCTGTTCCTGCAGAAGGGAAAAGTGGTGGGTGAGATGGCCAGGAGGTGAGAGGGAACAGATGCTGAACAGACAGCCTCTCACCACCAGCCATGTCCTCAAAGCCCTTGGCAGCCTCTGGTTGCTGCCTGGCTTTCTTCTCAAACAGCCATTCTTCATCCTTTGGGTGGTCAGATGTGTCTAGCAGCCCTATTCTGGTCCTATTCTGAAGAAGAGCCTGGAGAATAAATCTCATGAGGAGGAACTTAAGGAGCTGGGGCTATTTAGTTTGGAAAAGAGGAGACTGAAGGGTGTTGTAGAGAGGCTGTTGCTGGTCTCTTCTCTCAGGTAATTAATGATAGAATGGACTCAAGCTATGACTGGGTAGGTTTAGACTAGACATTAGGAAAACAATTTTCACAGAAAGAGTGGTCAGGCATTGGAATGGGCTGCCCAGGGAGGTGGTTGAGTCACCAACCCTGGATGTGTTTAAAGCTCGTTTCAATGTGGTACTTGGGGATGTCGTTTAGGGGTGAACTTTGTAGAGTAGGCTTATAGGTTGGACTTGGTGATCCTAAGGGTCTTTTCCAACCTGAGTATTTCTGTGATTCTGTGATGTTTCCATGTCTTGTGATGGAGACCTGCTTGTCAATCTCCACTAAGCATCAAGTAATTGGTTATATTACACCAGCAGAATCACTGAGTGCTGTTTCTAACACAGTCACGTTCCTGGATGCTGGAACACCTCATTTCTACTTATTCCTCTACCCTGGTATTGAAGCTCTCCCATCTAAGCTTGGCTGCTTCAGGCTTCTTGCATATGCCCATTTGTACAGGGTCTTCATGGCAGAGCTCTGGTTTCTCACTCATGCTGAGCCATTGCATCAAGTCTGGGCAAAAAGCCCATCCGTGGGAGCTGCAGCACCGTTGGCTGTAGGGCACAAATAGTGGGCAGCCCCACTGCAAGGCCTCCCTGTGCTTTGACTGAGTTTGGGGATTATTATTTTTCCTGCATTTAGTGCTGATAATGAGCTGTGCAGGGGAGTGGTCTGAAGGGGTTTGAAAGGTGGTGACAGGATTTCCTCCTTTTCATGGCTGAGTTCCCTTTGCTTTCCTTATTTGTTTTCCTTTAAATTAGGAAATCATTTTCGGCAAGAAGGTGGTAAATCCGCTTTGTAGATTTTGCTCCACTGTTTTCATAGTTTGTTCCTAGACTGAGATCGACACAATTAGACTGTTAACTGGCATTACAGCAGGCAAACCCAGCAAAACATTTTGGGATATGAAACCACTGTGTGCATATATTATATAAAGATTGCTAATATTGGGGGGATAGCATGTGCACCAGTATGTATGAGTATGCATTCTTACATATTGTGTAGCTATGTATTTGTATCAGTTTACTATTATGAGAGTGCTTATATACTCCTTGCCAAGAATAAAGACTTGGTCTGTTTTCTGCTTACACAAGGACAAAAAAAAAATCTCCTTACACTTTTTTCCTTTAGTAATTCTAAAACTCTTTGACGTATTCTTTTCCTCCTCCACAAGTTACTGAACAAAGTCCCTGCTGCGCTGAGAGGTTTGTGTGATACAACTTAAAATTCAAAGGTCATTTTTATATTTAAATAGTAAACTTCAGAAAATTAGTCATTCTTTGATAACTTCTATGAATGAAGGTTTATAACTGCAATACCACATCTCCGGTAGAGGTAGTAGTAAATCTAGAAACTGGAGCAGATGTGTACACAATCAAAAGTGTTTCTCAAAGAGTTTAGTAATAAGATGAATTGAAAACTGTAGCTAACACAAATCCCTTAGTTATCATATGAGATGTTGCTGTTATGCTATTTTTAAAATATTGAACTATAGCAATGCTAAGTTTATGTTTATACCAAATTATCTGAAAAGTACTCAAAACAAATGATGTAACATTGTTTTTATTTGGAGGTTGTTTAGGTTTGGTTTTGTTTGTTCGTTTGATGGCTTGTTTTAGAAAATCAATTTTTACTTTGCAGACAGTTTCCTTATGCAGGAGAGGTCTTTCAGAGTTGAGAACTACTAACACTTTATTATTGAATGATTGGCACAGAACACTATTTCTGCCTGTCAGTTGCTTATTTTCTCATATGGGATACATGACTCCTGTATTAGCTGTTACCAAATAAAATTTTGAGTCACTTCAGAAAGTCTTTATTTCATGTTATCAGCAATATCAATTAGAATAATTCAACCAAAGCCTGTGAAGCTGTGCTGTGCGTGTATGTGGCTTGCAGTCTGCAAAGGACCAGGACCGCTTTCTTTTTTTCTTGTAGGGAAGGGTACACCCTTGATATCTCTCTCTTACTTACCCACACCCACTCATACACACCCTGTTCTAAGTTTGCCATGTCTCCTCCTCCTATTGTCTTGTACAGTGGCAGCTTTTGTTCGCATTATCTGCCACCTCTCATCTGTATGTAGAAAGCAGTTTGTTGAGTATAGGAAGCCTTAGGGATGGCTCCCTCCTCATTTGCAGTTACACATTTCCAGAGGAGGCACTTAGTGGCCAAGGGTCATGCACAGCCAGTGGCATTATTTAAATTCCCTTCCTCCACAAGATTATGCCATGGCAACAAAACTCGGTTCTGCTGACTGGAGGTGGGAAAAACGGAAGCTCTAGGATTAAGTCAATTTGTGTTAGAATAACTTAATTAGCAGCAAGCGGTACACATACCACAGCTAGTGGATAGTAGCAGTTGGGCAGCAGTGGGAAAAGGACGACAAGGACAATCCCACATTGTCTGTGGTTAGAGAGCCCTCCCATGAATTTGACAGCTCTTTCGCTCTCTGATGACATTGTCAGCAACTTCTGTTTCATGTATGGCATGAGAAAATGATATGTAATTTGACTGGTACTAACCCTCTTTTGGATGATCCTGTAACTTAGCATCTGAGTTTTCTTTGAACTGTTTCTTAAACCAAAAGTAAGTTGCTTGAAAACTGTTCATTCAGAGTGAAACTAAATAACTCATTCTGACTACCACCACTGTATTTTCTAATTGTTTTTTTTAAAAGGAAAAATTCATAACCACTGGAGAGCAAGACTGATGATTAAAATCAAGAGCTGTGTTAGAAGAAGGTTTTTACGGCTCCAGCCACACCTGATTTGCAATTAAGAGATTTCATTCCCACTTTTTTATATTAGGAGTGACAGCAACAGAGAGTGAGGTACATAAAAAGGGAACCATGCAGTGGTCTATGAAGCTGATACCATTCTAATAGGTTAGTTTTAGTCCAGCACCAACCTTGATCAGTGCTCTGCCAGTAAAGTCAGGCAAATAACAGACTGAAACATTAAACCCATGCTGGAAGTAAATGACAGCTCTGATTTTACAGAGTCCGGAGGAGAAGAAAAGCCACAACTCCGCAGTTTGGCATCTTAAAAAGCAAACAGCCTCAAGTGCTGTAGCAGGCAGCAGATTTTGAAAAGCCAATTCCCTGTAACAGTGCTGCCTCTTTTCTCCACATGAGAGAAGTGTTGCTTATTCCTCTTGTTTGCTTTATTTAAGAGCCTAGCACTGTTTCTCCAAAACCATAAATGAAGCTAACCTTGAGAGCAGTGATTTTTAAAATAGAAACAGTCTGTATCCTACTTTCAGCAGACCACTCCAATGCTGTGGATCTTGCTCCAGCTGCACAGCTTCCTGCATTTTGAAAAAAGCCAATGTTATTTCAAGGAAAAATGAGATTCTTAGTCCCAGTTTCATGTGGCAGTTACTACAGCATTGTGGGTTGTTGGTTTGTTGGGGTTTTTTCTTCAAATTTTAGGTCCATACAGAGATGCCCTTGTTTTCAGCTTACACAGAGGAGAATATTTTAAAATATCTCTTTACCTGAGTAGCTGAGTCTATTTCCTCTTTCAAAGAAGAGATTGACAGCTAACTGTAGAAAGGGTCCAGTTCTCAGGAAAACAGAAAAGTAAATGCAAGCAAGAAGTGGGAACTATTTTCAGAAGAGTATTTTACAATTTTGTTTGGCCACCTGTGTGTAAAAAGAAAAATGATTTCTGGGAATATTTCATAGCCATCAGCCTGTTGCCTACGGTATTGTCTACCAAATTATCACAGCTGAGGTTATACATTTTTTTTTTAAGAGATAAAAAAAGAAATAAGAATTAACCTCTTTTTAACCCTGAAAGACTAAATGTGACACAGTGGCTGCTAGCCCAGAAATCTGGCAAAGGCTGCCTAAGAGCTAATGTAGCTTATTTCAGGACATGCAAAAACATCTGCATGCGTCTGCTGTAGGACCTATAGAGCAGAAATTATATGAGGCTCACTTCCTTTTGAAAATCTCATTTCTCCAAATAATTGCCCTTGGGGATTTGAAGTTTTGTAGCATTTTTCTTTTTTCTTAATTAGAAGGAAACAGTTTATATATGAAAGTGCTTTTCTGGGATAAGCAAGCAATGCTGCTGGTAATGTTCCCTGGTTAAGACCTGTGATGTTTCTTTTTGAAATGTAGTATGGATTATCTTGTGATAGAGAGCTCTCTTCATAGAAAGCTAACTGTCTGACTACTCCATTTGACTTCACATTCATTTGCTTTTGTTTTCAGGGATCATATTTATACTGTTGATATGGACACATCACATACAGAAGAAATTTATTTTAGCAAAGTAAGTTGCTTTTATCATAATTCAGAAACCAAGGACACTAGAACAAGCTTCAAATAAGTAGGAAGATGACACCGTTTCAAACAACTTGCCAGGGCTGCTGTAAAAACTGTAATAAGCAAGTAAGATGGCACTGCTAATCATATTTGGACAGAGCTAGAATAGCAATCATGTCCTCTGTGAATTTCTGATAAATGATTTAGCTGGGCTGATAAGCAATCTGTACTGAAATACAATGAGGTCCCTGATGAAACATCTATTAATTTATATTCAGAAGTTTTCTATAACAGCTACACTATACCAATTAAGTATACTGAAAATTTCGTCACAAAAAGCAAGTACTATTTACATGTTTTCATACATACAAATTTTATTCACTCATGCAAGTAGTCACTAGATAAAATCTTATTGTATATCACTTTGTAGCTGTGTTCACATTATTTCCAATGGAATTTGCAGCTAAAGAAAAGCTTTGTCTGCATTACCATATTGTATACTAACATAAACGTATAGAAATAATCTCCCTTCAGCTCCTTTGCATTGCATTTGTATTGTTTAATACAGGCAAAGCACAGCCTTGGCCCAGCAGAAGATCATGCAGATTTGGGCACTGGATGAATTCCACTGTAGGAGGGGAAAGAGTTTCATTACAACTGTGAATGATGCTGAAGATGAGCTTATGCCCAATTACTTGTCAAAAAATCAGGGCACAGGCTTGTAATAGAAATAAATACTCATGGTTACTCTTCCAGCTTGGAGCCCTTATATGAATGCACATCAGTTTACTGATGGGTAACACTGTCAGGAATATAATTTCAGTAGTGCCTAAGGTATTACTGTCTTACATGATATGTTTTTAAGTAAAGTTTTGTAATCATCAAACAATCTACCACATCTAACCACTCCTGAAACTCACTACAAACAAATCCAGCCTAGGATTTACCTGTAAATGTTTTGGAGGAGGAGTCTTAGCAGATAAAGTCATCAGTCAGCCTCTTGGTGATTTCCTTTGGCTTAGGCTTTTTTTTAAATAAAGGATGCATTTCTAGTCTAATGAATAGATGGTGACATAAAATTAAGTGAATGCTCCACATCGCTGATCTTTCATTGTTGTGGTGAATTAATCACGGAGAAAGGGTGCAGGGAGCTTTCAATAAATATATGCTCCACAACTAGTTTCCCCCAAGGGACTTCTACTTCAGAAACCAAATGCAACAACCTCTGGGCTTTAATTGATTTCTTTCTTGATTCTTGCAGAAATTGACATGGAAATCTAGACAAGCTGATGTAGACACATGCAGAATGAAGGGAAAACATAAGGTAGGCAATTTTCATTTCTTCTGCATCTGCCACTTTAGTTTAGTTGCCTCACTATTATCTCAGGCTGCTGTCTGTGATGTGGAATGGATCATGCCATTCACTTCTTGCCAGTAATTGCTTTTTCCATCAACTTACTGAAGGCTTTAATTTGCATAACAGTTTACTTTTAATGTGATAAAACATTACGACAGGATACACAGCAAAATCCTGAAATATTTAAAGCACTGAGGAATTCGGACATAATGCCTAGTGTACTGATTTTGTTTACCATTGCCTCAAATCTTAATGCTGCTGTCCATCTTCCTGAAGGAAGTTACAGAGAAGTTTGTGTAAAGCACAGAAAGCATGAATGAGTACAGTTGTAGGACTGTTTCTTAAAGCCATTTTACCCTGCTGTAAGCTATGACTCTGTGATGCAGACTCTCTGATTCTTTGCAGCTGCTTCTCCTTTCTAGTTAGATATGCTTTATGCCAATACATTGTACTGGTGATGCTAGTGTCTTACAGCAACAGAGATGAAGTTTTTCACTCTTGCAGAAAGTAACAGCTTTCAAACAAAATTCACCTGTGCATACAGTAGCAAAATCAAAGCAATAGTATAGGTATCATATCATCAGTTCATTGGAAGCATTTTTAAACCACTAGAATATAAAGTTCGATCTTGCTCATTGTCAGTTAAACATAGTTGCCCAGAATATCCCAGTCGCTACCAGCCAATTTCATTTTAGCCCTGACAATGAAATATCATGGCATAAAAATAAAAGCAGGCACCTAAAATACAGTAGTTGAAATACTTTTCATTATTTTTCTTCAGGATGAGTGTCATAATTTTATTAAGGTTCTCCTGAAAAGAAATGAGGATACACTGTTTATCTGTGGAACAAATGCATTCAACCCTTCTTGCAGGAACTACAAGGTATGTGATCTGTTTGAGAGATTTCATTTATGCCTTGTCTTTTTGTTGGATTTATTGTGGCTGTGCTGGAAACAGTACGAGGTTGTCATTCAACAGTGCATCATTCTGCTCTGTGGCATTTATTCACACTTGTTTCAGTGCCACAGAGCTGAATGTAGACTGTATTTCTGAGGATTGCTCAAATTTACTACCTACATCTTTGCAACTCCTTCAGATCAAGAGTATATTTCCACCTTGCATTGCCTTCTATAGGTGCAGAGTCCTTCAGATCTCTGCTTAGGGATGCGGTCACTCCTCAGAAAGTTCCTTAGCTTGTCACAGACACCTGCATCAAGTCACAGACTGGTACTGAGGCTTACTTCTGGGGTAGCATGTTTTAAATGTCTCTATTGTACTGTTCTCAATCCCAGAGTCAGTTCTCAAGACATTTGAGAGCTTAGTACAGTAAAACCTGAGAAAATTAGTGTTGGGGACCCAGCAGATACGAAGCTGTGGCTCCCATACAGAAGCCCCCATGTTTCCTAGGGAAACTGAGATCCTACGGCACTGTGTGCTGTAAAAGTGATTGAGAGGAGATTCCACAGGGAAAGGTACAGCAGGGGGATGATGTGTTGCTCACTAGCTGGGGATGTGCAAGACCAAAGAATTACCAAGAGCAGTTTAGAAAACTGCCCTGGTCCATTAATACTTCGCATTAATTTTTTGACCAAAGTTTCTTCCTTTGATGTAGTGTGTCCCCATTATCTGTATTGTAACAGGGCTCATTTATTCAAATATATTTGTCTTTTTCTCAGTTTTGCACCAATATCTGATACAGCAACCAGCAATAGATGTCTCTGGAGTAGCTTTGAAATGAATTTACTTGGACCCTTGAAATCCAGTCTCTGCTTTTCCAGGCACTGCTGTGTCCCACAAGTCATTTCTCATCCTTCTTCAGGAAAAAGAAAATTGAGCTTTGCTGATGCTGTTTCTGATAAACTCACAGCACAATTCTAATTCATTTAATTGGGTTCAGAGTTAGTGAGACCCAGGAAAATTACTTCCTTAGTGGTTATTTGATGTGACTTGCTGTGTCTTCTGCAATGCTGCTGTACCTTTTTTAGCCATTGTGATGGCTATAGTCTAGGAAACAGGAGAGAGAAGTTCAGGGTAATCTTCTCTTTCAGTCTCTGGAAGAAGAATCAGATTTGAATAAAAGAAAGAGCCTGCTGACTTTGTGGTATAGCTATTTAATATTTTTTTTTTTATCTTGCTCCTAGCATACAGGAAAACTTGTGGGTCTCATGCTGTATTTAGTCTTCTAGAACAGTTTGTCATTTTTTGGCTATCAAGGCCATTAGAGCAGCTAACAAATCCAAGCCAGTCCCCTCACTAGAAAGCTGTCTTCTAATACAAACACATATTTCCATGTCATCCTGATGTGAGGGAGCCCTCCTTACCCTTACCCAAGTATTTCGTTCTCTGTGATGCATGGCCTCTGCAGACAGCCTCACCCATTTCTGAGTTCCAGGCACTGGGTAGTGATGCCTTTGTGTGTCAGCAGAAGGTGTCTCCAACAGCTTCCCTGGCTTTTCCCCCATGTATTCTTACATTATATAGAGAGCACTAAAGAAAACAGGGCTGTTCCCCTGTCTTGCCAGTGGAAGTGTGGGGCTTTGTGCAGGGAAAGTTGCTTAGAACTGTAACTCATTTCCTGTCACTATCATGTGAAATGCTTTTTAGCCCTTGAGCAAACACAACTAATTCCATTCAGAGTGGATTTTGATAGGAGGGATACATGACAGAGAACAAATTATGACAACCACTGGAGGATTTGGGTGCTGTAACATATAAGCTAAAAAATTGATTGGAGTAGTTGATGGTGCTGGGTGGGTTATTCTTCATGCTCTGTGAGTCTGTGCTGTATATGATTTATACTGTAGGAGCTGCTCAAGCTACTTGAACATGCTAGAAAGATTCTTATTCCCAAAATACAGTAGTGTAAGAATCTTAAAAGATGTAATAGCGTACCTTTCTCCCATAGCTCACAAAACCCTCTTGAACTTAGTGTAAAGTTGATCTGTATATTTGTATCATTAGCAGTACCCAGGGTGAATTTATTTCCCAAGAGTTACACTTAAACCTCACATTTCACAATTCCTGCACAGATTAATTCTTGCCTTATGGTAAGAGGATTTCTCTGTTACACAGACTCAACTGATACAGTAAGACTTGGAGAGCATCCTTCTGAGTATGCTAATCAAGGAAGAGAGCACCACTGTTGAGACTAGAGCAGAAGGATCTCCGGACTTTGGGGAGAAAAATGCACACACAGATAATTGTCCTAGTGTTGTTTCTTCTGACTGCTGTGGCTTGCAGTTTTTTTCTGTGTACAAGAGCACTTCTGTTGGATCATTATTGAGGATAAATTTTGAATCTTTGCCAGAACCACAGACCACATAGCCTGCTACAGTTCTCCAGGAAGCCTGTGTTCAGATAAAGTATAGACTGACTACCTCCAAAAGAATACCTGACTTACTGGAGATATTGTCTTCAGACTGATTTTATTTAACACTGTGATTTTTGTCAGGTGTTTAATTCATAGTCAGGAGCACTCTTAGAGAAAGGAGAGAAACACTGTTAGAAGCTCCATCCTGGGTAAAATGTTTTGTTTCTCTGTCTGAGGAGCTCCTTTTTGTTTTTCAGATGGATACCTTGGAGTTCCTGGGAGATGAATTCAGCGGAATGGCCAGGTGTCCCTATGATGCAAAGCATGCCAACGTTGCGTTGTTTGCAGGTAAAGTGATGGAGATGAAGTTCTTACTTTCTGTCCTGCAGCCCAGGCTTGCCATGGGACTGTATTTTTTGAGTCTAGGATGGCAAAATCTAAAACATGGCAGAGGGAGTGAATAATGACTGAAAATAGAGGGTATAAGGACATCACTAGCGTGGAAGCCTTCCCTTCTCTGGGATTAACTTCACTATCATAAACATTGCCTGAAGCCTCAGTTTCCTGGTTCAGTTTTTCAGTATTTCCTGGATTCATGATTATATGTTGACACACCAGTGTGAGGCACCTTTTCTGTCTTTGTCCAGCTTTTTGAAAGTCAAGGCTTGTGTGAACTTCAGTGAGGAGAGGGCAGGATATGCTCTTTCACAACCAAGGTTAAGTTAACCGTCATAACAACCTACATAATAACAGTGATGTACCTTTTTCTAGATCTAGAAGAAAAGGGAAGGTAATTTTATTTTAAAGCAAAAAAGTCTCAGTGTGGTATTATCAGCTGTTGTAGACAAAAAAGAGTGTGTTGGTCAATAGCGATTTATGCTGCATGCAGCAGAACACAGTTAGCTCTAATTTCTAATAAAATAGTTTTGAAAAAAATAAGTGTTTATTAACAGGGTTAATTTGTCCTGCTCTGTGGTATTTTCTCTTCAGAAATTCCTGTTTAAATTGTTTATTGAACTTCTCTTATGTAAGCCCCACTGATTGAGGTTTGGGTGTAAAAGAGGTGGTAAAGCAGCCACCCATCATAATGTAAGTCTTCCTAGTATGACACTAGAAAGCAGAGCCTGGGTGCTACATGTAAATACTTTAGCAATAGCATCTTTAAGAGTGTAGCATTGCAGCCACTCAACTGAGTGTGGACAAAGGGCTGTATTAAGCACTAGTGTATGTGAGGTGACATCATCTGCCTCACAAAGGAGTGGTTTTGTAGCAGGTTGAAATTTTTTTTCTTTAACTCTTTATCATATAAATAAATGGGTCCTTTCGTTTTAAAAATAATGGGGATGGTACTGGTACTACTATGTAATTTCTTTCTTACAGTCAAAAGAACGTAACATAGAGATTCTCTGATACTAGCAGGTAATTCATAAACTATGGAAAGAGAGAAACACTTTCAGAGAAAGACTTATCCCATGTGTCTCAGATTCCCAGTCCATAAGGTAGTCTGTATTACCTTTCAGAAGGGACATTGTCAATATACTGGCCAATAAAATCTTTATGATCAACTTAATGTAAACATTTCCCTTGTATTCAGCTGAAGTTTGGTAAGATGACTCCCACTCTGTCCCTGAAGAAGTCTTTGCATTATTTGAAGATAAAAGGAATATTTATAGAAATGATCATACTCTTTCATGACAATTCAGAATAAATTTCATAACTGTTCAAATAAATTCTTGTAGAATATATCCCATAAATCTGCTAGCTTCAGAAAATCACTGTTTGATATGCCATACATATTGATACACATAATAACTTCTCTGAGTGCAGTGAAAAGCAGTTTCAGAATATTTTAGGGCACTAATCCATCTCATCTGGGTCTATTGGGTTCACTTACATGAATATGGCTCTGCTTCTAATCTGTAGCTGTTGTAGCTGTTATGGGTGAAGTGTGGTTGGTCACGTGGTCTTCAGGAATTTGGCAGGAAAGAAAAGAAATGCATGATTGTATTAACACTGAGCATCCATATCTAAAAAGTCATCTTTATTTTCTATTTTGTAATTGGTTTTAGTCCCTGCTTTTTTTGGCAAGCATTTTTTTCTGGTTTTGCTGTGAAAAAAAGAAAGCCCATTTTTCAGTAGCCAAATAATGATGGTATTTGTGGGCTCAGAACAAAAAGTACAGTCCTGCTAATTAAAAGAACAGTCTGATTTTTAAAATCTTGATCTGAAATTAAACTTTGCCCATATATGCAATGAGAAGAGCTTAACCAATAGAAGCCTCTTCTGCTTTGTCTTGGATGTCCTCAGTGCTGGTGCCCTCAAGGCCTAGCACCCAACATAATCTCTGTCAAACGAGACATACCATTCTGTCTACAGAATCAGAACCACGGAATGTTAGAGGTTGGAAGGGACCTCCAGAGATCATCAAGTCCAACCCCCTGCCAAAGCAGGATCTCCTAGGGTAGTCCACACAGGAATGCGTCCAGATGGGTTTTGAAAGTCTCCAGAAGAGACTCCACAATCCCTCTGGGCAGCCTGTTCCAGTGCTCCATCACTCCTCATGTTGAGGTGAAACCTTCTGTGTTCAAGTTTATATCCACTGTTCCTTATTACTATGCACCACTGAAAAGAGCTTGGCCCCCTCTGCTTGACACCCACCCCTTAGATATTTATAGACATCGATCAGATCCCCTCTCAGTCTTCTCAAGACTAAACTGCCCCAGTGTATGTCTACATAAGTAGACACACTAAAGACAGAAGTTAGCTTTGCCTTCCTGTCAGACACCATGTTCCCAGATCTGTCTTACACATGAAAACATCCCTGTACAGTTAGCATAACCTGAAAAAATATTACACAATTACCTGCTGATAGTTTTGCATGTTTGGTTTATCTTTGGGGCCATTTTATGGATATTTTCTTACTGCTTGTTGTCTTGTTTTCTTTTTTTCTGTTATCTTTTTTTTTTTTAAGAGAGAAATGTGTAATTTACTCAGGAAATACCTAAAAGACGTTTTAGAAAAGAAACATGGATAGACAATCCTCCTCCATATCTTTGCATCCCTGTTTTGCCTAGGCTCCCTGCACATAACTTAATTTTTTGCTACTGATCTTTGGCAGAGGAGTAGTGCTCTCAAAGGGAGATATTTGCATAAGTGTCAGTTAGCTGATAGTCCCTAAGACCTGTCTGGTTTGCCTTCCGTGTTAAATGTAACAGTCCTGCCCTGACTTCTTCATGTTTATTTTGCTCACATATATTGGCAGAATTTATGAGCATTGAAGCAAAGGTGTATGCACAGAAGCTGTGTAGAGTAGTTTGGTATGACTTACATAAACTGGAAAAGAATGGCTCTATAAGCCTTTTTCTCCCACAAGCTTCCTCTGAAATTACCATTTTGAAAATTGGTGACTTGCTTGTTCACGGCTCAGTCCCATTTACCTACTTGGATTTCTCCTCTTTCTTCAGTGTTGCTAAGGAGTTGGTGATGATTTTCTTTGTCCCATCTCATTTGATTGATGAGAGAAAGCTATTATATTACTTCTAATGCTCCTCCCCTCTTGTTTCTTCTTTCCTCCCCTGCAGAGGGAAAGCTGTATTCTGCCACAGTGACCGACTTCCTTGCAATAGATGCAGTCATATATCGGAGCCTTGGAGACAGCCCAACTCTGCGGACAGTTAAACATGATTCAAAGTGGTTGAAAGGTAGGTAAACAAACAAAACAAAACAAAACAAAACAAAACAAAAAAAGTGACATCTCTGATGAGAGTCTTGGATTCCTGACAGATGTCTCTGTCACTTCATTTCACCCATGCTTTCTGGCAAAAAGAAGGAACTAAACTACTGATCTCTTTCCCTCTTCTCCTGACCCCAAGTTACTGGACCTGACAGAAACTGTGAGCATGGTATATCAGAATATATATTCGAAGTGAGCTTTCCAAGGTGAAATTCATCAGTTTACAGCTGTTGGATGTAAAGGTTGGAACTTGGAGGCCTCAATGTGCTTGGGCTGTGTTTGAAATATTCGTGCTCCAGGACTCTGTTAGGTAACAGTCAAGGCTTCATGAGGTATAGATTTGTCCTGTAACATTAAGATTCATCAATGAAAATAAAATTTTGGAAATATTGCACAAAGCCTTTCTTTTATGGGTCTTAGGGACTGTACAGCTGCCATTGAATTAGACAGTTTCTGTGCTCTGAATGCCCTCATTGTTAAGAACAGTGCTGTTTAGCTTCATGTAGGCGTTATGAATAGTTAGCATTTGGAGTAATTTTAACAGTGAGCAAGGCCATAGTTTGAAGTCTTTTTCTGCATGCAGAAATGTTTTGCCAGGTGTCGACTTCAGCTGTCCCACTTTGCTTGCTGCTACAGACACGTGTGGGCAGAAACAGTTACATGGTTTGTTATTCCCTACACACAGCCTGCATGCCATAAAGAGCACTGCTTGGACCCCTCAGGCATGCCATTATACACTGCCTCCTTACCTTTCCTCATACTCCATGCAGGGCTAATATATTGGTGGCAAACACTTAACTACCTTTCAGTGAGGTTGTACATACTTATCCCCATCTGTGCTGCCCCCAGACAGTGATTCTTCTGCAGTGGTGATATTGCTCGTTCGGGAAACTGAGCAAGTTTGCCTAATGTGGGCATTTCACCTTTGGATGTTTAGTGCAAATGTATTTGGCTTCTCTTTGCATGCTATATGCTGTACATGATGCCTAAATAGGATGTCTTGATTTTTTTCCTAGAACCATACTTTGTCCAGGCAGTAGACTATGGCAATTACATTTACTTTTTCTTCCGGGAAATAGCAGTGGAGTACAACAGCATGGGAAAGGTAAGGTCAAAGACATTGCCTTGGATGACTTTGTTATATTCAGGGGGAGGAAAACATATGCTAGTCTTGGACCAATGCTGTTAGTAGTGACCTTGAAATGAGAACCATAAATCATGATGACAAGGTCATAATTTTGAGAAGATTCCTATTGCTCAAGCCAAAAGGTTGGTTGGAGTGAAACATTGCACTGTCTTAAAAGGAAACAGGATGGTTTCTTATTGTGTATGTTTGGAGATCTTTTCTCAAATCGTAAAAAGCACGAGGCAAGTGTAGATAGTTCAGAATAGTAGGCAGCTGTTAAAAATTAATTCCAGAGGAGGGTGATATTTTTCTTCAAGAAATCTGAATTGGAGTGCTGAGTAAACAGGGGCAGGAATCTTGTGCACTGCTGTTCTGCAAAGAATAATTAAATACTTTGTGCGCTTTTGCTAATTTCACAATAGCTTTCTGACTAGGCAGTCAGAAAAGCTGACCAAGGTCACGAAGGTGGAGGGCAGGAATAAAAGCCCAGCAAGATTTGCATAGTTTTTAAGTGCTGAAAACACAAGAATCGGAGCAGGCAGCGTGGGTTGCAGGGATTGTGAACATAAAATGTGCTTTTGTTTGCGGAAATAGAAAGCTAAGCAGTCTGTATGGAAATGAGTTTTATATGGGTTGAGAACAGATCTTCTGAAGGATTTATGTCTGTATAGTAAATGCCACAGCCTTATCTTTTATAGCACGCTGTTCCAAAGCTGAGTTTTTCTCTGTTTCTTATTTGTCATAGATTATGGAGACGTGGGATTAAATTAAGCACCTTGCTGTGTTATTCCGAATGTTGTAAAAACAGAACACCAAAAACGTCTTTTAGTTCAAACAAACATTTCATTTTCTCTGTTACTTTTGCTCTACTCCTTCCAGGTAGTTTTCCCAAGGGTGGCTCAGGTTTGCAAAAATGACATGGGAGGATCTCAGAGAGTGCTGGAAAAACAATGGACTTCCTTTCTCAAGGCTCGTTTGAACTGCTCAGTTCCTGGCGATTCACACTTCTACTTTAACATACTGCAGGCAGTTACAGATGTTATCCATTTCAATGGCCGGGATGTTGTTTTAGCAACCTTCTCCACTCCATATAATAGGTAATAGGTGCAATAACCTTTTACCTCCTGTTTCCTTTATGTTTTGCTTTTCACTGCATTTTGTTTTTACTTTATGAAGGTACAAGAAGTGATTGCTCAGACAATGTAATTATTTTGTAGCACAGGCTTACCAGTAGTTTATGTTTCGTTTTAAGTCACCCTGGTATTGCTTACTGTGTTTTACATCTGATTATTTAGAGCAGCTTTCATCCATTTACTATCTGGACACGTACTTGGATGTACTTTTCTTTACATGGAAATAATTCAGACCCACCATCAAGAAGTTTTGCTGCATGTAACTCTATTACAAAGAAAAAAATATGATTATTTTTTTCCTCACAAAGGACTAGGTCTGTCATTTTTGCATCTAACCCATGCTAGCATTCCTTCTCTTTTCTTCATGCATCCCTACTGACTCTTGTCTGTTCTCCTGGGAAAGCCAAAATTCTGGGCTGTCCTGATGGTTGGACCCTGAGGAGGGTCCCCATAACACCTGTATTTCATTGTTTCCGTGGTCTTCCAAAAGCATTGGTTCATCTGCAAGGAATTTATTGCTGTTATATCATGTTTCTCCAGAAGCTATTAGAAGAGTAACTGTATCTAATTACTGAGGTCTCCTAGAGAAGTTAAAAAAATAGTAACTTTCTAATTAAAAAATACATTCCTGTTTCACAGAGTAATGTTTAAGCTGAAAGGGGAACTTTATTGCTGAAATTCATCTGGTTTTCCTGTGAACTGGCTACTTCATGTCAAATCCTGACCTCAGTGAGGTCATGCACAGAACTGACTTCAAATGAAAATAAGTCTAAGCCTGTAGTGTATGATCACTGCTTTTGACATTCTAATGTAGGAACTGCAATGGAATACTTACACCACCAATATGCTATAAAGGCTTAAATTACGATCATCTATTTTTTTAATGCAAACAGGCTTAATAAAAACCAGTGAACAAACAGAGATTCAAAATCAGAAAGAAAGGCTGTATCTTGAGATTATCTCAAAATTGAGATTGTCCTCCCACTCTGCTAGTGTTTCCCTCAGTGTGTCATGAGTAATAATTTTCAGTACACCCTGCATTTTATTATTTAAGTGCTTGCTGTTAAAATCAAGGTACTATTTTATAGGCCTCAGTCATTGCCAGACATTGAAGATGACAGGCTTGGAGACACCTCATTAAGAGACATGATTCTGACGTGGACACGTCCCTCTCATTTCTCCTCCACTGACTAGAAGCTCCAATGAATATCTTTGATCTTTGGAACAAAGCTTCACCCTAGAGTGAGCTGGAGGATATTTTCCAGCCCAGTATGACTTACCCAGGGTAGGAGCTGGTGATGGTTTGTAGTCCATTAGTAGGACATGGCTTGGCTGTGACCTGAAGTGCTCCCTCATTATGGGTTTGTCTCACTATGGACCTGCAAACTGCCATTCTCAAGACTAAATGCTGCTGCAGGCTTCTCACTACAGTGCCCATTCCATCACCATGTAGCTATGCATTCAGGACAGTTCTCAGCACTTTTGGTACTGTATAGCACACCTCAAGATTTTAGGGTTGTTTTTTCTTTAGGGCTTAGTTCAGCAAATTGCAAGATCTTCTAGCTTGAGTGGATCTTGAGGTGTCTTATGGAGTGAGGTCCTGTGTGTAGTGAAATATACCCTTGAATAACTCTTATATCAACATACATGTGGCTTCCTTGTTTAAAACTTGCTGTGTATGCAGCAGTTAATACAGAGCTCTGAAGTTTCCCTCTGTATAAGAGCACAGTCTGTGGAGATCAAATTGAGACTGTTTCCCTATTTGTTCTTTCTTTCACTAATCAGGATTTGAAAATCTTTAATATTGATTAATAATAATCAATTTATATGCATTTATGAGTTTAGTTTTATTATCTGTAACTATATTACAGTTCCTGCATTGTTTCTTCAAAGCATAATAGTGCACTAGCTAAAAGCAGGATTGAAAGCCTCACTCATCTAGGCCCATGCTAATTACCTGATAAAATCAAGTGGTGAAAGTCAGACAGGAAAACAGTACTTGAGAATATAAAAATGAAAGGTGGATGAAGGTGAAATTCCAAGTAACTGACCATGAGAAACCCCTAAACCTTTCATGAAGTTTATAGGTAAGAACGTAATTACATTTAGACAATGCTGTCATGCAGTTGCATGCAAATAATGAATAAGCTGAAATTTACAACTTTATGATCTAAAATGAAAATTGCATTTGCTTCCGTACGCTCTTTACACCTCATTGAGTTAATCAAACTTTGGAGCATAGTTAATGCCCTTCCATTGGGAAAACTTGGTGAAGATAAGGCTGTGGGAGTACTGAGTAATGCCATGTCAATGACACAACGCACCATCCTCCCAGTTTGGTCAGCACCAGCTTCTGAGCTGTCTGGAGTGTGTTTTTGAACCATGACAGGAACTGTGAGAGTTAATATGGAGAGATGTTGTGACTTACAAGAACTTACATTACCAAATAATGGGCTGTGAATTACACTGGCTGTTACTCCTCATGCATTGCCAGTGGCAGGCAGAGTTTCCCAGATTCTTTCCCTTCTTCAAGATTATTGTGATTACTTCTTTCTACAGAGGCTTTGAAACAAATTGTGCTGGCAGGAGCTGTTTGCTGATTGGTATATTTCAGGCTTTTCCATGAGGCTGGCTTTTCCTGTCAATACTCAAAGGTTACAGGGTTCAGGATTGAGTAGCCTGTGACAGGAAGACTTCTATACAGTGTGTTTTCCACTCAAAATTTTATGCATAACTGCAGAATGAGTAACAATTTCTGGGAAATGTCACTTTGCAGCATCCCTGGCTCTGCAGTCTGTGCCTACGACATGCTTGATATTGCTAATGTATTTACTGGAAGATTCAAAGAGCAAAAGTCTCCAGACTCCACATGGACACCAGTTCCTGATGAACGAGTGCCCAAGCCCAGGTATGTGTCATGTGTAGTGATATAGTTCTGTTCCTGCATGCAGAACAGAGGTTTTTGATAATTTGAAGAGCCTTGTAAGGTGCAGGTAAAACTTAAGATACACATTGTAACAATAAAATAGAAGTTGAGTTGTTGAGTTGCATTTGGATCTGTGGTATACAGGTGAGAAGTTTTCCACTTAAACAAGACTTCTGTAACATAAATCAGACCACTATAAGATCCACTTGGTCAGAATAATCTATCACTTCAGAGTGGTATGAGTTACACACCTGTTGCAAATTGGTTCAGTAATGGATATATCTCATTACAGAGCCTGCACCTGTTCAGTGGTTAATATGCAATTTATATGCCACAGAGGAAGCATCATGGAGAGAAAAAAAAACATCATCACATGGAAATGGAGATTCAATTTACCTCATTCCTATTATGAGATGCTTTCCCTGCTTTCACTGCGCTCCTGTTTGCATGAGGCTCCTCTGTAACACGCTCTTTATATTTCCTATGAGCACCCGTTTCATACAAGTTGCTGTTGACAGGCAGTTGTTAACTCATCTCCACCAGTGGTGTTTTGCTTTAAGAATATGATATGCATGTAGATAAAGCATCATTCATTTATCTCAGTCAAGCTCTACCACTTTAATGTATGTATTACTTTGCTTCTGATATCTTACATAACTTCAAAGAAAAACACATCTGAAGATTTGTGGTGGCAAGTGAGCTTCTGCCAAAATACAAATTTGGTGCATCATGTTTTAGGGTTGCCAAGTATAGTATTCCTGTGCTGTCTTTATTCTGAATTTGTCACCCAGGAGAAGATCTTGGAAGTGACTGGAAAAATCTGGTAAAATTCTGTGTCTGTTTTTCATCTGAGCCTTAATAAGGCACCTCTAAGCAATGTTGCTGGATTTTCTTTTCATTTTTGCGCTGTCTCAACAACTCATTGATAGGATGGGCAGCCCTGGTAGTGCAAGGCTCCAAAGTCATTTATTTGGGAATTTACTTAGATAGAGACTTTTGGCAGGGAAGGAGGAGAGGAGAAAGAGAAATCTTCTCTTTCAATGGGAAGGAAGAAGAGAATGTTGCATTATGGAATAAAGCTGGAAGTGGGGAGAATCAGACTGGACGTGAGGAAGAAGTTCTTCCCCATGAGAGTGTGAGAGCCTGGAATGGGTTGTCCAGGGAGGTGGTTGAGGCCCCATCCCTGCAGGTGTTTAAGGCCAGGCTGGAAGAGGCTCTGGCCAGCCTGATGTAGTGTGAGGTGTCCCTGCCCATGGCAGGGGGGTTGGAACTAGATGATCCTTGTGGTTCCTTTCAACCCTGACTGACTATGATTCTATGATTATGAGCTTGTGGCATGAACCAGTGGTAGGCTAAGTTATGATGAAGATGGGATAATACTACGACTTTTAAGCCATCAGGAAATAACACAAACTGAATTGTTGCATGCTGTTTCATGTAACGTTTGGCCATCAGTCTGCTTAACAGCAAAAATACACGTAACTTCTAACATATTGAATGCGTAAGAGGTGTAAGATGCCTTTGAAATAAGATCATTTTTATTTGGCTGTCTAAATATGGTGCAGAAACATTAGTGCTCCTACTGATCCTAAGCTTTCTCAGAAACATAATGGAGCCTTTCAAAAGCCTCACTTTCCTTTCCGGCCATACGTAGCAGGGTTTACTTGGGTTTATGTTTACTCAGTTAAACCAGCTTTAAGATTGAGAAAGTATTAATCCAATCATCTGATTTGGATTCAGGAGGAAATAGGTTTCAAGATTAGATATAGAGAAACCCTAGCCACTGTGGTGCCAGAATGCGTAAGCTGCTCCCTAGAGTTCTCTGGGGTGCTACCTCGTGAATGGGTGCCCTTGCAAGGACCTAGGAGACTGGTGATGCCCTTGGTTTCTCCTTCTGTTCTCTACTGCTAGTTCTATGGTGCAGTTAAAAGATAATCAAGATACTTAGGATACCAAGAAGCAGAGCACATGATCTCTGTGTGTAGTGTTCATTGTGCAGCTGTGTGGGACCATACTCATTGGCCCAATAGTGTGTTTATGACCAGATGGTCCATCTTTCATCTTCCTATCTTACAGTGGCTCAAGTCTCTGTAGATTCGTAGGGGTCTAGGGAATGAGATCAAGTGGACCTTTTTGTGGGAGAAAATAACTCACAAAATATTAATAGTGTGCAAAACATTTTGCTGCTTCCTGTGTAGAGATGGCCTGACCAGGCAGAAAAGTTGTTACTTCTGAGGAACAGGGTAGACTTCAGTAGAGTGAGCAGATTTGTATTTCAGTTGTCAAAGGATGGTTGGAAAACACATCAGTGAAAGTCATTAATGTGAAGGGTTGGATATTTGCTGGGGCATCTTCTCCAATACTCCACTTTCTACACGAGAGGACTGAAAGCAGCATTCTTCCAGATATGCTAAAAAAGTCACCTTCCTTCTGTATGTTAGGGACTGCTTTTATTCCAGGAAAGAGCAGTCAGCCAGGCAAGTTACAGATCAGAAAGCACCTGTGGCAGTGGACAGCATCATGTCAAATGCACACATGCAGTGATTAGATTTCATGTGAGCAGATGAACTGCAAACTGTGTGTGTCGCAGTCATGCTGAAGAAATCTTTGTGCTTTTAGGTGACAGGTTAAGTCCTTTTGAGGGGAGGATAGAGCAGGATTTTAAGCGTCCCCTGAGGGGCTGAACAAGTCCACCAGACTTCTCAATATGCCATTTAAACCCTCATAATGCACATCAGATTTCACTGAGGACCTCATTACAGAAGGAGATTTGCCCTAGGCATGAAATAAATGTTCTGGCTTTACCATCTTGTTTTATTTAGGCCTGGTTGCTGTGCTGGCTCTATATCATTAGAAAAATACATAACTTCTAATGAGTTCCCGGATGATACTCTGAACTTCATCAAAACACATCCACTGATGGATGAGGCTGTACCTTCCATTGTCAATCGACCTTGGTTCCTGAGAACAATGGTCAGGTATGTACATCTAAGTCAACTCTTGTCTTCATTGTTAGACATCAAGTTGTACTAATAGCCTTGCTCAGAATACTCTCAAATTCTGTAAATTCCTTAGTGTGTGGGGCTTGAATCCAGCTAGTAATGATGGCAGCACTGAGCAGATGCCACGAACTCCCTGAGCAACTTTCAAGAGAGGAAAAAGTTTCTGTGCTTTTCAACCATGCTGTGCTGAAACAGGATCTTGGAGGAAATGTTTTGTGGGGAAAGCTGACCTGCCTGTTTGCTTATGGGCCAGCGTTTGAGACATCTCTGTAGAAAACTTTGGGCAAGGATCAGCAGACAGCCCAGGGATATGTGCACAGGATACAAACATGTCCGCCAGGATATGTTCACAGGATATGAAGATGTCTGTCGGGATGTGTGCTGGCATGTTTTAATGTTTACAGAAGTGTACAGTCAGAAGTAATCACATAATCTGTATACTTTCTATGGAAACAAGAGAAAAATAATAATAAGGAGATTTGAACAAAGACTCATAAATCAGCAAGCCTTAAATACACTATCCCCATCCTATCAAAACACATTCCCACTCTGCTGTGGTCACTGTACTTTTATGTACTGTCCACTTGTGAGCTGAATAATGTGACTAATTTTTGCTGTGTTTTCCTCTATTCCTCCATACAAGGGTAGAGTTTTGTGCGAAATAGTGTTTAACACCGGAAGCGTTAGACTTAGTTTTAGTAATGTATCTTCTGCCAGGTTTTTGTATCAGGTTCTGTACTTCCAACCAAAGAGAAGAGCAGCAAGCTCTGCAGAGGGCTTTGCTTTGATCAGCAGTACCAGATAACTGGTACCAAATCACTAGTATTTGTTTCCAATAAATGATGTCATGTCAAGATTTATCATCATCTCAATACTGTAACTTGCTTAGCGATGGTTGTGTGATTATTTTTAGTGAGGCTGAATAATGTTTAGCATCTAGCTAGTGCACTGCCATAGCTTTTCCTGACAAAAAAAAAAAAGTTGAATGTAGATCAGTTATTACTGCTGCTTTTAATGTGACAAAGCTTGAAATTAAATTAAAAACAAAAAATTCACTGTGGTGACTTTTTTTTCTCCCTACCTGAAGAAGTTTTGAGGCTAGTACTCTGCATTTGATTTGAAGGATAATTCCTAAGTGGCCTCAGACTCTTAGCAGTCCTTCAGATTTCTGGAAACACTTCTGCTAGCTGTTGGACATATGGACATGCAGAAAACCACATGAAAATTCCCTGCCATTTGGGGAGCTAAACTATTGCATTCTGTTGACTGGTAGCATTATTCTTTAGGAAAAGTGCTTATATTTATTATATTGTGGGAAAGGTGATAAAATAAATGGCAGTGTAATCCCAAGTGATACAGAACCCTGTATTGTTATTCTAGATACCGTCTGACCAAGATTGCTGTGGACTCTGCTGCTGGGCCATATCAGAACTACACGGTGGTTTTCTTGGGATCAGAGAAGGGAATCATCCTGAAGTTCTTGGCACGGACAGGGAACAGTGGTTTCCTAAATGACAGCCTTTTCCTGGAGGAGATGAACGTTTACAATCCTGAAAAGTGTGTATCTAATTCTTTGTACTTGTGTATGGGTGACTTTGATTTTCTTGTTTCCCAGAGAGTAGGTTGACCCCTGAAAAGGGAAGTGGTTAGAGAAGCCAAATTTTCTGAGTAGTTTTAAAGTGTTTGGAAAGGGGATGTCTGCTTATCAGTCTCTACATTGCAATAAGATATTTTTTATTCAATACATGTAGAAAATAGCCCATCTGATGCAGCAGTTGATGGATAATTAAAAGTGAAATTCTGCAAAGATTAATTTTCTAATCCTATAAAAAAAAACTCTGATTCCTCTCCAAATAACTCAACAATCAGCAAGCTGCTCTCCAAGGAAATTTCCCACATTTCAGCCTTCCTCAAATATGCCTAAGGGGGCTTTGAAGTGGGCCATAATCATGCAGAAGTTTCTGCTACTTTGAATGCCAGATAAGAATAAACACAAAAAATGAAGGGCCCTCAAAAGGCTTGTCTGGTGTGCTGTCCCTCTCCACTTCTTATTCCCCTGTCCCATGCATTTTTAATACTCACCCATAAGTCTATAAATGCTTTTTATGGCTGTCGTGTATTCTTTTTTCTTAGATTGTTGAATTCTACACTTCTCAGGAGGTTTTTGTGTCTTCTGTTTAAAGTTTTCTTTTCAGTTTGATGAATCATTAAATTTTCATCTGCTTTCCCAGCAGAACTTGTTTATAACTTTGTTTTGCTCTTTCTCCTATCAGGTGCAACTATGATGGTGTAGAGGACAAGCGAATTGTAGGCATGCAGCTTGACAAGCCCAGCAGTGCCCTGTATATTGCCTTCTCCACCTGTGTCATCAAGGTTCCCCTGGGACGTTGTGAACGTCATGGCAAATGCAAAAAGTATGTGTTTTCTGGTGGCTGTCACACTGGGCATGGGGAAAGTGGAAGTGCTCATGAATGCCACCTTGTGCTCTTCTTTCTCAAGGGCCTGCATAGCATCCAGAGACCCCTACTGCGGATGGGTGAAGGAGAGCGGGGTGTGCACACAGCTGGTCCTTGGCTCCAAGTGAGTAAGGGATCTGGCTGAAAGGGCTTGAAGCTCTGCTGGTGGCGCCAGGCGGTCTTGAGCAGAGCTATTTGAAACATGGGGCCCTCAGGGAAGGAAAAATGTGGGAAGTGTTTGTTCCTAACTTATTTGCATTCACCTCTGAAATGTCTCACAAATTTTTTTGATGTGAACTCTCAGCTGATTGGTAACCGCTGAAAAGAGGAGGAAGAAGCAAATGAAAGAGCTGTACTAAGGCCTGCATGTTATTGAAAGGAGGGAACTGAAGGGGTATGTCTGGACCAGCCCACGCTGGAGCCATCACAGCTGATTAAAGAGGCAATAGAATCCAAATTAAATTACTAAAGCAATTTGTCCACCGAAAACAAAACCAGTCCTTCTAATTTACTGTGCATTACTAAGAGGAATCACAGAGCACAGTAAGAGCTTAAAGCAGATTCAGAGAAGTGCTGGATCTCTCCTTGCTTAACAGTACAATTTAATTATTTTATAATTACGAAAGTCTGTGAAGGTTTGTTTAAATGTGATTAAGAAAGCCTCCTTGTGGTGAGCAGACCCACTTCAGAGCTCTCATTTCTTCACAACATCTGACAAACCCCATGCTTGCCCATTTTGAGGTACAGATATACTTCCTCCAGAGAGTAGTGGAAGTGCAGTACTTCGGTACACATCTTTGGTACACAGTGAATAAGTTACTCTCCCTGTGCTTGTGTCTTGTTTAATTTGATATTTCAGTCAAACTATTTTGTCCATTGAGGATGCTGTATCTACATCTGTTTGTATATGCTTTACTGTGAGAGTGTGGACTTTACCTGACTGGGCATTTGGTACCATAATGTTAAAATACACCTGTGATCTTACCAGGTTTTCTTAGCATTCCCATATTGATTGAGTCTTTTAACAATTCCATGGCAACTTGTAGGGGACTTCTCTACTTTCCTCTTCAAACCAGCTCCTGTGTCTATCAATTGATCCATTGAGACAAAGACAGCAGAGCAATCCAGGGGCAAGGCAAGGCAGGTCACTCTCTATCCAGTGCATAGCACCTGGGATGGAGATCCAGATCAGCTGTGAAGATGTCTGGTGAACTTCTAAACCAACCAGCAGAAGGCAAAGATCTTAGCTGCCCTGCTGGAATAGGTGGCAGTTAAGCAGTAGTTTTAAGAACATGGAATTGGGAATGAGGGTAATTATACCTCAAGGGCAGGATCCTAACTAATGTAGACAAAGTCTTGTGTTGGAGGTTTTCCAGTGCTGTTGTCATTCACTTTTTATTACACAGGAAGCTGGAAGAAAAGCTGCACTAGTTATCCAAAAACACAGGCAGAGATTAGAAGTGTAAACTAGGCATGTCAGCTAGAAAAGCCTCTGAGTGTTTCTCAGTAGAGCCTTTCAGTTCAGTAGAATGACTTCTCACCCCTCTCAGCCTCTCAGCCTTATCCAGCACAAGTACCTAAAGGATTGCTGAAATGCAGGTTGTCTTTGCCCCACGCAGTACCTTCCCAAAAGGTCATCTTCCTTCTCATGTCCAAGTGTGGTGCACCTTGACTACTAAATGGACAAGTTAAGGTAGGATTATAACTGCTTCTGATAATATATATTATGGAGTTAACAGTTTAGAAAATATAGATCTTTTTGCTTCCCCTAACAGGCATTCAGAGGAGTAAAAAAACCAAAAAAACCAAAGTATTAATAATAGGACAAAGCATTATCAGAAGCCAAGAAACCATTAAGCAATGACAAATAGCTCAAATATCTGTATTGCAATTTTTTAGTCCTTGTGTGGAAGTTCCAGAGAAACAGCCAGTTTTATAGCAGGGCTTTATTTCAGTTGTGATAATTTCTTTCTGGTAGTGACTGTTGTTATTCATACTGTTTTGTTTCTTTCTATTATTTAGACTGGCATTTGAACAGGACATAGAACATGGCAATACAGATGGCCTGGGTGACTGCCAAAGTAAGCAAAGCTTTTACCCTCTATTTACTATGTGTCACAGCATCCTTCTGAGTGCCTCAAATCACCATTACCTGTCAGGCTTTCTTTTGTGGCAATGTAAGCCATAACAGGGACAGCGAGTGCTGGCTAATGATGCAGGCTCAGCAGAGGAACAATTGTTTAAATGTATTTAAAGGAAATAGCCCAGCTGGTGTGATTTATACTAACACCAGACTTCAAAGCCAATATGTAATGAGCAAATATCAGTTCTGGATGATACTGACTATAGGAATGATATCATGAATTGGGTGTTTATTGTCTTTGTCAGCCACAGTGACTGGGTTGTTTATGTAAACATGCAAAGTGGTTTGTTTTCTTGCTGTGAACTATGACTTGCACTACACTCCCATGCAGGAGAGAGAGAGTGAAATATAGCTTTGGATCCAGATCAAGAAGTGGGCACTACTTAGTTTGTAAATCTTAGTAGATTTTACATAGAGGCTGGACATCATAGTGTTATTAAGGGTCAGACACTACTGACCGTGCCTAAGGCATTTTAATAGTAAACCTTAGGTACTGACAGTATGAGTTGCATAAGTTAAAAGCTTAAACACAGTCTTTGAACATTTACATGTTGCACTGAAGAGTTTAAAAGTGCACAGCTTGCACTGTATGCAAAGGAACATTGCATGCTGATTTCTGAGCCTTCAGGAACACCAACATCTGTGTTTAGGACAGCTATTGTTCCAAATAGTCTTGCCAAGGTTGGTTTAGTTCTAAGCCCCAAATATTATTTATTTTGCAATCAAGAATGACTATTTTTGGTGCAATTTGCTATGATGGTTGTAGATGCAGTGAAACTGCTGCAGCTGATGAAGTAATGTAAACAGTTATTACCTTTGGAATACAGAGCAAAATAATGGAGCACTAGGGTGTGCTGTGGGATACAGTGCAGGCCAGCTGCTCTGGAGAAAGCCAGAGCATTCTCATGCCTTGTGCATCCTTGCTCAAGTGCCATTTATTATTGTGGTCAGTGTGCTTGAGGGAGTACAAGGATTATTTCAGGCTCTACATGTACCTCTTCTCAGCTACACATTCCTGCCTCTGCCCTAAGACAGGCTTATGTAGTCTGCCTCTAAGGCTATGAAGGAGGTGCACACATAGTCATTCCTGTGCTTCCTGTAAAATGGGTTAGCACCAAAATCAGGTCAGTTCCCAGTTGGTGCATCTTTGCCCTTTTCAGCCAGTTCTGCTCTCTTCAGGCAAACAGGTTAGAGAGGCATGGAATGTATCAGATATCAGTTGAATATAAAAGAAGGGTAGGAAATTACTCAGAAACAGCACAATGTACTCATGGAGAGAGTTCTGCTCCTGTGGGGAGAACAGCAAAGGCAGTACCTCTGCTTAAATCCCTCTTCAACCTCGAATGATGCATTGAACCTTGACATTGCACAGGGGTCGATTTCATTCCCTGCTCTCCCAACTGATCTTAATACTGCATATGGTCTTAAGTCATTTAAGTTTTGTCCTCATTGATTCATGTTGCTGGCTGCATCACTTGTATTGCCTTGCTTTAGATTTGGACTTCATCTTGAAAAGAAAGCTATGGCAGGGAGAGCACTGGCCTTTCCACTTGGTATCCCTTATGCAGAGCTGGTCATGAACACTTCAAAAGACATACTTTTTTTTTTGGGTATGTCTGAATAGTAGTTTTGGCTGGGTCCTTAGGGTAGTAATCACATACATATAAATTGTCAACTGAAGCTTAAAAGGATGCTAGCAGCAGACTATTAAAAAGAAAAAAAAATGAGAGAGAAATAATGATTTTTCCCCTGTTATTTCTCTTTCAGATTCCTTCGTAGCCCTGAATGGTAAGGAAGTTCTTAGTTTCATTATTTACTGGCAGCAGATCCATTTTGGAGGAATCACTTTTCACTAAACTTTTAAGTATTTTTCATACTTATGTTTTATTTAATATATCTTCCCAATTTATTTTGTTCATAGACATTTCAACTGCTTCACCTGATCACGAAATGTCTTACGACACAGTGTATGGTCAGTTTGTGGGTGTTTTTAAAAATTCTCCTCAGATCCTTGTGTTAGTTAGCAATTGTACTCACTAACCTGTTAATTTCTTCTTGTACTCAACTAGTTGTTATCCTTTTTCACTTGCTTTGTCTTGGTTTTGAGGGCCTGATTCACTAATCACAACTAGGATTAAGTCATACCTCTTGATTTTCAATTCCTCTTTTCTAGTCCTCCCTCAAAACTCTCGCTTTCAATTAAAGTCAGATACGGTATGCCAGCAGACATAATTAAAAGCGTGCTTCATCTGAACCATCAAACAAAGGAACACTTGGGTATGGTGATGCATCTTATCAATTCACCAGGAAAAACAAGACAGCAGCTCACATTCCACTTCTGAATTGTCCAGGCTGGTGTCATGACTGCTGCAGCAGACAGTCAGAGATACATTAGGCAAAGGATCAGGACTGTTCCTGGGTTACAGAAAGATCTCTTAAAAGGAAAATAAACCTGTTCCTAATGTGAGTTGAGACTGGGTTATGCCTCGATTCCTGAAGGTTCCCATCAGTTCTAGGATGAGTCATTTATGTTGTTCATACTTGCAATATCTTAATGCCTGAATGAAGCCTGGTCTGTTAAAAAGAAGGGATTCGCATAGCAAATTAAATGACCTGAGCTGAAGAGGATCATTTCTGCGAGTATCGAGTAGCTGTTTCCCACAAGGCAGCTGTTAATCTGTGCTCACAGTACTTTTCAACACTTTGTTCTGTGTATTTGGAAGTGGATTATGCTGGTAGTTGGAGGCAGAATAAATGGCTTCATGAGGAATTATTGCAGAACAAATAATCATTTAAAAATCAAACTTAGGCTTATATTGCAATCGTTTCTCTTTATAGACATCCTAAACAAAGACAAGTACTCAAAAGCTAAGGGGATATGTTATATTACTCTCAGTGAAGTCAATGGCAAATTTCCACATGGGATGGGAGCTTGCTTGTGAAATTTCTTTCAGGCTGTATAAGGCTAGCAGTTAATCAGAGCTGGGGCAAATTCACTGTATGTTTGGCTGAATGTTGCAGGAGTAAGTTGGTGTTCAGTTGGGATAAGCATTTAATTGATCCTTTCATCTTGTGCCTGCAAAATATGTGGTTCTAGAAGAAAATAAATGACAGTTCACTACAGCAGAATATAAATAACTGGAGGCACAGTAATGCTGTTCAACATTTGTAAAAATTAAAAAAAAAAAGGAGGGGGCAAATTGCCCATGTTGTTTATTAGCAGGAAATGGAAAATGTGCAGGTGAAACTTGTTTAAAAGTATGGTAATGAAAACCAGTGAAGAGAATGTACAAAATCAAAGACAAGTTGAGACTTCATAATGTATGGAAGACTCAAGGTTTCATCTGCATATACAGCTTGTACTTTCTTTCATTTGAAAATCACTTATACTTCCAATGCAGAGATCAGTAGTTAAAGAACAGTAATAATAAAATCCATAATGCTGAATGTATAGTGCTGATGTGCCAGAAATGTTCTGGGTTTCCTGCTGCTAAGTGCATGTGTAGGCTGCACAGTTATAGCTGTGGGCTGTGGTTCTGGATCCTGTTAGCTACCATATCCGTACTTTAGCAAAAGCTGATGTTTTATTCTGACCAAGAAACAACAAGGTGATTCAGGTGAGCAGCAGAGTGCAAAAAAAGCTGCAGAGTGAAAAAAAGCTGCAGTAGTAGAGTCCAAGTAACAAAAGGGAGTCCATTTCACTGTCCCAGCATGTCAAGGCCAAAAATAGACTCCACGAAAGTAACCCAGTTCTTAAAATACGACCCTGCAGACAGATGCAATGGAGAAATGCTGACCCAATATTAACATTGTTTCCCATTCATGCCCTGTCTTGCACAGGTGATTTCATTGGCTCTCTTCAGGTACATCCCAATAATATGGCCTCTAGGAAAGGTAGCTTTGACTAACTTTTAACTTTTATGGGTTTAGTTAAAATAGCCATTCTAGTATTATTGCAGTCAGTCTTTTGTTTCACCTACTATGGGAAAATATGAAAGGAAATGTGCTAGTCACCCCTGTTATCCTCCACATGAGTGCAAAAACTCTGGCATGTGACAGTAAACCAGTCTTAGTAAAAATGCTTGAGTTTGCTAACTGCCATGACGGCTGAAACTCCAGCTGCAAAAGAATTTTTAAAGCATGATTCCCTTGATTTACTGCACTGTAAATCAGACTTCAACAGACTTAATTACCAATCTGCAGCATCATGACTGAAAGGAGAACCAAGCCCTTAATCTTTGTGTCCTTGGCATCAGCCTCCTCCTGACTCCATTTTCTGGGACAGTCTCATGTGATTCGTTGTAAAACAAGTAAAGTACAGAGTCCACACAGATGACTCTTCAGGTGCGTCCCTTTTCATACCCAAGAAGATATCAGGCTGAAGGTCAGAGAGAAATGATGCAAGAGCCATATATTCAAACAAGGAGATCAGGCTGGATTCCTCTGCAAAATTGCAAGCAATTCAATTACTTTTGGAAACATCAATTCTTAGTGAATTGGGCCCTTTTTTTACCCCCTAGCCATAGTCCTTTCTTCTTTTATAGTATTGATTTAGCCTTTCTCTCTAATTGTCTAATTAGGTTGCTGTAGTTGTTAATAGGATAGTGTGCAGACATCTTAACCTCTAAGATCCTAATGACTTGTGCATATTAGAGCAACTATCAAATACGTACTGAATCCCTGTCTTTGTTTTAAACCTGAAAAAACTCCTTTATTTTACAAGTGCACTTCAGAATGAGCTATAGTTACAGAAGTGCAGCCCTTCTGAATCATTATCTGTGCCTGTAGACACTTAAGTGCTTTTACTCTCCTTCTGTTACTTGATTACAGCACTCCAAATGCAAAGTTTTTACAAATAATGAAGGTATGTAGAGCAGATTTTTTAAAAGTGTGCCTATTTTGATTTTCACATGTTTGCTTTAAACAAAGAACTTTGAAAAGCACTATGTCTACAGTTTTTTGTATGGTTTGTTTTAAAACAAAGGCAGAATTAGTGTTTTAGATGTTTAGGTATTAACCACTATTAACATGGATGTACTAGTTACATCTCAAATATGCTAAAGCCTCTTTAAATTGCAGTGAAGCCTATTTGAACAGTCAAGAGTGGTAAAAATGGTGTGATGGAAAAATAAGGCCTACTACAGGTTGTAAACTACAGAGCTTGTTGTAAAGTTTTTAAGGTGGTTGTGTGTGAGAGGGCCAGGACTGGGTTGCCTGCAGCTTCAGTCTTTTCTCTGTTTATGAGAGAAGCTTAACTACCTCATAGATTCGTGGTGCCACTCTGCTCAGCGGTGAAAATAACCCAGCAGGGACTGGCTGTTCAGGCACTTACTGGGCATAGGGATATTGCTTACAGGAGCAGCCAGTGCCCAGTACTAAGTGTCTGCAGAATGGAGCACTAACACAAATGGAACAGACTGTTAAGGTCTAATCTGCTCCTACCCTTCTTCCTCAAAATCAATTGGAAGAAAGTTTATCTCGGTTAGGTGCGGAAAGTTGCTTCTCAGCGTGTATTAGACTTAACACATTAGTAACAGAGTGAATCGACTGATATCTCGTGTGTGTGTGAAACCCTTCTCTACCTAATGAACATCTGGTACATGTTAATATCTTCACAAAGCCTTAGCTTTCCATTACAAAGAAGTTCTCTATGTATTTGCAGCGCATGGTTTAGGCAATATCTTTTTTTAACTTTTTTTTTTTTTCCCTAGAAAATGTGTGTCTTTGGCATATGTTTCCTCTAGATTACTGTATTAAGAGATGTTGTTCTTTAACTGTGCTTATGGTTTTGCCTTAGAATTTCCACTTTAGGCAAGCGTAAAGTGTGCAAGTGTCTGGACGGTAATATAGGCATATAAATGCATTTCAAACACAGATGTAAAATTGTTACTGCTACTTGGCAAGATTTTCTTCTCTTTTACCTCCTTATCAAGCTTTGACTAATTGCTTTCTGATGTTGAGTGCAGCACTATTTGTCGGCTGACCAAATATTGTACATGTTATTGTGGTTGCAGAATGGGGTGTTAACTTGGAGATTGAAGCCCCATGAATGTTGGCACTTTGGTTTAGTCCTTAGGGAAAAGAAGACATGGAAATCTCATAATTTCCATTTTCTGTCCTGTTCTCTGTCCCGTTATTTCTCTTATTTCTTGGGAATGAGCACAGGAGTTGACAAGCGTAAAATGGTGTAGGGGTGAATGCTTTCACGCTCCAGCGTGTTCTTGCTTCAAAAGGGCACATGTTTTCACTTGCTGGACCTCTACCTGTCCTCTTGGAAACAAGCAGCCCTTCTGGAGGATTGCTGTGGAGCAGGCAGCGCATTTGGGTCAGAGTCCATCATCGATCTAGCTGTGTTACCAGTACTCCCAGCAATGCTGTGGCTTATAGAAACCTTTTAGTAGTGGTTAATTTTTGGCTCCTCTTTTCTATTTGAGCAACATTAAAAGTTCTGCCTTCAACAAAATATGGTCTCTAATTCACTGTGTTAAAGAAAGATGGCTGGGAGAAACCACACTTCCTATCATGAAAGGAAAAGAATAGTTCAATGCCCTTGTCATTATAAGCTTTCATCCTGAGGTACAGAGATAAATTGTGTTAATGATTAGCTGTAGTAACTGAAGGTTGGGTTTGTGTTGAGAACACTGTGAATTTGACCAATTTTTCCTGCTAAGTGTACCAGTTACACTAGCTTGTCTCTATGTTCCATGCAAAACACAGTCCAAAGTACTGCCATATATAATCCTGTGTAGTAAATCAAAAGAGCTCCTTGAAAATATACAGAGGAGTACAGACATTTTCTTCCTTTAAGACCACTAATATTCAGCAAGACTTCTTTAAATCATAGCAGCATCTTAACAGAAGTTGCCACATTTTTATTGACTTCATCAGTAGTTCAGTCCTATGAAGCTGGTGAAAAGACTGGATAAAACAAATTACTTGGGTGCACCAAAAAGCTTGGGAGCATTAGTGGCAAACATTTAGATTTTTGATCACTGGAATGGAATTGTGGGGCCTAGGTTCACCATCTCTCTGTGTGTTTCTGAGAGATGGGCCTGGGTGGCTTTAAAAGCCATTTAAAGCAGCCTTTCTGAGGTGCAGCTTCTGAAAGCTTTATGCTTATCCAGTGACTGTTTAAAATGTACTATGGAAGCACAGTCCCTACCTGCCCAGCTCTGTGGCTTCTCCATGAGACTTTAAATTTGGGCACCTTGTGTTTCTTTATCTCTGCAGCAGTGAGTTTCAAATTATTTTTCTGAGCAGTGAAACAACATCAAGGGAAGGAGCAGGGAGAGGGGTCTCTGCTAGGGCAGCCTGTAGCCTGGTGATTGGACTCCTCTCCAAGGCAGACTCACATCTAAGGAAGGAAAATTAATTTGCTGGGCTGTTAAAAAGGAGGCAGGAGAAAGGAGAGCTGCTGTCAGTCTGTCTGGTGTTATCTGAAGAGAAAGTGTTATCTGCCACTCTCTCTGTGAATAATCCAATTTCATTAGTTTGTGTTTGAGCATGTTTCAAAAACCCCTCTTTTGATAGACTCCTTCAGGAAAGTAGGTAAGGGAAAATATAGTTACTCCATACTAAATTAACCAGGCCCAGAGCTCCCCAAGACATGATGAAAATAGTTCACTTTGGTCCATGGGCCAAAAGGGAATTTCAGACATACGCAGTTTCATAGTCAAAATGTTGTGGTATGAATGGAGTTTCAGTCTCCCCTCCCAAGCAAAGACAGAAAACCCTAAGCCACTGGGAAGTCCAGGTTGGTATCATACTTCAGTGCAGTAATCCCAGCAGAGTATATCTTGTGAATGTGCTGCTTGTTGGGGTGTATTTGATAGATAGACAAGGAGATCATCAGCCTTATTCAGGACAATGATAATGACATTTAGAGTACTTGTAATGGAAAAAAAGGCATGTGATACCTCTGTCCTGTAGCTGCTGGAACCACAGGTTCTTGGACAGATCCATGTCATAAGGCATTGTCTTTACTGTCACTTTGAGCAGAAATGATGTTCAGTTTCATGCTTATCCCAGAGCCATTTTGAACCATCAGCACAGGCAAGACTGAGAGCAAGGGTGCAAGAGGATGTGAGCAGCTAACAGTCCCCGCACATTTCCCATCCAGAGGGCAATGCTGTGGTGTGAGCACGCCAGGGCTGTCCTTCATTCCCGTGGGGGCGTAGGGAAGAAAACCACAGATGTAGCCATTTTGTAGCTTCTCTGGCATTCCCCACCAGTTCTGGCCATCTTAGAAGCTGTTCTGTTTAAAATCGTTTTTATAATTCCTCTTGAACTAAGCCAGTACCAGACAGCATGGACTAACACTTCACTATCAGTCAAGCATATATATTGAATACAACTGAAGGATGCTTGACTTAGATTCTAGGTGTGCTCACCCTCTTCCACATGCATTTAATTCTGTTGAGTGAAAGCACACTATCACCAGCTCAGCACAGCCTGAGGCACGTGTGCACCTCTTAAGGCTCTGATCTGGAAGGTTCAAATCCCCTGTTTTCTTGAGGCCATGCTTTGAAGGACTTTTGAAACTTTGCTCAGCCTAAGACAAGGTGTTCACCTCTACAGAAGCAAAGCAGTGCATCCATTCCTTAGCACGGAGAGGTAGTGTGGTAAGTGACTAATGAGACTTATCTTCCCTACCTGTATTTATAATACAAACAGGACACTCCAGTTCCCTAGTCCCAAGCACCACCACTTCTGACTCTCGCGCTCGACAGGGTTATGATGCTAGGGGACGCATGCTGGATTGGAAGGATCCGCTTGGTTCATCTGAAAACACAGATCCATATGTGGCAGTTTCATCCCATAATCATCAAGACAAGAAGGGTAAGGCCTTGGAAATGACATCCTGTGGTGAGGAGGGAGGGAGGGGAAGACTGAAGTGTAACTGCTTCCAGCTGGCTCGGAGTAACGTGTAATGAAACTCCTGTGCTATAATTAAAAGCTTATCGTAAAGCCTGAAACGAAACAGCCAACCTCAGACTCAGTCCTAGATAATTCACTGCCTGAGGAAACCACACAAAACAAACAAGAGTGTATGCCTTTGCAGAGTGTGTTGTGCATGTGTATGGGAAGAAGGGAAACAGTGGGGATTTAGCTGTCTTTAAACTTGATCTGCCCTGTTTTCTGACAGAGGGAGATCCGTGGCTTCCCATTGTTCTTAAGGGTGCACTTTTCTATTGCCTTTTTGTCTGAATTCCCAGCACAGCAGGTCTCAGCTATTTCACATTATTTCCATCTCTCAATAGTAAAGGTACTGAAGGTCTGCTCTAGTTTAACTGCTGAAGTAAAACTGATAGTAGTCCAAACCACTGGGCCCTAAGTCCTGCTGTCTTCAGTGAGACCTAAGCATCAGACACCTTTGAGAGCTGGGGCTGAGGAGGCCATTAGTGTATTTTAGAAAGATGTGGATGAGACTGGTGGTGGGGAGAAATTCTGTCTTGTGTTTTTAAAGCACCAAAAGATTGGGCTCTAGGTGTAGTATCACAGTGTTCAGTCCAGTGCTGAAGCACACATTGGTTTAATACAAGTAACACCCCTGTCCTTGGACCTCCAGTCCCCTTTTGCTATATATGTAGAGAATGAGGCAGAGGATGGCCTAAATTTGGCACTCGAATGTGCTCAGAGAAGACGCAGCTTTTCTCCTGTGTAAAGATGGTTGTGCCTCTACATTCCATCTTGACTCTCTATCGTTCTCCCAGCTTCTTTTAATCTGTCTCTCAAAGAGGATAAAATGGTTCTTTTGTATTTAGGAGACCTAGGTTCAAATAGCTCCACTGCCTAGAGAGATCTGAGTCCTTGTTATTCTTCTCCAGGGTGTTCGTAGATCACTTCTTTCAATCACTTCTCTATTGAAGATGTTTCACTCTGTATGGGCTAATTAAGTACTCAGTGGGCCAGAAGGAGGATGGGTATGAGCAAAACTCACTTACTGAGTGGTTAGGGTGCTCACCAGGGGCAAGAACACACATGAGCTTCAGTCCCTTCTGCTATGAATGCTTGATATAAAACACTTAAAATATTAATTGAAATGTGGATTCCAGTCTCTATTGTTCATACATTTTACATGAAAAACTCATTAGACAAAAGCATCAGCTGTTCCTGGAGAAGATACTGGAATGCCAGACTTGCTGCTTTGCATTGTTTGCCCAAACTAGCAGGTTACTAAATCATATTCCTTCCCCTGCATCTGACTTAGTGAATCTTGAATTTTCTGCATTGCTGTGGAGGCTTTCAGCAGGGGGTGATGAGCACATTAACATTGCAGAACAGTCTTCAGCAGAGGTGCACAAACAGCTGACAGCAATCTGGACCTGATCTGTGAACTCAATGCCTATTATTCACAACAGCCCCAGACACCCAGTGCCTCCCACGGTCCTGGGATATCCTGGATTTCTCAGTGAACTCCCTGGGACTGACCTCAAAGAGCCTTCAAGGTTACTAGTCCTGAAGGCAATGGCTGTCACCTAGCTGGCCTAGCAGAGACAAAACCTTAAGTGCTTTTCCAGCTGAGGGAGGCCAGTCAAATTAGGCAGGAGATGCAGTAAAATTTCCTGAGATGCCATGGCAAACATTAATCTAGTTTCCTTGGCAGGAAACAGAATATGAAGATTTGAATCCCCTCAGATAGGAAATACAAACTTGTCTCCCACCTCACAACATTTTTTCTTATAAAAATGGGAGAAACTGCAATTTGCAATCCTTCCTTAAAATGGGGTTTAAAAGTGGCCCCCGTTGGAAATTTTTTTTCAGAGCTTGATCTTTTAGACATTCTGGGAGAACAACTGAAAATTTAGAGGAAAAACATTGATTTCTAGAACCCTGTAAGGGGTACACGTGACTTAGGCACAGAGCTTCTCTGCACCCTGCAGACCTGTGGGCTGCTGAGCTTCTACAGAGGAAGAATTTCAGGCAGCTGCAATACTCAGACTCAGAACTGTAACTTAGGGTCCAAGGGACTGAAGGTGCTGGAGAAGAAAGCTGAGATTCCTGATTCCTACTTAAGCTCAATTTGAGATATCATCCCCATTTTTTTAATTCCTCAGCCCTTACTCTCCAGCTGTAGAAGGGCAATTCAGAAGAAGCGATTTCTTGGTATCACATTTGTAGATGAGGGAAGACACATAATCCTGCATGCCCTTCAAAAGATGGCATATAATTTACCTAGCACTCCTTTTCACTCTCAGCAATAAATCACAGTAATGCTGACAGCTGAAAAAAATCAGGCTTTTTTTCTATGCAGTCTATTAGTAACACCTGGTATTCAAAATGTTTGAGGTAAGAGGACATTTCTTAGAAAATCCAGTGTTACCTCTTCTGAAAGTAAGTGGTGTCTTTCTTTCACCTGGAAGAAAGGAGAAAAGGAAGAGATCCTTGAACCCATCTTTTCTGCTGGAGTCAGACAGGAGAATGGTGTACCCAGAGGAATGTGAAGACATGTATGCATTTTAATGACACTATTTGTTGTGTGTGGGTTCCTACTTCACAGATCTTTTGTGAAACAGTGCTTAATAGATGGAAAGGAAGCTCTTAAAAGCATCTTGTATACCAGTTGCAGCTTTCAGAAGAGCGTGCAGTGAAAATATTAATAAACATACAGCCATTGGATTCTAATCATTTGTGCTTCAATTCACTAACTGATGAGGTGGCTTTACGTTCAATAGTTCCCTCCTCAGGGAGGGAGAGCTACCAAAGAGCCTTGTTAGCACTTGACAGGATCATTTACATATCATGCATTCTTTGGTGCCTAATTATGAATATTGACAAAGCTGGAAGTAGTCTACACACAATCAAAACAATGGCGGCAGAGGTGACCGCATGGTTGTTTACCATCTACTTGTGTGTTGTTACTCCTTACCTTGCCCAGTCTGAAATTGCTATTGACCTATTGTTTTAAAAGGGCAAAGGAAAGAGTTCTTACACAAAATTAAATCAGAAAATGTTATACTTAACTATCCTTTTATCAAGATTTTGTTTTCACTTTTGCTGTGATTTCTTTTACTTTCACACATTCACAAAGAAAAAATATTTTTTTCAACATTTTCTCTTTGTTTTGCAAGGTTCTTTGTGTTATCTTTGTTTGGTTGTCTTATCCCTTAGACAGTGTTTTCTTTCTTTTCCTGTGCTCACAAATGGCTTCTTACTGATTGTACTAATTGTACAGAATCCACTTGCTGCTTTCTTTTCTGTAACACGGGTGCTGTGATGATATCACATCCATCCATATGCTTCACTTTTAATTCAGTGCAGGCATCTTGGGGAATATCTGTGGGGGCGTGAAGAGGGGGTTCTTTAAAAGAGTTGACTCATGGGAATGTGACATTTGTGTGCCACAGCTTTAGTAGCTAAATATACTCTGGAATTGTTGTTTCTGAGCTACATCAGATTTCTTGCCAAGATGAAAATGTGTAGTGCAACCCATGAGTGGGAACTATGCATTGCCATCCCGCTGGCATTTTCATTTTGGCCATGAAGGATTCAGCCCTTCCTGTTGCAGAATAAATGAAAGAAAAGATCAGCTCTGATTGGGCAAACTGCACCCCTCTTCTACCTCTTCCCCCCCTTTCCTCCAAAAAAAAGAGAAAAAAAGAAAAAAGAAAGAAAAAAACATGTTCTATAGTTTGTTTATGTTTTGTTTCCTTTCTTAACGTGTTTTAGTGTTAATTTGTGTGTTTCTCACCTTTGTTGAAACAGTTTTCCTAACCTCACCATTTAACCTTCTCCCCTGCTGCCATTGTACTTGGTCCCCCTCCCTCCATAGTGGTGAAGCTCCTCCTGTGGAGCACTCCAAGGCTTTACCCTCCACACGGCAGTAGTGGCATTAGTGCTGTGTTTCTCTGTAGTCGTCCTACTAACAAGGTGGGGAGTAGACATGTACCGCTCATAGAGAGGCCTGCATGAAGAAAACAAAGTGATTTTCTTCAGGAATAGCTGCCCTTACCCCTCATTACCCTGCTGCCCTTCTCTGCTGCCTTCTGTCCTTCCTGCCTCCCTTCAGAAATGCCTCGTGCATTTCAAGTCCTGGGTTCATTAGTGCAAATGCAACCAATTGCTCAGTGTTCTCACATGCCCCCCAAATGCCAGGAGTCTGCCTTTTAATAAAATGGTTGAAAATTTAGATTACGGTTTCATCGTTCTGATACATTCTTCTTCTTTGCAGTGTTCAGATGGACATGGCTGAGCTGAGCACTGAATGATGAAAGTGTAGTGTTGCTGTTAGCAGGCTTTATGTTTGTATTCTTACTTGTCTCAGCGCTCATTAAGTGAAGATTATGAGGTGGTATCTCTTTTCCTTAACAAGCCTTTTGTCAATATCCATATAACAATGGTTAAATGCTGACTAGAAACGTGATGTTATGGACACAGTTTACAGAGTTAATAGTCGCTAGTGTATTTGAGTGTCAAGAATGCTCCTGCAGATACAGTATCTGGTACCACTTGTTATTGTATAGACTGTAGTGTCTGTATTATGATTATTAATAACTGCAGCTTTTCCTATGATACAGAATTGGGCATTATTAGGAATACTCAGCTTCTCTCTCTGGAGAGGAATGTGCTATTGATGAGTCCGAGGACTGCTATTGAAGAATCCAAGGACTGTTCATTTCAAAACCTAATTCCAGAATGCATTTCATATTGTATATAAGTGGCAATGTTACTAAATTTTACTGTGATTATAGATTCTTGAAAGATTTACCAAGAGCTGACAATGCTTGACTCCAAAGAGTCTGCAGATGTTCAGTCACATTCTACTGCAGTGAGACGGAATTATACGAAACTTCAGGTGCAGTTATGATAAAGAATGTAAAGTGCTGATTTCACAAGATACTTTACACATAGACATAAAACAAAAGGTGGGAACAAGGCTTCTTACACTTTTTTGCATAAATTGAACAACTGGTGTTCATCATGGGAGGTCTGAGTTTTGCACCAGGAAGTACATTTGCAGAGTATGTTTTTGCACAGAAGATATTGTTATATGCTAATATGTCCAAGGATCTAAAAGATTCAAAGTGTCTTTTATCAGAGGAAGCAGGGAGAAGTTATTTTTATCTTGCTGCTATTTTGTAATAACTCACACAAGGTTTCAAATTGGCTCAAAATTTGTCAAAACTTAATCTTTTAAGTCAGTGTTTGCAGGTCTGAGAGGGAGGACTTGGGTTTTCAAGGTGAAACAAATACTCTCTGTGTGATCTGTGTCATTGTCCTGGAACTCTTGTAAGGAACTGGCTGATCCTAGAAAAGTGTTAGGCTAATGGGAGAAGGAGTGGCACCATAGTCAGTCCTGGCTAGATTGGGAAGAGGTAAAAACTCAAAGCGTGTGCCTGGAAGAAAGCAACACAAGCAACACAAACATTGCTACTCTTTCCCATATCTCAAAACCATTCTTACATATGAACATAAAGCAGATTGCAAGTACTTTGCAGGTTGTTAAATTTCAAGTGCTGAGGAAACAAGATGGAATAAAACCAGATCCTTCCATTTACTATACGTTTGAAGTCTTTTGCCCACAGTCTAGTAGAAGAGTGCTGTGAGAAAGGGAGTAGGGAGTTTGCCCTGATTCTGTCTATGATTCCGTAGCATTTGGCTGAGATTTAAGTGAGAGGTGTGGTTACTTGGAGCTGTAGTGCCTCGCAAAGAGATTTCACCTCACAAGACAATGACATGGGATTTAGTCCGTTTAAAGTTTTATAGATCCCTATCTAGATTAAAGCCTGCTTACTTTTCCCATTAAGATTTAAACAGAGGTTGGTTGGATGAGCCTATGCTAAACAAAGCCCTATAGATTTTTTTTTTTCTGAAATGTTCTTAGGTAAATTAGCATCAGCTTACTGTAAACATACCTCTTTCTAGAGGGGAACTTAATTCTGTTTGTGACATATACTAGCTGCTTGGGTGAAATACAAAATTAAAAAAAATCTTTTTAAAAACCTAACAAAGCCAATAGAGGAACACTTCTGTTTTTCTATGGAACTCCTCTCATGAGCTAGAAACTGAATGTCTCAGAGACTAATCACGACATACCTACTGTGGTGCCATTTTAGGTCCATATCAGATAAATAACAGAAAGTCATTGTTAGCAGTTAAATGGGACCAAATTTCTCAGCAGAGTTTTTAATGGACAGATATCTGTGTCACCATACTGGGCTAATAATGAGCAAGCGTGCCAGAAGGATGATGACCGCATCGCACCAGAGTCCCTGGTGTCCTATGACATGCATCAAAGGGCTGTGCAGTCAGGATTAAGGGAACACACCAGACGTGTCCAGAGGAATGACACTGATCCTTCCTCTCTTCTGTCTTGCATGTACGAGCTGTCTGCTCCTGGGGCTAGAGACAGCTAATCATCTCAGATTGCATCCTCAAGTTCAAACAGTGGTAGTAGAAAATTAGATGCTAATTAATAAAATGGAAATTTCATATAAAATTGATGAAAGAAGAATGCTGGAAGGATGTTTCTGACGATTTTTCTTCAAATTTGTTTTCATTACATTTTTGTAAGTTTCTCTGAGAACAAGAGTGAAGAGACAGAGAGGAGACAAGGCATGCAGAAAAGATGACAGAAACAAAAGTCTCCAGGCAGGGTCACATCCTTAAGCCAATTTTAATCAAACATGGGGATTGTAGTAGAATATAGGGCAGTGATGTAGTCTGTCTTCTCTGTGACTAAATCTTAATTTCAAACCTTATGTAAAAAAAGCCCCTGCTCATTTAGTCACAGATTTTGTCTAGTAACCTTCTGAAAGTGTAAGGCGAGGTACAGTTTTCACTGCAAAAGATAGGCAGGGATGAGGAAACCAAAATAAAGGAGGAGGTGTATTCCAACACTCATCAACTGCCTGTGCCACGCCTAAATAAGTGCCTGTACTTCAGCACTGACATGAACTTAAAATTTTCAGAAATAAAAATGTTTCTATGTTTCACTAACACTGCAGATTCCAGATTAAGGTAGCAGGAATGGAAATGTGCACAGAAAGTGTTGGAAACAAAATTTTCTATTTAATAGGCAAAACAAGACATTATTAGTAATAAAAGAGGTTGTATCAATGTGCAGCCCCTGGTTACAAAAACTAACAGAGCTTTTCTGTTCCCAAATTAATGGATCCTACAAATAAAAGAAGAGCAAAGTTTAAAATAGAGCTCGTCAAATGTGGCTGCAGGAAACAGCAGGTATCCTTGACCTGTGTTTGTCCGCCTGCATAGACTGAGAGTCAGACTATCCATTTCCAAGCTGCAATGAGCAGTAGAAGCTTGTCTTACTAAAACAGGCAAAACCTGTCATTGCCCAGGGACCTTGATCTGCTTTTTCAATAAAAGAGGCCATGTCTGATTTGTCAAGGCAGCTGCTCAGTGTTTAGGGCATTAGAGCTATTGTGTGATAGACTAGATCCCCGGCTGCATTCATCCATAGTCACCCGGTAAGGACAGCTCAGTGAAGGAACACCGGCTGCCTCGTGCTCTTGTTTGACCCTTGTAGCACTGCCATATTTATCAAGAGCTGAGAATTTGCTGTAGGGCCTGCTTCCCCCACAGGGCTACTACTCTATCTGGAAACAGCATTGTGTTAAGGAACACCCAGTTTCATTTTTCTGGCTTCTATGTTGAGTATAAGGAGACTTTTCTGTATATGCAATTGCCAAAATGGGAGGGCAACCTAGTCCTCTAAATAAGAGATTTCTTAAAATGCTTTGAAATTCGAAGGAGTTAAAGAGCAGAAAATCTTGTAGATGAAAGACAGTTAAAACACCTATTGGTGTTAATGCCAGTGTACAAGTAAAATGTCAATACGCTGTTAAAGATGTTTGAATAATTCATTTTTCTCATACAGGATGTGCCTAGTTTCAATAATTATATTAATTAATAGGTAAGATGTCCTGTAGTAATTTTACAATGACCTAAACATTGACAGTTCTGGTTCAGAGCACTTTTAATAAAATCTGTGGACTGTGAACAGTTTAATTAAATGTCTCAGTACAAAACACTACCTACATTCTTCACAGGTAGATAACCTTTCAGTAAATAGTATCAGCATCCCTTTCAGTATGTAGGGAGGATCCTAACTGACTGTTTTCCCTTTTTTTCTTAGTTTTGTTTAAGACTGTGAAAAAAGGTGAGCTTAATTCTTTATGTCAGGATGGGCTGGTGCTTACTGGTTAACAGCATGCAGTTAATTAAAAAAGAAGAAAAGCCTGGAGAGGGCATAATTTAGATTTTGCCATGTTAATTTTATTGAACATTAAATACAGATAACAAGTGTTGTCACATTTGGAAAGCAGTTGTTTCTGTGAATATCCTTAGTTTAGTCAGGTGTTAAGGCAGGTGTAAGCCAAAGCTGTTTAATAGACTTTTAGTGAGACACTATAGTCTCTGGTATCTGATGACTGTTGCTATGACTTTTCCTAGATTGCAATCATGTGTTCTAAGATTTTCTGTGCCAGTAGCTGAAAAAGAGGATAGGGAGAAATATGTTGCTATTCCCATGTTACAACAAAAAAAACCAAAAAAAACCAGTTTTAAGGACATTTTATTGAGTTTTGAAGCATATAGCCCAAACGTATCGTTATAACCAAAAGGTGCATCCCAACATCTCCATGAGGTGAAAAGACCTCCTACTGGCCAAGCTGTAAGTTTAAAAAAAATTCTCAGTCCCTTATACCCAGAAGAGACTTGTCACAGTTAGACAATGAAATACATAGACAACTCTCTGTATGTTGAGCATTGGTGCTGTGACTGATAAGCACTTTAACCACCAGCTGATAGTCTGCCACAATAGATCAGAATAAGTCACAGTCCCTGCTGAAGTAGATCCTAACATCTCCATTGGCATTACAAGAGCTTAGGGCAGTTTGTGGAGAAATTGCTCAGGAAGCATTAAGAGGCATTTCTGGCACAGCTGTACAATACAGCAAACATTTGGAAATGGCTAACAGCACATTCATCACCAATTTTGTGTTGGCTGGGAAAAAAATACCTGTAATACTCTGAAATAGTTGGTCCCAGTGGATAGCCTCCAGACCAGTTCCAGCCTCCCACATTTACTTAAGCGGTTAGCCCTGGATATTAAACTGTATTTCTCTAACCGGCAACCAAAGATTGCTATCTTCTGTGAAATAAAATCTCAGATGAAGGTGTAGCAACATTGTCACAACTTCACATAAGCTAGACAGTTCTTTCATATGACAAAGACTTTTTTTAAATTAAAAATAGCACCAGCTGCATGCTGTCAATAATATGCCATCTTGTCCGTGCTTCTTCCCGTCTTACACACAATTGTACTGGAAAAATAAAAGAACAGCTGTTGAAAAAAAAATGGGGGGGAGGGGGGGGATGGGGGAGAGGAGGGAGCAGGCATATTTTTAAAGTTCTACAAAGCTGTTGTTACTTACTATCATGTTCTTGGAAAAAGAAATAGACGGATTTTTTGGAAAGCCTGAAATATCTGTGATTACTTAACACAAACAGGCAAGGAATTTCAGTGTGCACAGAAGTATCTCCTGAATAGCAGTACACCAAAGCCTTCATTAAAATAATTCTAAAAGTCTTTTGAAAAGCACCTATTTTTTAGGTATTTCCTTATTCTTTAAATCAGAAAATTATACTGAGTTTCTCTTTGGAAGCAAGTAGGGTGTGTGAGACATAAGCCATCATGCTGGGTAAACTCTGCTTGTTTCTAAAGAAGCAAACAGAAGCAGTCCCATCATGTGGCACAGAAAAGGCCATTGGTAGTTTCTTTGAGCCTGTGGTCAGAACTGGAGAAATTAAATTCCTGCCACCAGCTTATAGCTCCCATCAAACTATTCAACAATTCTCCATGTGTATTCATTGCTGAATGAGTCCCAATCAGAGACTCAAAGGAGAGCACAGAGCTGGAGTGCCCTCTGTCCCTTCTTCTGCCTGCTCTCCCCACTGAACCTCTTGCATTCACCACAGAGCCTGCCGAGAGGTTTGGGCAATCGTGGCTCACAATAACGAACATAAAGACCACTGCTCTTTTTTTCCAGATAGCATTCAGCTTTATCTCTGCAAAACACAAGTCTCCATTTAGTGTCTTAAAAAGGTCTTACAGTCCTGCAGCACTTTATATGCTTTTTGTCTAAATATGACCAAGCTACAGGCAATGCCCTGAGGCACTCATCCAATAAGACCAATTAATTTTGTGTACACAGGGGGATTTGTATATCTCAGTGTGCAGTTCTCACTCACTGAGCTAAATTGCTAATATCAAATCAGCAGCTACTTCCACATACTCAGCATTGAGACCTGGAAAGACAATACCGTTTATCTCCACTTGCTCATGGCAAGACAACTTGATAACATCAGCTGTGCTTCTCTGAAAGGCTTGATCTCACCTGCACTGTGTTTAGAAAGGCAGAGAGAGAATAAATATATATCACTGAAAGAAAAGGGATTGTGATAAAATTTGTTGGGGTCTAAATGCTAGGAGAAAAACTGCTTTAACCTATCCCATGGAAGTTTGTGTATCTGTAGATCTGCAAACGTATCTTGAGAGCTAGTCTACAGATACAAAAAAGCCAGTCATGTTCCTTGCTATAGCACCTGCTTTCATGTTGATTAACTAGCTGTGCAAGCTGTCTGGTTTGCCTGCATCATTGGAAAATACTGGCTTAAAGAGCATGAGGAGAAGAAGACACTACAAGTAAATCCAGAAAGCAGAGATTTGATCCAGTAATAGAACTGAGTGGAAGCCTGGGAAAGTTGTTGTATTGCAGAAACTGTGTTGTTTGAGAGATATGTACACAGACAAGCCTGCCTGGCCTGCTAGTGAACGGTCAAGAGGGTATCTGCAAGGGCTTTGAATGTGTGTTGGAGAAAACACTGGTTTACACACACTGCTGTGGCTAGGTTGTGGCTGGCCCCAGCAGAGCCTTCTTGGAGCTGGTACACGCAGTACCTGCTTGCCAAAGTATATCCTCTGAGATAAAACATCAAGTTCACCTCATCCAGGGAAGCAGGCTGGCCACAGTAATCACTGAGCATGTTAAAAAATGCAGAGATAGCGGACATCAGTGAAGTTATGGCTTCAAAGTGTACATGTACAGGCAAGTTGGGAAGGTGATAAAAAAAATCAGGTAAAAAAGTACAGAGAACTAAAAATTGGACAGACAGAAAAATGCATGAAAGAAGCCATCACTGAAGGCAGAAAATGAAGTTAGAGCGAGATCATAGCACCATGAAGACAGGAAGTCCAACAGGGAAATGCTTTTACCTTGGGATGTGGATGGGCTAACCATTCTTGCTTTACTGAACCTACTGTGAATTCAATTGAATGTAGCTGAGAGGAAAGAAGGCTTCTGATAGTTATATTGTAAGAGTAGTGAGATACAGAAAAAGAGCTAGTGGTAAAGTTATCCTTACTGTTACAGCCAGTGTTTCAAACTCATTGTACTTCCTTAGTCACTTAATGTATGCAAAAGCAGATGAGGCTATAGGACTGCAGTACAGAGGGAAATTATACACCTAGCATCAGACATTTATAAGCTATTTTTCTCCCTACAACACCAGCCCTGCAAATGTTTCTAGAAGAAGCAGTCTTGCTGTTTACTGATCGCTGAGGGCATCTTTTAATTCTCAAATCCAGACTGTGACTACACCTAAAGTGTTCATGAGAGTAGGAAAAATGAAGAGTTAATCCACAGTGTTTGCTTTCTGTCACAAAATGTACAGTGCTGTTGTTTTACTGACAGGAGATTTATCCCTGTTTTGTGTAAGAGCAGACCTAACATGAGGTCCAGCCCATACACAAGCAACCCAGCTGTGTCCAGAAGGACTATCCCTAAAGAATACAGTCCATACACAAGCAACCCAGCTGTGTCCAGAAGGACTATCCCTAAAGACTACAGTCTATGTGAATTAGTAAAATACTGTTGGCATGGTCACATGTTCAGCAGTGTAATAATTGTTTCCAGGGGCCTGGATATATAGGGTATGGTCTCATATTTAAATGTCTTGCATGTCTAATAGGTGGCTCCTTTGTTAGTTCAGCTCTGATATGTTCAGTTGGATTAGTAACTTAAAACTAGCGTTTCCATTTTTTGGTCTTTTTTTAATAAAAGTTTAGAGCTGATGAGGAAACAATTTTTGCTTTTATCTCACATGCAGTGTTTGAAATTTAACCCCAATTCTTCAACCAGGCTGCTTTGAGCTTCAGCCTGCTAAGCAGAGCTGCTTATGTTGACATTCAGCAAACTTCACTTTTCCCTTTTTGTGCCAAAAGGCCATAGTTCAACACAGGCTTTAAAAAAGGAGAGGAAAAGCCACAAAATTTCTCAGTGACAGCTTCTCTTTCCTTGACGTTGTTCATAAAAACTGCTTCCAGAAAGGCACTGGGCTGCCCAGAATACATAATGCCCACAGCAGGGGAAAAAAAAAAAAAAAAAAAGAACAAACAAACAAGCAAAACAACAACAAAAAGTACGGCATTTGTTCTGTGCCATCAGAGGAGCTCCATGCAGTGAAATGGGAACTGTGAAGATGAGAGATTCACTTTTCAGGCTACAACAGCTTCTCTGGAGCTCTGAAATCATGCATATTCAGCCAAACATGTGTAAGCCTGGTTTAACCCAGCTGTGAAAATTCCCCTGAAGTAAACTAATAAAGCACAGCTGGATATGTTTAAGCTCATCCCAGACATAGTAGAAATGTCCCAGAATGTTCACTGAGCTTTTTTTGCGTCATTAGAGGAAATACAGCAGACTTTAAAGGAAACTTGTGTTTTAAGATGCAAAGCAGCATAAAGTTTGCCTCTACTGAGACAAGCTACAAAAGAATTAATTTGCCTTGACATTTGGGTTTTATACATCTCATTTTAACTTCTGTGAATGCCTATGATTTACTTTTTTAAAGGACTGCTCAGACTGCTTATTCCCCATCACACAGAGGCATCTGAAACTGTCATGCTCAAGCATGAGAGCTGAAGGAATGTGCTGAAATTAAGAAAGTTCAAAATGATCAGCCACTGCATACCACCTACCAGTGGGAGAGTTTGTCAAGCACTTTCTAGTGCAAGAGCTGGCCTTGAGCCTGGCCACTGAGATGAATAAAACTAGGCTGGCTTCAGGACTGCAGTGGCTTCCACCAATATATATTATAGATCCACGAGGGTGTGTATCTCAAATCTTCTCCTATACCTGCAAGCTTAATAAACTGATTTATGTACAGAGATACTTCTTAAAGGTAATGTAATTTTAAAAAGCTCTATCCTAGCCTTTTTCAGGCATGGCCATGTTGTAGGTTTTGTGTGGCTACTGTGGGATGTAAAAGCACTAGGTTGTAGGCTCATAACTGAACTAAAAAGAGATAATTGAAATCTGTTCTGAAAATGTTATTTAAAGACTCATGTGTTATCTCATATGGACATGGTAGAGTTCTTTACTCACCTTTCTTGTTTCTCTAGCTTAAAAAAAAAAAAAAAAAGTTCTCCATCCTCACATTGAGAGCAAAGCTACCTTTTTTTCTATAAGTAGTCCTGTTGACAGTCATTCACCAAAAGTGGAGAGAAGTGATATAATTTGGACCACTAGAAAGGAGAGATAAAACCACCCTTAGAGATCAAGAGATGAACCTATCCTGGAGGGATTGCTTCTGAAATAGGTCTAATTAAGGGCCAGAAAATCCGGACTGAGGCCATGATGGGTGATCTGATTGTGCAGAATCAGATCAAGGCTTTGTTGCATGTTACTTCAGTCGTATTGTATATCGATCTTCTTTTCATAGTTCTGAAGTATGTTTTCTCCTCACACCTCCAATGATCACCAGGCCTCTTGTACCTGAAGATTTTTTCTTTACTAGACTCATTGTTCTCTCCAAGGGCATGCATCCCCTTTTTGTTTGCTGGCTATCTCAGATTGCTAGCTTGGGCAGCTGGCTTTGAGAGATGTTAGGGTGAAATCTGCAGTCACACAAAACTTAACAGTTGCAGACCTTTACAAACAACATTGCAACTTTACTGCAAGGGAAGGGGGAAAAAACCAAACAAAACCAAACATTTGCCAGCAGATTTAACTACAAATGTTTGAGGTTTGCTTTTTTCTAGCAGGTGGCACCAAGAGTCCGGAAATACGGATTCAGGGTAGAACTGCGCTGAGTCCTTGCAGCCAGAAGGAAGATGAAGGGAAAAGCTTGCTTACCGTTTTCAACAAAACAGTTGCAAACATCAAAACATTGGGTTTATAACATGGTTGGTGTCAAATCTTGAAATTATTTCTTCAAGAAAAAAGTGAGATAAGATCTCAGAAGTGCATGTTAGACTCTGGTCATTCCTGAATTTCCTATCACTTTAAATGTGAGTGTCCAGTCTAAATTAACCTGAATTGGTTTTTACTCATTTTCCTCGTTAAAAAGGAAGAAGAGAGCTTGCTAATTCCTGCAGGGATTTTCCAGGCTGAAATAGTCTTTTAACAGCATGAGACTGCCTGTAAACACAGTTCTAACACCTGTAGACACATGTTGAAAACCTGTTCAGTAGTATTTTAAAAAGATACTGTGAAGCCCACAAACGTCTCCATTCATAATGATTCTATACCAGTGTTTCTTGCAAGTCTAAGCAGAGGGAGACGTGCATCAGATGCTTGCATTGAAGAAATCAAATAACTGCAAGGTGTTCCCCTTAATAACAATAAAGAAGTTATTGTGCCTTTCTGAAACAATTACTTGTTCTGTGAAAAGTCTCAAGCGATTTTTTAGGTGTTGGAGATGGAAGTGGGCTCATTCACTTTTAGCTAGAGAGGTGAAGTTTAAGACAGCAATGACACTTATTCACTGACTGCTGTTAATGTGTGGTCTAGACATAAGTAATTACCTTATTCCCTGACAGTTATTCCGTCACTTCCATGACAAAACATCCATCTTCATTTCCAACTTCAGTGTTTCAGTTTCGTGTGTGCCACTCTTGTGGGTTATTGCTTTACCATCTGTTGCAGGCAGCTTCGGAAAGCTGGACAATAAGGCTCCCTGCAGAAGTGATCATAGAACACTCTTGGCACACATGGCACACAGTCATGTCATTGTCTGGGATACACCTCTTAACAGCTGTAAATCATTTCCGAGACAGGGGTGTCTTTGTTTTAACACTACAGGTAACTGTAGTGCTCAAACTGAAAGGCGTTTATGGTGAAAAGTTAGGTTATCGTGCACAAGAACTCAGTTATGGGATGGGACAAGGTATTGCTCTCTGCCTCATGAGTTATTCTCACTGACTTCATCTGGGTTGTGAAAGAAGGCAGTGTCCAATTGTTGTATCACCTCAGTGCTGTTCAAACTGGGAAGTTGTTTGCTATTGTTTTCATTCATCAAGCAGTTATAAGGGTTATAAGCTGGAATTTTCATTTGTGCTCACTGTGAATCACACACCAGAACCTAAACCTAGAGAAATGTAACAGTGGGGCTCTGTGTGATGTTCTGCCATCTGTGTCCCTGATCATAGGTGAGACAAATTCAGGCTTCATCACAGGGTGTTTCTTTTTGTGCTGTACATGCTGAAAGGACATAGCTCTTTTGCTGACCCTCTGGAGTTGAGGTCTTCTTTCTGCTGATGCCTCTTAATTGCTATTCTCTTGAGACAGACATCTTATTTAAGATTTTTTTCCGGGTAGACCTTTGATCATTACTTTTCAACTGTGGCTTTTCAGCAAGTTTTATCTCACTTTCATTTGCTTCTGAGAAAATAAGTCAAAGACCTTACAGAAGTCAAAGGTTATCATGTTTAATATTTTGCGTAGCAAGTAAGCCACTTATCCTGTCAAGAAAGGAAGTTTTTGAGATTTAATATAATTCATTCTTGACAAATTTGCTTTGGCTTTTTTTTTTCTTTTTAATATGTAATTACATTATCATCTTTGGCATAGAACTTCATAAAATTGATTTTTTTAATCACTTATTCAAGTGTCATTCCTTTTCTAAACACTGACAGGTCTGTCTTTTGTGAGGTCCTCCCTTTGGCTCATCTCAAAGTCAGGTAAAAATGCTTGTCCTTTTTCAGGAGCTCTTAATGCTCTTACTTCCTCTAGTGTTCTCCAGGATACTGCATAGTGTCTAGATATTGCTTTGGCTAGCTCCTTAAGCAGTTGGGAATAAAATCCTTTAGACAATTTGAAAATTACCTATTGCCTATTTTTACCTCTTTTCTCTGACTTTGTTACATTTCTGATTACAGATCAGTGTGGAGATTTTTACTGAAAAGTGAAGCAGAAGAAGGGTTAAATGCTTCATGCTCTGTGTCTTGTGTTAGCAGTCCTCTCTTATTCAAGTTACTGTCCTGATATTCATTATTCTTATTTGGTTATGCTCATGCCATTGAACTCTTACTTTTTGGTGATTATTTCATCCTACTTACATTTCTACCCTTGGAAGCTCTTTTCTATAAGAATTAGGAACAAAACAAGTCCAGAACATCTTCATCAGTGCTTTCTTAACATAATACTTTCAGCACGGTGCATATTTTGCCTTTTAACCTGTTTTTAAGCAGATGTAGAGATACAGCTCTAACCCTTGAATACTTGAGTTAATTGGTGAAAAGAAAAAGCTTCATCCCTTACTATTTACAATAATCTAGGCTACAGTAGATCTACATCGTTGTATCACTTCTGGTCTTTTCTCCCTTATTTTCACCCAGAGACATTCAACAAGTCTGCTTATCACCTATTCCAGAACATCAGAAAAATATACATCTTAATGGTGTAAAATTTAATGTCTGCTTGCCTTTTCCCCAACTGCCTTTAGTGAACAAACTAGATCAATACTCTGCTCATGTGATTTATCCAAGCACTAGGTCATTTCAGAATTGAAACATTTTGAAGGTTTGGAAACATTTTTATTAATGTCCTCTTAACCAAGCAGACAGACAACTCTCTACCTCACCTACAAGCTCTGCTAGAAGAAAGAATGAATTATGTATAGCAGAATAATACAGTACAATATCAGGTCTTCTCTCTTATTAGATAAGTAAGAAGAGGTGATTTTGCATGTTCCAGGCTATGACAGTACAGGACATACTGACTGAGAAAATGAATGGTGCTGTTAGGAGGTGCAGACAAAAGGACATGGGATGAAATTACAGAAAGTTAGTGGAGGAGGAAGGATCAGGTTTTCTATGTGAATCAGAATGGCCATGAAAAGTGGAGGATATCAGGTAACTAGCCTGGCTCCTTTAGCAGCCAGAAATAATCATCATATGTGGGAAGATTCTGAAGTTGTAAACCCATTTGTGATGGGTGCAGATCTGTGCAAAGTGAAGAGCTCAGAAGGCTTCAGGGAGATAGATGTGTCAGCATGTTTGTGGTATTAGTGACACGTAATGTCTGATCCTTCAAAGTGCAAATATTTAACCTCACCTACATCTTTGAAGTTTTTTCAATTTTATTCCTATTTTCACTACCAAACCTGTGCCAAGTATGATCTAATACAGGTAGTTCTTGTAACAATATCCCTGCCCAAGTGTATCTGGTCATTATCCATGCGATACGTCTCCATGTGCTACAGAAAACAGTCAAAATTGTGGATAAACAGTTCCGAGTTCATAAAATGAAATAAGCAGTGTGTTTTGACATTGGGAAAGAATGTACTGTAAAGTGCTAGACATAATATTTTAAAAGTAAAATTATTTAATTTAGAATAGCTGTTATATTATTAAATGTGGGATTAAAATACTGTAGTGATATTTATATCAATTATGTTTTACAGTCTGATTCCATACCCTTTTATGCAGCTAGCCCAGTCAGTTTTCCAGTACATAAAGTCTTAGGAAGATGTCAGATAATTTATAACTATAAGACTTTTCAACAGGAGATATGTCCTCAAAGGTGGGAGTCTGAATATTTTACATGACTTTCAAAAATGTAGGCCCTACATTTTTCTGATTACTTTCTCCATTTATTTTAATTATTTGACTAATGAGTGCTAATGAATGATGCTGGACTGAGCCCTGGGAACTGTGTTGTCCTGACAGTATGAAGCTAAACTACTCAATTGTACATATACCATAAACATGAATACAGGGACAAATCTTGCCCATCTTATTTAAGTTAAAGTTGTGGGGATTGCTTGAATAATTCAAGACACATGAATGTTATCCATGATAAAAAATAAATTATATCCTTAACCTGACACTGTGTCCAGAGAAGATCCATTCCCTAGAGCAAAGCCACTAACGTTAAATATCCTTTAACTCCAGTATAAAAAAACATAATAAACATCAGGAAGGTTTGAGGTTCAAGAGGAACTAACTGTTTTAAGACCTTCTAAAATTTCTGCCCATAAAATACCTGCAGTGTGAGCAACATTTTTTCAGCTACCCCTTTGTTGAACACACATGGTCACTCAGTCTGAACTGCGTGGTAATTCCATAACATGAGTTGTAATGATTCAATATCCATTGGTGATGTAAAACTGAATATTTCATACTGTTTCTTAATGTAGTGATGCAGATTTGTGCTTAAGGCACAAATTATTCATTCACAGAGTAGAACTTACCCTAAAGCAGAAGGCTGAGTGTGTAGAATAAAGTCACTTTGCCAATAGGAAATGTCAGGCATGGACACTACATCCCATCACTGAGAGAGAGATCAGCACCTTCCTATCCAGTCCCCATCACGAAGAAGTTTTAGATATAAATGAAGTCTCTGCTTCTCTAAGCTCTTTGTGAATTCATGCTGCTGGCCTTCACTGTAGGTGCTTTAACCCTTAGGTAGGCACTGAGCAGGTATTTTTAGTCTTAGTGATCAAGGGAGCATCTCTTTTAAGAAGTTTGTGCATAGAATGTGTCAGGAAATTAGACTTTTATAAACAGAAACTTTTCTTAGCTTCACGCCCTGCAATGCATTTCTGGATAAGACGTAACACTTCCCTGACCAGCCTTCCCACCAGTTTAAGACTATTTCTGATCCTACAGTTAATGACTGCAGACAGTTTTACAAGTGTAAAGAAATTTGATCTCAAAATGCTGCAGAGTACAGCATATAAATATCAGCAGGTGGAAGACCAACACCTTTGCAGTGGAATGTAGTTAGTGCTGACTGTGCCATAACCACTAGACTGTGCTTCTGGTCTGTATAACAGCAATTTTGTCTGTGGATATAAATTACAGACCTAGATGCTACAGCTGCTTCTTAAGATGGCAAAGAATGGAAAAATCTCCCTCTCAAAAAGCTGCTGGCCTTTAAAAGGGAATCATTTTATAAACACTAAACTGGAAGATCGTCTCTAATTGTATATTGTTTTCTGAGATTCACTTTCCTCCCATCACTTTTTACTGTTAAGATATATGAATGCAGGACTTTCTTTTGTTAACTTATCATCCACTCTTGCTATTTATTCTCCTTGTGAAATCAGAATCCTTTGTTAAAGCACAAAAATTTCCATGACAACCAGCTGTGATGTCACACACAGGGGCTGATGATTTCAAGAATTGTTCTGCTTTTAGATATAAAGTTCATATCATATAAGCAAATATCCCTTGTCCATCTAAACACCACAGTTAAATGGAGACAGAAAAATATATGCTATGGGAGCAATACTGCATCTAGCCAGAATACTTGTCAAAGGTTTCTGTGAAATAATGGGAACTTTTCAGTGTTCATTTAGCATAGTTTGCTGAGGAAGATTTTGCATTGTATTCTAATTCTGGGCCATTAATATCTTCTCTGCTAAATCCATGAGAAGATGTTACTTTAGAAGTAGTCATTTTATGACACGAAATTTTTGTATCTTCACAAAGTCTCAGGAGAGGTACATTTTCTGTCTTACTCTCTATGATGTAATAAGGACAAGGTTTTACATTTTCTTAGAGCGTGTGGGGCTTTTAATGCCCTGGCATGTGAACCCTCTCTTGAGAAGAAGGTGGAAGAGATGTTCCTTCAGCCCTTTATCAGGCCGTGGCTGCTGCTTCTTAAGCGCTAAAAACAAAACCAGAAATGGAAAAAAGAAAACTAGTGGCTCTGTACTTGTGTTTCATTAGTGTTTCTGGCTTGGTGCCCAACTGTGTCAGATAAAAACTGCTTTCTTCAGAAACTCAAGGTATTGATTAATGCTGTGTTAGTGACTTCAGGTGGGAGAAGGCTCGCTTTGCCAAAGACGCCATCTCTGACAGCAGGCTCTTAGAGGGCCAAGTAAGATTTGACAATGAGCTCTGACCATGGCAAAGGACTACAAGATGAGGCCCAGAGAGTCAGAGCTTTCAAATGAGAAAGCATAGGCTTTGGCAGTGAGGTCAAGCTATTCATGTGTTCAGAACAAGAGAGCACTTTTAAAATGAAAATAGCAAGGACAGTCATCTAGCAGGCTCAATAGATTTCAACACTATGCTCTGCCTTTCATAGTTGCTTAAGCGTCCTCCTGAAGCTCAGGCATGTGATGCTTTTAAAACACATGACAAAGATAACATAATGATGAGTGGAGAAAGAAGCCTTAAACAATGTGGGATGCCCTTCTCTGGTATTTGTAGACCTTCTGTGTCCCCTCATCCTTTCAATGTGAATGGTTTACTATAATAAAAATAAGGTGGCATTAGATAAGTGATCAGATGGAGGGAGGGGAAGAATGAGCAGCATGTCAGAGGAGCAGAAGTAATGACTCTGACCCACTGATGTCAGTGTGAGTTGCCCAGGGCCAGGATTTTAAACTAATTGCACTTACCCTGCAAGCAAATTCTTTCTTTCCTCCCGAACTTCATGATCTTCAACTTCAACTGTATTCTTGTATGAACAAGATGTAGCTGGCAGGTACAGTATGTCTCCAAATTTGGGCAAGCTGATCAAAAGTCACGTTGCAAAGCACAGACAAACCACGCGGGGCGTGCCTTTGAACAAAGTAGTTAATGATAAGTAGCTTTTCCCTGTCCTTAGTTTGTTTTAACTGCTGCATGCTGTCTCTTGCAGGAGTGATTCGCGAGAGTTACCTGAAGGGTCACAATCAGCTGGTGCCGGTCACCCTGTTGGCCATCGCTGTCATTCTTGCTTTTGTTATGGGGGCCGTCTTTTCTGGAATCGTAGTGTACTGCATCTGCGACCATCGCCGCAGAGACGTGGCTGTTGTGCAGAGGAAGGAGAAGGAGCTGACCCACTCCCGCCGCGGCTCCATGAGCAGCGTGACTAAGCTCAGTGGCCTCTTTGGGGACACTCAGTCCAAGGAGCCAAAGCCTGAAGCTATCCTCACGCCTCTGATGCACAATGGCAAGCTGGCTACCCCAGGCAGCACTGCCAAAATGCTAATCAAAGCTGACCAGCACCATCTGGACCTTGCTGCCCTGCCAACTCCTGAGTCCACCCCAACCCTGCAACAGAAGAGAAAGCCAAGCCGTGGAAGCAGGGAATGGGAGAGAAACCAGAACCTCATCAATGCCTGCACAAAAGATATCCCCCCAATGGCGTCGCCCGTGATCCCAACTGACCTGCCACTCAGGGCTTCTCCTAGCCACATTCCCAGTGTTGTGGTCCTGCCCATAGCCCAGCAAGGCTACCAGCATGAGTATGTTGACCAGCCAAAAATGAGTGATGGGGCTCAGATGTCTGTGGAGGACCAGAATGCCACTCTTGAGTATAAAACTATCAAAGATCATCTCAGTGGCAAAAGCCCCAGCCATGGGGTTAACCTGGTGGAAAATCTTGACAGCATGCCACCAAAAGTACCCCAGCGGGAGGCTTCCCTTGGGCCCCCAAATGCCTCACTCTCGCAAAGTGGCTTGAGCAAGCGGCTGGAGATGCACTCTTCTGCCTACAGTGTGGACTACAAGAGAAGCTACCCTACAAACTCATTGACAAGAAGTCACCAGACGTCAACCCTCAAAAGAAACAACACTAACTCCTCTAACTCCTCCCACCTCTCCCGCAATCAGAGTTTTGGCCGGGGTGACAATCCGCCACCAGCCCCACAGCGAGTGGACTCCATACAAGTCCATGCTGCTCAGGCACAGGCTGTGACTGTATCTCGGCAGCCAAGTCTCACCGCCTACAACTCGCTGACGAGGTCAGGGTTGAAACGCACACCCTCGCTAAAGCCAGATGTACCTCCCAAACCTTCCTTTGCTCCACTCTCCACGTCCATGAAGCCCAACGATGCGTGTACATAATCAGAGTGAAGTGGGTTGGGGAGGATGGCGATTAAGCAGAGGTTGCCCTTGAGAACCAATGTTCTGCAACTGTTAACACTTACTTCTCTGAGAAGATGGTTGTTGCAAGCTGAAGATGTGTTGGATTTCTGCTCTCTGGGAAAAGTGGAATATTTTTTTAAACCCGAGCCATATGACACATGGTTGAAGGTTTGCAATTGCAGGACTCACCCCCACAACCCGCCAGTTCTTTGCTCAAAAGACTAACCCTCCGTCATAAAACATTGAGCCAAAAGCACACAGATGAAAGATGACTGTGACATTTCACCCCCCTCCCCCAACTGCACAGCGCATTCCTGAACTGGGAAAGAGTGCTCTGAAAAGCAAAATGAATACTTACAAAACTGAACAAATTTTAAAAAAACAAAAAAAATAAAAATTTAAAAAAGAAAAAAAAGGAAGAAGGAAAAAAAAGAATCCATTGATAAAGCTAACTCTGACTTAACCATGGCAGAAGTTTACTACGAGCTGGTACTGTGAAATGATGCCCATCAGTGTTACCGCCATTTGGTTACATCAGTTAAATACCGTGTTGGGCAAACTATATCATAGATTTCTGCTACCCTTCTCTTTTAATGAATAACACATGACTGTTAATGTGAGTAACTCCTCTTATTTATTGTTCAACTTTTGTTTTTTCCTAAGGAAATGACTTCTGCATATCATCCTGTGAGCAGCTCTTCAGAGAAGTACTTTGAAATTTACACCTATTTAACATGAAGCCCATTAACTGGAGTAATTAAAACTCTTTTATTTTTCCAATAAATTCACTGAGTTAGATAAGTTGGAGCTGGAATTCTGAACTTTGTGCCTGGACTGCCTGATTAGCTGAAAAAAAAAAAAAAAGGGGATATCTATTTAAGTCTCTCAGCTAATTAGCTGCCTGGGCCTCTGACCTAAGACAGCAACAAACAAATACCACAAGTTCATAACTTTTGAAGCAACTGCAAGAGAAACTCTTAAAAGCCGCACATTTGTGCACCATTGCTATCAACATGGCTTTGTCAGTAGCTAATACTTTCTGTGAAGGCACCAGCTTGTGATGTGCCATCTCATTTCACCTTGCATGTGAGACGGCAAACAAAATCCTCAAACAGTGTGAACTAGTTAATATGCCGGCTGTTACCATGCATAAATTATGGTCTTATCACACGGGTTTTTCGTGGGAATATATCTGTGAATAGCCTGTTTTCTTCCACATGTAAATTTGTGCCTTACACCCTCAGTTGTGTATACTTGTGAGCTGTAGTATGTAAAACCTTTTTCTTTTTCCCCTTTGAGTAATGCAAATATTTATTCCTCCTCCAAGCCCTTTCAAGAACTGGAGTAAAGACTTTGAAAGCAGAACGTGGTGGTTATTGTCATAACCCAGTGTCCCTCAATAATTAGGCTAGCACCATACCCTCCACCTGAGTTTGACTAGCTGTGCCAAGTCCTCTCTCAAAACCACCCACAAGCGGGGATGCTCCTGGGGATTCTGCCTTCCCCCACCTCCAGATCCCCCTTTACCTTGTGTCAGCATAGGGATCATGCTGTCTGGGTGGCAGGGAAATGACCAACACCCTTGTCCGCTGGGCTGGTGCGTCTGCTGGCTGGGGACGCATGCCAGCGAGGGGGCCCAAGCCCTGCAGAAAGCCCGTCCACACATCCTGCAGCAATGCAGGGCACATGGAGCTAGGACAGGCAGGCAGGCTCCTGCTGAAGCTACCTGCTGCTCCAGAAGGATGCTGCATATACTACTTTGGGGAAAAATGTTTCGGTTTTGGTTTGGGTTTTTTTTTCCTTTGTTTCTTTTGTGTGACTGTGCATGTAGCTAGGGTGGGAGTGTGAGCGTACACAAGTGTGTGCGTGTGTGTGTGCGGGCAGGTGTGTAAGTTCCTTTCCAGTCTTTTAGTTTATGCAAAAACTTAGATGTGTTTTTAATCTGTTACAATAACTGTGTCAACATACTGTAGAAAAATGATGGGGATCGCTTCTAAGCTTTTTATATATATATATATATCTACTGAACAGTATGTTTGAGTAGGGTGGTTATTTCTGTTTCAGTTTGTTTTTTTAAATTTTATACTTCCATTTGTTTTTCAGGGTTTTGGTTTTGTGTCTGAATGATTGAAAAGACAGATTTTAAGTCCATTAGCTTAGAGATGGTATATATAAACTCTGGATGGTCTAGACCAAAGTGTGTAACAAGGGTGCTTGCATGTTCTTTCATTTCATCATGGCTTCTTTTATGAAACAGTTTTGTTGGCCCTTAGCGAACTATGCAGACTGGAGTAGATAGATCTGTATCCAAAGCAATGTTGTAGTTTCAATAGGAACAAACAGAAAACCCTTTGAAAACAGTAGGTAGCAAGATAATTATTTAAAAAAAAAACCACCAACTCACAACCTTTTTACCAAGCTCCAACCCCCTGGAGCACTAATTGTGCAGGTCCCCTTGATGTTACCCCGCAAAGCGTTCTCCCAAAACCTAGAGATGAATAATTATGGCAACAGCTTGTGCAGCAATCTGCCTTCGCAACATACACCACACCAGTTACCAGACTGACCTGGAAACATGCATTTTGTGCTTGGTGGGTCTTCTGTTTTTGTCCTTTCCCAGCCCTGGTTCCCTTCCACCCTCTGTTCCGAGGGATTCATGAACCTATGTGTGCCTTTGCTTTCCACCCTTGCTATACACTGGTAGATGCAACAAATTCAGACTCTCATTTGTTGTAAAGTTGTAAAGTATCGTGATGTCACCAGTTTCCCTTCATTTCCACACACTCCCTAACATCTGATTCACAACTTAATGTATGTTGTAAAAAAAAAACAAAAACAAAAACAAACAAACAACAACAAAAAAGAAAAACCAACAAAGAAAGAAGGGTAAAAAAGAAAGAAAAAGAAAGAAAGAAGGAGGAGAAAAAAGGGGAAGTAAAAGCTCGTGATTACATATGGTAATAAAACCAGACTGTTCTACCTTATTCCTTGTGTTCTTCTTTGTGTTCTTCTATTTCTATGATGATTTATCCTTTTCCTTAAAAAAAAAACAAGCCAAAAACAAAACCCAGAAAAATGTGATGCTGATCATTTAAATCAGGTTATGGTGAGAAAGAAATTTGTTGCTTTCTGTCTCTTACAAAAGATGAACTTGACTTTAGAGTAAGGCGATGATAATTAAAAATTGAATCACACATTTGCTCTCCCTCTATTCATATTCTGCATTTTCTTTTTATGAGCTTGTTCATGATCAAATATTTATGGCAGACTTGATAGTTTAAAAGATCGAGGCTGGAATTTAAGCACACTCGGTCCACCAAAATAGATCATCACAGAGATGTGACTTCATCTCCAGGCTTTACATATTAATAACAGAGGAGCCTGTGTTTTCCTTTAGGAGTCATAAATCTACTGTGCTTCATAGGCCTTATTTAGAGGATGTAGACTAATTCTGCAAGGAAATGTTTGGAAACATAAATAACAAGAGTATATAACCTCTCGAGTCCTTGGAGTCCTTAAAACATACCTGCATTCTCCACATCAATTTTGTATAAATGGGGATGACTGCACACAGCTATTGCAGTACACGTAAATGCTTGATTGTTACTAGGCTTAATGATTTTTGTCTTCATGTCACCCTGTAGAAATCATCTCTGTATGGATCTCACCCTGCAGAGATCCAGCCCAGTAATTTACCCTTGCTTGGGTCATACTTGGGCTCTCCTGAACTGTCAGGACTGCCTGTTCTGGACCTAGAGCCATACCAGTATACACTGGTTCCCATGTTTTGCACCACAGATAGACCTGACACTGGGTTAGCAGAAAGGGGTGAAGAACTAGCTTGGCATGCTCTTCTCAGTGGAAACTAGGAGGCTTCTCTACAGCTCTACCTCTTATCTCCATCTCTACCTGGAGGACACCAGGGCTCCAAAGGTAATGGGCTTGGCATGGCAGAGGCATGCAAGAACAGAGCATTGCAAACATAATTTTTCAGTTCCTTTCCCACAGACACATTTCTGTTTTTTCTTGGAGTGCCAGCTTCCTTTGAGCCAGGCACACTGGCATGTAGATGTGCACTGTAGTTGCAGAGAAGATGTCTGCCACCGCTGGGGCCTAGCAGGCTGCCCTGAGTGATGCTATGGAACTCCAGTTTGGGAACTGGTGGCACCATATGTAGTCACAGGTGCTCCACATGCTGCTGCTTTTGACATGTATGCTCCCAGAATCAAAGCAAATGGGAAAACAAAAGCTCTCCAGGTAGATTGTTTTCAGTCCTGCAGCCAGTCCTTTGTGATGTCACTCTGACTAGCTTTGTTTGAAATGCTTCATATAAGCAGGACCTAGAAAAGCTATTCAAAGATTAACATATCTCCATTTTAAGATTAATCTTAACATTTCTTGGTAAACAATTGCAGATTGCTGCCTGGAGGACAGGGCCTAGGAATGCTCCTGGAAGCAGCACTGGCTGTCTCCTTTGCAGAGGTTCTTCATCTGTTGCCAGTGAAAGGAAGATCCTCTTAAAGCAGGGGCTTAAAGTAGGGTGGGCAGGAAGGGAGACATCCTGATGCATGAGCTATGTGGGGCTGTAATGGCTCTTCTTGTGTGACTACAAACTGCTGGCTGAGGGAAAACATGAACCTGGCCCCATAAAGCAGCTTTTCCTCACAGCACCCCCCCAGATGTGCACCTCTGTACTGACACAGGCAGAGACCTGTCTTACCACACTGCGGTGCAGAAATGACCAGGAGAGGAACTGAAGGAACCAGGGTGCACCAGCTCCTTCTGTCCTGGTGGCATCTTGCCAGCCAAATGCAGTAGAGGCACCCACAGCAGCACCCTGCAAGGAAAGGACCCTTCACCAAGCATCCACAGCTCTCACAGCAAGAAAAGGCAGTGCTCTCAACTTCTTGTTCAGTGGCTAACAGGGGATGAGACCACTGAGCACTGTCTATTTGAATAATGAGATCTGTCCCCTGCAGGGACAACTGGTGCCACACAGCAGAAGCTCCCTGGGGCTGAGCAGGGCAAAGAAGATGCTCAAGGAAATCAGGGGTGATTTGAGCACTTCAGTCAAGTTAGTGTCACCTTATTCATCATATTAATGGTACTCATGTTGACCTCATTTAGCATGTCATTGAGGATGCGTGGAAATTTGTTTCCAATCAGCATTAATTTGCATAGATATTTTAACACAAAATGAAACCCTGCTGAATGACTGAAAACAATATGTCTCTGTAAATAAATCCTGGTCCATTGCCATTTGTCCTCTCCCTCTGAAAGGCATACCTCTTCAAGCCATACACAAGAGTGTTGTTTCAACACTAACTGCAAATCCAGCCACATTGTACCTTCTGCGGTGGGGAATATTTTGTACTTGAAAGCTCCTCACATGAAAAAATATTAGGCAATCAGGAAAAGCATGAGCAGTTCAGTGTGCTGTACTGCCAGCAAGATGGCAATGCAAAAGGCTGATTTTGCATGAAAAGGGATGCCAGAATGAAGTGCCAGAACAGTAGTGCATCAACACTAGGAACAAAACCATGGCCCAGCTGATGACCAATTTCAGGGATGCAGTTCCAGATCATTCTTCTGCCACAGAATTAGCAGGATTATTCTGTGCTTTGTCCCAGTGCTGGACATGGATTCTTGCTCCTTAAAGGTTGCTTATAAAGCTTGTTTAAAGCAATCTGGAGGACCTCAAATGCTAAGCTTGTCTACCGCACTGCAGTGACACAGGATCAAGCAAACCTAACCCATTCTTGATGGCTGATTGTAAATATGCCTTATTCTGAGGAGAAAGTTGCCCAAGGAATCAGTGTCAAGAGTTTCAGAGTACCTAAAGAAAATAACATACTAAGAAAATGGGTTGGACTGGCTTAGCTAAGGTCAGTTTTCTCTTTATCCAATTAATTTCCCAGAAGTATGGCACCTACTTCAACCAACAAATATTAGAGAAACACATTGTCTCTCTAATATTCATATGCTTCCTGCTGATGCATGTGTCTGCTAATGAGTCTCTGGGCAGTCTTTTTATTACTTTTTTCCCATTTTCTAAAGAGTCAAGATATATATCTTTTCAGAATAAGTACCCAGACCCCATCATATACCTTGTGCTGGAGAACGATGATGTGTTAGACTTCTTTGTATTAATAGAAATGGGTAAATAGTCATCTATCCCTTAACTTTGTAATTTAAACAGTGTAAGTCAGTAGGGGAAGTCTGTAATTGGAGTCAGAGTAAGTGAGGTGAAAATTGCTAGGTGGCAGTACCATCTGCATCTTGTTTTAATTAGCCAAGTTTATTATCAGAATATAAAACTTCCTGCTGTTCAAGTCTTTGGCTTACTTCAGCTGTCAGTCCAAAGCGATTGCCACATATCTAGGTAAGCACAATTACTGATCAGCAAAGGAGAATTATCCTCCTCACTGATCTGGCTAACAGTTACCATGTCTGGGAGTAAGGACAAAAATATGACTAACCAAGATCATTGTCACATCTGCTTAGTGTTTCATGACAAACTCTATTAAGGCTAACAGCACCACTGTTAATTCAATTAGATCAGTGTTTTCCTTTGCTAGCCATGATGCATTTGGAAGACCAGCAACTGTATGCAGAGCATGGCTAGCAGTCCGCTGCAAGGAATAATAGCATCATAAATAATATATTAAGACGAAGACAAATCTAGCAGGCTGCAGTCAGAGCACATCAGCCATATAGCTGAACCCTGCAATATCACAAGGCAGGCAGGGGGGGAAAGTAGCTATGACAGGAAATTATAACAACTATAAATGACAGGGACTACAGGAGGGAACAAAACTCATTAGGTCAGCTCTTTAAGCAAAGTGCAGGGGAAGCAGAGGCCAGCCTGCCAGCAGCAATGGAGGCACCATGTGCACTCACATTCATCCTCCTTAAGATAAAATATCAGACATCTAGTGCTGCATGTAAAGGAAGATGATAAATAACAAAAAGTAAGTGGCAAAGAGCTTGGTAGAAACCCAGTTCTTTCTCTGACCTGCAAGCTCTGCCTTAGTAATCAGTCCCAAAAAGGATTTTCCTTCATCTGCAGCCCAGGACTGGGAGGGCTGCACCCTCCAGAGCAGTCAGGCTGCCTGCTGTACGGCAAAACTTCCACCCCTGGCACCACTTGAGAAACTGCTCTGTTTTGGGGAAGCACCTTGCCCAGCCAGAGCCTCAGCCTGCAGGAGTGTATGGCATAGGTAATTCAGAGTGAATGAATCCTTTGTTCTGACCTTCTGGATTTAGACTAGCAGGTGACAAACATCAGCATGTGGGCACACCATGCAGTAGCTCACACCAGAGAGTAAGAGCCATGATTACAGAAATCCTGTTCCCAGACTCTTCTGTGGTCAGTGGAAAAGAAAACAAAATGTACCTTTGCCTCAGCCAGCATGCTAGTAAAAAGGTGCTGATAAGAGTTTCCCAAAACAATTTCTGCCTTTTTTATTTCTAAAACTGCCTTGCCGTGCAGAGAAAGGCACTCTATGTAGGGGGAAAAAGGAAAAAGGTAAAAAAAACCCATATGATTTTATTTCTTTGACTTTTAGAAATTACATAATCTTAACAATTCTCAACAAACACAATCTAATGCATTCAGTCTGCTGACAAAGGTATTGCCTGTGATGGTACAGCAAACTGCAGATTGAGCTTTTTTTAATGCTGCATAAATTGCCTGTGAAGCAACCTTTTATAAGATATGGTGGTTCAAACAATTTTGCAAAGAGCAGGAAACAAAGAGTTCCTTTTACACTAAAATGGTTTCCTAGGAAACACTGCAAAATGCAACGTGATATCTCTTTGTGGAAGTTCAAGGACTTGTGTGTGTGAGCCTGTTTCTCCTGACCCTTTTTTTTTTTTCTGGTGTGGTGCATGGTATTGCTGGCCAATTTTACCTTTTGATCGTGTCATAAGAACAGAGCAAGCCTGTACCATAGCGACTCACAATCTGAAGGACATTTTTCTCTTTGATAATCAAATGTCTTCTCTAAACAGAAAAGAAAAATTTTGATCAAAACAAAGTCTTTTCATCTGTAGCACCATGGTTTCAGAATAAGAAAAAAACAATGACAGAAAATTCATAGAGCCAAATGTCAGGTTTCAGGCATTCCTCATGCCTGATCCGGTGTATTTTCTTATCTATATGGAGCCTATAACCTATAACATAAATTGGTGGGAGTAAAGCAGAAACCAACATCCTGCAATGCTTATCAGGTATCTGGTCATGTGTTATATGAAGATCAGATACATGTCCTGATCTTTGTTTATCCAGATAAGACTCTGACTGAATATACCTGACTTCATTAGTTTTACTACTCTGAAGGATGACAATAGTGACATAGCATTTCCTATACATGTAAAACAACTGCAGAAATTATGATGTATAAAACTCTTTCCTTCAGCTCTGATTATTCTCAATGCCTCGATATGCTTAAATCCTGAGGTAAACAATACATGACCTCATGCAGTGCTGCTAGTGTCATTCATCTTCCCAGCTATGACATGGGCACCCAAATCCGTGCAGTTCTGCCCAACATTATGTCCAATTAAAAAAAAAAAAAAAGTGCTGGCCCAGTGCAGAAGCACTACAGCAGTTCATACAGGACAACAGAGTCAGAGCAGCAGGGCTCGAGCCTCAGCATGGCTGCCAGTGAGAGCACACATAATGTCTTGCAAGGTATTTCACAAGAAGTTGTTTTGCAATAGACCACCTCTGGATATAAGATTTGAGCATGGCTGGGGGTAGGAACTGGATCTTAGGAATTCCTTTGCCTGCTTTGGTGAAACAGTGATCCAGTATTTCAGAGAAAGTAGCATTTAAAGTAGAGCATTATCCATAGGTGACAGTGCATAGGCTGTCATGGGAAGCTTCAGGAAGCTTCAGCCAGCAAACCTCCCTCAAGTTAGTTAGATGGTGTCTGAGAGACACACTCACCATGTACTTATCCTCAGTGCTGTGTTCCCCTTTATTGACAGATTTAATCTCCTTGCTGTAGCTGATGGTCCCTCCTGCCTCAATCAGAACCTGGGTCATGCATGGTGAAGTTGTCTGGGAAAGGCGCCTGGTGCATTTCTGCACTACAGGCAACTGTCAAGAGGGCAAAGTTCTAAGATGTTAGTTCATCTTTATAAGCACAGCATAGTCCAAACAGCAGGTGATGTTTACTGTCAGTACAGAAATGTGAATTCTGGGCAAACTACTGATTTTGGCAGTGTGACCAAAGGTTAAAGAAAAAAGCAATGCTTGGATCCAGATGTGTACCTTGGAAGAGATGGAGAGCATTCCCACCAGCAATGCAGGTGCTGACCCAGTGAGACACTCAACTTTAAGCTTTATTTCAGCCAGTGAGCTCCCAGTTTTTAACATGGGACTGAATGACCACTTTTCTGAGCAGGACCCCAGGGCACTTCTTGAGGAAGACATTCATGCACCATAAAAACAACCGCCCTTCAAACCGGGAAACCTCAAGGAGTTACCTGACAGAGCTGAACTGACTTTAAAGAGGTGCCACACCAATTAAGGTAAATTACAGACTACAGACTTGCCTCCCATCTCCTCGCTCATGTCCCACTAATTGTGCAGATCCATTGGTTGCCTTGCGTGGCATTTACTTCTGTCCTTGTGAGCACATTGGAAACACAAAGGACAGAGGAATAGGACTTGAGTGCTGCAGCCTGCAACACTCCTCTGCTGTACTAGCTCTGCTGTACCAACAGGACTAAAATGCATTTAAGTGAGATTTCATCTTTAAGATCAGCAGGTAATTCAGCCCACAGGGATGTGCTGTGGTTACACAAATGCTTTCTGAGTGGAAATGCTTCCCCACTGTCCTAAATTGTTTATTCTGGGTGCCCAGTTATGGAGGATTTGAATAATTCACATTTACATTCAAATAGCTCTCCTTTAGCATAACTGCTACATTTAAATATCTCTTAACTGCAGTACATCTGCTTTTAGAGATTATAAACCTTATACAGGCAAACATGTTTACTAATGTGAGTAAGTTATACTAAATATTACTCAGTGCAGGGAAATCTGACTTACAGGCAGGGGCCTTCTGAGATGAATAGTCGTGAGTTAGCTTGTGATGCAGGGGCTTTGGGTCTGTCTCTGCAACCAGCTCACCACACAGTTAATTTAGACTTTCCAGAAGCCAGTCTCACCCATAATCACAAATGATACAAGATCATCTCTGATATTCGAACACAGCATATGAAATATATTAGGCAGACTGGCAGAAAGATAGTCTCCAGAGTATTTGCTTTTAAATGAACATGCCATTTTATGCAACAAATGCAACTCAGCAGGGTTTTTTTGATATCACAGAATTGTCAGGGTTGGAAGGGACCTCAAGGATCATCTAGTTCCAACCCCTGTCCCATGAGCAGGGACACCTTCCACTAGATCAGGTTGCTCAGAGCCACATCCTAAAAACTTCCAGGGATGGGGCTTCCACCACCTCCCTGGGCAACTTGCTCCAGTGTCTCACCTCATTATGATGAAGAACTTCCTAACATCCAATCTAAATCTCCCCTCATCCAGCTTGGATCCATTCCCCCTAGTCCTATCACTACCAAACACCATAAAAAGTCCCTCACCAGCTTTCTTGTAGGCTCCCTTCAGATACTGGAAGGCCACAGTAAGGTCTCATCGAAGCCTTCTCTTCTCCAGACTGAACAGCCCCAACTCTTTCAGTCTGTCCTCAGGGAGAGATGCTCCAATCCTCTGATCATCCTTGTGGCCCTTCTCTGGACACATCCATATCTTTCTTGTAATAGGGGCTGCAGAACTGGACATAGTACTCCAGGTGGAGTCTCATGAAAGCAGTGTAGAGGGGGAGAATCACCTCTCTAGACCTGCTGGCCACACTGATACAATGCTGGGAAGGACTCCACTCATAACTGATTTTGGCCCAAAGGAGCAGAAAACAATACATCATCTTTGGATTCTGTGACTATATTACACAAGGGAAAGGATAAATTTTCCTCCTGGATATAAAGATGTATGTGAGTCTTCCCCGTTGGTTTAAAATTGGAAATGAAAAGCTGTCCCATTAGCAATGATAACCCAGGCAGTGCTCTAGTGTGGTATCTCTCCTGACTTCTGTGTGTTGCCACTACTGCAGTTGTGACCAACAGGATTTGGCCATGTGTATGGAACCTTCTCAAGGAGGGCCTGAGAGTCACTGTTGCTCCTGTGCCTGGCCCTGAAAAACACAGCTGCTGTGAGCACTGCAGAGAGGGGGATGCCTGTGGGCACAGGGATCAGCCCCTGGCAAGGATGTTCACCGTCCTCTGTGGTGGTTGCACAGAAGTGGTTCTTGCTCTGTTCCAACCTGGAAGTCTGTGGACATCCACAGGTGCTTTCAATCCAATTGGGAGAATGCAGGAACCTTCATGTAGTTCAAAGGGGTTTTAATAAGGCTGTTCATTTTAAAATCCTTCTCTCTCCTCTCCTCCTCATCTTGCCACCTGCCCAGGAATTAGGTACAGGGTACCCAGGTACAGGACTACTTTGATGCAGAGTAGGCTGGGTGACCCATTTTATAAGGAGGCAAAGTGAGAACTCAATTCAGTTTGTTCCAGGCTACCTGCAATTCAGAAACAGGGACAAGGGGCAGTCACAAGGTCCCAGGTTGCTCTTATCCATGTTCTTCTCTGAACTGTGCAGTTTAACAGGCAGTTTTGAGGAAAGGCACAGCTCCGGAGCCTGCAGAGTCAGGTGGCAGAAACAAGGGAAAAAGGGGCTTTTGAAAGGAAAAGAATTCTCTTTTGTCAAGAATTTCCAAATAGGGCAGGCACGCAGGAACTCCTGTTTCAAGCAAAAGGAGCCGGGAACAAAAGACGTCCCTTCCCGCAGGGTGGAAGAAGAATACAAAGGGGAGCTGCCAGTGTGAGAGCAGGGAAGGAAAGCAGTGTGCTGCCCCTGGGTGTGCGGGGCAAGGCCCTCGGGTCACTCAGGGTAGGGGGGGACTCTGCAGAGCACCTCACTGCCCTAACAGCCTTGCCCAGAGAGGTGCATGATGAGCTTGCCACGAGCTGAGCCACCAGCTCTCACCAGTCCCCAGGGCTCCTGCCCTTGGCACTGCTGTGATGCTCACGGCATGGCCAGATGCCAAGGGACAGGCAGGCAAAGGTGATGCCTCCAGCTTCATGGGATTTCTGCTGTCAGAAACCATCCTGCAGCAATTTGACCATAAAACTTCAACTTTACTGACATATCTAGAAGTGCCTATTTTTTTTTTTTAGTGTATAAATATTTATACAATTTACATGTATCCCACCTGTATTACATAAACTTTATCTACAATTTTTTTAAAAAGGGAAAAAAAAGAAAAAACAGTACTCGGCTTAGTATGCAATAAATTAACTGCTTATATTCAGTTCTTGGCTCAGCAACTAGTTTGCAGCAGTAGTGATTTGTGAAGTTTATTTTTCAAGAGCTTGTGATCACCAATCCTTTCTCCCTGCTTTACTGGTCCCTTCAAAAGCAAGGTATGATAGCTGTAGAAATACTGGCAGAAAGTAGCCCTCTGCACCTATTTTTAGCTCCACTGGACTTTACCAGGAAAGTACAGGGCTGCTTGGATGGGTGTGGCAGGGACCTCCCCCATGTGTTGCAGTGTGAGGGTGGCTTGTGCAAGAAGAATGCTCCTTCCCCAGAGAGCAAAATTGCCACTGGGGTGAAGCATGGCAAGGTTCCTAAGGATCTCAGAGACCTCACTTCTCCCTCAAACGAAGTGTGAATGTCATGGTCTCAGAAATAATTAATGTCAGGGAGTTGGTGGGGAGCAGCAGCAGGATTTTTCATGAGGAGGGTAGAATGGGATGAAATTTTTGCTAGCTTCCCACAAAAGAAATAACATTGTAATGATAGAATTAAAGTCATTTAGGAGAATGGTGTGGTGTTACTCATGCAGCTGACTAAAGTTTGCCTCACACAAAGATAAATTTAAAAAAAAAAAAAAAAACCCTAACATTTACAGCAATAAAAATGATGACTGATTTGTTTCCAAATTCTACCAAACACAAAAAAATCCCAGAGCCAGAAAAGTTTTTTCCATTTCTCCTCTAAGGTATAAGGATTGCAGACAGCCAGCTGCCTCCTGCCCATGGGGGATGGTGCTGGCCAGGAGCAATTAAACACTAGATTATAATTGGGCTTTGGTGATCTACCTCTCTAATCAGTCAGCTGTAGTGCTGCTGTCAAAGTAGCTTGGATGGTCTTCATTTAGTGTTTCTCTGTGTTTATTTGTGGAGGGTTTATGTTTATTTTAAATGGAAGCTAGTGCAACAATGGAAGGGCTACCTATCACACACAGCTATTTCAGCTGCTGTCCCTTCCTGGGGGCTGCTGTGTGCTCCCAGCAGAAAGGGCAGGGACAGTCCCACAAATGAAGTGCCAGCAAGCTGCCTCCATGACTAGCACAATGTACACAGCTATGCCTTTCTTTTCCTGCTCTCTTTTGCTGCCATGTGTGGCGGTGAGCCTCATGCCTTGGCTCCAGGACAGGGGATGAGGCTGCCTGCCATCCCCAACCAGCAGCTCTGCCAAGGAGGCCTGGAAGATCTTCAGTTCCAGCCGCTTGGAACTGGACCACATCCTTTTCCTCCTTCCTCTAGTCTCAGGATGTTTTTAGTCCCTGCTGTGACTCTCGCTGTGCCAAAGAGGAAGTGGAGGAAAGTTGTAACACCCCCACACAGGCTGAGCAAGCTCCGCTGGCCAGTGGTGTGGGCTGATAGAAATAAGCCAGGTTTTCAGACGAACCATGAAATGATCTTTTTTTAATGTACATTTGTGCCCTTTAGAGAATCCAGATGTATTCACAGGCTCACAGAAAGCTGAGGCTGGCAGGCATCTCCAGTGTCTTTCCTGTCCAACCCCCTTGCTTAAAAAGTGTCATCTAGAACAGGCTATCCAGAACTGTGTTCACTTGGAATTTGACTAGCTTTATGGATGGAGAAACCACAGCCTCTTCTGACAACCTGGTCCAGCATTAGATCACCTCCAGAGTAAAAAAATGTGACATTTTCCTTAGGCTTAAACAGAATTTCCTGTGTTTCAGTGTGTGCCCATTGCTGCTTGTGCTGTAACTGTACATCACTGAGAAAAGCAAGTTCACTGGTGGCTGACACTCTAGAAGGCTGTGCTGACATCCAGTGAGATCTGGGCAGGCTGGAGAGCTGGATGAAGGTGCACCTCATGAAGTTCAGTAAGGACAAGTGTAGAGTTCTGCATCTGGGGAGGAATAACACCAGGCACCAGTACAGACTAAGGGTTCCCCTGCTCAGTGGAGAAAGATCTTGGGGGTCCTAATGGACTTACCCATGGGACAGCAATGTGCTTTTATGGCCATGAGGGCCAATGGCATCTTGGGGTGCACTAAGAAAAGTGTGTCCAGTAGGTCTAGAGATCATCTCCTCCCCTTCATCTGGGTCAGGGCAATCCCAAGCACTGATATGGGCTGGGCAGTGACTGGCTTGAGAGCAGCTCTGAAGAAAATGACTTGGGGGTGCTGGTGGATGAGAAGCTCAACATGAGCTGTCAGTGTGCACTTGCAGCTCAGAAAGCCAATCACATCCTGGGCTGCATCTGGAGAATTGTGGCCAGCAGGTCAAGGGAGGTGATTCTCCCCCTCTACTCAGCTCTGGTGAGACCCCACCTGGAGTACTGCATCCAGATCTGGAGCCCCTATTACAAGAAAGATCTGGATGTGCTGGAACGTGTCCAGAGAAGGGCCACCAGGATGATCAGAGGGCTGGAGCTCCTCTCCTATAAGGACAGACTGAAAGAGTTGGGGCTGTTCAGTCTGGAGAAGAGAAGGCTCCGAGGAGACCTTATTGTGGCTTTCCAGTATCTTAAGGGGGGCCTACAAGCAAGCTGGGGAGGGACTTTTTAGGCTATCAGGTAGTGATAGGACTAGGGGGAATGGAAAAAAATAGAAATGTGTAGATTCAGGTTGGATGTTAGGAAGAAGTTTTTCAAGATGAGGGTGGTGAGACACTGGAAGAGGTTGCCCAGGGAGGTGGTAGAAGCCCTGTCTCTCGAGGGTTTTTTTAAGGCCAGGCTGGATGTGGCTCTGAGCAACCTGATCTAGCATGAGGTATCCCTGCCCATGGCAGGGGGGTTGGAACTAGATGATCCTTGAGGTCCCTTCCAACCCTAACAATTCTGTGTTTCTACTCTGCCCTGGTGAGACCACACCTGGAATACGGCGTTCAGTTTTGGGCTCCCCAGTTCAAGAGAGACAGGGATCTGCTGAAGAGTCCAGCTGAGAGCTATGAGGATGGCTGGGATACCTGAACATCTCTCCTATGAAGAAAGACCGAGAGACCTGGGGCTGCTTAGTCTTGAGAAGAGAAGGCTGAGAGGGGATCTTATCAATGTCTATGAATATCTGAGGGGTGGGTGCCAAGATGAACCTGTCAGTCTCTTTTTGGCGGTGCCCAGTCATAAGACAGGGAACAATGGGTACAAGCTAGGACGCAGGAGGTTCTACCTCAACGTGAGGAGACAATTCTTTACTGTGAGGGTGATGGAGCACTGGAACAGGCTGTCCAGAGAGGTTGTGGAGTCTGCTTCTTCTCTCACCCATCTGGATGCATTCTTGTGTGACCTGCCCTATGTGATCCTGCTTTGGCAGGAGCATTAGACTTGATCTCTGAAGGTCCCTTCCAACCCCTAACATTCTGTGATTCTGTGAAAAGCCTGGCTCCCTCCCATAAGATATTTGTATATTCTTGTATTTTATTTTTTAATATTCTATGTTTAATAGAAAAGTAGAAGAAGGCTTCTGTAACTGAAGCAATAACTGAGCCAAATAATACACGAAAGAAGACAGGCAAACTGCCAGGAAAGCAAAAGTGGAATGCAAAGCTACATGGTAAAATAAGTAGTTAGCTTGTCTGTTTACTTATGAGCTCATCAAGAAGATTTGTTATCAGGTGCTAACAAACTTCTTCGGACCATATATTTAGATATCTCCTAGAGCGTGTGTTTCATTCAGAGTGAAAAGCATTTTCACTGGACTAACACCACCAGAATATCCCACTACATTTCAAAAGCGTGTGTTATTGCAAGGCACATCTGAAAGTTCAAAATGAGGTGTCAGAGGCTTTCAGATGGGACAGAGAAAAGCTGTCTCACTGTAGCTGCACAAACTGCTGCTCTTGGCAATTCAGAAGCAACACCAGTTTGAAACATCCATCTAGCAGAAGCCCCTGTGTTCCTGCTGGGCAGTGCCTGGTGATTCTATGAACAGCAGCAAAAAGCTACTAGCAGTGGAAAATATTGGACAGCCTTCTGTACAAGTACACATTCAGCCACATCCTACCATATCCATTAATGGAGGTAATGTTGTTGCAATTAAAACCCAAGCATTTTCCAAGAAACCACAGTTAACCCATCTGTTTAGAACAGTTTATCAGAATAACATCTCAGGTGCCATTGTGTTAAGCACTGGTGAATACCAATGTTTTTAATTGCAAGTACTGCATGTAACATCCTCACATGAAGACCATTATGCCTTAAGAAATTTTCCTTCTAAATAGTTCCATTTAATTTCTACATTCTCATTTAACTTGATGTGCAGTAGAAAGACAAACAAGCCAAAGACAGACGTTTTTATTATCCTCTGCTTACAGTAAAGAATTATAGGAAAACAGTTTCAAAGTCTCATTGGAGGCCATCTTGATTTTTTTTTAGACCTTCTCTGAATCCACCTCCATAGGTACATCCACCACATTTGAGGAACTGCTGTTGTCATCACAGAATCACAGAACATTAGAGGTTGGAAGGGACCTCAAGAGATCATTTGGTCCAACCCCCCTGCAACAGCAGGATCACCTAGGGTAGTCCACATAGGAATGCATCCAGGTGGGTTTTGAAAGTCTCCAGAGAAGGAGACTCCACAACCTCTCTGGGCAGCCTGTTCCAGTGCTCTGACACCCTCACTGTAAAGAAGTTTCTGCTCATGTTGAGGTGAAATCTTCTATGTTCAAGCTTGTACCCACTGTTCCTTGCCTTATCATTGTGCATCATCAAAAAGAGCTTGGCCCCACCCACTTGACACCCACCCTTCAGATATTTATACACATTGATCATATCCCCTCTCAGTCTTCTCTTCGCAAGACAAAACAGCCCCAGGGCTCTCAGTCTCTCTTCATAGGGGAGGTGCTCAAGTCGCCTAATGATCCTTGTGGAGGAAAGAAAGAAAGAAAGAAAGAAAGAAAGGAAGAAAGAAAGAAAGGAAGAAAGAAAGGAAGGAAGAAAGAAAGGAAGGAAGAAAGAAAGGAAGGAAGAAAGAAAGGAAGGAAGAAAGAAAGGAAGGACGAAAGAAAGAAAGAAAGGAAGAAAGAAAGAAAGGAAGAAAGAAAGAAAGAAAGAAAGAAAGAAAGAAAGAAAGAAAGAAAGAAAGAAAGAAAGAAAGAAAGAAAGAAAGAAAGAAAGAAAGAAAGAAAGAAAGAAAGAAAGAAAGAAAGAAAAGAAAGAAAGAAAGAAAGAAAGAAAGAAAGAAAGAAAGAAAGAAAGAAAGAAAGAAAGAAAGAAAGAAAGGAAAGAAAGAAAGAAAGAAAGAAAGAAAAGAAAGAAAGAAAGAAAGAAAGAAAAGAAAGAAAGAAAGAAAGAAAGAAAGAAAGAAAGAAAGAAAGAAAGAAAGAAAGAAAGAAAGAAAGAAAGAAAGAAAGAAAGAAAGAAAGAAAGAAAGAGAGAGAGATGAAAGTTGATTATCTGTGGTTATACTGTTTGAGTTTCTGTCTTTCAGAGCACCCATGCAAGGAAGAGACCCTGAGGACAGTGAGGTTCAAAGAAAGCAGCAGCCACATACAGCCCTGCCATGCCACTGTGAACAGCCGTGCCCGGGAAAAGCAAATTATGCAGCTGCTGCTGGGCATTTAAAATGTATATGAACAAGCTGTCAGACCAAGATCTAAAACTTATTCAGTTATTCAAACTAATTCAATTCCATCACCCAGCTCTGACACCCCTGGCTCTTGCTGCAGACCATTTTAATAGGAAGTGATATGTAAGTGCAAACACCTGGGAGGCAAGTGGCGAGGGGTGTGGGTCTGATACAACGAATCATCACCGTGGTTGTTAACAGCACTGGCATTTATGTGATCCTAATTATGCTGTAAGTGTAAGACAGGCAAGGAAGGTTCACACTCCATTTCCTGATCTCACCACATCTGCAGTCTCCTGTCCCTCCACCCCATATGTGTCCCCCCTGCTCCATACATCCTGCAGAGGTGTCCACTGCTGTCAAAACTGACTGTGCTGACTCGCTTGCCCTGTCCACAGCCATGGGCAATACATTTCATGTATTGAATGTCCCAAGTAGGGCTTACATCAGTATTGTTCAAGCCTTAATCATGTCATAGTTCACCAAGGTACTAAAGAAAATGATTGTTTGCAAGAAAAGGCTAAAAGAAGTGAACTTCCCCTCTTGTTAGTTTGCTTAACCACAGCGCATACCTTTGTGACTCTTAACAAACTTGATATACTGCATATTTACATTCACATATCTTTGTAAGGGTGATAAGAGCGTGGAAGGAAGACTACACTCAGACCAGATTCTGATTTATAGTAAAGTTCCTGTCTTCAGATGTTGTCCACCAGGATTTTCAAACACCAATTAAATCTAGACATGGGCATCTTAGTTCCGAAGCAATATTGTATTAATTGTGCATGAAGATAATTTACAAACTGGATCTCTGGTAGATTCTAAAGATTAGTTACTACTGGTGCTGGATCCAGCAGGCTTCTCATGGGGACTGAGCCTTGGGCAAGAATTTCTGAATTTCTTTTCAATCAATATTCCAAAAGAAGATACAAAATCTTCAATAGCAGTGTTTGCAGATGCTGTACTGGTTGTCCAGCACTGAGTAGCAAGCAGGATGGATTGTGGCTACTCACTGAGATGAACTAGATGACAAGTTTCAATGATTTTTTGAGTGTGCAGGAACCTACCACCCCAATAGGATAATTCAGGAGGGATACAGGAAAAGGTTGGCTCCCATGTGTCATACAGGCTCAGTGTGCATCCCACTTTGAAGGGAGGTAGTAGGAGCTATGTCTCTGGAGCAGTAGTCATGGTATAGTGCATGTAGGAGAGGGAGCAGGGTGACTCTTGGCCTTAGTAAAGGACATGTTACAGTTGCCAGGGATGTCACAGCAGCATCCCAATGCCTCTGCATCATGCAAAGCCTGGGCTGTGTGCTATTTGGCTGCTGGAATGTTGCCTTTGGGGTTTGTGATGGCTCAGCCTAGCTAAAACCTCTGCCTGCAAGATGCTCAGGGGGACCACCAGACAACTTAATAGCCTGTGATTTACCAGGGCCCAGGCTGAGATTACTTAATGCTCATTACTTAAACTTTGCAGGCCTCTGCTGAGATGCTGCTGCTTGTATCAAAGCTGCGCCCACCAAGGTCACAAATCTGAGGAGGTGGAAGGCAAAACAGAGATGAAGGTACTTAGTTCAGGTTTTATATCCCATTAATGGCTAAGTCAAGAGCAGAACCTACTTCCCCCACCCCAGCTTTGCATTCACGCTGAGCCTGTGACCTTGCAGCACCAGCAGCAGCACTGGAACAGAAAAGCAGATAAGCAGCTTTTAATGAAGTGTCGGCAACCAAGGTGGGTTCTTAAATACAATCCTAGTTTTCAGTAACTTGTAAAGCAATTCTTCATTTGCTAGTCAAGGTTACCTTTGCCATTAAAAGAGGGTTGTTAGATTTTTTTTTATATATATACAGAAAGCTTTAAATTTTCAGCCTTATTCATCCACACAAGCCTACCGTGCCAGCTCATTTGAAAAAAGGTGGAGACCCAGCCTTCTGTCTTGGACAGGAGGGGTTTCTCCAAACACAGAAAGCTACAGCTTCATTCCCTGGCTGTGGCAGTAGTGCCTGAGAAAGGGAATGGGAGGGTACCAGAGAATTTCATACTAAAAGGATTTCGTACTCAAAGGATTTCATACCAAAGAATTTCATACACAATATTCATACCCATTCCCAAAACATGCAGCTGAAAAAGGAGAGGGGAAAAAAGAAAGAAAGAAAAACAAACAAACAAACAAAAACTGCATCCTTTAGAAGACATTTTTTGGCAGCACTGGTTTGCAGTTACCCCTGGGCTTTGCTTGATCATGTGAACAGAAGGCAGTAAATTGCATAGCAATGCAAACGTCAGTCTCCTTTTCTTTCTCCATGTAGACTTTCCTACATAAGGAACAATGCTGAGGGGATCCTGGAATGGGAGAGCTGCATCATTCTGACACACCAAACATCCTGTGAGGTGGACAAGAAATGCTATATGTCAGAGCTCTTGGCATTATTTTGTATGACTACAGTGCACTGTACATGAGTACAGTGATTATGGTCAGAGGATTAGATGCTACAGGACAGGTATTACTTGTCATTCTTAAATGAACCAGTTATTAGAACAGAAAAAAAAAATCCTGTGTATTTTCAAATCAACAATGTTTTTACTTAACCATTAATGTCTTGTAGCTGTGCATGGGCTTGTTCATTTTGCTTTTCAGCAGTAAAACCTACACATATCTAAAATATTCTCAAATTCCTTTTCCAGACTCACTGAAAAAAGAGCACAATTCATTTCAAATGTTGATGCAATTATATTCTCACATTAAAGGGCTTTATTTGCTTCGGTCTTTTTGAATTACTGTTTTGCATGTAATAGGAAGAATAAGCATCATTAACTCATAATCTTATTACTATTTAACATGTAAATTGCAGTAGGGCATAAAGGATCTTATAATGCAAATATCAGCCCTTCAGAAATGCAAAGCATGTGAAACCTGGTACAGGGATGCAGGAGACCACCAGGGTGAGTGGCAACTGCCCAAGAAGGGCAGAATGGAGCCCCAGAAGTCTCCTAGCCTATTGCTTTCCTCTTTTCACACCTTTGCAATTTGGGAGCAAACACCTCTGTACTGAATATCATAGAATGGTCTGGGTTGGAAGGGACTCCAAAGGTCATCTAGTCCAAACCCCCCTGCAGTCAGCAGGGGCAGACATAAGGGAAAAGTGTCCCTGTGTTTTTTCTCTTCCAGACAGCTTACACAGATGGCTTTGAATTTAGATAGTGCTCAATAAACAGCTGCACATTGGTGCAAATCAGGCTACTTAAGGTAGCGGCAGTTTGGAAATAATGATCTTTCTTTCTCAGTATGTATACAGGTGAGGAGATAAATCCAAGATTTGGGTTTCAGACCAGTATGGGGAAAGGAGGGAAAATGCAGGTTATAATCACACCTTGGGTTTGCCTGCCGTCTCGGTAAATGAGGGGTATGGGTAAGAATAGCTGGTAAGAGCAGAGTTTCACTTAAAATAGCAGTAGGTCACACTCACATGATGCTTTTTGAAGAGGGCAAGGTCTGGTGCTAGCTGTAAATGGCGAGAGCAGCATGTGGGAAGAAACTCAATTGACAGGCAAGGACCCGAGAGGTCACATAATAGGGTTCAAAGTCTGTTTAACCATGCAAAGCTAAGCTGGGAAAGTGCCTAATAAAGCATCAGCTAGGTGAGGCACAGCTTTCTGCATCAAATCATAGTGTCTGGGCTAAATCACTGGAAAAGCAAAGCCCTCTACACAGTGGCCATGCTGCTAATGGGTCTTGTCCCTGCACTGCCTCCCACCATCACACACATGGGCAGACACACACAGGCTCGCAGCTCCCCACCGCCCCCATTCCCCCATTCCCCATGTCCCACAGGGAGGTGGGCAGTGGTAAAAGCAGGCACAGAGAGCTGTGGCCAGGCTCCTGATCAGAAAACTTGAGGATTTATGTGGTTCTTGTAACCCAATCTCTTGTCCCTGGAGGGCTTGAATGCATTTTGCCAGGTGCATTTTGCCACCTGCCTGAACAGGCTTATAACCCTGCTTGCTCCTTGCAGGCTGTGCCGGAGGAAAACGCTTTGTGTGGCTGCTTTCTGGGGGCATTGGAAGGATGGCAAATGTCAGGGGCTGCAAAGCCCATAGGGGACCCCATGCTAAGCAGCTGAGGTCATGAGAAGGCTCATCATCTGACTTTTGAGGTGTCTCAATGTAAAGAGAAAAACTAAACAGAAGATGGGCAGGCAGAGAATGACTAAATACACATGATGGTGGTGATCAAAGCCCTATGACATTGGCAGTGGCTTGTACATAGTGCCAGGACACAATTCTCCCTTGTCCTTGGGGACCCAAGGGTGGTGGGTTGGTGTGCAGGTCAGGGGGAAACCCCTGTGTCTGAGCCCCACCAGACGATCTCACCAAGCCTCCTTGCTTGGAAGCTACAAGGCATTTTTCATCCTCTGGGAGGGATTATTTAGAGGATAAAATACCTAAGGGACTTCAGGCTTGGGAGGACAGAAAGCATTTGTCTAAGCTTATTTCAGGGAAAAGAATACATTTCCAGCACAGTTAGATGTGAATGCAGACAGCTTTTAACTTATAAAGGAACACAAACAAACCATGCAACAAGAGCAGTTCAAAGACATCTCATTTACTTAGAAGTAGAAACTACATTCATTCAAAGACATGACAGGAAAAACCTAGGGGACGGAGAGCTTTAAAGAGGAATATTTTAAACAATGTTTAACGTAGTCCTCAGATACTTCAGCCAACATTTAGATAAAAGTTGCAGAGAAGGAAAAAAAAATACTAATTCCTTTGAAAACTTCTATTAAAAAGCCCTACTTTTACTCCTACTTCCTTACACTTCACAACTACCTTAGCTCTTCATTAAATCAACAGTCTTGTAAACCCAAAATTGTGGGTCAGATAGGAATTATCAACCTCTTTGTTTTACAAAACAGACTATTTGCCAAATGCTCATGTGTTTACCAGTCTTAATTTTTGTGTTTTTTTTTTTTATTGGGTGTTTGTTTTAATTTATTTTGGGGTTTTCTTGTGTGTGTGGTGGGGGGTGTGTTTGTTTGTTTGCTTGGTTTTGTTTGGGTTTTTGTTAAGCTTAGTCCAAATAAACCCCAGGTAAACTAGATTTTCAAAAAGAAAAACAAAGAAACAACAACAAAACAAAACAAAAACCCAAAGAAACAAACCAAAACAAAGCAAGGTCATTGTTTGAATTGTAGAAATTCATTATTCAGTCTTCCGTGGTCAATACATGCTTCAGGTCTTGAGTGTAAGATTTATGTGCATTTATGCATGCTCTGATCACCAGCTTGAATGTTCCACATCTTTGCAACTTGAGCTGCTGTATTCACATTGCCCACTAAGCTTTTAGAGACTAGAGCAAACAGAACAGATTGAGTGATGCTCTCCTGGAGACCACTCCCAACAATGAGACTGCACCTTAGGGACAGGAGAGGCTCAGCAGGAGGAGGTTTCCTGCCCTGAACTGCATCTCTTATTCAAAGAATCTCTTTTATATCCTGCTCTGCTCTGGAATGGCTTAAGCTGCTTCTGATTCTGCGCAAACCCAAGACAGACAGCGTTGTGGGTTGACTGCTTGCAGCCTGGCTACAGCCCAGGACACCAGGTGGTTTTGATCCTCTGTAGCCTAAAGGACAAACTCTACTAACTGGTAAAATCCTTCTGGAGCACAACTTCCTTTATGAAGATTAAAGAATACATTTACATGCCCCATTGACTCCCCATCTCTTTTCAAGTTTCATCTGAAAACACACATTTTCTCCTTCACCTATACCTCTCCATTTCTCAGTCACTCAGATATTATTTAATGTTCTGCTTTACAACTGCATTATTTAACTGTACTGAAATCTGTAAGTGTAGTTTGCAGAGAAGATTATACTTAGAATAAGCCAGTATTATATATGTTACCCTAGGGAACTATGTTAAAGATGAGTGCATAAAACATAGCTCCAAATGTACTACACAACCAACTCACTTGTATATTCTTAATCCTTGTGAGGAGCAAGAACTTGGATTCATGGTGTACACATGGGCTTGGTGAGCAGCAAAAAGGCTGGGTCCAGGCTTCAGGCGTAACTTCAAGTGGAAGGACCATCTTCTGGTTTTGCACCAGAAGAATACCTTTAGGACCAAATTCCCCATCCTTCCTTACACTGAACTGGTTATAATCAAGCATAAGCAAAGTGCTAAACAGTTGAAGAGTGGCTAAACTAGGCCTTCAGCAAACACAATAGACAAAATATTAATAAGAAAAAGGGTAATTTTTAATTAAATAAAAATGTGGAGTGCCTACCTATCCACTCTGCTTTCCTTAGGGTATTTGGCTTCTGTAGCAATTTAGAATCATAGAATCATAGAATCAGTCAGGGTTCGAAGGGACCACAAGGATCATCTAGTTCCAACCCCCCTGCCATGGGCAGGGACACCTCACACTACATCAGGCTGGCCAGAGCCTCATCCAGCCTGGCCTTAAACACCTCCAGGGATGGGGCCTCAACCACCTCCCTGGACAACCCATTCCAGGCTCTCACCACTCTCATGGGGAAGAACTTCTTCCTCACGTCCAGTCTGAATCTCCCCACTTCCAGCTTTATTCCATTCCCCCTAGTCCTATCACTACCTGATAGCCTTAAAAGTCCCTCCCCAGCTTTCTTGTAGGCCCCCTTCAGATACTGGAAGGCCACAATAAGGTCACCTTGGAGCCTTCTCTTCTCCAGACTGAACAGCCCCAACTCTTTCAGTCTGACCTCATAGAAGAGGTGCTCCAGCCCTCTGATCATCTTGGTGGCCCTTCTCTGGGAGCTATGCCTATGAAACTTCTATAAACATTAATTATATACTAGATATCCTTACACTTCAGCTGACAGAAGTTCATAGGTAGTCCTTGGATCATACAATCATGGAATTGTTTGGGTTGGAAGTAATCTTAGAGATCATCTAGTTCCATGGCAGGGGCACCTCCTTCTAATGCAGTTGCTCAAGGCCCCATACAACATGGTTTTGAACACTTCCAGGCTTGGAGCCTCTGCACCTTCTCTGGACAACCAGTTCCAGTCCCATACCACCCTCATAGAGAAGAATTTCTTCCTAATGTCTTATTTGTCTTCTTCCAGTCTGAAGCTGTTACACCTCATCCTGTCACTGCATTCATTTATAAAGTCCCTCTCCATCTTTCCTGTAGCCCCTTTCAAATACTGGAATGCTGTTCTAAGGTCTCCCCAGAATCTTCTCTTCTCCAGGCTGAATGACCCCCAACAACCCAGCAACAACTTCCAGTAGATTCATATTAGATAATTAAATGTTTTCTTCCTTATGATACCAAATCACTTCGTGATCATTTATTGGGCTGACCCTTAAGAACAGCTTTTTGGGTTGAAAAATGCTACCCCATTCCATGGCCAGAAGAGTGAGCTGGGGACAAAGTGAAAAGGAAGGGCAGCACTGGAGGGGGAGCCGAAGGCAGGACACAGTCCTAACCTGCCATCAGCTTTTCCTACTGCTGACAGAATCTGCTGAGCTTGCAAATGTGTTGGGGGTGCAGCAGGATCTGACCCGTGTGTGCATTAGCTAATTCAGCCAGAGTAACTTGGCACACCTCCGCTGGCTTCAGTGGTGCTCTGTCAGCCTACACTCACCACAGCTCTTGGACCTATGTCTAAAAAGTATATATTTCATCTACCTTTGATAGTTCTTGTAACAAAATACTGCAAAGTGCATTGCTGGAACCAAATCTGCCCCAGCAGGACACCAGAGTGGAAAACCTAAGATTTCTTTCTCTCTCTGATAACTGCTCTCACTCACAAACGTGGTAACATACACCAGCAAATGCTTTTTGCCTACTTATGCATTTCTCTGAAGGACAGAAATATTTTGCAATTCATTTTCATTGCTGCTATTCATTATGCTATTCAATTACATTAAGTGCCCTAATTACTTATTTACAAAGGGTTAGTAACTCTGTACTTTCTACCCGATGTATGTACTAAGCCTGGAGGCGACAAACACTTTTATACTTTTGTCTCTTGCTAGTAGCAGTTTTCAGTAGTGGTCTCTTTCCCACAGGGCATCAGATTGGCAAAGCTTTAGGGGGAAGGCAGGACTTTTGGCTAATAGTGATTCCAGACCTGGGTGAGCCTGTGAGGTCTGGTTCTTTCCTGTGCTAGCTCCACTGAGGTCCATATGTTTCCGCTGGTGAAGGAAGGAAGATGTGCCTTGTGTTTCCAGCAATGGCATCGTCACGATGTCTGCAGAGGACAATAAACTGTGAGAAATCTTGTGTGCCAGGGCCACTGCTGAGAGATGCCTGCCTGGCAGAACTGGTCCTGGGGCACTGGACACCCAATGAGCCCCATGAGCTGGCAGCCTGCCCCATGGCCTCACCCATCCTTTTCTGTTCCCCCAAATGTTTAGTCTTGTGCCAGTTAACTTCCTCCTGCCTAAGAACATCTAGTGCATACAGTCCCTTCACCACAGCCTGTTTTGGATGCAGAGCTATGCATCTCCAGCTGGGCTTTTCTTCTCTAGCTAAAGCAGCACATTTTTTTTTCATTCTTTCTAGTCTGCTGTACTACTCCCACCTGGCTCTTATAAAGTAAGCTACCTCAGTTTTGAGATGCAATGGTCCAAAATTTGACCCAGTAGTTCAAAGAACTATTTTTTGTGTAAAGCAGATCTGTGTCATGTACCTTTCCTCCTTATATGGTACACAAGTGGCTTGTCACAGAATCACAGAATTAACCAGGCTGGAAAAGACCTTTGAGATCATCAAGTCCAACCTATCACCCAACACCATCTAATCAACTAAACCTTGGCACTAAGTTCGTCATCCAGTCTTATTTTAAATACTTCCAGGGACGGTGACTCCACCACCTCCCTGGCAGCCCATTCCAATGGGCAATCTCTCTGTGAAGAATTTCTTCCCCATATCCAGCCTAAACCTCCCCTGGTGCAGGTTGGGACTGTGTCCTCTTGTTCTGTCACTGGTTGCCTGGGAGAAGAGACCAACCCCCACCTGCCTACAACCTCCCTTCAGGTAGTTGTAGACAGCAATGAGGTCACTCCCGAGCCTCCTCTTCTCCAGGCTAAACAACCCCAGCTCCCTCAGCCTCTCCTCATAGGGCTTGTGTTTCAGACCCCTCACCAGCCCTCTTGCCCCTCTCTGGACACATTTGAGCTTCTCAACATCTTTCTTGAACTGAGGGGCCCAGAACTGGACAACTGGACACAGTAATCAAGGTGTGGCCTCACCAGAGTTGAGTACAGGGGCAGAATGACTTCCCTGATCCTGCTGGCCACACTATTCCTGATACAGACCAGGATGCCATTAGCTTTCTTGGCCACCTGGGCACACTGCTGGCTCGTATTCAGCCTACTGTCCCTTTCTGCCTGGCTTACTCTCCAGCCACTCTGTGCCCAGCTTGTAGCACTGCATGGGGTTGTTATGGCCAATGTGTACAACCCAACACTTAGGTGTGTTAAATCTCATGCCATTGGACTCTGCCCGACTGACCAGCCTGTCAAGGTCCCTCTGCAGAGCCCTCCTACCCTCTAACAGACCAACACCTGCTCCCAGCTTGGTGTCATCTGCAAACTTACACTTAACACTTTTTCTGTGTACTACTGTCTATTTCCATGGAAAGCCATACCTTTCTGTATTTCGTGCAGATGGTTTATTCCTTAAAGGTTATACCTTAGATTCATCCCCAATGAGTTATATTCTGTTTTGTCCCTCCATATCTCCAATTTGTCAGCATACGTAGAACGTTAATCCAGACTTTCAACCTCTTTGTAGCAGTGCTGATAAACACAATCACTACTCCAACATTCAGGTAATCTGATTTACTGAATAGCCCTGGTGCTCAGAGCTGCTGAACAGGTAGCTCAGCAGATGTGAAGCTGCTGCCACTGTGTGTCCCCAAACTCACTCAGCAGCAAGGCTAAGCATGTGTTCCCTATAGGCACAGAGCACTCATCCAAACAGGAAGCATACAGATGGTCTCATCACGGCCCTTCTCTTCTTCCAGTAAGTAGCCTGAGAGATTTGATTTCTGCCATAGCTGGTCTTGGATCTACAGCCTCCCCAGATACTTTACAAGCCACAGTCCCACTCCAGCTCCTGATATTCAGAGGCCCTCATGCACAGATACAAGTCCCCAGGAAAAGGTGCCCACACTCTAGTTTCACAAGATGACAGCATCCCAGCTGGGTGAGTGATCTCTTGACCTTGATCTGATCCTCACAGCTGGTACTCACACCCCATGCATGCACATGCATGCAGAACAATCACCCAGGAAAAGTGCACTCATCATTCCTGTTCACATACATTCGGCTCCTTTCATCCCTTCCCTGTTTCCCTACACTTATTCTTTCTCAACCCCTCCAGATCCCTTGCTTTCTCTACCTCTGGTCCTCCCCATTCTAAGACTTGCACATCCCTGCAGCTACTCTGCAAACATCTGATAGGTAGTGTTGCACAACATCCAGCTTCTCTGGGGCACCCCATCACTCTGAGCTAGTGACACCTAAAGCTGACAAGTGCTCCAAGAGCTTCTCCCACATACCTCACAGGGTCTTAGCCTACACCCTGGGCCCATCACTTGGCAGATGCTTTTCTGACTGTCTTTTCATCTGTTCCACAGTCAACCACAATTATAGCTTGCTAGGACAACTACTAGGTGATGTAGGAAATATCATAAGTACAGAGACAAGTTTGTGAAAGGAAAATGAGCCACATATATTCCTCATATCAAACTATAAGCCTGCTCTGCTGAAGCTGGTGCAATTTTGGCATTTATCCTTTGATGAAAATAATCTGCCTCTCCACTCCTCACATGAGCTCATGCACATCCCTAGGAATAGCCAAGTAACAGGGCAGGCATTTCCACAGCAAGGGTCACCTGCACACCGTTTCTGTCCTGGTGAAAGCCAAGTGATGCCAAGACAGCAGCATGGATGCACACACACACAAGGAACTGAATGCATGCCACAAAGCACCATGTTTGGGAGGGATCTTCCTCTCTCCAAAGTCCTGATAATATAAAGGGTACCAAGTGAGAGCCACACAAGTGAGAGAGAGGGGACAGATGGACACTTGCTCATGTGTACCCACTATGGACACAGAAGCCCTTTGGTAGAGGATAGTTTGCTGTCCAATTAGTCTCAAATCACCCTTAAATCAAGCTGTATTAATACAGAAACATTTAATCACAACCTCCAAAATAGATGGGACACGCTATTCTTTTGAAGGTGTAGGGCAAAGAAAAGAAGGGAAAATGTGCTTAAGACACAGATAGTGAAGTAAGAAAGGTCTCTGTTTCTCCCTCTTTTCTGGCCTTTATGCAGAGCTGGCTGAATTGCTCTACCGAGCTGGCTCTTGGTAGAATACAGAAGCTCCTACAGATAATCTTGTCCAAGGGGGGTCTAAGATTCCCTTTGATTGGTGCCTCTTTCCTCCTCTCCCTGGTGTGTTCCTGAGATAGTTCTGCCACCTTCTAATCAATCTAACTTTGTTCAGCTCCTCAGAGACACAAGCACGGTTTTGTGATGTCAAGCACTGTCTTTACTTAGCCAGTTAATCAGCCACTCCTACAGGTAAAGAAAGGGTCATCCCCTGCCTCCCAAAACATTCACCTTTCATCTTGAGACATCTCTCACCACTTGTACCTTAAATCTGAAACAAGTCCATATGTCTGCAAGCACACTCAAATATCAATATCCAGGTGGGATAGATGTGTACAGCACAATGCTGCCCTGCAGCTGGCCACAGCTGTAATCAGCCCTTCAGCAGTGTGAACTTACCCTCCCACAGCAGCTTTCTTAGGGTCAAACCAAGGCAAGAGGATGAATGAACATTTCTGTCTCCCTAGTATAAACACGCACAAGGCTCAAAGAGGTGGAAAGTCCTCTTCTTGTGGGAGTATTGGACAAAATTTGGAGGCTAGAACAGAAAGTGCCAGAGGGGAGAAGCCAGAGGCAGTAGAAAGCCCATCCTCATGCACATAGTGAGAACACTGAGTGCACATCTATAAACATTGCTCAAAACAGAAAGTTAATTTATTTCCACAAACACAGGCTGTTTTGATGTTATTACTTAGCTCATGGTAGGTGAACAGAGAGTAGAGATCCTCTTGTGACATGTCTGTAAAGTTCCCTGAAACAACTACACTTTACTGGGAGAGTGGAAGTAAGAATGCGGAAAATCAGAGCATGAAGTGTGACACCTATGCACCACAGAAACGCTGAGAAATTCTAGAAATGCTAACACCAATTTTAATATAAGCTTACTGAAACTGTCATTATTTCATTATGTGGTTCTATGTTGCGAAGAGGATTTGATTGGCAAAAGAATTACTTTGAGATGTATTTAAATCCTCTATACAGAGTAAAGCAAATTAAGACCTATCAAAAAATGTAATACATTAAAATGAGAAGACATCTTCTCCACTGTGCATCCATGCATACCAAAGTGAACATCACCAGCTAGAAAAATCCTTCAAACTATGTACATGTTACTTGCTGGAAATAAATCCACACCAATGGACACAATGGCATACACCTAAATGTAACATATAATCGGATTAATTGTAAAAATAAGTATCAACAGAATTCTAATACCCACAAAGATACTACAGAAAATGCTAATTCAAGAAATGTCTGATACCAGATTACAACATATTTAAAAGGTCTCTGCTTCAACATGCACTGGAGAGGTGTGGAAAATTCAGAGCAAACTGACAACATGTTTATTTTTTTCAGAAATCTCTGGAGCTCTGTCAACTTATCACAATTAATTCCAGATGTAAAAAGAGCTTAATATGGTGTGTGAGGAAAGAACTGCATGTCATCTCTGACTACCTTCTGACAGCAGAGAGAAAGACAGTTTCATGCAACCGTTTGAGATATTCCAGTTCCATTCCTCTGTTGTGACAGGAGAGCACAGAAAAAGCATTTTGGGCTAGTGGGTTGGCTTGGTTTTATCCTACCAACAAAGTGGGGAAAAAAAATCAGAAATATTTTTGCCTTCTCATCATCAATGGTGACAGTTTAAGGAAAATAGAAGCAGCTCCTCCAAAAGCTCTGTGCACAGTTACTCCATCACACCAGCAGGCTCACATACGTACAGATTCAGAGCTCACTCGAGCTGCACGAAACACTGCTGCATTCTTAAATAATTTAGACAAAATATGTAGACATGCTGGGCTTTTCACCGTAATAATTCAATGCTGATGTCACCCCTTCCAGAAATCTCAGAAATGATGGTGATGGATACTGGGAGTTAGTGAGGCAGAAATACCTAAATAAAGGAACTGGCCCAAAGAAGTTGTTCCTATTTGCATTATACAAATTACCTTAATTCTTTGTGGGCAGAGGACATCCTGGATGTGTACAATAAATCAGTCAATAGATTCAGCTGGCCTGACTGGCACTTAGATAGCAAATTGTTGCAGACCTTGGCAGTGTAACAGAGGTCACTAATAAACAGAAGAAACAAAAAGAAAATTCTTTTCCAGCGTGTTCACCATAAGCAAACACTTTCCTCAGAAAAGACAGATAAGCCAGCCTTTTCTGTTCTGATTTTGCATCAGGGGAAACACACTGCAGGCACAGCAGTGAGAGTTTTGGGGTTCCTGGTTAGCTGGGATTTATCTTAGTGAGGAAGTTCAGGACATTGTTACTGCTTCCCTTCAGCCTCTGGTACTCTAACGTTGCAAAGCATGCTTCTCATAGCATGCTGCTGCCATGGGAATGATTGCTATTGATCAGCTCTATCCTCACATGCAAAAATCCATATTATTATTTTGTGGGGTGTCTCCAGGGAAGAAGCAGATGGTAAGGGGGCAGCAGCTTTCTTGAAAATCAAAGGTGGCCGCTCTGCATGACTAAAATGCTTAGAGAGATTTCTAGCCTCCATCTCTCCCACAAATGCAAATTATTACTGGGCTGGCATCTCTGTAGGTAAAGCAAATCCAGAGAGCAGGAGGTGCAGCACCCTGCCGTTGCACACAGAGGGGCAAACAAAGCAAGCCTTGGTCAGCTCTCTGCATTGAAAGGATTTGAGGAAAGTCCTCCCCTTTGGGAAACTGAACACAACTAGCTCAAATCTCTCTGATTTCCTCTTGTAGAGGAGATCACTGGCCGGTCCCAGCACGCAGCAGTGTTGGACAGTGCAGGCAGAAGGATTCCTGCAAGGGGTACCTCTGCAGAGATCTGCCCATGTGGGTTCACCTCACCAGACGCCTATCATGCACACACCTTCCTAAGAACTGTGTACGTTTGGGATCAACTCTGCTGCAGCCTGAGGGTTTGAAAACCCTTTTCATTCAAGGGCACTAACGAATTCAGACGGACAGATAGTCACCAGGCATGCCTGGAGGAACCACTCAGTGCTGAACACCTCAGTAAGGATACTCCAAAACTCCTCTCTGCGTTTCCTGGGAGGTCCCCTGCTCCACCAGCCGAACTCCGCCCGCCTGTGGCTGTGCTGCAGGATGGTTTCTGCCTCCTGCATGGACATCACCACCTCCCAGATGGTGGAGGGTCCTCAGCACTTTCTCCCTGCCCTGGGCACTGCACCGCTTGCAGAGCTACTCTGTGCTCCTTCAGCTGGGAAGCACTGGACACAGAGCCAATAATTCTATCCCCCAGCCCCACAGGACCTGATCCTTATGCTCACAGATAGCTAATGCCCATGTGTTTGTTTCCAAAAATCAGCTTTGGAAACACAGTCCAGACAGGTCCCTCAGCAGGAGGAACTTGCCTGCCTTGTCTTTGCTGCCTGCCTGTTTACGTACCCTCCATCTTCACAAAATATGGAACTGTGACTGCACCACTAATGTCTGTCATGATTACACTAACCACCTTAATATGTATTTCTTTACATAACAGCTAAGCAGACACTTCACACCTCAGCAAACATTCAGCAGAGACAAAGATCGAGGATCTTAACATCAATGCAGATTAAACACAAAGCACCACGGAAAAAAACATCTCGTAATTGGTGCTACTCAGCCAGCTTCAATAGAAATTATCTCTGGCCCGTAAGATACAGAGAAGCTGTGAAATGGATTAGCTCAGACAACAGAGGAGAGGCACAAAAAGAGAGGAACAAACACCAGTGCAGACTAAACTAGGCGGCAGAGCCGAGACAGAGTACAGATGTGTTTTCAAGAGCGATGAGTGCACTCCGGCAGTAGTCGCTGCCTTTTCCCACAATGAGCTGCTATCTGCAGGGAAAAAAAAAAAAAAAAAAAAAAAAAAACAACACAACAAAGCATCCATAAATGTGCAGCTCCTATTCAATGCCAAAGCTGGTTATCAGCAATGAGGCCCCATGTCCCACAGAGTACTTCTAAATTTACTGCCGGCTTTACCTGATGTGCAGATAGATTCATTGTGTTGGTTATCTCAGTAGAGACTGCCAATGGATTGGGGGCTTTATAGTATTGACTTAGGCTATGAAAATAAAGGGCCCGAGACAGAAAATATTAACCCATTGTGAGCCAGAGGAACCACTTTGTATTTCTGTGTAATTTCCAGCATATAAGAAAAATTACATGATCTATGCTCAGAGATGGAATGCAGCTAAAGGCCTGATCCTGGTACATGTTGGGGGCCTGGCTGCTTCCCACCTAGGACAATGAGATATATTAACACATGCCATTGAGGGCAATAGGACAATGAGGGGATGACATGCAGGTAGAGGCATGCCAGCACCATCTTAAAAATGGAAAAAACAGAGTTTACTTAGCTTTGGAAAGAGTATCTGCACCCAATATAGCAGCAGAGAGGAGAAAACCTTGAAATATATTCTTCCAACAGACAAATCTCAGGGTCTTGACAGCCTCTGGAAAACTAAAACATCCACAGAGGATTGTTCCTTACAGAGTATTAATTTGAATTAAATACATAAACACATCCTAATAAAAAAGACATACACTACAATACGATGGAGAACATCACACAATATGGACATCTGCAAATGACATGATCTCACCGACCTTCTCAGGAGGAGATTGTACCAAAGTCAAGGAAGGCTTATAGAAACAGGCTTTTAACTCCAAATTCTTTCCTAGGAAAAGAAGTACAACTTTAAAAATGAAAGATTGAAGAAGTCTAACATCAATTATTAAAGGATTTCTCTTTAATATCTAGATTTGCATTTAATTTCAGTATTTTCATAGTGATACCTGCAGAACTATTTTGTTAATACAAGTTTATGCTAGAGGAATGGCAGCTCTCTGAAGATGGCTCCCTGAGAAGCACATGGACACTGAAAAATAAAAGTATGACAAAAAGAGAGGAGAAACAGTGATTTTCCTATCAATCTGAATTTACTGATCTGCCAGAAGGGGCTACAACTCTGCAGGTGCCTGAAGTCATACATGACATGTGACATGGCAGCTCTGCCTTTGTAAGACTCTTAATCAGTTGAGTAAATGTTATCCAGCAGACACAGGGAACAAATGTAAAATTTGTGCTCCTATATATAAAACTAGGTATTAAATGATATAAAAATATCACATAGAAGAAGCTGAAAAGGAGAGTGAAGTGGAAGAATGACATCTGCAGAACTTCAAAGCAATGTACAGAGAAAGTGGGATACGAGATGCTCTTTAGTTTACTGCTTAATGAATTTTGTGGTAGAAACCTTGCTTGAGCCACAGGGCAGGTGCACTCACAGATCAGAAACAGGCTTCATGGGGAATCTGCAGCAACTGACCCATGCCAAGGCTTCCAGTCATCAGACACAGAAAAAACAGTTCCAGCTCTCACCACGAAAACCTAGTGCAGAGGTCTCTTTGGGGACTGTCTCCATGAAAGGAAAAACTGTCAGTCGTGTCAGTCCAGTGTAAGGTTTCCAACTCATTTATAGACCTATTCTGCTCTGAGAAAGGAAAACGTTGCACTTAAAGGCTGGCTTGTTAAAACAATCATTATCAGTGGTACAGTCTGTGGCAAGTGTAGACTAACCACTCCTGACTCAGGCAAGTAAGCTGTTTTCCTCTTTTTTCTTCACTTTTCCCAAGGAAAATTTACCAGCAGGCCCCAGCTCTCTGCATTGCAGACTGCAGAGAAGAGGAGCAGCCAAAGCTGCCCGGCAGTGCCAGAGTCAGTGTGGATCCCTTGGGATTACTCACCAGCCTGTTCGCAGTTTGATCCCACTTAGTGCAAACAAATATCAAAATATTTTGTTTCTAAACAGAAGACTGAATACTATTATGCAAATCATTCTTATCCTAATGCACAGGCAAATGATTGAATTAAACAAATAGGATTAGATGCTAATTTGTCAATATGATAGTTCAATTTAGAATATATTAAAGAAAAAAGCTGACAGTGGAGTTTCTCATCTACCAGTCAAATGTTTCAAGGGATGACGTCTTCTCTTTCTTGAGAAAATTCCCCTAGAGGAGGGTAATGGACTAATTAAGGCAATTAAGGACGAGGGCATCAGGGGCTTCCCTCTAAATCATAGTGAGAGTCACCAAGACACCAAGCCCTTTCCTTTCCTGAGCCCCCAGTGCCTGCAGCGTTGGCAGGGGGCCCCACACTCAGGCCTCCCCTCTGCTGGGACCTGATTTCTCCCAGTTGGTCCACAGAGTTGTTGCCTCCCTCATGCCTCTGCCTGTCCTGCAAGGAGATGTTCAACCCTGGGCACCACACTGTGCACCACACTGTGCCAGAGAAGAGCTAATACAGAGCTTACCCCTCACACTACGAAGGGAGCATTCACAGTGTTTATGCCAAGGCCACAGCCTGCATTTCTAGTGAGGAGTTCCCTCTCACTCTTCTGATTCTACAGAAGAAGCTGCAGCATTTTCTTTTGGTCTTACAATCCCAGCACCATAAAACTCATGCTTCTCTCCATCTTGCTATGCAGTCCTTTTCTATTGTCTCTGGCTTCAGGCAAGCCAAGCCTGCTGTTTCACCTTCAGCAAAGAAAGATCAGTGGAAGTTTCTGATTGCTTAAAGTGCAGTACAAGTAGCACTAGGCTCTGTATAGCAGTTCCTGCCTGAGACAATGTAGCTTTTGATCTCTGGATGCAGTTAATTGGTAGTTATGCAGACATTTGTGGAGGAGAAAACAATCACAAGCAATTTTAGAAGTGAGATGCTTGATGCTTAATCTTGCACCTGTCCTAAGAATTGAAATTGGCTTTTCTTAGTCTGGATCATGCAGCATAAAGCTGCAGATCAACCAAAGGCAAAACATTTCAGTTGTCAAATAGATGCAAATCCACTGTTCCCTCCCATGATAAAAAGAGAAAGTCACGAGGATAAAAACAATAAGCTGTTGCAACCAATATATTCTCATTAACAGCATTCTTCATGTCTCAAAAATAAGGCAATAAATCATATACAGAATAATTGGAAAAAGCAGCTACATTCATTGTTCATTTTGTTTGTTTTTTGTTGTTGTTTGTTTGGTTTGGTTTGGGTTTTGTTAGTCTGTTTATTCCTTCAGGTGGGTAATACAAGGACAAGAGAGAGCCAAATCTCGCTTCCTCAGGGAGAAAACCAACCCTATTTTAAAATAGACAGGGAAGGAAGATAAGACAGGACACCCTGGAGTGCACCTAATCCAGGTTCCATTCACAGCATGTAAAACAAGTACCAGGAAAAAATGCCCTCTGTCAAGGGGCTGGTTATGTATATCTCAAACTCCCTCAACCACAGCCACTCAGCTACAAGCTGTGACAGGTATCCCACTCCCCACTCTCATTCTGGTTTTTTTTTTTTTCTCCTGGATGTAATAATGGCATATCTCAAACCCTGGGAAGCATGATAATGTGGGATCAGCTTAAGAAATGTCATGCCAAAATCCCATTTAGCCCACAAATCACAGCCAGACAAGGCTGCCAGTGAGGGCTTCAGAGGGGTATAAGGCACAGAGGAAGCACCTCTGCCTTGCTTCCATGCTCATCCAGTTTAGGACCTGGTTGTGCTAGAGGGTACACTCACACTGCCCCATCTGACTTGCACCCTACACTGATCCTCCTTCAGTTTGTTCACCCTTCCCTGCACTTGTTGGTGCTCTGGTATCTCCAATACACAGCAGCAACAGTACAATTTAGCATCACATGAAAAAAAACTTCCTGTCTCCTCTTCAAATCTGATATCCAGCTTGCCCACTGAGCAGTGCTTGGATGCTTTTAACAAACCATCCACAATGACTCAAGCTGTCTTTCATTTTTTCTTGAGCTAAGAGATCATAATTTTGTACATATAGTCACTTTCCCCCTGACAGCTCCAACAGAAAATTTCATTTTAGTGCAATGAGCTATTTCAGCATCTTTTCAGAGACAGCAGATTTGGTCATCCTGAATAACATTTCATCATTTGTAAATGTTGTCACTATTTGCTTGTACCACCTTCTCCAGGTCACTTAGGAATATGCTGAACATAAAGCCCAAGACAGGTGTCTGCAGGATCTCCTGCTGATGCACATGGTCACCCTTTCTTCCAATTCTTGCTTTTTCTGGGGTTTAGCCTTACAGGTAATCTCTTCTGGATTAGTCCAGAGGGTAACCTCTCCTGTTTCATGATAAACGTAATTTTTTAGTAGCCTTTATTTTTTTCCCAAGGCTCTGTTGAGAGCTACATAGCTCAGCCATAGCCCATAGATCTATATGCTTATGAAATCAAGAGCTACATAGCCTGGAAAAGCAGATCTGTATGATTATGAAATCCTTCCAAGAGTTCCTATGGCTATCAGGCCTGATATACTTCTCAACACTTGTGTTTCTTCTCAAACCACCAGCCAAATCTGCGACCACTACAAATGAAATCTTAGACCGACCACTGGCTTCCAGGTTCACTCCTGCAGTCCTGTTCAAAGCCTGACATTCCCAGTTCCATCCCTCTAAGCCCAAAGCTGATTGTAGAGCCAGATTACACACAGCTAGTAATTCAGAATTTCTTATTTGTGGTGTGTGCTTTTTCCAGGTCTCCTGGGTAAACACCATCTGGTACTGAGAATTTGTTAATGTTTAGTTTATCAATTTGTTCTAACATGCCTTTTCCCAACACCTCCACTTGAGGTAGTTCCTCAGACTCCCTTCTTCCTCGTGATGTCTCCATCATAGTGAATGCCAGTGCAAAGAATTTGCTCAGGGTTTTTTTGCAACATCCTTGCTGTCTGCCAGCAGATTTTTTCATGTGAGTGTCATTTATTTGCCCCATCAGCTCCTGATCATCTCCATGGAGTGTGGACTGGTGTGGCTCAGCTATTATTTATACATCAAGATAGATTTTTAAATGCACTATACCTCAAATACATGCTGCTAAGTTTACTATGAACATTTCAGATGGAAAACACCAAATGTGATCTTGGTACACATCCAAACACAAATGTGAATTCTTCAGAGTATTTCTGAAACAGGAACAATTTTTATCTTATGGATCTACCAAAACTAACTGATAACCGGCCCACAAGCACACTGTGTATCCTCTAGCATCGTCAAACTTTTACTATTGACAGAGATGAATGGAGCCTAGAACAGCACCTTTCTTTGTGTTAAATGTTCCATTCAGTCCCTGAAAGTACTCAACAGAAGAAAGAGAAACCAAATACAGGATGACCTTTGCCTAGCCAGGCATAGTGCATTTGAAGCCCCTGTTTATGTGAAGAGTTGCTAAGAAGATTTATGTGAAGTTGCTCATGAAAATTCATGACAAGTGTTTCCGTAGCAGAAGGCAAAATATTTATTAAAAACAGTGGATTGAAGAGAAAAGCTCATCTCTGATCAGTTTATCATACATAAAATAAGCAGTAAGGGTTACTGCCTAGCATTTCCTTACAATCCCATCTTAAGCCCTTACAAAAAGAGAGCCTGGAGATAAGGGGCAGCAACTTCTACAGAATTGAAAGAGAAAAAAGAAGCTTCAATGCAGATGCAAGGGAGATGAGGAGAATGATTTATAAGTGCAACAATTAATCTTTCACTTTATGTGGGAACAGACTTGGGCATTTGATTAAATATCTGAGGTAGGAGAACAACATCTGATAACGTAAAATCTTGTTTTGCAACTGCTTCCTAGCTCTCACTCTTTCTTCTGTGAAAGTGATTTGAATTTCAGATTATTGAGGTTATGATTTTGGAGATTTTTACCTAAATTAAAGCTGACATCTTTGGAATACATTTAAGTGTAGAAATGTGGAACCTTATTTGCTAACTAGGATAGTTCCTCTGTCTTCTCCTCCTCTTCTGCTGCTCCAGGAGTAAAAAAAGCAATCATAACAATGAGGTAGATGCTCTTGGTCCCAAGACAAAAGACCATAGCAAGCAAATTAATTGGGATGCTGTTTAGAGCTGAAATATATCACTGTGTGTTCATCAGGTCTGGGCATGGTGACATGTAAGGAACATTACTCACATAGACATGGTCAGGATGATAAACTGGCAACCCATGTCTGGAAAAATAAAACAGCCCTTGCAAGTTCATCTGTCAGACTTCTCTGGTATTCGAGGTGAGGGGATGGGTAGAGGAACCCAGGAGCTTCATGTGGGAAGATAACACCATCATACAGCTCTGAATGGTGGAGACAGGTATTTAAAATTCTTTTTCATTATACAATATTTTTAGATGCTTAGCTATTGCCTTTCTCCTCTCTGTTTTCTGGGTATCATTTTAATGAATATGTATATTCCTGAATATTTTATTCATATATGTTCACTCCATCATAATTCTACCTTGTTATTAAGTGATGAAGCTGTGCTGTTGCTATGTCTTCTTCCTCAATAATCCTGCTCATTCAGTGCTGCCATTCTTCTCCCTGTACAAACAGGCCTCAGCCAACAACCAGGAGAAACAGCTGGCTTTTTTTCCAGGTCCCAGATTTCACTTGGTTTGGTAATTTTATGAGCTATGCTGAGCTGACAGATGTGTGGTCCTCTGAGTCTTTCTTGCTATTGCTATACTGCAAGCTGCTGCCTCCTGCACCTCTGCTCTGCCAAAGGAAACTGAACCAAACTAAGGAACTAAGTGATCTTCCAGCTTTGACAGGACAATTCACACCCTTCACACACAGGAAAATCCATCTGCAGGCACATAGCCACATCACAAGACCATGTTTGAATCCAGGCATCCTATCAGAGCTCATCTGAGGTCTCATACAAACCATTTAGATGAGTAGAGATTACTCACCCCAAAATAACCCAGTTACAGATATCTATTGTGCTGGAAAAAACAGATAGTGCATATTCATATGGGTGTTTGCCCTACATGCAGTTGCAGCAGGAGCTACAGGGCTGGCCAGGCAGCAGTTGTGGCCTCTCCCACCTCACCACCCAGTGTATGTCCAGGAAAGATAACGTTATCAAGACAGGCCACTAGAAGGGTATGTCCAGCTCTTTGGTGCTCCAGAGATACTAGGCTTAGGGAGCACAGTGAAGACAAAGGTGAAGGGCACCAGTTCAGCTGCAAGCCCAGACATGGGTACCAGTGCACAGGAGTGTTGTGAGAGGGCTTCAGCCCTCTGGCCCACAATCCCTTGTGGGGTGCTAACAGGACAAGGGGACCCTCTAGCCTGAGGTGAGGACGAGGGCTGGGTCTGCAAATGGATGCTCCCTATGTACCCTCTGAGGACCAGCCATTGCAGCAGTAGGGGAAGAGCTGCTCTGCACAGCACAGCCTTGCCTGAGACATAGCCTGTCCTCTGGGGCTGCAGGGCTCTCTGCACCGGCAGGGAAATTTCAGATAAATATGCATTCTAAGGTCAGAAGAAATCATCCTTATCATCTATTGTGATCTTCCAAATACCCTGGGAATAGCACTTCACCCAGTAATTCCTGCTCCAGATTAATTTGGATGTTTTCAAACGATGTTGACCTTGATACTATATTGCAATCTGTGAACAACAAGCAAAATATAGCTCCATATTTATAAGAGCTTACCCTGCAGTATCAATCAATTTATTTTTTACTAATACATTCACACTTCATTCTCACATATCTCAAATTCTAATTAACAGCAACCAGTGGTTTCATTTAAATATAAGCAATATCCTGTGTTATGCATCTACAACTAGAAAAGAACCCTGCAACAAAACACAGAAAATAGGCCCATTTATTTTCTCTCCTGCTGCAATTTGAAAAGCAGATGATCGTTTTTTTCACAATTGCATTAAGAGCATAGCTTCGTCAGCCAGATTCCTGATCCAAGCCAATTTTTCCAGTTGATTTGAGACTCCTTAAAATGAGTGCTCCGAGTCCTGTTATAAACCTGGACATGACTGATTCTATCCTGGTGGATATCTCTCTAGCACAAACATCCATTGCAGCTGCAAGAGGCATGCTGGAGCAAGGCTCATCTCACTCATCCCACAGTATAACCCCAGGTCTTCACACACACTAAACTGTTTGGTATCCCAGCCCAACACTCTAAACCACCAGACCTCGTTTTCCTAAGCCCTCTTGTGTTCCTGTTATTTTTCCATCGGTGATAAAGGCTACTTCACTGTTAGTCACCTTTCTCTCCCCTGTCCCACCTTCCAATTCCCTCACTAATAACCACGTTGTGGGAGGTTTCAGGCCTTAATTGGTCTAGTTCAGTGTGGATAGCAATTAATTTTAGTAGGAAAAACAGGGAGCCAAAATTCACTGGTGCAGACACAGAGATTTCCAGTGTGGAAACAACGAACTCGCTTTGCTCCCTTTGAAGTCCGTTTCCTGGCATGTTTAATTTAAAATGAATATCTCTCCTGCTGAGTGGAGAGTCAGCTTGAAATTTGGACTGAAGCAGTGTCAAGCTGCTCACTGGTAATAAGTGGTGCAATTGCCTCAGCTTCCTTTCAAATAATGTTTATTTTTTGTCTGAGAACTCCAAAGTTAATTTGGCTGATAGTCCAATGAGATCTCACTCACATAAATGTTTTCTTGCTTGAAAAACATTTAGAATATAGATATATATGAATGATGCAACAATAGAGCATAGTCAGTATAGCACTTTAAATTGTGCAGCCTTTTGCTTTTCTTTCAATCTTAAAAATGATCCAGTTTTTGGTAGTTCTCTCAAACACACCATGTACTTCATTTCTTTGCTGAGATGTAACACACTGAGTTAAGCTGACACAGTTGTTGAGAAGAGTACCAATTATTTTACTGGATGAAACAACAATTTTACAGAATTTTTCAGCAAAGAAGAAAAAAGCCTAATGAGCTATTCCTCAGCTTCAATCCTGGTAAGATACATATATGACCTGTTTATTTCATATTTGCCAGGCTTCTCCACCAGGCTCATTGTCAAGGTATAATGGCATTTATCAAGAACAAGAGCAACTATATCAAGTGGTCAGTTCAGATGTAATATTCAGACCTATGTCTTAAATAAACTGCCAGGAAAATTACAATTAGGTTTTGACATAAGAATTTAAAAAACCCAAACAGACAATTTAACAAAAAAGCCCCCAACCAACCAACCCAACAAAAAAACAACCAACCAAAACCCCCCATAATTTTCTAAACTTCAGTATCTCTTATAAGGACAAAATTACAGTTCAAAGAGACATAATGGTATGAATATTTAATTAGGCTTAATAAAACGTGTAGTCAGGACCAATACCAATAACTAATTCCAGGTACTGGCTTTTTGTGTGTGTGCTTCAAAAGCATTTTTTGTGGTGTCCAAGGGGAAGAAAAAAGTTTTACAACTCCTTGCTGAAAGAAGTTGGAGATGGTGGCCTCTTCGCAGGAAAGCCACTCTGCCAGATCAGTAAACAAAGCATATTTTTAAGAAGTTTTAGTGTTTTTTGTTTGTTTGCTTTGTTTTGTTGGGGGTTTTTTGTTTGTTTGTTTGTCTGTTTGGTGTTGGGGTTTTTTGTTGGTTTGTTTTTTTTTTTTTGGTTGTTCTTTTTTTCCTGGAGGAATAGTAAAATCACCTGGATAAATATAATTACTTACCCAGAGGCAGCACTTTGAGCTACACACACAGGGAAGCAGAACACCTGTTTTTCCAGTTGACATTATCAACAGCCCTGCCCAATCCTGCTTTGCAGCTTAATTTGGAAATTTTTCACAGGGAATCAGCCTGTGGTTTTTTTTTTTCCTGGAGCATCCTATGGCACTGTGAAAATAATAGTATTTTTGTGACAGCCACACCAAATATGCCAGCTGTTTCAGAATGGATATTAGGAGATGAAACGAGACTTCAGTCATAAGTGAGAGAGGGGAGAGAGTCCACACTACTCCAGGCCAGGTCTGGTCCCTGAAGACTGAACTAGGTGCAGTACAAATCCAGTGCTGGCATCACATCTGCACCTCCTGCCTGTTCAATTCAGAGGCACTACTCACCCATCTCTTGTGGCCCTTTTTGAGCCATATTCAGATGTGGTCACCTGGGAGCAGGAGCACAGCCCATCTCTGCCCAAATCACACTGAGGTTTCTTCTAATTGGGCTGGTGCATGAGTCCTGTGTATGCTCCTGCTGGCACAGTGGGAAAGTGTGTGACGCCAGGCCTCAGAGGGTGGGCAGCCTGGTCGGAGATTTACCAGCAGCTAAGTGCAGGGTAGGTGCAAACAGCCTGCTTTTTAGTTTTTGCCTGACAGAGCTAATGACTTTCTTGTCTTCCATGAAGAAATATAGATCATGGGGGGTGCCCAAGAGAAAAGGACTGCTGCAAGGAACTGAAACATTATCAGTGGAGCAAAGTGCTGTCAGCATGTAAAGAGAAGTCAGGACCTGGTGAGAAGCGCTGATTGCCTTAACAGAACACACAGTGTGAAAAGTAGTAATGAAACATCAACCCTGTGCATCACAGAAGTTGCAGCAACACTTTTAAGTACAATCTGTGTTCTTCAGTGGATGCACTGTCCAGGTGGAACCTGTCAGCATGGCCATGCTATTTAAACCAAAGGGAATAAGTCCAGCTTTGTTTCAGCTTGTGATTCAGCTGATCACAGCTGCTTTTCCCCAAGAAAGACACCTTCCAGCTCTTCTGGGCTGCCTCAAGTTCATAAGGACAGACTTGGAGTTTCCTTCTTTGAACAGCTGAGAAGATAATCCATGCAAGCAAATTAATATTTAAGACAAAGCATTGCAAGGAAGATGCAGGGTCTTCTTTCTGATCACAGCAATGCAGGGGTGGGTCATGATGGGAAAGACGTTTGCAGTGTTCTGATTGGCATCTGACTTACAGCCATCAAAGAATGCTTACACCAGAGACAATGTTTGCCCAGCACAGACTGCCCAGCCATGCCTAGAGTTTATAAAGGGTTAGCAAGTGGTAAATGGTCCTCACCACAAACTAGCAGTCAGATCCTTGGCAGTTATCTCCCCGTGTCTGGACACAGGGGAGAAAACCAACACCTTTCCTCCAAACAGTCATTTGTTTGTGGGGGTGAGAAAAAAACAGAGAAGTTCTACATTGAAAATTGACTGTAAACACAGTCACATAGCCACCCTGCTCACTCTGTGAATTGTCACATCTGCTGACTTTAGGTGACTGAAATAGCTTCTTACTACCTTCTGCTTGTTAGTTGCGTAAAACCAACACCATTGAGAGAGAGAAAGAAAAAAGGTGGACTGGTTTTGCTATTACATTAGCTTTCACAATATTTTCTTTACCAAGCCAGTGCAGGAAAACAACATGCCACAGCTTCACATACAGATCCTAGGAATTATGAAACACAATAAATATGGACTCCTACAACACAATTTTTCCAAGGTTGTTTTTCAGAGCAGAGCCATGCTCTCCTATTTTACAATATTGCTTCCCAAAGACTGTGTTCTTGCAGTAGCACAGCTATCTTTATCACCCAAAGCAGACTCTGGAACCGCCAACCCAAAAAATGCAATGAGGTACACAGATACCAGCTCACCTGATATCCCAAACCTTAACTCTATACTTATGCTTCCAAGGGGCCCTTAATTTTTTTTTACCTGACAGGTAATATCTCAAACAAAGCATTTCTAGTAGTATGGTTCCTCCAACACCATTCAGAAGTCTTGGATCAAAGCTAACATAGAAGGGACAGAGTTATTTATTGAAAAACAGACACTACAGCAGCCAAAATAGGAATAGTGTAGCCAGCAGGACAAGGGAGGTTATTCTTCCCCTGTACTCAGCTCTGGACAGGCCACACCTTGAGTACTGTGTCCAGTTCTGGGCTCCTCAATTTAAGAGAGATGTTGAGGTACTGGAACGTGTCCAGAGAAGGGCAACAAAGCTGGTGAGGGGTCTGGAACACAAACCCTGTGAGGAGTGGCTGAGGGAGCTGGGGTTGTTTAGCCTGGAGAAGAGGAGGCTCAGGGGAGACCTTATTGCTGTCTACAACTACCTGTAGGGAGGTTGTAGGCAGGTGGGGGTTGGTCTCTTCTCCCAGGCAACCAGAAGCAGAACAAGAGGACACAGTCTCAAGTTGTGCCAGGGGAGGTATAGGCTGGATATTAGGAGGAAGTTCTTCACAGAGAGGGTGATTGCCCATTGGAATGTGCTGCCCAGGGAGGTAGTGGAGTTGCCAACCCTGGAGATGCTCAAGAGAAGACTGGATGAGGCACTTAGTGCTATGGTCTAGTTGATTGCTTAGGGCTGAGTGATCGGTTGGACTGGATGATCTTGGAGGTCTCTTCCAACCTAGTTGATTTTATGATTCTATGATTCTATGAAATTTACCTGGGGTCTTTCATATAAGAGAAGAAGAAATATAGGCCTTGGGAAGGGAGGTCTGATGACATCTTTGTCATCATGTAGCCATGTCAGGTTATTGACTCAGTCTGTGTAGATGCTCCAGGCTCTGTGTTATGTGCCCTTTTTCTGCTTTTCAGTGTGGGCTATTTGTACGGTGTAGACACTTCTTCAGGCATAACAAGGGAAAAAGTAAGCAGATGACAGATGATAATTTTGAGCTGTGCAAAGCCCAGTGAGTATATAAATCCCCACTTGGTCAATTATCAAGTTACATCTTTAGCTACCATTGTTACCCAGAGGAGAGAATCATCCAGATATCTGGCAGTTGTGCTCCAGCACCAGCTGCAAGACAGGCCTATAGCTCTAATTGCTGAAAACCTTGTCATGGTGATGAAATCTATGCTTTCTCTTCACCATCAGGGGCAGCCAGGGATATTGATTGAAGCCAGAGTCTTTTTTTCCTTCATGGAGACGTATGCCACTGCAGTAAACCAGTTTGCTTAATCAGCCCTCTGATTTATGTGGTCTCAGATCAGGTCATCTCCAACTCTTCACACACCCAACAAGGTGCAGGCCTAAAAACCAACACAAAAAGCCTTAGAGCATTTTCCCCCAGATTCTCCACCTCAGGGAAATTATTTCCAAATTACAAAACTAAGAACCAGCAAAGCTGTTGCTGGCACCGGAGCTGAACCAATACATCAGATCAAGACAAACTGACCCTTGCTCCCACTGCTCTGTGGAGCTCTGCACAGCTGTTCCTGGTGGGGCCAATGCCACCCCACTGCTGGCCAGCCCCTGTGTGATGCCACAGCACCCTTGAAGAGGTGAGTAGGGAAAAAGAGACATAAATAATTTCCTCTCTCTTCTGCTTTGTCCTCTCCTAATGATAGGGTGAGCCCTGATCAAAGAAACCAGAGGAGCTGTTTTCCAGCAGCCTCTGTGGGGTGCTTCTCTGCTCAGGAGCTTCAGGGAGGACTTTGAGAGCTTCATGGGGAGAGAGAGAGGGATCTTCCTGCCCATTTCTGCTGCTTCCAAAGCTGATGTTTTATGTTGCACTGGCATTAGGTGGAATGGATTGCAGCTCCACACTATAGACTCACCTTGTTACCAGCAGGGCAATGTGTCCTCCTGCCCACATCCCAGCTTGAAACAACCACAAAGTGGTCCTGCCAAAGGCACTTCCCAAACACAACCAGTAACCAGCTGAGCTGCAGAGCAAACCTCTGGTTTGGATGCTGTGGGATGAACTGAAAAGCCATAACCAGTCACATTGATGCCTTCTTTTGTTATTTGGAAAGAACTGTTTTCATATTATTTCTTCTTCAGTACCTCCTGGGTTACTCAACAGCATTTAAAATAAAACCAGGCAGAACTTTCACTGGAAAAATTGACTCCTTTACCAAGAGTTAAATTCTCTGTCATGTTTGTGAATAAATTGTCTGTCTGTCTGTCTGTCTACCTATCTATCTACCTATCTATCTATCTATCTATCTATCTATCTATCTATCTATCTATCTATCTATCATCTATTTATTTGTAGGATAATGAAGGTCACATCCCCAGGAGAGCACTTAACTCTGGTCTCCTCAAAGGGTGGTGCTGAAGCAGCATTGTAGAGATAACACAGTGAATGGTGTGAGGGGCTAGTTTGTCAATTGTGCAGTTCAGCACCAGTGAAACAAAGCCTCCACCAGCATCCACTGGGGAGCTGACCCCAGCACTGCAGAGATTTCCTGATTCTGGGCTGCCAAAAGGATGAAACAGCCAGCTGGTTACCTATACCCTTCTGGGTGACTGTTTCCAAATATTTCCAAACAATTTTAGTGTTGCTTTGCTTGTCAGGTTTGTGTATCCTTGGATAGGGTTCCTATAACAGGTTTCTAACATCCTTTCACATATCCTTAAAATGGCCTGTAATGTTAGAGAGAGCTCTAATTTTGCATAGCTTAAACCAGTCATAGCTACAGAGCTGTTATATCCTGTGCATCTCGCCTCAAGGCACAACGTAAATGAAAGTAGAGCTAAGAATAGGGCCTCGTGTCTCAGCTGAGGGGAGAAGCATGTGCCTGCCTACATAAAAAGAAGTAGGTTACGTTTGGAATAGCAAGAGACTTTTTTCTTTTTTCTCTCCCTCCAGAATTAAAAAACAATGTGTCAAAAGTTTCAGCTAAGCAGAGCTGATCTATTCTTCTTGCCTTGTTCCTAAGCAGGTAAACTATATATACTAGAAAAACAGACAGACAGCAAATTCCCAAAGGAGAATATTGTCTTGTTTAAGACATAATGAATTCATTCTTCAGAGACAATGAAGTCTGAGTGTTTTTAAGCTCTATAATGTCAGTTGAATAATTATCTCACAAAATGTGTTTGTGTAGGTGAGGTCCCTCTGGTTTGGTTCCTTTCTGGCTATGAAATAGAAAGCTGCTAACCCTTTAATAAAAACAAATACAGAGAAATCAGAGAGCATCAAGTTTGTATAAGCACTGTTTTTCCACTTGCATTCTTCAATTAACTCCTGGTGATAAAACATCTCAGAAATTATGCTTCTGTGTGACACAGACCTCTCCCAGTTGTATGTGCAGACAACCAGAGTGAAATGTAAAAATAAAGAACACAAGCTGCCAAACAGTTGAGTGTTAAACGTGTCATTAACTGAAAATATTACACTGAAACGAAATGCTGAAATGTGAAAAAAACCCCAACACACCAAAAAACCCCAACACTCTAATCAAACACATTGATTTTGGTTTTAAGTTAATTAAAATAGAGTATTAATTCAGATGCAAAGTGGCTATGTCATTAACTTGATTAGCTATTTTCATATGTAGAATATTTTACATTTAGGAGATAAAATCTGGTAGTGTGGCCCTGTGGATATGGAACTGGATTAAGAATTAATCTGTTAATTGGCTGGGCAATTGGGCAAAGCACATAATCCCTCTGCATGCCTCGTATTTCTTCATCCTTAATATGGAGCTTTTTTGCTCTCCAACTTTCACAAAGTGCTTTGATATACACAGATAAAAGGCTGATATTAATTATTATAGATGAATACTGAAATGCCATGAAAGCGTTGCTTAATGAAATATTGATTTTAAAAATATCAAGTGGGACTAACTCTTTGCCTTAGATATTGAAGAAACGCCTGTGAACTAGGGGTCTTAGATGGGTCTCCTTGGAGATGATTTGCCACTCTGAATGGAGAGGCAGACAGAGAACAGGGGGATTGTGTTGTTCAGAGGAAAAGCCAAGCCCCTGGGTCTCCTAAACAACTGACTGGGAGTGCCATTAACAACCCAGGCACATGCACCTAAGATGCCACCACCACTCACAGGAAGATCCCTGGTGACTTCAGTGTCTTTAGGCTGGTGTTTTTTAAGTGGAAATTAAACCTAAGGGACCTGAAGATATAATTTCATCTCTTGCAGAAAACTTCCAATTTCGTGCTTTGTCTCTTTCAGTGGAAAGTGGCCTGGACCTCAGTGGGGGAAGTTAGCATTTAAAGGTTAGTATCTAATGAGGTTGCATGGAACTGGAGAGGTGAGATATGGGGGGAGGAGGAGGAGGAAGGAGGCAGAGGTTTCTACTAACTAATTTAGGAAATTAACAGAAAGCTGTTCAAGCTTACATTTGCAGAGACATTTACAGGATCCCACAAACACCTACAGTTTAATGCACCGTGGGTATTTTATGTGACAGTGGTATGCTGAAGCATTTTGATAACACAGTAAGAAAGTTTCCTAACCGTAAGGACAATATGACAAGAGCCTTGTAATTAATGTCCCTTTAGCGTAGTAAGTGATTGAATACAGATTGGAAAGCTATCTAGAGCATCTGGGAGGTAGAAAATCATGTGAGTAGGATGCAATAAGTTAAACCAAACAATGTGATCTTTCTACCCTCACAGTTATGAAACATGGCACTTTTCTTTTTGTTCTCACATCAATGTCCTTCTCTGAATTCTGCCTTCTTTTTGCATGACATTTTTCTCTTACCATTCTACATTCTTTAGCAAACACATTTTTCCCTCTTTCTTCATGCCATTTTATGTACCAGATGGCACTGAGAGGAAACTGACCAGAACTGTGTTTCCTGAAGCTACAAAGAACACTGATGAAAAGTTTACCAATCTAACCCAACTTTGCTTCCCTGCCAGAAAAATCTCTGAGAAGAGTGGTAGGGAATCAGTGGGGCTGACTCAGATTGTAAGTCCCAAGGCTGTGTCTGCCAGCGCATCATGGGTCACAGAGCCAGCAAGTCTGGCAGTGCTGCTCATCTACAGGGAAACAGGAGACATGCAAAGCCATGCTCTCACCTTTGTTTTCCACCCTATATCTGCAGTTTTTGAAAGGAAATCTGGAGCTGGTGAAGCTGGTGGCACAGCACAGCCATTAGCATTTCCACCATACTTGGGCTGCAGATGAGCCCCTGGAAACCATGGAGGGTTTGGGGCTGTATAAAGCCATGCGAAGCTCTGATGATCCCCTAAGTAGACTCCAGTGCCTCCAGGCAGGTTTTCACAGGTGTAATTTCAAGTGCTTCTGTAATCCCATTGAAATTTGTAGGGCTATTTGCATCTCCCAGTTTAGGCATTTTCCGTAAATACTTTGCTGAATCTGTCCCTGGGACCTTATTGATTTTTTTTCCCAAACATGCTTAGACTGCTTACCCTACACAACAGTTTGCCAAAGTCTAATTAACAACCTCACCACCACTTACATGACCCAGAAGCACGGTTTAAAGCACAGATGGAAGAGAAGACAGATCAGGTGAAGAAAGATAAAAGCTCCTGTAGGATGAAATTCGGGTAACCTTGTATCAAATGCCTGTGCCACAAGTAGCCCAGCTGGCTTCCACAAGACCCTTGCAGGGGTAAGGTGATATTCAGGGGGAACTGAAGTATTGGAATGTGACAGCAGAGAGAGTGCACTGAGACATGAAAACACAAAATGAAGAAAAACAGTAAGCAAGCAGTGAATGCCTTGCACAGCCCAGCCTGCAGAGCCCACTTGTGATGCAAGAAGCCCACAGAAAAGCAGGAAGACTGAGCTTATAACCTCCTGTAGTGGGGAGCTCATGTCCTGTGTTCAGCTTTCTGCAGCCTCTGTGCATGGTACTTTAAGATCAACAATTCAATACAGCAGAAATAATTGGAACCAACAAGAAAAAAAACCACCATGTTTTTACTGGTTTATGGCATGGGCGCTGGGGAAATCTTTCATCCATCTAATCTGCAGCAATGCATTTCTGGCTTTTTGTTGGTGTCAGTGAGAGAACTGCAGATACAGAGGCTCAAGGCACAGTAATTCACATCCTTCTGTCCTTTCGGGATACTGTGCCAAGTACAAGAGACACCATTAAAAAGGAATCAAGGGTTTACTTTTGTCTTTTCTCCTAAGAGTAGGAGTCTCTGTTTCCATGACTGCCCTGTGCCAGTCATTTTCTTGGGTTAGCCTGGTCTGTGATCCTGCACCAGCAGACAATAAGTGGCATAAATCAAAAATATGTCCACAGAAATAATTTAAAGAGATGATCTAGAAATAGACTGAGTTCTCACCCAGGGCTGCCAGTGGTGGTGGCTTTTATGTGCCTTCTTCAGACACCATGCTAAATTCATACACCCAGGTCATTTTAAAGAGTGGAAAAATTAATCCTTATTTTTAGCTCCGTCACATCAGAGAACTTACACCAAGAAGGAGTTAGCCCATTAAAATAGATTTGAACTCAAAGCAGAGAGGTGAAAGTCTAATGCTTTATGAGTATCCATTAAGTATCTAGTAAAAGTGCAGAATATTCCAGATTTTACTCATTTGACTTCATAGTTATCCGAATAATGCAGACAAATCTGAAAGCTGGCTCTATTAAACTCTTGATATAAAAACAAAAGCTGGAAATCAGCAAAGAAATGGAAAGTGCAGAAAAGTTTCACTGTGGTTCAAATTCTACTCCACCATCTGAAAAGAAAAAAATTGAGTGCATCTAATTTCTGGGAATTCTGGAATAACCTAGGTAATCTGGTTCCAACAAAGAATCTTAGTCTGCTTTCCCATCTTTATGTTGTACAAGCAAACACAGCTGAAACTGGGTCAAAGGAATGATTATAGACAGAATGCAAACATCACAACAGAGTAAATACAGACCCCAAAATATGTTTACTCCTTTGTTGTGCATTGCTTTGCCTAATTGTGCTTGTTACCTCAGGTGACAGGGTGGTGTCTCATTTAAGCTGCCAGGCTATATAATGAGTCCAAAGGACATTCACAGCAAAGTTACCCAATAAAGTTCCCCTAAAGCTCTAGATTAAAAGTTGAAAGTGACTATCAGATCTGTAATCTAACTTGGCAGATATGAAACCATGTTTTTAACCTTGTCAGCTGCCCATTAGTCACACAGTATGAAAAGCATCCCTTCCCCTTAATGGCCAAGGTAAATGTACATCATCTTTTCACTGTGATGTGTGAGGGAGATGACAGATGAGCCTCCTCCATATTTTTGTTCAGTTCTGAGGGATGCAATATAAATGACAATGCACATCAGCATCCTTGCAGCTAAGCTGAGGCAGTGTGGTCTGGATGATCAGGTAGTGAGGTGGATTGAGAACTGGTTGAAGGAAAGAAGTCAGAGAGTTGTGGTGAATGGGATGGAGTCTAGTTGGAGGCCTGCGTCTAGGGGAGTCCCTCAGGGGTCAGTACTGGGACCAGTGCTGTTCAGTATGGTCATCAATGACCTGGATGTGGGCACAGAGAGCACTGCCAGCAAGTTTCATGATGACACCAAACTGGGTGGAGTGGCTGAGACAACAGAAGATTGTGCTGCCATTCAGCGAGACTTGGACAGGCTGGAGAGCTGGGCAGGAAGAAATTTAATGAAATCAACCAGGGCAAGGGTAGAGTCTTGCACCTGGGAAAAAACAACCCCATGGACCAGTCTAGGCTGGGGACTGACCTGTTGGTGTGCAGTGAAAGGGAAAAGGACCTGGGCATCCTAGTGGATGGAAGGTTGATGATGAGCCAGCAATGTGCCCTTGTGGCCAAGAAGACCAATGCCATTCTGGGGTGTACTAGTAGGGGGATGATTAGTAGGTCGAGAGAGGTCCTTCCCCCCTTCTACTCTGCCCTGGTAAGGCCACATCTGGAATATTGTGTCCAATTCTGGGTCCCTCAGTTCAAGAAGGACAGGGAACTGCTTGAATGAGTCCAGCACAGAGCCACAAAGATGATTAAAGGAGTGGAACACCTTCCTTATGAGGAGAGACTGAGGGAGCTGTGGCTCTTTAGCTTGGGGAAGAGGAGACCAAGGGGTGACCTCATTAATGTTTATAAATGTGTAAAGGGTGAGTGCCAAAAGCACGGAGTCAGGATTTTCTTGATAATACCCAGTGACAGGACAAGGGGCAATGGATGGAAGTTGAGGCATAAGAAGTTTCATGGAAACATGAGGAAAAATTTTTTCACTGTGAGGGTGATGGAACACTGGAACAGTCTCCCTCTCTGAAGGTATTCAAAATGCACCTGGATGCGTTCCTGTGTGATCTGGTATAAGTGATCCTGCTTTGGCAGGGGGGTTTGGACTAGATGATCTTTTGAGATCCCTTCCAGCTGCTAACATTTGTGATTCTGTGACCAGCCTCTCTCCATGGAGAAAAAAAAAAAAGTTTAAAAAAAAATAGATTCAGAGAAAAAGACATGTCTTTTAGAGGAGTTCAGGCACTTCTGCATTCCTAACTTCCCATGTAATAGTCTGCAGGTTTACACACACCTAACAGTGAGATAAGAGCGAGAAGAAATAGAGATGTTATTCCTCCCATTAAAGATAAGCATAAATAGTTATACGAGCACCCTATAAAGACTGCTGGTTAAATGTACAGTGACTAACTAGACATCACAGCATGTAGTCTTTACTTCCAAACACCACATCTGCTGAACATCGCAGACTCACCTTGCAATGGTATATAAAACAGTCAGGCTATTAAAAGAGGTAACTGCCTTTCAGATTCTTTCTTTAGAAGAGCTTGTTCTGTCAGCCCAGGAGGCTGGAAATGAACTTCTGGTGGGGGCTTTGATCACTTCTGCTGGAGATTTCTCTTTGGTCTTATAAGCTTTAGATAGGCAGTTTTAAAGCCACTGTGTAGTGTGGGCAATATCTAGCATGCAGATGCACAAACACAGCCAGTGCAAGTCAGAAATCTCTGAAGTCTGAAAGCTTTCTTCTTTAAGTACATCTGCAGATGCACTTAGGAATCTTCTGATGGCCAACAGACATCTTAGTTTTTCTTTGCTATGTATGCAGGATTCAGATAGAAATGATGACACTAGCAGTTCTGGAGATTAATGGCAATACAACTCACCTTAAGAGTGAGCTCTGTGTCAGTTTCTCTTTTGGCATTATCCTGATGAATGGCACCCAGCTGAAGTTTAGCAGCCAGAGTCCTTGCTTCTGCCACTTCCCTCTGGGAAGTCTGACAAATAAGCAAGCAGTCTCAGTGCAAAACAGAATCGTTTCAGCTTTGTTCACAAGACAGTAGTACCCACAGGCCCCTTTAAGGGGGAACTCACCTTGCTCTGTCACTGTACAAGCAATCTTAGCCCACTAGTTAAAAAACAGTAAGTCCCAGAGAAAGTCTACAAGTCAAATAAAATCAACTTCAAATAAAAACTGTTCCACACAGTAGCATGCATCCTGTATGAATGGCATGCTTTATAATAAAATAAAATGGAAATAATTTTTAAATTACTTTTAAAGTACAACAGGAGGCTTATGTATCCCTTAGAAGATAAAGCCAGCAGTGGGAGGGAGAAGAATATAAATAATTTTTGCAAAGTTCTGAATGATGAACCATTTGTCACCCAGAAAGAGCAATTACACCATTATTTTAGATAAAAAAATATTCTTGTTTCAACAATACCTTCCAGTCTGTGATGACTAAACGAACTCTGCATCATCACAGCAGAGGAAATTATTTCACAAAAGGGTTTTATTAGTTTGCAATTAATGGACCGCATCTTTATGGCACTCTGCCAGGCTATGCAATGCGACCTCGACCTGCCTCTGCAGTGTTTCTGTGTTGCTCAGTCGGTCTAAATAACTCTGCTGAGAAGCAAAATATATTAGCCTGAGTAGTGAGATGCTCTTTTGTGGCTGCTTCAGCACGTCAGCTAGCCCAGGTATCTACATGCCATTGTTTGGACTTGCCTGTGTTCCCATTTTTCACTTTCATTTGCTGTGGAACACACATTGGGTATCCTTTCCATAGGAAGTCCTATGTGGCAGCGCCCTAGGCTCCCAAATTAGGATAAGGTGAACAAACAATGGAAAAAGAGAGCTTTCTGCATAAATGAAGTACACATAACAAATCTGGACCTCAACTGAATTCAAGTGCCATACTCTTAGGATTCATATTGTAACCATGTAAATTCTAATTTTTAAACATGCCATTATCTACACTTACAGAGACATGATTTTAAAACAGAAGTCTTGGGAAGTTACAGCTGTTCCTTTCAGACATCAGGTCCCCTACTTAGAAGCCAGCCTGCTTGGGCAATTTCCCTTAAAAGATTGTCTGCACTCAAACAGTGCACCAAAGCGAACAAATACTTTGTTTCCCTTTCAATTTAGGTTCCATTTTATCTAATGAGGCAGACACTGAAGCTGTACTTAGCATATATGGCTTTTATGGATCAAAGAATAAATATTACCTTGCATGTGGATTTTATTGCTGTAAGGGAATATTTCTTCTTGTTGTATTTTGCTTATATTACTACTGCCACATACTGACTTGCAAGGCTTTTACAACATGTTAAGACAGGTCCACAGATGAAGCTTGATGGAATTCAAAGTAGGAAATAATTTTTCACTGGCTTCCTTTCTCTGCTGACCATTTGACTTTCTTAACCCAACAGGAGATGCGAGTACTACCTCTAAACTGATTTAATGCCTTTAAAATGGATCTTAACAGAGGTAGTATTACAAAATTTCATAATACTTTATTTCTTCATCCAATTTACTAGATTTCTGTCACAATTTTGGAGATTTCCAGACTTCTGTAACACTACAGTTATTTATTTCTGGACTTTACACACATGACTCTTGATAAAAAATTTGATAGCACCTCATGGTGAACTCCCCTCATATAAAAACCCTCTATCCTCCCACTTCTGACCTCCAACTCCAAATCAGTAACATCCCTAAGGACTAAATTTAAAAATATATATTAATTTGAAAATAAATTTAAAAAATCAGTTTAAGTGAGCACAACAAGGAAGCATCTGCCTTTCAACAAAGGGCAGAAACTTGGATCTGCTCTGCAGCAATTTCAAATACTCTTGTCATGGTAGGGCCATGACATGGCCCAATACAAACCCAGACAGGCCTTAAGATGTCTAGGAAGGGTCCCTTTCTCTCCGCAGGGCAATGCGGGAAAAAGTGTAACAAAGGGGACAGGACTCCTGCCTGTCTGGTATACAAGATGTTTATCTGGGGTGAGAGCACGTAAGCTGACCACTGCTCCCCCAGAAACAAGGTCCTTGCTTCTGCCTCTTATGGTTATAGCCTGGCAGAACACCTTTCCATTGGGCAGCCATGGGTTAGCTTCAGTGACCCAACCGATCTCTGGCAATTTGTATATATATAAGTGACTCGGTAGTCACCTTTGCCTTGCCTTGCTTCAAGCCTGCTTGGACCCATCTCATAGAAGCTGCCTCAAGTTGTCCTGCCCTGCCTCGAGTGCCTGATCCAGAGCCTGGGATAAAGCCATGAACCATACACACGCAAGCCAGAGAAGCCACAAGCCTAGAAGCTGAATTCACCTTGTCTGCTTCCCCTTGCCACCAGAATCGTGCTGTGCCTCAGTTTACCCAGAGACCAAGCAAACGCCTGTTGCCAAGAGCATTGTTAACTGCCTGCCATCCGCTGAAGCCAGACCAGCCTGGAACTACGTGAGAAACTCTCCTTGACAGCAATCCGCCGTGCCCACGCTGTGTGAGAGTGTCCCAAAGGTAATGCAGCAGCAGCAGCATCCTCCATGTGGGTGAAACTATCTGTGAGTAACTAATTCATTGCCCTTTGGGTTTAACGGTTCTTATCGAGCCTCCCCCCACTGTAATCAAGCGCTATCTGCTCTCAGGGACTTTCTCTTTCCAAGTTGTTGTCTCCTAATTTGCATAGAATAGTTTGTATTTTGCCCTAAGATTGCGTAATTCCCATTGTAAATATATCTTCCAACTGTACAATGATCCTTTTAATGAGTTTTGGCATATTTCATTAATAAAGGGTTAATATTTTTATTAACATCCATTTGCCATATCATTTGTTATTTATTGTTGTGAGGGTAATTAATAAATATTCCTCCCCTCAACCACAACAACTCTTTATGCATAGAAGTTATCCTACTTGGACATCCTACTAAATGGATACTTCTTAGATGTCTTCAAGGGCATTTTCTGTAGATCTGTCTGCAAACTATGAGTAACTATGCGGCTATAATTTGAAAATCCAGCTTCACCCTTTGATTTTGTTTCAGATTTTTGCAAGGAGAATCAAAAATCTTTGGTTCAAGCAGCCTCTGGCCTCTCTTTTGTGAGAGTTTTATCATTTTATATCCTTGCAAAAGTTTTCACAGCCTGAAGATGTCTCTCAGGAAAAAGGTGAATTAAGAGATATCTTTATCTTTATCTTTAGTAGGCAGCACATTTAAAGCAATCCTTTTATGGACTTCCAATATAACAGGGAGGTATTAGAGGAGTAACTGCAGTCTAACTTCTGACACTTGGGATCCTGCAAAAGCAGAATAAACTCCCTAGCAATCAGATTAAAAGTTAAGAATAAAGGCTGTAAAAATGAACACTGAAAGCTAGTAAAAAACCCCCAAACAATACCTCCCTAAACCCCTAAATAAACCCCACAAAACAGAGAAATGAAAACAAGAAAAAAGGAAATCTAGTTATGCTGTCTGGATGCTACAGACAGCTACAAGAGGCAGCTGGGTGAATAAAGGAGGACATGCTTCCTCTCTCCCACTCTCCTGCCATGACAAGGCAAGAAATCTTTGTCCAAGAGCTGAGATTAACACGGACCTCAGGAAAAATACTGTATTCCAATTAGCATGTTTCTGCTTATTTACAACACAAAACTGGATAACCAAGAAAACTTGGAGGACTACCTAGAACTTTTATCCCCAGGAATTTGTCACACTGTGTTTTCCTGGAAAATAACTGTGACAGAAAGTAAGAACCATCTATGTAAATGAGTAATGTGAGCACAAGACAAGGTGAAGATACAACAAACTCAGGCCTAGTGCACAGAATGTACTAAATTATGTCCCTCAACTGAGAGAAAGGGACTGTCAGCAGCTTTTCACGGGATGAAGAACTGGCAGGTGTCAGAGAGCAATCTGAGGACCGGTGACTGGGAAAAGGAATTTACCCACCAGGTAAACAAAGGCTTTTAGCCAAGGGTTTAAGCAGGAGCCAAAGTACTGCAGTCCATTTATGCATTTATACTGGAAGCAGCCAAGTCCCCACCTGTTTGCTCAGCTCTACTCTTTCCAAGGCAGTCAACCTCTAAATTCAACTCTTGAAATAGCAGTAGCAGCTCATCAGTCATAGAATGGAACAGAATCAACCCTCTCAAGCCCAAGTAACCCTTCCTCAGTTACAGGTACCTAAATGGTGAATATAGAAACAGCTATGGGGGAAGTCCAGGAAAAAAAGATAGAAGGGAAGATGTACTGTGAGGAAAGGAGAGGCTGAAGATGGCAATAGTGGTAAAGTCAGAGCTTACCAGGGTGGGAACAAGTTCCTCCAGTGCTCTTAAAAATTTGTCATTAGATGAGTCATCCATTTCCAAATGCCAAAATGACTGTCCAAAGAGCAGTTCATTAAGTGACAGGTGAACACTGAGATCACTGAGCTTTTCTCGTATCCTCCTTGGAAGAGACTGACCATAAATTTGCTAAAGTCTTCTGCCAGTGGTTAATTCAACACAAATCGATCCCACTGGAGAGAGTACCAGCATGCATCTCTGTGTATGTCCACTTACCTACCTCTAGTATTGTTGAAATGGATGGAGATAAGGAGTGAACAGACATCCTGAGTGACATTCAGTGTCTCAAGGAAAACATTCACTTCAAGCTTTGTATGGTCAGACAGTAAGATGTTACCTGATTTTGCGAATTAAGAGGAATGTAACTGCACCCAATACAACAAAAACTAGTTTCATACAACCAATCCTCTGCCTTTCTGAGCAAGGAAATAAGAGGAGAGTAAGATGAGATATAACATCCTGACAACAGGTAAATGAAGAGAAGGTTTGAGGTAGCTCCTGTAAAACAGTTATCTTCACCACACCCACACTAATGAGTGGTGATAGGCTGCTCCAGCCAGTGTAGCTGAGGCAGCTGAAGCTGAAGAAGGCATTCAAAGAACTGGACTAACCTAACACACACAAAACTGGACTAAAAGGTCTGAATGGAGGTGCTTTAGCACTGAAGTGCAGGGAGTGATGGCAAAGCATCCCTTTTTTGGAAGCTAAGACATGCTTTCCATTAGAAACTAGAAAAGAACTGGATGAAACACAGTCTTGATGCTCTTGGATTAGCACCTTAAGGTGATATGAATCAAGGGAAACTAGTGATGAGTTAAATGCTAACTTTCGCCTTTCCAGTCACACCAGTGGGTAGGTAAGCACACACAGAGCCAGATCAGGGTCCAGTGTTGCTTTCCACTACACTGATAAAGTGGAGATCCAGGAAGGCTAAGCTTTAGACAGCACTTGTGGGCCTTAGACAGTTTCATTTCACAGCTTTTTTAACCTCTGTATTTTTGAACTCTTCCTTGCTGTAGCCCACATTCCTGATTTTGTAGATCCTGAAAAAGAGCACTGTGAAGCCTTCTGCCTCTTGAGTGTTAGACATTGCCTACTACAGGACAGAGAGCACTTTACATCAACACTTGAGGAAATATTCATACTGCAAGTATTACAATGACCTTTCAGTCCCACAAAGCAAAACTGCAGACACAGCATGTTAGGGAAGAACCTGAGATCCATCAGTCTGCAGATAGAGAAAGGGTGCTCATCTGGAGATGCTTACAGCAAATTCCTCAGCAGGGCATTGGTCTCCACTGCCTCCCGAGCCGAACAAATACGATGCGGCATGGACTCCTGAATTAACAGGCTATCTTATTCTGTAAGCAGGTTCTCTGATTCTGTAAAAAGGCCCCAATGAAGGCAGTATGCAGTCAAAGAGTGTGCCAGCCTGCTGTTCAGCTGAGCTAACTGGCTGTGATCCCTGAAGCACTAACGTTTTCTGTTTTATCAGTATTCAGATATTCTTCACGTTGATGGTTACCATTTGCATTCAGTAAAAAGCATTGGAACAACAGCAAAGACTACAATTTAAAGCAGTACCTATATGAAAAGGCAGTACCTGTGCACCTGAACTAGCTTCATACTGCATGACACTAGACATCAATCATCCCAAAATCCAGCAATCAGTGTGTCGCAAATTCACTTTAGAAAATTAAGCCATTCGAATTTCTGAGTGTTTCATTTAAATGGGCAAATATTTTCAGTTTTAACACACACAGACCCTTTGAATATGGGCAGCAGCTACTTGGTAGTGTGCTGTGCTCTGATCAGATCCCTCACAGCATGGTCCATGAGAATATTTCAATTCAGTTCTGCATGTTTTTGGTAATACAGAATTATTTGTATCATAAAACTGAAGATGTTCTATGCTCTTATCATTTGCTGATAAGAAACACATCAGTCTTGCAAGCTCAGCAGCTAGTATTTATGTCTATCTCAGTTTTGATCATGAACCATATTTTTAGCAGGAAATTAAACTCTCTTATGGAATAGTATCAAATCCATGCTTATAAAACACATTAGTGAAGAGTGTTGCTGTCTCTTCAGAGGATTTAACTTGACCATGTCACATTAATCACCTCTGAAGTAAAGGAATGACTCATAATTGTTTTCCATTACCTTCTGTTTGCTTTTCCAGCACAGCAAAAATGCCTGGGTGAAGACCATGGATCATAAACCTCATCAGATTTGTGGATGAGTCTTTGAGTGTATTTTGCCATGCTGTTACATGTTAGCCTTTTTCTTCTGATTATACAAATCTCTTTCAAATATAGGTCCTTCTGAGGCACTGTGTTTTTACCCTTCTGTTCCTTTGGCATCATGGACCATGATAAACCAGGACATTAGGACACAATGCTCCTGCCCATCCTTACAGGTGGTAAAATTAATCTTAGAGAGCTGACTCAGATCCTCTAGGATAAGCTCACACCCATTTATTTTTCAGTGAAGTGACTGAAAACTACTAACACCCAAGTAAACGGACTGTATTTGCAGCTAACATAAAGGTCTTTTTGTTAATGAAGCAAAGCCTCTAAAAAGAAAAAGTTTATGTGATTATTTGTTTTTTAGTAGGAGTAATCTTTCAGTAAGGGTGGACTAAAAATGTGTTTTACACATCCAAAGATGTTTCTTGTTTCCTTTTTTTTTTAAAGCAGGCTTTTCTGTATCTTACTGCTTCAAGATCTTCTCTATTAGTTGGCTGCTTTATTTAGTCACTTCCCTGTACCAGCAATACTGACCTTGGGTGTCATCATGATGAACAGTGCAATTTTACACAGTATAATCCATTTGAGAATGGTGTTTTACTGGCTGTAAGATCTGTACTGAGTCCTTCAAAAGAGCACACCAACAGAGGACTATTGATAGAAAAGGGCATCTCCTGACCTTTCTTTTGAAAAGTGGCCAGGTTACATAGGTTACAAATGGGGAAAGAATATAGCAAAATGTTAATTACAGACTAGGAGCATAGGGCAAATTATGAGCAAAACCAGTTAAGTCCAGATGCTCAGTGAGCAGGCTTAAAACAGTAGGAGACAGAATCTATCTGCAAAGATCTAAGAAGAAAATAGCAAGTTTGGAGGAAGCTTTTCATGAAATCCAAGGGAGCACCAGAAATCCAGTTCACAGTTTAGTGGGATGCATCTTTCTTACTGGGTTATTACAACTGTCCTCAGAGACCATTGTAAAATCTGACAGTTTAAAGATCAGAAACTAGTGGAAGTTATCTACACTTCTCAGATTATGTGCTGTTACTAAGACCCACATCAGCAAGATTTCCGCCAATTAGTACTCAAGGAAAGCCAAGCACAACCACTTCATTTCAGATCATTTAACCCAAATCTGTGGAAATAATTTCTAACTGTTTTTTTTCCAAGCGCTTTCTTCCTTGAAGACAAAGTGGTGTTACAGGTTGGTGTAGCTGCATTTTCCTGATCTTCTTCATGGTCATGCTCGTTGAATGGTTACTAGTGGGTTACTATAGCACGGTGCTCCCAGACTGGAAAAAAACATCAGCTTTCAAATATCAGATAAATACAAAGAGAGATGGGAGAAATAAAGAGAAAAGATCACAGAAAGATAATTGTAACATCTTTGCCTGGTCACCAAGTCATTGGAAAGATTCTGTCAAACCAAAGAGAATCATCAAATGCTTTTAATTGAAGTCGGTAGAAAGTGCTTATCGAATACAGTCATAGAATCATAGAATCATAGAATCAACCATGTTGGAAGAGACCTCCAAGATCATCCAGTCCAACCTCTCACCCAGCCCTAAGCAATCAACTAGATCATGGCACTAGACCAGATCTTCACAGAAATGGTATGAAGATCTCTTGTATCTCTTTACACAAGAGATACGGCTTCTTTATCTGGAGACCAACAGAGCCCCCAAGGGCTGGGTTTTCAAGGGAGGAACTATTACTTGTGAGGTAGCTGAAGGTACTATCTGATTTGAAACCACTGAAATCGACTGAAGATAGCCACAACAAAGAGGCTACTTGGGCAAATAAAAGGTAGAGTTACGTCTGCAGCCTGGGTTTGATTTAGGTAGAGCTATGAAATGCAAAATGAGGTTCCAAGTTCATGCTTTGTGACCTTGCACACTGGAATAAAGCTGATTAATAGGAAATTTCCTTTCTTCCAACATGCTGAAATCATTATACCACAGGGATATAACCTTTTGCTCAAATACTCTTACACATTCATATCCAGGCCTGCCTGGAAAGAGCTCAAGGGTAGATTTTATCCATTTAATATAGTAGTTAAACCATGAACTTTGCTCTAAGTACCTGAATAATCTCCACCTTTGGCTTCTCTTTCATATTGACCATTTCAACTAAATATTAATTTAAAACCCCTCTGTTCCCACAGAGAAAACTGATATCAAAACTTACCGACTTTAATGCTGAGAGACGTTAACCAATCCAAAACTTTGTCTGACAAGCCTAACAAACACAGCCTGTCCAGCTAGAAAGACATTAAAACTGCCTTCCTAGTTGGGCTCTGTTTGCAGAGGCAGGTGAGAACAGCACTGCTCAGCTGTGCATGAGGTGTTTTATATCCTCTGTCATGACACACAGAAGGGATTCAGGACATCCCTTCTACTGACTACAGATGCAAAGTAATCAATAGGCAACCAAGCAGACTTTATGTGGACAGATGCAAGGGTGACATCTGACAAGGTATGGGAAGCTCAGTTCAGTGTAGAAGGAAATTAAAGGGACTCCAAGTCACTTGCTGAGTGTGGCAACGAGAAGTGCACAGTCTGTAGTCCAAATAAGCACTAAGAAAACTCAGTTTCACTGCAGGTGCCCTCAGTAATATACTGTGCTGTCCTGCTTGAAGCAGACTCTGATCTGCTTACTTTTTCCCCTTTTTGGCCCTTATAACTATTTTTTTTTTTAGATGATATTTTACTGTACAATTTTCTAAGAAACTAGGGCCACCACAAATGATCCTGTGAGAGAGAGTTGAGTGGACAAAGCTCTCAAAGGATCAGCTCATGTTTATGGGCTAGTCATTTCTGTATCTATCTGATTTACTTCTGTTGCCCTAGATCATATTCTGAGGATGATACTAGCTTGCTGTGGTCCATAAGTGTGATGTGGGGAAAAGGGATGTTTTTACTCATGTAGGGAATCTGGCTGCAAAGGAGAAACTGGATTACTCATAGGTGAGACTGAGAGTTTCCTCCAGAAGTGACCAAATGGTTCACCTGTCCTAAAAGGATGCCCTTGTTTTACATCCCTTCTCATACAGATCTTTTCTGTCTCTCTCACAGAGTTTCAAACCTGACCTGGAGCTGTGCTGGCCTGAGAGGAGTCCTCTTGGGAGCAGAGATGAAGCAAGGGAGGAGAAAGATGACTTTTTTGTTCTCAGTGTCTGTGGTGTCTGTCTTCATGCTGTGTATGAGCTGGAAGTGACAAGAATATGTCAGGAATTAGAAGAGGAAAAGATGACCCATCATCACAAGGCATGGCTTCTGACTGAGACATGGGAGACTCATCTAGGACGCAAAGCATGACTCCTCTTACCTTGATCCTCAGATGGTGGAGATCTGAGCAAAAGTGCTGCTTCTCATCCTTTCCAGAGTGAAGAGCTAAGTTAGCAGCACTGAGTTCAGGCTACAGTTTGCCCAACAAAATCAGCTTCTATACTATTTTCCTGACTCACTGTTGTCCAGAAAAGAGGCAGAGCTCACCTGACAGTTTGAGATGCCATCCAAGGCCCATAGCCTAAGCTGTACCCAGGGCTCAACAGGGAGCAATGGGTAGAAAAGGAAACATGATCCTTTCCTCGCTTCCCTGGGCTTTGCTCAGATTCATTCTCTGCTATCTACAAGCATATTTGCTATGAAGAAAAAAAAAAGCAAAAGTAGAAACAAATCCTAGAAAGCAGTCTCTTCAAAACAATTTCTGTACACATTAATCACAGAACAGAATATTAGAGGTTGGAAGGGACCTCCAGAGATTATCAAGTCCAACTCCCCTGCCACAGCAGGATCACCTAGGGTAGTACACACAGGAATGCATCTAGGTAGGTTTTGAAGGTCTCCAGAGAAGGAGACTCCACAACCCCCCTGGGGAGCCTGTTCCAGTGCTCCATCACCCTCACTGCAAAGAAGTTTCTCCTCATGTTGAGGTGAAACCTTCTATGTTCAAGCTTGTACACACTGTTCCTTGTCTTATTATTGTACATCACCGAAGAGATTGGCCCCATCCACTTGACACCCACCCCTCAGATATTTATACACATTGATGAGATCCCCTCTTGGCCTTTGCAAGACTAAAGAGCCCCAGTTCTCTGAGTCTTTCTTCACAGATGTTCAAGTACCCCAGCCATCCTCATAGTACTCAGATGGACTCTCCAGCAGATCCCTGTCTCTCTTGAACTGGGGAGCCCAAATTTGACACAGTTATTCCAGGTGTGGTCTCACCAGGGCAAAGTAAAAGGGGAGAAGAACTTCCCTAGACCTGCTGGACACACTTTTCTTGATGCACCTCAGGATACTGTTGGCTCTCTTGGCCACAAGGGCACATTCCTGTCCCAGAGAGCACTTCCTGTCCACCAGGACTCCAAGGTCTTTCTCCATGGAGCTGCTTTCCAGACGGGCAGCTCCTAACCTGTATTGGTGCCTGTTGTTATTCTTCCCCAGATGCAGGACTCTGCACTTGCCCTTATTAAACTTCATGAGGTTTGCCTGCACCCAGCTCTCCAGCCTGTCCAGGTCACGTTGGATGGCTGCACAGCCTGACAGGTGTCAACCAAAACCCCCAGTTTTGTATCATCAGCAAACTCACTGAGGTTCCGGGGGGCTGGTCTTAGGAGTAAAGACTGAGGCAAAGAAGGCATTCAGCAACTCTGCCATCTCTGCATTATCAGTTACCACATCTCCCATATCATTCAGTAGTGGGCCCACCTTTTCCCTGCTCTTCCTGCTGTCATCGATGGATTTGAAAAAGCTTTTGTTTTCTCACCTCCCTGGCAAGACTTAGTTCCAAGAGGGCCTTGGCCTTCCTTGTTGCATCTCCATATTCTCTGGCAATATTTCTATAATCCTAATAATTGATCAGACCTTTTTTCCACATACTGTGAACCTCCTTTTTCTTTTTGAGTTTTTCTAAGAGTTCCTTACTTATCCATACAGGTATTCTGCCTCACTTACTTGATTTTTTTTTCAAGGGAATACACTTTTCTTGAGCTTGGAGGAGGTAATGTTTGAATATTAAGCAGCTGTCTTGGGTCCTCCTTTTTCTGGAGCCCTAGTCCTTAGAAATATCTAAGTAGAGTCTTGAAGAGGGCAAAGTTAGCCCTCTTAAAGTCCAGGGTTAAAATTTTACTTATCACCCTGATTCTTTGTCTGTCAATATTAAACTCTAACATGCCATGGTCACTGCAGCCAAGATTATTCCCAACCTTAACACCTACAACCAGTCCTTCTTTGTTTGTTAATAGCAGGTCCAGCATTGCACTCCTCCATGTTGGTTCTTCCAACTATTGTACGAGAAAGCTGTCACCAATGCACTGCAGGAACCTTTTGGCCTGTTTATGCTTGTCTGTGTGATCTTTCCAATCAGTGATTGAAGTCATCCATGAGCACCAGGGCACTTGATCCTGAGGCTACTTCCAGCTGCCTGTAGAAGGCCTCATCAACAGCTTCTTCCTGGTTCAGTGGTCTGTAGTGAACACCCACAACCCTATCACCCACGTTTCCCTGTCCTTTCACTCTTACCCATAAACTTTCGACGCTTTCATCATCTCATCTTGGGTTAAGCTTAATGCATTCTAGTTGCTTATTCACATAGAGAGGAACTCCACCACCGCGCCTTGTCAGTCTGTCCTTCCTGAGAAGCACATAGTTGCCCATTACCACAGTTCAGTTGTGGGAGCTGTCCCACTATGGCTCTGTAATGGCAATGAGATCATAGCCCTGCCACTGCACCCAGATCTCTAGTTCATCCCGCTTGTTTCCCATGCTTCTTGCATTGGTATACAGACACTTCAGAGACTTAGCAGAGGAGCATCTGTTACCATTGTGGGTATAACTTAATCCACCATCCCCTACAGAGCCTGAGATAGCAGTGGAGCTGGCACACCACCTCACAATTGTCCCAGGTTTGTCTTCAGTGAGCCTGGATTAATTGCATCCCCTCTCCTCCCCCTTCCCTCCACTCCCTTCTTCTCTCCCCTCCCTTTCCCTTCTCTCTTCTTTCTTTTTTTTCTTTTTTCTTTTCTTCTGACCAAAGCTGCATTTGTTAACACTCAGGAGGCAGAAAAACAAAATGTGGGTGATGGGAAAAGTGCAGCATTCTGATGCTTCCCATGAAACACAATTCAGTTAAGTTGCCCTACTACTGGACCTATGGACTGGAACAAGTCATGGCCATTCTGCTGTTCACCAGGACTCCCAGGTCTTTTTCACAAAGCTGCCTTCCAACAGGTCAGCCCCTAACATGTACTGAGACATGGAGTTATTTCTCCCTAGGTGCAGGACTCCACACTTGCTCTTTTTGAATTTCAGAAGGTCACTCTTTGCCCAACTCTTCATCCTGTCCAAGGCAGAACTAATTTTTTCAGTGAGAAGGACAAGTGCTTCCTGGATACATAGCTCAGCACAGCTAGATAGCATCTGATTTGTAACAGACCAGCATTTTTGCCCATCTCTTGAGAAACAAAATAATGAAGGAATGAAGAGACCATCTAAACACTTTATTTCAGTTAAAATTATAGCATATAATTTAGACTGATCAACACAATTACAAAGGCCAAGGGAAAATCTAATAAAATTGATTCATTACTATGGAAATTAGTAATCACTTTACATAAGAGTTGCAGATAAAAGCATCTTATTTGTTTATAAGATAGCACCACCAGCATATCAGACAGCAACAATTATTTCATCCACCCAGATGAAATAATTGTGACTCAGGCAGCCAGCTTGGCTGATCCATAGAAAAGGAACTTTTTCACACTGGCTCAAAATGTTGCTCATTTTCATTAGTCAAATAAGCTATACAAGTGCCACAATATTATATGATATTATACAATATGATATGATACAATATTATATGATACTAGGCAACAGGAATTATTAAGCTGTTATTTCCTTACCATAATATAAGCAAAGTCACCATCTTTGAAGACACAAGATGCCAATGTGGCCAAACAATGAAATACTACTGAGGCAGTTGGAAATTAGAGAATATGAGATAGAACAGGTGTGAAGGGGATCTTATGCCATTTTATCACAATAAGGACTTTGCTTGGCTTGATCAATGTAACTCTTAGCATTTTGGTGAATTCTTTATGCTTTAAAAGAAGAAAACTTCATAGTCTTTAAAAAGAGACTGCAGAAAACAAAGCTGCAAGTCATAACTCAAAACTGACGTGTCAATAAACCCAGGAATTAAAGGGTTCTGGACAGCAGTTAATCTATCTAGGTTATTTTATTTCAACAAAAATGGAATGCAGAAATGTACAGACATCTCATTATTTTGTTGAGAAACTGTAAGTACACACCTAAGGCTGAACTGGGTAAAGATAATCTAACACATTTCTACTTGGCAAGAGTTAATGTGCTAAGTGATGTACAACAGATAACTGTTTACCAGCAAATTGGTATTTCTGAGGCAGTTTCCATTTTCCATTGAGTGAGGTTTCCATTTTAGGTACCAGAACTTCAAGCCTTCCTATCAAAACTATATTGATGCTTGTTTACACCCATACTGAGAGATGTCCTTCTTTTGCCAATAGTCCATTCGAGGCAGATTTTGATATGAGAGCTTTGTGAGAACTACAGTCATGGGAAGTACTGTATTGAATGTCTGAGAAAAGATGAATCACATGTTTTTAAAATGCACTGAAAGACTTGAAAGTAGATTTAGTAATTATTACTCATTTGAATTTCCAGTTTTAGAGCACAATAAATCTCCGCAGTATCTTCCTTCAACACAATGAGAAGCTTTGGTAACTTCAGTTCTGGATCATTCCCAAGAAATATTACAGACCAGTGCTGTTCTAGGACCCTGAACTAGTCTCTGCTGCAGGCAGATCTCCCATTTGCCCCAGGCATTCCTCAGTCTATGCTGCTGCTTGTTTTTCTCTCATTCCCTGGCACTGCTGGGACACCAGGACTTTATCTAAACTAAGCAGGGGCAGCTGCTCTTAGAGGAAGACTGATTTTCCTCTCTCCAGGTCCACTCAGGACCAGAAAGCAGCAACTAGAATAAAAGCCATTTTTTGCAAGACTTAACAACCCCCCCCGCTAGAAAGTTCTGCTCTTTCACACTTAAGCCAATTTTCTCTTCTCATTCAGGAGCACTCAAATAAGTGACAAGGTTCTCTAAGATGGTACTGGTTATGCTATCACTAAAAACACACAACCTCAAAGCTTCCCATTACAATACAGAAAAGCCTTTCTAGACTAAGTCTTTATTTCTAGGTACCCCTTGACAAAAGATAACAACTGTACTTTTTACAATGAAGCATACTGTGGATTTTATTATGTTTTCTGACAGGAAGATATTCAGTACATTTAGTAAAAAGAAGCAACCACTGCTGAAGAAATACTAAATCTCTTCTTCCATCTGCAAACAAGCATAAATATTAAATAAATTTTACAGAATCCTTGCAATCTTAGACTTTGGGGTTTTTTTTCTGTCTTTCCTTTTCACATTATTTTATTAGTTAGAAAATATTTTCTGTTTAAGCTAAATTTAAAATGCTCTTTTTTGTTATCCCATACTTTCCCTTGACTTTGGTTACATTTGCACCAAGACTGACACTTCTGGGTTAGTTCAATATACTAGATGCAGGCACACAGCTGGCCACAGTTTTCATGGTTTATTCTGGTTTTCCCCATTCTCTTCCCATTCAGTTACCACATAAGCTTTTTCTGCCCCTTGGCCTAATATTTTCCTTGTATGTATACTTCTGCCATCGTTTCCAGTGCTTCTCTGCTCCTTATAGTTTCCCAGCTCCCAAATTCCACCCTTGGAAAGATTCACTATTTTATCCTCCCCTTCTTTTTGACCAAGCCAGTTTTCTTTCTACTCTGTCTTTAATGTCTCCTTTTCCTTCAGATGTTCCTGCTGATCTGTCCAATGCTGCCTGTACTCCATGCAGGTCCCACATTCATCCTTTTCTCTGAGATTCATCCATCACTGCCTATATTCACAAAATTAACTTAACCTCTCTCTCACACTCAGATAACTGCCTTAGTGTCCTGCATCCACACAGGAGAGTCTTCAAAAATCTTTTATGACATGATTTCCAGAGCTTAAGCTCTACAACCTCTGGGAAAAAAATCAAGACCAGTGCCCTAGCACTATCCCACAGGACAATTAGAGAAGCCAGAACGTAAATGTCAGGATGAAGGGGCTTTTCCTAGCTATGCTAACTGCAAAGCACTGCTAATGCTGGCAAGGCAGAGGGAATGGTGGGGATATACTCACCTGCAGCCACACACCCACCTGTGTCGCCTGATATGAGTAAGCCTGCAAGCTGTTGTTGAACAGTCAGACTGAGGACATGATGCCTGTGGAGGAGAGTATTTATATCCCTGGAAGATAAGGCATGTTTGTAGGTGGCTTGGGACAAGACTTGAATTTGGCAGCCAGCCTCACAAGGTGTAGAGGGTAAGATTCTGCTGCGCAGTCGTGACTCACTTCTTTCCAACAGGGTAATAGCACTACCTCACCAGAGTGGTAAAGTATAGTCTGGCACTTCAGTTAAGAGCTATGATAAATGTGTAATTTCTCTTCAGTGTCCTTTACTAACACATAGGCTATTAATGATTTTATCTTCTAAATTTATTACCTCACAGTTTAAACTGGTGCAAATATCTTCACTATTTCAATGGTGACAGTACAACCCCTAATCAAGCAACAGAAAAAGCCCAAAACAACCCTCCAAAAGTAACAAAGCAAGGAATCTGGCACAAGAGGACCTACACACCAGCTATTCAAAACATACCTTTTGACTGGCTATACTTTTTATCTACTGTCATGAACAAACAAACGAACAGCCAAAAAGGCTGTTTGGGCATTTACTATACCTGTTTTAGGTATCTGGAAGAAAAAAAGCCTTGTTCAGGGAATCCCTTAATAGAAAGAAAGAGAAGCTAATGTCAAAGCTCTTTATTTCCCTTCACTTTCTGTTAGCTCAGAGAGCTGTATACTTCTGCCCATTATCAAGGTGCAGCAATGAAGTTGCCTGTCAATGATTGGCAACAAAGAAGAATTAAGATGACTTTTACCTTCCCATATTGCTCATGAACCTCCATTCATCTGGAACTAATGTGTGAAAATATGACTAACTTTAAGTCTCTGTTCTTTTATTTCTTTCTGTACAATGTTAAAACCATGGTGGATAGTATTAGGAAGAATAAACAAACAGCTTTCAGAAATCTGACTGTCAGACTATTTCAGTGTTCTTTCTTATATACTCACAGATTTCTCCTCCCATTTATACACTATACTGCTTATATTCATTGGTATGCATGCATTGCTAAGAAACCATATTTATTCTCAGTGCCAAAAGTAAAGGAAGTTAAAATAGCCCAAACTAAATCAATTTATTTTTAAAATCTGAATTTATTTTGACAGATTTGCAATAAGCCTTATCAGTTGTATGAATAACAATTAAAAAGGTTGTTTATTTTCTTACCAGTTTTACATTTCTCTTATATCTAAAATACATTATTCCCGGTCCCTCACTAGTATGAAAATTTCTAGCAGGATAAGTAACACACATAGAAGGACGAAAATTGTTATTGAGAGGTTTTTGTGGGGGGAAGTTGCTGTTTTGTGTTTTGTTTTGTTTTGTTTCTTCCCTCCTGCAAGTAAAGCCATTCTTCATAATTGCTCAGAAAAATTAAAAAAAGAAAGAGAAAGTCCATTAGAAACTTCAAACTCTTAAAAAAGACTCTTGGCTAATGTTACTGGTCCAAAAGGAGATAAGCCATATAATTTTACAGGAAGCAATCCACTGAATCCTTCTTCAAACACAGCTTGGCAATCTATCTTCAATTCAAAATAATGAGGTGGCAGAAGTGTGATGGAGAAATAAGTCTTCAAAAACATCACGTAAGGGAATCCAGCTGTGCTTGTATAGTTTCCAGCTATTTAAAGGAGCAAAAAAGAGAGGAAAAACTCTACTCATATAAAATGTTGTTTAGAAACATGCAAACAGGAAAAAACCCTTACATTCCAGTATCTTTGGTTATGCATACTAAATCTATTCACATAGCAATAAAAAAAATCTGTACTCATGAATATTTGTTTTCACACAAAGCTATTAGAATTCATTGCTGCAGTTTAAATATTCAAATTTTAAAGAAACAGTTGTCTAAATACTGCCTTTTTTACATGCACAGATGTTTTGCTGTGAATTTCCAATGCATAATAACAAGGAAAAAAAATAACGGAGTTCATTCTGACTGGATTATGAGCCTGGCATTTCGACTGAAGACATAACACAAAGATGCTCTTTCCAGAGAGCTCCTCATTATAAATCATCAGCTACTCCTCTCAATCTAACCATCAGATAGGCTTACAATGACCCCAAGCTCTGCCTATTCCCAGTTTGAATGCACAGACTCTTCTGGAAAATGCTTTATGATCAAACAAATCCAACAGCAATAATTAAGGTTGGGTCCATTTTCCATCCAGGTTCATTAGATTTAATTCATATAGGCAACACTTCCTGCTGAGCAGCATAAGGTGTTTACGGAGAAACTATAGTAATGTAAAATCTACAGACCTTGTTATAGAACTCAAACAGCTCCTGATGACTAAATTCTACAAACACTTTCTTCAGGCTCTGTGAAGAAAAAAAAAAGAAGAAAAAAAAAAGAAAACAAAGGAAGGAATAAGCACATTTTTTTTCCTTTTCCTGTTTGGTGTTAATTCCAGTAATTTACAACATGAGGTTAAGCTATGTGACAGACAATCAACAGTTCATTTTCCTTCCATTCACTACAATGCCCCTCATGGATGCATATTCCATTTCAGTGAACAATTCAAGTCTACAAGTACATCTATTCTCCTTCTGTGAAGAACAATAATAAAATATTATATGAAAATTACTGTTACCTTATTTTTAAGTCAGATGAAAATGAAAGATAACATTCACCTTTCTCAGCAGTCCCTCTAAGATCTGGTAAATACCATTACATGAAGACAAAGTCAGTAGTGTATTTGACTGAACTATCAACGTACTACAATAGCACACTGGTACTATTTCCATTCACTAATCTAACAGGATCTTAGCGTGCTGACACTGCTACAGGCATCTATGCACAGATTCAAACTAAGCTAACAATACAACAGCTTCAAAGACGGGCTTCAACACTAAAAAAGCAAAATAACACAACTGATGGAAACCACTGTGGATGAAACAGATGGTGGCAATAATCCGCTGCACGCATGTGCTGATGTCTGTGGAGATGAGGTTTAAATTAAAATTTCTGTCCTGCTTAACTCACTTGCAAGAAACAGGTAGTTTAAAGCCTGCTACATTCAATCACAGTGCAGCTCTACCCAGACTGTTCCTAGCCTTAACCCTTCTACTTTGCTTTGTCGCTTCTTTTAAAAAAAATTCCTATTACTGCACATGCTCTGTGCTGTTGCTAGACTTTCCAAAGCTTGGAGGCATTCCTGAGGATAACAGCTGCACTTTCATAAAGACTAACAAGGCTCTGTGAAAACTGAATCTGCAGGCACCTCTACTCACAAAGTACTATCAGCTGAATTAATGTACACGCACCGATTTTGTGCAGCTGATGCCAACTTCACGTACCAACTTCAGTCAGTAGAAAATCACTTCTTTATCAATTCAGCTTAAGTGAGCAAGGATACTTTTGCATACAGGAAAGGCTGTGGGCCAGATTCTGTGTGCTCTCATACCAATGCCAGTCTTGATTTAAGTCAAATAATGCTGCTGAGTTTAGTGCACCAAATGTGTAAGAGTGGTGGAAGCCCTGGGAACTCAGGATAGGTCCTGCATGGTGCCTGCTCCTCAAAAGGAGCTGTAAGACACAGGAAAGGGATAAAATGACTGGGGCCAGCCTGTCTGGTGCAATTCTTCCTCCCCACTCTGCAGAAAGAAGGATTCTTTCCAACAATTTTAGAAAGGCTACAAAAGCCAAGAAAAGGACCAGTGATTTGCATGAGAGACCAATCTTCCCCCTCTGGGAAGTAACAATGCAATTCTGGGAATCGTATGGTGAATATAAAATAAAACTACCAGGACAGCAGTTCTCTTTGCCATGACTCCAGCTGATCCTCCCTCCAAGAAGCTTAGTGCTGTGACAGGGAAGTAAAAGCATTTTAAAAGGCTTTCTAACAGCTAAAAAACAAAGGGAAAGCAAACAAGTGGCTTATTTAGAAAAGAAACTGGGTAAAGAAGAAAGATACACTAACTGCAAATGGATCTAACATTTCAGCCTGGATGTTTGTTTGGCATTTGCCATTTCAGAAGGATTTTGGGTGTTTGAATGGAAAGAACTGAAAGTGAAAAGAGAAAGTTCAGAATAAAAGGAGGATATCATAGATCTTTAAGTTTATCAGTCTCAATGAATAGTTAGGGTCATCTCTTGCATCGTTTTGGGCAGAAGAGTCCAGTGGATTTCAATACGGTAGTTTTGGAATGCCTCCAAGAAAGGGGCAACAGGTGTGTGACACCTCCAACCACCAGATCTTATTTCTCCGAGCTCTATGTCTCATTCAAGACACACATCTTCTGGTACTACTTCAGATCAGTAAGCAGGATCAACTTCTTACACACAGGAGAAAAAAAAAAAGAACTGAAAAGCTTATTTTTAATATCTTCTAACTACATTAATTATTGTAAGTTATACGATACAGTATGGAAATGAAAAAAAATGTGATCCTTTTAATTCAGATTCTTTTCATACTAAAAAAGCCCAAACACTATGCCTTATAAACAGGCTGAGATCTCTATTATTATTATTATTATTTAATAGTCACAGTCTGATAACTAAGACAAATATATATTGCATTGTGGCAGGCAAATGTCTATAGAGATCTAAAAGAAAGCATGCTGTGCCAGGCTACGTTTCTGATCTGTGATGGGGGTGGGAGTGTCAATGGGAGAGAGGATATAACAAATATGTTGTTTATCTGCACTTAATCCTCTAAAAGCAGAATTTTTTCTATGTGTAAACATCTGCTACTTCTACTACATCACTTCATTGGTGAGCAGTGTCACAAAAAATCATGCGGTATTGTGGCACCAGTTAAAAATGTTGTTTTTACACTATTATATTTCTCAGTAGCATGAGTCCCTTGAGGAAGGTTTCATACAATCATTGTTACATGATCAGGAGCTCAGAAACATCCTATCAAAACCAAGAAAAAGCTACTCTAAGCAGGCTGAGCCCCACCCCCCTCCCTCCCTCCCTCCTTATTTCTAGCTGAGATATCCATTATTCACTTACTTGCTTTATTCTGTGTGAACAGAAACAACTGTAATTGAAACAACATGTCACAGGACCATGCTACTACCCAGTTTTTTAATTACTCAGTAGAATAGCATTAAAAATTACTGCATAGACAGAATATTGCTAGAGTCCCCAGAGTAGGCAAATTCCTTATCTACCTTATGGAATTTTGCTCAGATAAGGATGCAAAATTACAAACAGCAATACTCTTTCAACCATAACTAAAATATAGGATAAAAAAAACCCAAAACAACAAAACTTCAGGTTACTAGCTTAATTAAATGTCACTATGTGCAGATAGACTCTCAGACTATTTACGAAAAGTGCAGCTGCCTTCCTTTATCTGCACATACAGGTTTTCAGATATTGTCTCTGACCTAGTATTTGTTTCCCATAAGATAAATAAGAAAACAGTAATTTGCTGGATGTCTAACTTCTGTCTTCCTTCTATCGAGTATATCATTCTCTTTCCCCTTTTCCTGATAAATTCCTTCCCATTCCTCACTTTCACACTACTCCTTCCTTCATTTCTGGCATCTCATTTTCTCTTTGCTATTATCACCATGTGAAAGAAAACTAAACAGAGTAACCAGAAAACAAAATTGATTTTTTTCTCATTGTCACACTCCGTCACTCTAATTCAATCCCAAACTTTGTCACTGTGGGAGTAAAGTCCTAGCTCATACTTTTAAGAGTTCTAGCCTTGAGGGTGACAGCTTCATAGCATCAGAGAGACACAGCTGCAGATGTTTTTTTTAACGAAGCCAAAGAAATCTCTAAAATACCAAATGTTCATTCTTTGGGCATCTTTGAAAATGTGGAGACAGGGTTGTCTGATTCAATACCCATGAAGGGTGGCAGGGACAGCACTGGAGTGATACCCTCAACAAGCATAACTGAAGAGGTGATGTGCAGCATCTCCAGCTAAATGAAGTTGCTGTTAAGTTTAATGTGCTCATATGCTGTTAAACATGACAGAGCACTGAATTTACTGCTGGAAAAGTCTGCATGAACTGCAGGTGTTGCCCAACCCAAATCTTTACATCACTGAATCCATTGCAAGGAATATGGTAATAAGTTTTCTGAAAGGTATGGTTTAATGTATTCGGCCACATATCATTACTGAATGTATTTTGTAAGTGTTAAAATTAAATTTTAGTGCCGTGTTGTCTTTATAGATCTAGATGAAATCTGATTTCATGCTGTCTCTTTTCTCACCCCAGAGCTGTATCAATTTACAATTTACAGCCTCTTGAGAACTGTGAAAATCTAGTAAGTTTAACTGATAAGTGTTGTTTTCTCCCCTTACCTATCCTCTCATTTATTGTCTGGTATCATTAAAAAAATCCGTAACATCTTCACTCTTTTCTAAAGCAGCTGTTCAAAACCAAATTTCCTTTGACGGGGTGGGGTGGGAGTGGAAGAGGAGAGAAGGGAAACATAAAAAAGGATAAAAACTTCCTGCTCCCAGTCAACATTAATATGCTATATTACCCAAAAACAGACACTCTAATTGTAGGGCTAATTCTACGGAACAGCCACAATCACTTAATACACACTTACAACTACCAGCAAACAATTAGGCAAATTTTTATCTGAATATGATGATCAGCATCAAATGATGAAAATTTATCTAGTCAAGATGTGAAAGAGTTTCCAGCGTCTCACTGCCTTGTCTAACAATTTATTTTAAACATGAATACCTTCTTGCTGTAAAATGTTTCTGTGGAAACCATGCAACGAAATGTCTCCTTAAAATAATTCAGAAAGCACAGGCAAATTCCTGGTTATAATCAAACAATTTTTTGTCATTGAGGGTTTTTGTTTGTTTGTTTTTTCTTTAACCGTGTGCTCTAGAGACATCCATTTTAGTGCAGAAGTCTTTATTACTGATGACAGCGTTTTGCAACCTTATTTATTGCCCAGCTGCACTCCACACATTTAACTCACCCATCCCATGCATAAGCATAGAGCAAAGCACTAGGAGTTTTAAATGAAAGGCAAGCTTCTCATTTTACAGCTAACTTGAATATGAAAAAATTATATTGCTGTAATAGTTCTCCACTGCAAAGCTGTAACTACTTTTACGACATTGCAAAATAAATGCCAAGTATTCTGAAGCAAGCAGATGGAGGGACAGGCTGGTTTGTATATCTAAATGTCTACTGATAATGATAATACTCTATGACTGAACACATGTAAAAAAATTATTGTATACTCAGCAAAGTTTGTTAATAGCAACTAGCTGAAGCAACACATATCACAGCTTCCATATTCTAATATTATCTTTAATACTATCTTGAGGCACATGTCAATTACGTTTAAGAGAGAATATTTTCACATTTTTTTATTTCGTTGTCCAATTTATTCTCCCTAGATATCCTTAAAATCTCAGATATGATTGAAGAATATGCATAATTAATCAGTTGATAGCCAAATTCAGATGTATGCCAAAATAGACTCTACTTGCTTCTTAGTAGACTACAGTTTCCTCTGGACCTGCTAGTTTTTGTGCTACATCAATTCAGACTTCTTTTAAATCTCCTTAGACTCTGGAGAACTAGGCATTTGCCTAGCCACTTAGAGACAGGAAGCAGGTCAAAGATGTATTTCATGGAATTCATCAGTAAGTTTAAGTGGCTTGGTCAGAAGGATGAATTGTAGCATGGTAAGAAAAGCAGATGTGTTAAAACAGACCAGCATCACTTAAAAGCACACCTGTTCCTTAACTCTGTGCACATAAGAGACACCAATTAAGACTTCTTTATAGTCTTACAGCAATAGAGGAATGTACTTTAGCTCAGGGATTCAGAAGAACAGAGGGAGTTAAATACTCAGTTATATATGCCTAAATACATTTCTTTCACATCATCAGAAAATGTGACCTTCAAGCTTCATTCTTTTTTCCAAGCTTATTTCCATTTGCAATACCAAATAATTAGTTTTTCAGAGAAAAAAGACTTGTGCATGCATTTTCAAGTCTCAGTGTACAAATCTTATGAAACAGAGTATCTTCCACACTACCCTTCTCCTTTCCTAATCATTAACATCTAGTTTGTACACGTACTGCATTCCACCTTTCATAGTTGCATTTCTTTTCTTGTAAGCTTAACAATTTCAAACTCTTGTGGTATTTCGGAAGATCAAAATCAGCAGCATGCTAAGGATGTCTTTCCCTCCTTTTGAAATTATATACATGAGCTGCCTGCCCAAAGCTCTGTATTCATTCATGAGATCTAATGAGTGTGTTACTGGAAACAGATTGTTTGGAGATACATACAGATAATCCTCCTCCAGCTGATACAGGATCATGTAAGCATGTTTTCATGCAAAGTGCCTCAAATAAATTCATTGCCTAGTCTGGTAGTGAGCCAAAACACTCTGCAGGCATTTGGAGACCTGCAGAAGACCTGACATACTTCTAACCAGAAACAAGGACTATCAGTCACCTACACTTCAACTTGTCATGTTCCCTTCCACCCTCACGAAAATATTCATTACTTGCTGGATGAACCAGTGTGAAGCTACAGACAAAACTGCGACACAACTAGTAAGAAGACCACAGTACATTGGGAAGATCATGGCTTGTAAGAGACAGACAGGTCCCTTTCTTCACAGAAGGGGATAAAAATGCCTTTATAAATGATACAATTATCTAGAAACAAAGAACTTCAGTTTTCATGTCAATACACCTAGTCAGAGTAAATAACATTTTGCTAAAGTCAAGGGAGATATCAAAGCAGTTGCTTTTCCAGCAGCTGTATCCAGGCACAGGGTTCCTTTGCCTTGAATGTAAGAGGAATTTACATTCCTATAAATGACATCATTAGGTTGGTTGGTCTTCTAATGATACTTTGAGAGGAAAACCTCTCAAAACCTAAAATCTAGATTTTAGGATTGCAATTTCTGTACAAAGATTATGTTAAATACACTTTTACAAAGACATCATGGTGAACAAACATGCTTTTTTGGGAAACAGGCAGCAAGTGTGTGCCACTGAGTGCCCACCACAAGAAATGTTTTAAAGCAGGTCTTTTACACAGATACCTCCCTGTGTGTTGTACCTACAGAGAATGGCTCATAGAATATCTGTTGAAATGCTGACTTGCTTCTATGCCTGTTCTGTATTTTGTATATACCTTCACATGCCCTTCCTTTTTTGAAGGCAACTACAGACAGCACAAATTATTGATTCCTCACTAGTCTCCACATGGGATCAGTCACCAACAGCATAAAGCTTACATCCACACAAGTGTGTCATTTTAATTTCAGAATTCAATAGGAAAATATTTAGGTACAATTCCCAATATATATCCAGGAAAAGATGTGTTTGAAAGTGGCTAATTTCATTCACTAAGAGGCCACCACACAATTGCTAAGAATACCACTGATTAATCCAAGGAAGACAGGTCCTAACGATGACAGATTGTCATTGAGATTTCATCTCTCATCTAATTTTCCAAATTATGCTGCATTCCTAACACTGTAGGGAAGCTCTCTGAAGAAGCAACATCCCTGAAAGTTTAAAACAAATATGCCCTTTCTTCCTATTAAATTTCACTGTATCGAGTATGCAAAACAGAGTCTCTACGGAACCATGCACACCCTAATTGTTGCATACTGCTTATACACCATACAGTCTGTAGGTATCAGAATGAACTTTCTTCTTTAGTCAGAACTCTACTTTGATGACTAAATCATTTTATTCCTGAGAAGAAATTAAATTATTTGACATTTCATGTTTTGGTACCTCTTATTTGGCATGAAAATTATTATATACATACATACATATATATATATATATATACATATATATATATATATATATGTGTGTGTATATATATATATATATATATATATATATAAAGGGGTTTCATGAACCCTGCAAGGAAAAAAACAGGAGCTTAAAATTCTGTGTTTCACTTATTCCCACTAGGGCTATCATGCAAGTCTTCAAACACCATGAAGCAAATTCACACTTCTAAAGATATTTCACATCAAGACTGATACAATATTCCTATATTCACCTTGAATGATAAGGAATTAGCTTTTCTTCTTAGGCTTCTACTTGTAGATAACTACTACTGAAGAGCAAACCCAACAATAAGCACACTGGCTTCAGAAATACTTTCAGGCTTTTCGGACCTGACATTTTTGCCTGATTTGATTTCTTGCCAGATTATATTTTTACAAAATATACATAAAAAAGATGTCACGTAGATGTCCATTACTGTACTAATGGATGCTAACAGAATAGAGTGTAAAATAGTCAGTGCAACATTAGCCTAGCATTGGCACCTGAAAAGATTATGGAGTCAAGTGGTGAATGTTGCAACTTGGATAAGCACCTTTTCTAAAAAAGGGTAGAAAGGAGGACCCTGGGAACTACTGACCTGTCAGTCTCACCTCTGTGCCTGGGAAAACCATGGAACAGATCCTCCTAGATGCCATGCTAAGGCACATGGAAGACAGGGAGGTGATTCAAGACAGCCAGCATGGCTTTACTAGGGGCAGGTCCTGCCTGACCAACTTAGTGGCTGTGATGAAGTGACTATGTCAGTGGACAAGGCATGACCTATGCATGTGATCTATCTGGACTACTGCAAGGCCTTTGATATGGTCCCCCATAACATCCTACTTGCCAAGTTGGAGAGATATGGATTTGTTGGATGGACTGTTCAGTGGATAAGGAATTGCCTGGATGGTTGCATCCAGAGGGTACTGCTCAATGGTCTGAAGTCCAGATGGAGAGCAGTGACAAGTGGCGTCCCTCAGGGGTCCGTACTGGGACCTGTGCTGTTTAATATTTTTATCAATGACACAGACAGTGAGATTGAATGCACCACCAGCAAGTTTGCAGATGACACCAAGCTGTCTGCAGTGTTGATACACCAGAAGGATGGGATATTATCCAGTGGGACCTGGAGAAGCTGGAGAGGTGTGCCCAGGTGAACCTCATGAGGTTCAACAAGAGCAAGTGCAGGGTTCTGCACCTGGGCTGGAACAATCCTCACTATCAACACAAACTGGGGGACAAGGTATTAGAAAGCAGCCCTGAGGAAAAGTACTTGGGGGTGCTTATGGATGAGTAGCTGGACATGAGCAGAGAGTGTGCACTTGCAGCCCAGAAAGCCAGTCACATCCTGGGCTGCATCAACAGCGTGGACAGCAGATCAAGAGGTGATTCTGCCACTTTGGTGAAACCTCACCTGGAGTACTGTGTTTAGGACTGGAGCCCTCAATACAGGAATGACATGGACCTGATGGAGCAGGTCCAGAGGAAGGCCATGAAAATGATCAGGGGGTTGGAGCACTTCTGCTATGAAGACAGGCTGAGGGAGTGTAATAGAATATATATATTTATATATTTTATATTTAATATTTTCAGCAGTGGTATCTTCAAAGACCGCTGTAACTTATTTACATAGTATATTTACAGGTTCTATTATGTGGTTGTGGGTATTACATTCCACATATGAAAGCAGTAAAACGATTTAAGCACAAATCTGAGAATTTCCAATACAGCAATGTAAATTGGGAATTCTGGTGCTCCGATCTGTGTTTCCCACAAGGGGGATTCTGTAGCAAATTAGCCAGGGACTCAACAACTTGGTCCTCTCTCCTGTATCTTCCCAGTTTGAAGTGGCTCTCGGCTCAGAGAGGAGTAAGGGGCCTCTCTCTTCTTGAGCCCAGTTCACAGGCTGGAGCTTTTCCTTGGCTCAGAGAGGGCTAAAGGGCCACTCTCTCTTGTGTGCTCTGCTGCTGGGCTGTAGCCTTTCCTTGACTCAGAGAGGGCTAAGGGGCCTCTCTCCCTCATGCGCTCTCTTGCCAGGCTGTAGCCTTTCCATGGTTCTTCTGGGATTCAGTTCTCTCAGGGCTTTTCCCCTTTCTGCCTCCAGTTCAGGCCTCCCAGAGTGTTGATTGCCTTGGTCCAGGTGCAGGGCCCAGGTGTAGCTTGCTAAGCTGCAACTCTGACAATATTTGGCTCTTGTAGCTTTCTGGGTGAGAACAAGGCAAACTGCCTACCATCTCAGCTTGTTTAAATACTGTTCAAAGAAAATTAATGCCCTTTGGTAACAGAGAAGCCTGATAGCTGAACCTATAGGATGGGGCATATCCAAACATGGCCAGGGGCACACAGAGTTCACAGGTGTGTTACAAGGTTGTGCTACACGTTTGCCCGGGCCATCTGGACCCCAGGAAGTGTCTGGGTTTGCACATTCACAGGTGCTTAACCCATTGTCTCAGGTAGGGCATGTTTTGGGGCTTGTCCCTTCAGGACAGGGAGCTGGGGTTGTTCAGCCTGGAAATGAGAAGGCTCCTTTCAGTACCTGAAGGGGGCCTACAGGAATGATAGAGAAAGACTGTTTACAAAGGCCTGTAGTGATAGGATGAGGGGCAATGGCTTCAAATTAGAGAAGATTTAGATTGGATATTAGGAACAAGTTCTTTACCTGAGGGTAGTAGAACACTGGAACAGATTGCCCTGGGACGTGATTGGAGCCCCATCCCTGGAGATATTCAAGGTGAGGCTCAACAGGGCTCTGTGCAACCTGATCTAGTTGAGGATGCCCCTGCTTATTGCAGAGGTTGGACTAGATGATCTTTGGAGGTCCCTTCCAACCCAGACCATTCTATGATTCTATGATCACAGGAAAAGGAAGCTCATCCCTATAGCATTGAAAGGAAACTGAGACAGATTTGCATGTAGGTACACAATAGTCAAAACCTTTTAGAACAAGGAGAGCAGCTCAGCACTGGCACAGACTGTTTCAGAGAGCTTCTCACACAGCTTGCTTGTAGTTGACATGATTACTATGGCATTCCAAATACTTCATGTTCAAATTGGACGAACATCTAATAGCGGGTCTGAAGAATGCTGGAATGTAGAGAAAGCTCAGTCTCTGATACAATTTGGTCAAGAAGCCACCCTCCTGGTCTCAGATAAAAGCAAGACAAACTCTCCTGTGTCCAGGGGAAGAAACGTGAGTTAATGTCATCTATATCCACATCTAGTGCCACTTCTGCAACAGGAATTTTGCATGATGTAGTCACTCAGATGAGTAACCCTTAAGAGGAACCTGGCATCTTTTTGCAGCATCAACTTCCAAGTGCACCTGATTCAATATGATGCTGCAACTCTGCATTGTTTTACCCTGAAAGGCTTTTCTTCACCACCAGAAAATCCGAAAGTATCTATTGTTTCTACTCAGACACAAGAAAGGAGGCTATATAAAAGATGCCAGCAGTAAGAAAAAAAGATCTAAGGAGGCACAGATCAAAGTGAAACCAACATAACTACTGTGAAAACACCCTTTAAAAAAATCTGCTTAAATATTTACAGAATGTCAAGATTAGATAATGGCAGATTAGTTCTTTTGTTTGGGGTGGGTCACTCAGAGTATCACCAATTGGGATATTGTTAGGCAGAAAAGCAACGATAAAACGTTTTTTTTTTATTTTTTTCCCTGCTGAAAGGGTGTTAGTGGCTTTCAGCAAGCATATCTCTGATCTCCAGCAGGCACATCATTCCAGCAGCTGGCAACTGGGTGTCTGCACAGAAGTCTCAGCTGCTGAAAGAGACTCAAAAACCATGTGGGAGTGAGGGACATCAACTGGCAATCTAGTCCCCAGCAGGTTCAAAGACAAAGCTCTTAGGGAGAGTGTTTGTAAAGTAATATATGTTTTCTTTCCTTTTTTTTTTTTTTAATATATATATGTATGTATTTTTTAAAATTAGGAATTCACCTACTATTTTTGTTGTATTCTAAGAAACAGAGCAGATGTCCAGCTTTTGTGATGACAGTCACAACTCACAAATAAATGCCAGACTCCTGGCCAGTATCCCCACTCTGCCAGAATCTACCACGAAAAGCCTTGAACCTGAGCTACCCATTTGGATCAAGGACATACAAATGTTGGAGTGTGATGAAAAAGTCAAGCGGACATCGACATTTCTCTGGCAACATGGCACAGAGCAAAACTGGAAGAGATCTTTGAACTCAAAAGTTTTTCAAATTAGACAAAAAAGCTTTACCTTTTCACAAAAATTGAAAGGCAAAAAAAAAAAAAGAACTGAGTGCTTTATCCTGATTATGAGTCTGCAGAATGAAGAGGAATATAGAAAGAACAACTTATTAGGAAGCAATCCAACAATAACACTTCTTTTTGATTTTGTTACCAAAGGTTACACATGTTGTAAAGATGCAAAAATTAGCTATTTTGGGTTTTAGACAATGTAGTTTCAGTGATCTTCTTTCTTTGTGACTTTTGCTGAAAAGGTATTTAAAGCTCGATGCAGCGGTGAGAATTTTCACTGCTTCCAAAGAAAAGTGGACAAAGCGCTAAGGACAGAAAGAACTACAAGTGCTGTGTAAGTGTTTTCACATACAATGAACGTGAAATCAAACCACTCACCCAGAGTTTCCTTCAAAACCAAAATATGAATATAAGTATATAGCTAATACCCTATCAGGGCACAAACCCACAACTTTTGGCTAACAAGCAATTTGAAAGAGGTTTTCAAATCCCTTTGTATTTTCTTCACGACTGTATGCCACGGAGTTACAGTCATATGGGTTGCTTTAACAGAGTGTGAGCAATGTGAAGGAGGAATGCATTGCTAGATTTGTATTATTCTGCAGATGGCTGGAGTACAGTGCAGTACTCAGGCTAGCTGCAATGGTTTCAGTGAATACCAAAACCAAGATACTTTCAACGGTTTTCTCTCAAAACAAATCCATTTAAACAAGTTACATTTACAGTCCCATAATCATCCTTGTGGCCATCCACTAGACTCTCTCCAGTGGTTCCTCTGGAACTGGGGAGCCCAGAACTGGGTACAACACTCCAGATATGGCATTGCCAGGGAAGAGTAGAGGAGAATCTCCCTCAGCCTGCTAGCCACACTCTTCTTAATGCACCCTAGAATATTGTTGGTTTTCTTGGCCAAGAGGGCACATCAGTGGCTCATGGTGAACATTTTGTCCACCAGCAGTTCTAGGTACTTCTCTGGAGAAGCAGGTCAAGCCCTAACCTGTACAAATAGTCCAACATGCTTGGGACCATTATTTTAAAGGAATTAAAGTGCTATTGCATAGGAGAATCAATTCTATGTGGATTGTTTTGCTTGGCTAGGAGACAAATAGATTAACTTGTCTGCTGCAACCATAAACTACCCATAACTCTAGTGGTCAGGCAAAGGCGGTGTGGGATCAGAGGGTATCTAAGGAATACATAGATCCAACAGTTAATTTGGCAGGTGACAATCCAGCTCTCAAAATGATAAATGCAGTACTTAAGGTTTTTGTGTCATTGGCTTTGCTAAAGCTGAAGCGTGCAAAGATATTTAATCTAAAATATCAGAACATATCCCAAGACTGGCAGAGGAGGGACCAACTAAATAAACTGCATCTCCCTATCAGCAAGACCTTTGGTAAATATACAGAGAGTATTTGTATCTGAACTGACACTTTTCTCCAGGGATTGTTCATGTTTTTTCAGTGTTCAGAGTACTGAAATGTGAAAGTAAACATACAGGAGGTCAAAAGCCGCAGGCCATTCAACAATAACTATGCTTGGTACAGCAATGAATGAAACTTTTAGGTTACTGAAGATCCAAGAAAGATTTTCCATTTTTTTTTAATTTTTTTTTTACTCTGGAAACTAAAACTTTTCCTTCAGAACTTCTGAAACGCATCTTTCAATAGTTCTATGTGCAAGTCAAGGGTCTTGCACATATGTCTTAAAACATATCCCATCACATTAGTAAGAGAAGAGAGCATTTACTTCTCTCAGCAAGAACACAGCCATCAGGCAAAGAGCAGTGACTCTCCTGTGCTTGGCACTCATGAAGCTTCATCTAAGACACTGCATCTAGTCCTGCACACTGGCAGAAAAGATGCTATGGAACTGGTGGGAGTTCAGCATCATCTGAATGGTTGTATGAATGCACCACACATGAACAGATACCAGGGAGAAGTCGGCTTGCCTGGTGTGAAAGAATGGGAAGAATGGTTAAGAATGGGAAATCTAACTGCAGCCCTACCTGTAAAAGTTTTACCACTAATTTGTACCTCTATGATAGGTGATTTCAGTTTATCTTGTTAAAGACTACAGATTTGATTTGTTTAGACAGCCCATTTTATAGCGAAGTGTGATATTTGGTAATAAATAGTAACCATTCCTTAGCTGAAGAGCTGTTGAGAAATACAATTTCAGTCCATCCATGAGCATTCGATTTCTCTGAATAGTTTTTTCCAGTGATTCAACCTAGAAGTTGGCAATCCCACCTTTTAGATGACCAAGAGACATGGAACTGGATGCACAAGCAATCTCAAAAGATACACAGAAAGATGATCTAAATGTCTTGGTAGTAGGACAGTAAAACACAGAAGTAACAAAGCTGCTGAATAGTCAGTCTTGGGATGCAAAGACTGCCATCTCTTGCTTGTCTATCAGCACCTGCTTAAAAGTGTTGCAACTGGAATCTGATTAATAAATTTTAAAGTATTCCAGCACAACCTCAAATAGCTCTGAAACCAACCAACCAAACAAAAAGGTGTATAAAACATCCATAAAGAGAAAAATAGAACTGAATTCCCAAAGGGTCTGGAGCTCTTGGATAAAAAATGGCTGCAATTAGACATTTACACCTCTAGACACTACCACTCAGAGTATCACTTAGCCACAGGGCTCTTAGTGTGGAATCACAACGCTAAGTTCAGATAATACAAGGTGCTAGATTCACTTCAGCTGTTAAAATGTGTTTAATAGAAAGTCAATAGGTTAATTTTGCATTAGTGGTTGCATAGCCCATTCTCTCAGGATAAAGACAGCAGGAAAATGCAAGGCTGGCATGAACTCTGTGTTACTAACATATATTCTAGATAATGTGACAGAATGGCAATCATGTACCCAACATTACAATTATTCTGTGAGCGATCTGGTGGGGCAGAGATACAGTATTAATGATTGTGAAATCATGCCTAGAATCCATGGTGTAAACTTAATTGTGAAACCATGACATTAGATATAATTTCTTCTCCAAGTATTGACTGGCTGTGAATTGAATGGAAAACACTACTTACAGGCTAGTATGTGGCAATATTTCCAAGCAAACAAAAGACTCAAGAGGTGAAGATAGATACTAAAATGGGGCTGTAAATTACCTCGCTGAAAGCTCTTACCCCAAAACTCCCTCAATATTTCACTTTTTAAAGTCTTATCACAAGTAACCTGACAGGGCATTATTCAGATGATAATAATAATGCTTGCTGGAAAAAGCTGCATTTTTTGCACTTCTGTTTAATGCAGCATGGCATTATCTTCTTCATAGCTGCATTTTGCTCAACAACAAATTTTGTAAACACCGTCTTTACAGAAACTGAGAAATGTCAAACACTGATAGAGAGTCGCAACCTACACAAATTAATTAAGTTTTAGGACCAATCACATTACTTACTTCATACACAAAATCCCTGCAACTCACTGCTTCTAGTTACTATCAAAAGATCCTACATACTCTCCTGTTGAATGACTACCATTAAAAGAACAAAATAATGCAAGAATTTTAAAAGAAAATATAGTTTTGTCACAAATCCTGGTTTTATCCTGTCCACAGTGGACTAAGTATGCAGCAGTCTCATAGCTCAGAAAATGTGTGATCAACACCTGACTGAGGATTAGAAAGAAAGTATTTAGTTCACACAGATCAATCCAGAAATTAGCAAAGACCCTGGAAAAGACTGACCTCAGGATCAAGAGCCTGCAACACTGGCTGCTGTCCAGCCCTGACACCACTCTGCATTCAAGGCGTCACGAGGAAAAGCTAGTCCTTCCTTCACTATCCCTGTAATTCCCACCTAAGTGATACCTGGGCTTTGATAACAGCCTGTCCCTATATTTCTAAACTACTACGCTGGCAGCTGTATGAAATGTCACAACCCACAGCATGCAGAGCAAAAGCAATCGAAGTCTGAATGTTGTATTGGTTTGAGCACTTAATTGGTGAGAAATAAACTACTCACTCAAAGAGGTAGCCAAGACAGTGCCTTAGTACAGGAAACAAACATTGTTCTTCCATATGGGTGTTTGAAGAGCAAAGCATGAAGAGAACAGTAGTCTTGTTATGTATTAGGGACAACAGAAACACAAAATAGCAATGTATAATGTAGGAAAGGCAGATCAGAGATGCTGCTTGGAGCAAGAAAAGCTTGTTGCTTTCCTTAATGCAAGGGCTTGACCCCAGCAGATACCACCAGCAGATTTTTTTTTCTACTGTTTAAAGTGAATTTTGTTGGATTACAGTCACAGACCAACATAAAGTCTGCAATAAATTCAATGCCTTCAACTAAGTAAAAAAAATTTTAAGATCCATAGAACTTTCATTCGCTTGATGTTAAAGACTAAGTATGCCAAACATTTTTGCCAGTATAGCTACTTTTCAGTGAACTGCAGTGCATGTTTTACTATCTGGGCTTTTTGTACTGCTCTTCAGTGAAACCGTGGTGATCATATTTTTATTTCAGCTTTTTATTTTCTTTCCTTTTTGGCCCACTATCAGGCAGCCTATTTGTGCTGTAACAGAAATAATTTCTTCCACACTACCACAATGTACACAATCTAGTGTCAAAGGAAAAACACTTGTCCTACAACATGTAGCTAAATACTAGGTACATGTATGCAGATTTCAGGGGTTTTTGTTTTTAAACTCAAGCTCCTTTGAATAACAGGGAGGAAAAAGGGACCTGAAATAAGTAAACTGACTTCAGAGAATTTTAGCAAAAATTAAATGTGCTTATGTGCATACACACTTTATGTAAATACTTAGCACAAAAGAATTTTCTTACAGTTAAGATATATTTCATTGGTCAAAAGGGAAGAATGGAACAATGGAAAAGTAAGAGCTTTTATTGTATGCATTGAATTAATGCTACATCAGTGTACATTAAAAGAGCTACAGAGGTAAATAGAAGTCTATAAAAATATATATATTTGAGTTTTCCAGCATCCCTGAGAATTTACCAAATACATACTACCTTTGCTTGCAGGTCTGTGCATCAGCTACAGCACAGCATGAGGTTAGATTGGATACACAGCCTATTGCTTTCTTGATAGTTTAGCTGGCCACAGCTCCAATGTTCAGTTCTCCTTTTTGCTGAAAGATGAAATGGCTTGCAAATGCTTCCACTGACTTCATTTTCCTCTTGATCCTTACTTTAAAAGCTGAAGTTTTAAAGATGGCACTTCTGGAAAAGCTTAGGAGGCTGTAAGAGTGGTAACTTGCCTCATATATAATTTTGTAGTGGCAATTCATATTTTTTTATTAGGAGTAAAGCGTAGTTTTGTATAAATGAGTGGTAAATTCAGATCCCTCATGTTTCAGTGAAGAGCAGTAACAGTCTGATTCTTGAGGTATTTTTATTTATTTTCAATCCAAGCTTGAACACGTTTTGCATGACACAATATTTGAATTTCTACACTACTTAGGTTCTGCTTTTACACTCCAGTAGAAAATACATAAATCACACAAAGTAATGTTTTCCTGTAGCCCTCTATATAGACTTGTGAAGGGGAAAAAAAAAAAAGACAAGCTAACAAGATGAAAGTGTTTCTATCAAAGAATTTAAGTCTGAAATCTCATTTGAAAATTACTCACTAAAAAAAAAATCCAATTAATTAACAAACAGGTTTTAGGCAAGTCCATCTGTCTATTCCAAAAGACAATTAATATCTTTGCCCAGAATATTAAATCTTACATGTCCACAGAAGTACTGACACTTAATACAATACTGTATAATCTTGCTGGAGGGAAAATGTAGAGTAGCTCTTTTGTAAACCCTATTAAAAATGTATGAGATATTTTTTATTTAGGAAATTTTAATTTTTTAATCCACAGCCCTTAAATGTCACACACAGTAAAAACCAACATGCATTCTAAACAAAGCGGGTCAGAACCAGGCAGCATATATTAATAACAATGGGGCTATTAGCATGGAATCAGAATGCCTGTCTTAACATGAGCAGGTCACACGTCTGTACAGTGAGCTGACTGACAATATGAATTTTCTCAATATGCAAATCTTGTGTTCCAGACTACTTTTGTGGCAGTTGTGATGCATGCATTTTATGCAGCCATGAGAAATCAAGTAAATAGCATGATTCTTAAAGTCTATACCTGTATTTCATTTTGCCAAAGAAGAAGTACTGGCAGAGGACATAAAAATAAATGAAGAAGGGAAAAAATTATGATTAAAGAAATTAAAGATGAAAAAAATTTAATTTTTTCCTGTGTTACAGTACTGTGTTCTAGTATTGCCATGGAACTGAGAGATACAGCCTTGGAGAAGGCTATTTTCAGTTGGAATACCACAATATCAATGAATCTGGAAAACACAGGCATATTAGTGCTAGACCACACTCCTAATCCAACAGACCCTGAAGCCACAGTGATACTCCCTTCTCCAAGCTGAAAGTAGCTCAGCACTCCAGAAAGAAGCACCTTTTGTCACATTCTGCTCTCCGTACCTTTAACTCTATTTACATTCTATTGATTTCAACCATTAACCTCTCTTCAGACTTTCTGTTCTCCCTTCAACTGTTTTCAGGTATTTCAAACACTTTGGGATTGTTGTCAAAGGTCCCTGAAACTGCCCTTTAAAATAGGATGTCTGGTCTTCAGAAATCATCAACCATTAATGTATTTTTAAGAAACCTAACTAGAGTATGGAAAGAACCCTAGCATGCATGTCTGTTAACTGACAAAATAAACTTGGAAATACACACTTCGTCATTACAGTTTTTGGTTAGCATTAAAAGTAATAGATACAACTGGTCCTTCAATTTAATTCTTCCACAAAACTTGAGAAAGATTCTCAAGCAAGTCACACAATGGATGAAAAACCACCAGTCATTACAGAACAAAGATCTTGAATGAGATAGTGAAAATGAGTAGGCAAAGTTTCCCTTAAAAGCTCAGTAGCTTTCCAGCTAATAAATAAGTAAGTACAATTTTTCAGATTTCTTCTCTTTCATACTCTTAAATGAATGACTTTACGGGTAGTAGTGTGTGTACTCATCAGACACTCTCCCAGACTCCAAATGGATTTCTTGAGCCCTAAGTGAGTTTATCTGTCAAAATCCCCTCAACAGAGCTCTATTCACAAGCTTGTCCCATCTTCCCCTCAATCCACGTGAAATATTTGAACCTGCAGTGTTGGGCAAGGCTTTCCAAAGGGCTATTAATTCTTATCTGAATGTATCAACACTTCAGCTTTAATTAAAAAAACACATCCTGGCAGATCAGCTCCCTCTATGAAGTTAGTATGAGTCAATGACAGTAGTATTGGTAATCTCAGTAAATGCCTTCCCTCCATCTGTTAATTGTCATGACACCATCAAATTGAGGGAAATATATTATGATGCTACTTAAAGGTTATATTACATTTTACACACTCAGCCTTGGAAAGATGTTCTTTATAATAAGAGATTTGCTTAAATTCCTAAAGCACCTTATCCATTAGTTTAGATTTTTCTCACCTTTAGGTTACCTTCTCTTCACTGAAGAATCCATTATTCTCTACACACAGAGCTCATAATTTGGGAGTCTTTTACTTCCTTTCAGTAAACAGAAGATACTCAACTCCAGGAACAGGAAAATATGCCTTTAGATGGGAAATGAACTTCAGAAATGCAAGATTTGCACTCAATATGCAGTCATTGAGAGTAAGAATCACATTTCGATTATGAAAAGAAAAAAAAAAATTATTATGAAACTACATCAGTAATGAAACATAATTGCTACTCACCATCAATCATGTTGCAAACATCCATTCTTTTCTTAATTATTTTTTCAACATCTCCTATTTCCTTCAATTTTGCATTCCCATTCCAAAAGCTGAACCTCCTTTTTTAAAAAATGAGATTGTTGCCCTTTATAGTTAGGAATTTCAAAACATTACATTTTTTTAAGCAAACACAATTTAAAAATACAATAACTGATTCAATTACAGTTTCTTCAGATTAAGTACATATTATTTATTTTACAATGAGGCTTTGGCAAATGTAGGAACCAAAAGATTCCACTTTCTACTGAATAATGGTTAATAATTTTGCTAACTACTAGTAGCAAAATTAATGGTAAATTAATTTTATTTTTAAAATTATTAAATTTATGGTAAAAATAATATATTTAAACAGCAGCAGGATTGACTGGTAAAAATCAGTCAGACTGCAAAATGGATGCAACTGATTTTTTTTTTTTGCTGCCATAGCATGTAGTCCATCTCTAGATAATAAAATACTCTTACTTCCTTGTGCAGAATTCCTATGCAAGGTTATGACTTCAATGCATCTGCTTAGTCTCTGATTTCAGGCAAAAGTAGCTTGTTGCTCTACTGTAAAAACCTCCCAGCAACTTGCTACACAAAATGACTCTGCCTAAACATGTCCAAATATGCTTCAAAACTTATGTCTTTATATGACAGTATATTAAAGTAAATCAAAATCTGGTTATGACCTGCAATAGCTGCCAATTGTTTATCACCTTATTCTAAAAGAACAGCTGATTTCTACGTGTATATACAACTGGTTAGAGCTGCACAATTCAGAACAGCTGGCAAATTTTTATCCATAGAGTAAACTGGGTGAGTAAATTTCTCAAATTCATGAAGAATGCAGACTTTGGTAGAATGTAAATGTTACATTCTCATCGTTACCAAGCCGACACACTACCAAACGGCAGGACATACTGTCACCGAGACATCCCAAAACTGAATATACCACAGATTCTTTTTCTCCACCAAAATTTCATAGTGAAATTTTTCAGCAACAGACCAATAGCGTCTCTGAATTTACCAAATAAATTCATATTTATTGAAAGCATAAATAAAAGTACTTAATCCAAAGGACTGTTTATAGCACATAGAGCACTGGTGTCTATTAAGTCATTCTACATTTTTAATGCAATCAAGGATACTTTATTACTGTCTTGGAGGGGAGTATGTTAGTTTTTATTATTTGGGGATTTAAGTGTTTTTGTTTGGTCTTCTTTCTAGGACCTGAGTGCCTAAAATTTTATCTGAAGGATAAATGAGTAGGCTGCTTAAATTTCTTAAATCTTAATTGGAGTTTACCATAAGCTAAATAAAAATAATATTTAATCATTCCTATATGTTTATTTTAAAATCTAGATTTATGTACTTTTTGAGTTTCTGTCTTTATCCCCATCATGAGCAAAGTGATGTGTATCATTAACAACTGTAGCCTGTAACTAGTGGAGTCCTCCAGGGATCAGTGCTGGGTCCTGTTTCAACACATTTATCAGTGACACTGATGAGGGGACAGACAGACAGAGTGTCTGCTCAGCAAGTTTGCTGATGATACTAAACTGGAAGGCTTGGCTGAGACACCTGAAGGCTGTGCAGCCATTCAGTGAGAGCTGGACAGACTGGAGAGCTGGGAAGAGAGGAACCTAATGAGGTTCAACAAGGATAAGTGCAGAATCCTGCACCTGGGACGGAAGAATAAAGTGCACCAGTACAGGTGCAGAAGGACCTGGGAATCCTGGTGGATAACAAGTTATCCATGGGACAGCAATGTGCCCTTGTGCCAAGAAGGCCGATGGTATCCTTGAGTGCATTAAGAAGAGTGTCCAGCAGATCAAGGGAGGTTCTTCTCTGCCTCTACTCTGTCCTGGTGAGGCCACACCTGGAATATTGCATCAAGTTCTGGGCTCCCCAATTCAAGAGGGTCAGGGAATCTACTTGAGAAAGTCCAGCAGAGGGCTACCAGGATGATTAAGGGACTGGAGCACTGCCTTCTGAGGAAATGCTGAGACCTGTGGCTGTTTATTCTAGAGAGAAGACTGAGAGTGACATAACAAATGTATGCAAATATATGAGGGCTGGGTGTCAAAAGGGAGGGGACAGCCTCTTTTCACTTGTGCCCTGTCACAGGACAAGGGGCAATGGATGTAAACTACAGCACAGGAAGTTCCACTTCAACTTGAGGAAGAATTTCTTTATTGTAAGGCTCACAGAGCACTGGAACAGGCTCCCCAGAGAGGTTGTGGAGTCTCCTTCTCTGGAGACTTTCAAGACCTGTCTGGATGCATTCCTGTGCAACCTGTTCTAGATTATATTATCCTACTCTGGCAAGGGGGTTGGACTCGAAGTTCTCCAGGGGTCCCTCCCAACCCTTAACATCCTGTGATCCTGTGAACACAATGTTAAAATTCCAGTTAAGAACAATGAAACATTTTTATTGAGATTTCTGTGACTTGAGTCTGCAGCAATATCAATATCAATCCAACTAATATCACTTCAACTAAACTAAAGGCATAAACTTATGTCCACTGCTTTTTTATAAAAAGAACAATAGGCAAGGTTGTAAAAACCAAAAACCAAACCAACCAACCAACCAACAAAAAACCCCAAACAAACCCAACCAAACAAACAAAACCAAACCCAAAGACAAGAATACTATAAAACCATAATTTTCTCTAATGGCTTGAGTCATAAACTGACACTTGATAATCTGCAGGAAAGCTAACTGTGTGTGGCAGCACAGAAAACAGACAAAAGAGGAAAAAAGTCTACAAGATACATATCTTACACCGAGGGAAATATTTAAAGATGATGAAAGTTATTTTATCTCCCTGAGTATATGTCACAATGTTTTCAGAAACTGTATCTATACTTATTCAGTTGTCAATGTTAGTGTAACAGTTTCCTAAATTTATTCTGGCCCACGCCTGCTACACTTATAAAATTCAACACAACAGCAGCACAGTTCTAGTTGAAGATCTTGCTGTGTCCTCCTCAGCTGCCTATGCAACAAGCTAAAACACAGGCTGCAGAGACAATCTCTGCTCTCTGTTTAGCAAACTTTTTGTCATTGACAGCCTTGTTTTTTCCTTTTTTGTCTTTGCAGTCATAAAGAAAACAAAGAACTTGCTGAATGCACATACTGCCTTAGCCTTAGTGCACAAGAGCATTTCAGTATTTGGTAACCACAAATTTACTGGCATTTTTGTAATATATACAGCTCAACATTTGGACAACTTATGATTTCATAGTGCATCTGCAGAGTTCATGCATAATACATATCTTTCTGAGATTCATCCAAAGAAAAGGAATTTAACAAACAGCAATCTGTGATGATGACATGGACGTCATTTTAGTTGGAAAATTTAGTGCTCCCTCAAAATAAGCAATTTCACCACTGCATTGAATATCAATTCAGAACTAGTTTGAATATTTATAATGTCCAATTCTCATAGATGGTCTTTGCAAATCTAGTGCCCATATACACAGACAAATACTGTATTTAGCTTTCTACAACATCAAGCATGAAGCTTGGGCATCCGGAAAGAGAAAGGGAATACAGATTCTAAGGTGTATTTAACATTATGTCACTGCTTTAATCCTGTACCATCAAAACTTGCATTCTGTATTCATCAAATGTAGAGAAAAGTGACAAATATAAAGGCAAGGAGAAAGCAAGAGTAATAAATCATTGAGATACTTGAAGATCGTTTACATCAACCCTCCACATTCTTTTACACTGCATGATTCTTTATTACAGAGCATAAATACAACAGAAATTTAAATACTATTGGGAGAGAAAGTTGTCAAAGAACATTGCAACAAAAAACAAATGGATGTAAAATTGCTAAATATTCAGCTCAAATCCAAGTGACTGTTCCTAAATAATGTGTTAGAGAAACCTGAGACTTCCAATCAAAGTAATGAAGGCAAAAATCCAAACTATTTTTATAATAAAGATCACAGACTATATGATGGAGATACATGACATGGGAATCTAATGAAAGCAAGGAAGTAATAGCACAAGGTATTACTTGTAGCTCCAGATTCTTAAATTGTCATTCAAAGAATGATGGACCCAAAGTCAGAAATCACTTCTGAGCATTATCTTACTGGATAAATCAGAACAAGTTAACTTTCAGAAGTATTAAAGAATATTAGTTTCTCAAAGCATACATTAAAAATAAGACAAAATTTCACTTCATACTGACAGTTAGGGTCAGGTAAGTGCCACAAACCTCCCCTGAATCTCAAGATTTAACAAGCAAGAAGCCTCCTATCTAGCTTGATCTCTGCCCACTGACTGCAGCATTGTTCCTAATATGTCCCAACATGACATAAAGCTTTCAGTTCTACATCAATACATCATAAATAGTGACATGAACCTTAACTTTACCAAACCTACAAAATCTCTGAAGCTGCACTGTACTACTGTGAAGCAACAGAACAATGCATCAGACTGTCTCACTCAGTTCACATTTTGCTTTTGTGTTTGCTACAGCTAGTAAGATAAAAACTCACTCTTGCCCAGACTCCCAGTTTTGTTTAGTATCCCCAAGTTTATTTGGTACTCTGGCCAGCATCTCTCTTACACCTAATTTTCCATCAAACATTCTAAACCATGTTAGACTCAGTGATGTCAGAAATAGCTTCAGGGAATATTGTATATTGTCACCGTGAAAAAGGCACAGCAGGTTACTTCAGAGAATAATCTCTTTCATTAAATTTTTAAGAAGTGAAGTATCATTAGATGATTCATTCCCAGCAATCTGTATTGTTTTGTAAAATAATTGAGAAAAGAGTTCATTGATCCATGTTTTACTTTTTTCCCCTTGAATTCTCTTGGGCACAGAGGAAAGACAAAGTCTTCAAAACTCTGAGAAGTATTTTCAGTTTTATTCCTGCTTCTGAGCTGATTCCCCAAAGGGCCAATTTGTAGCTAAATAAACTCAGGCAGAATATTTAATTTTGCTACCATCATAGGACTGATTTCCATACAACAGGAAGAAAACATTCTCAGTCAGCTCTTGCCCAAATTAAAAATCTCCAATCTTCGTATGTTTCCATAATATCTCATCCCTTACATCTTCTGTACCAAAACCCCCCAAAGCTTTCTTTATTCAAATTTTTCTTTAAACACAGTCTTCTGATGCTTGTTTCAGATACAAAACAGAAACTAATTTAAATTTTCTTCCTGTGCCTTCGTTCTCCTAACAGATATATAAAGGACGTTTAAACTGTACTGCTGATTTAGGAGATTTTGTAGAAGGACCTTTTCACCCTTCAGTAAGTACAGAAATAAACAACCTGTACTTGACTGAAAACAAGTTCCATTATTTTTAGTAGAAGTTGCCTCAAATACTAAGAAAAGTTTCCCATTCTGCAAAAATTGCTTTGCAAACTGAGAATCTGGCTGAGGTACATTCTGATTTCTAAAAAGCAAACTTTAAAAAAACTGATGTGTATTTTTGCCATCTTTTTTTCTCCTTATGTGGTCTTACTCAGAGAAAAGAGAAGTTACAAACAAAACGATAACAAAACTTGTTGCAGGTCTTTTGTCAGTTACATGCTGGTAGGAACAAACATGAAGTACTATATCTATGTACCAAGGCGCACGAACATGAAGAAAAATAAATAAAAGGTATTATGTAAATTCAAGCTAAGTGGTTCATAGAAGACACATCTTAAGATTAAGCCTGAGTAACATATTTTAAAAGATGAAAAATAAAACGGACACTGTGCTTTCAAAAATATTTGTAAAGGAGTAGTGTTTCTCAGCATAGGGAAAGAGTTAACATTGTATGGAATCACTAAAAAAAAAAAAGCTACTCCAAGGAGCTCTCTCTTGAGAATAAGACATGCAAAGGATGTAACATGTATAAAATACACATTACAGATTTGATACAGAAGAAAGGAACAGTACAAACATGTGACAACAATTCAGAGTTCAAAAAATCTGATCACATCTTGAAATCATCATGATGTTTAATCCTGTGTTGTGTACTGTTTACAGTTGCTGGTGTAAGCTTTTAATTATTACTCTTTTTTCCCCCTTTATATAGTTGACATTTCAATGTCATCCTTCATTCCAGATCAAAACTCACTGTACTCTTCATCTCTAGCTGTGGACGTTTACATAATCACCTCAACTCATAAGACAATTATGTACTCTTAGAATCCAACCTGTACTTAGTACTAGAAGGTTCCTGGACTTGCAGAGATGCACAAAAAGGATGAAGCAGAACAGGCCTCTGCTCTCTGGTCACCTGCCTTTTCTTCTTCCTCCTTCTCCTCAGCTATCTCTCCTTCTTTGAAGGCTAAATGTACTCTACCACGTTACAGCATTCACTTTTCAAAACATCCACTTTGGGATCTGGCATTTCCAAATAGAAATATCAGTTCTAGGTAGACAGGAGAGGTGAAAAAAAGGGAGGTAATCTAATGAGAGTAGTAATCCACTTGGGTTTTTGTTTGTTCATTGTTGATGTGCTTTGGGATATATTGTTTAATTAATATTACACAAAGATAACAGTTGCTCAAGGTAATCCTTGTACAATTCACTCAGGAACATGCACAGAGATCATGCTTCAAATGCAAGCAGGTCTCATCAAGATTTACAAGAGCACAAACTATTCTCCCTTTCTCTGGTATGCTAGTCATTAAACCACAAATAATTAACTGAGATCAAGTTTATATTATTTAGCACAGCTATTAAAAAAACAAAACAAACAAAACAAAAGAAAACAAAACACCAAAACACTTTAAACTAGGAGCTTAGAAGTTGAACAAGTATCCAGGAATAAATATGTAAGAATGAAAAGTGCTTCTGATTTCAACTATTATATATGGGAAAAACATCTTGGGTGGTATCCCACCTTGTGAAACTCTGCTGTGATCTGCCACAGGGTAAATCAGGATTACAATGTGAGTAGGCTAGGAAATTATACATAACCTCATACCTTCCTTATCACTCAAATTTAAAAAAAAAATTCTAAATGAGCTGCAAAACCTTAAAATGTTTGAAGCTCCTTTTTGGGAACCAAATACCTGAACCCTGAATTTCTTTTAGATATTCTGGTTGTTTTGGTTTCTGACCTGTTCTAGACTTCACCAGAAATGTATCACAACAGCACAGATGCAAAGGAGGTACCACCACCTTCCAACCTACTGAATTTTCTTCTCCAAGCTGTAAGAATTTAAGCTTTTAATAAGGCTGATTCAGATTGCTGCAGCATAGTGACTTTCTGCTAGAAAGTTCTGCATTTGGTATGTTCCTGCAGAAAATTTTACTTCTAACGAAAGCTTAGCTAGAAACCTGTCTGCTTTTGTGGCACCTCATCTGCCTGCCTGTAGACTGCCTGTGAGGTTCTCACAGTTTCTACCAGTCTTCCCAGAGGACTGCTGCAGAACAAAAGTAACAGGCTTCTCAACAGTTCGACACTTTCAAACAACTGCCATCCCTGCCTGTTCAACAAAGAAGATATTTGGGTTTCTGACCTTCAGCCCTAACAGCAGCACCATCAGGAAACTTTGGCCTCCAAGATCTTGCCAATAGACTGTCTGGTGGCCATCCAGATCCTCAAGGCTACCAATACTTCTGCGTGGCAGCTGGCCAAACATCTGCTACTCTGTAATACAGGTTAGTGTAGAAAGTCATCCAGGTTATCCTAGAGTCTGATATGCTCCTCCTTAGCAAGAATCCAAGATCTCTATCTGCATGTGATTTTCCCACACCTACTCTTAGACCTGAACAAGGCTTTGTACTTTATTTTGGTCTTCAGTCTGGTTGACAAAGACAACCATCTTTTGTTGCAAAGGACAAAGTATGGTAAGTAAGCTGGTGGGTTTTCTAAGTATACAAAATAATACAAAAGGAGATGTAACAAAGGAATCTTACACCACAGTTAAAACATTTAAATGGCAAAAGGCATTATGTATACTATGACACCTTGTAGCAAGAAATGCTGAACCATTCTGTGTGAAATACCCAACAAGCAAATCTGAAAGGCAAAATCTAAGAATCAATGAATAAACAGCTACTCATTACATAATAGATTACTTTATACATTATCATATAAAATGAATCAGATAAGCAGGAAAAAAGCTTTGTAGTCAAACATATCAGTTGCAATGTAAGCAATACATAAATGGGTTTAAAAGAGTAGTAAAATCATAATTTCTGAGCACAGCTCAAAAACCAGGAAAAATGAAGTGGTTTCTGAAGTAAAATAAGCTTTGAAATAAAGTAGAAGTACACTGTGCTGAAATGGATGAGAAGCCTGTGAGGTGTCCAGTAATGATGCACTTAAATAAGCAATTTGGCTAGAATTTGCAGTCATCTGTGAATAATTTATCAAATTGTGTAAAGCAGCTCAAAAGTGCACACTGGCTAAAAACTGCTATGTTAAGATTCAAAGCCTCCCTCAGTTTAAGTTCCCTTTCTTGTAAAGGAACATCTTCCTTATGAGGAAAGACTGAAGGAGCTGGGGCTCTTTAGTTTGGAGAGGGGGAGACCAAGGGGTGAATATATTAAAGCGTGAGTGCCAAGAGGATGGAGTCAGGCTCTTGTGGATGATATCCAATGACAAGACAAGGGGCAATGGGTGGAAGCTGAGGCATAGAAGTTCCATGGAAACATGAGGAAAAGTTTTTCACTGTGAGGGTAACAGAACTCTGGAACAGGCTGCCCAGGGGCTTTGGGGAGTCTCCCTCTCTGGAGGCTGGATGCGTTCCTGTGTGATCTGGTATAGGTGATCCTGCTCTGGCAGGGGGATTGGACTGGATGATCTGTCAAGGTCCCTTCCAGCTCCTAACATTCTGTGATTATGTGAAATCCCTAAAATGGTGACAGCTGAACACAGAGTATATTTTTCCTAAAAATGTTCAAGAATCAAGACTGCAAAAATGGACAAAGTCTTGCTTGTTTTTCTGAGAAAACAGAGGAAAACTACAACTAAGGCATTGTGCACATTGACATTGACACAGCACACTCTCCATCAGCAGATTTCTACATGTTCTACAATCAGTGCCTGAGACTCAGGCTTACCCCACCAGTCACAGTCTCCTGCTCTCAGCAGCCTATGCACAGACTGTATCATAACACATTCTTTTTATACTAACCAACCAACACAACAGAAGTAGTGGTCTCTTAAAGATTTTTCCTACCCTACACTCTTCAGACACTGAAAATAAATATTTGGGGCCCTTTTGGAAAGAACTCAGATACCATATTGTGGTGGTTTGAAACTGTCTTTTTAATTTTTCCTTGCAAAGTTCAGAACAGAGAAAGTGAAAGAATGTAAATAAGTCACTATTGGGTGTAAGAAAGCAAAATAACGATTGTTCTAAACACTTCCATTGGATAGATAGAAATGTTTAAGAACTATTACCCAAAACAAAGTAGGCATTCTGCACATTCTGCGTTCGGCAGTGGGGGCAGTTGCTGGGCTGTCTGGCTGCTGTTTCTTCTTCTCTTCTGGCTGAAGATAACACACTGACCTTGGCAGCTAAGTTAACAACTTTCTGCTCTAACTAAACTCTGCTTCTCTGTCCAGGGGGGTCTGGGGGGGGAAGCTCCTGGGAGAGGGAGGCCCCTTTGGGAGGGTCCCCTTGGGGGGAAGCAAAGGGAGATCGGTTGTGCTTTTCTGTTGATTGTATATATTTGTGAATGTTGTGAATTTTGTATATTTGTACATATTCATTGCATTTCATCTGCTTGTAAATACAGCTTTTCATTTGCTTCCAGACTGAGCTAGCCTGGTTATTGTCGGTGGGGGGGGAATTTCAGCTCACACCGACACACTTTTTATTTTTGGTGCTCCAACTCGGGGCTCGATTGCTTGTGATTTATTTCTGCTCAGATTAGGAAGCAAAATGAAACTGTTTTGGGTTCTGAGTCATTCTATTTTGTCTATTATCAGTGTGATTGTCTACAGATGGGCTGTTTCCTGCATGATAGACAAGATTGTGAGATATGTGGCATATAAGTCGTTTCTTTGGGTTAAGAACAAGTTACTGAATGCTGTTGAATTCTGTTGTGGTCTTATTGGGCTTAGAAGCTATGGTAACTCAACTATGGATCTGCTAGCAGACACATTTGAGTTTGTTACTCCTCTTACAACTACAGAGGGTCTTTGGAACCAGTGGTACCCTAAATATCTTGTGCTAGCCTTAATTTTGTTGTTTCTTGGAATAATCATATGGCAGCTGATAGCACTGTATCAAGAAAGACGCAAGGCTACTTGCTCTTCCGACCTGCGTAGATGTAAGAGGAAACATAGAGAAGCTCAGAGAGGTTCGGAATTGGTTTCTGATTCTGATTACGGTGACCAGGAAATCACAGTTCAGGTTTGTGAGAAAGCTGCCGATAGTTTTGACTCAGTAGCTGCGGGACCTTTGCCAGAATCTGAGATAACAGACTCGGGTACACAGGCAGACATAGTTACACAGACAGACTTGGCGACACAGACAGACTCGATTACACAGGCAGAGAGGGATACACGGGCAGACAGGGGTACACAAACAGACACAGCTGCACAGAGAGAAATGGATGCGCAGACAGACGTGGTTACACAGAGAGAAATGGTTGTGCAGGCAGACATAGTTACGCAGAGAGAAATGGTCACGCAGACAGACATAGCTGTGCAGGCAGACACCATTAACGAGGCACAGTCTCCTCCTCCTCCCTCTGCTGCCCAGACAGACGCAGCAGTGGCTGCAGGATCTCAAAGCACACCTCCTGCCAACCCTGCACAGACTCCCTCTGCTCCTGCTAACCCTGCACAAAATTCCTCTACTCCCTCCAACTCTGCTGTGAATGTGAAAGCCAATCCAGTAAATTTGGTGCCCACTGTAAGCAGAAAGCGCAAAGGAGCTGCAGGAGGAGATGCAGATGCTGCAGGAGATGGTGCAGATGGAGATGAGGGTCCTTCTACTCAGGGTCCCTCTGTTAAGAAAGATTCTTCTGGTGAGGAAGAGAAGGTTAGCCTTAAAACTCTGGCATTTCATCTGCTTGTAAATACAGCTTTTCATTTGCTTCCAGACTGAGCTAGCCTGGTTATTGTCGGTGGGGGGGGAATTTCAGCTCACACTGACACACATATTCAGACTGATTTTTTTGGGGGGGTTGACAGTTGAATATTCGCAATCCTAGCCTCACCGGACAGAAGAAATGTTGCAGAAGAACAATAAATTCTAGCTATTTGCAAAAGAAGTCTCTCTCTAAGAGAGGTCTGCAAAACCTCTGCACTGTATCACTGTCCTATAATCAGGAATAATGTTTATTACTATGAACTGCAGTGTCCAGTGCCATGACAGTGCCACAGCCTCTAATTACAACACAATTCTATTCATACCATGGGGATTCTTGCCCTTAGGAAGCATACTTAGCCCCAAAACAGTCCTTTCTTTTCTATCACGATTTTGCCTTCATGAAAATGTTTTTGCCCATATAAAAAAAGTCCACTTTCTATCACCCTGCCTCTAATATGGTGTAACTTTTTACTTTAATGCTCCAGGGGAAGTTTAGGTGAGATATTAAAAGAAACTTAACTGAAAGGGTTCTGAAATACTGGAACAGGCTCCCCAAGGACATGGCTGAATCACCATGCCTGAAGGTCTTTAAAAGATGCAGAGATGTGGTGCTAAGGGACAGGACAGTTAGATAATGGTTGGACTAGATGATCTTAAAGGTCTTTTCCAACTGAAACATCTCTATGATTCTGTGCTGCTCACAAAAAAAAAAAAAAAAAAAAAAAAGTGTTCCCCTAGTTCTAAGAAAAATAGACTTAGCTCCAATGTGTAAATCTCCCATCTTTCTCTGATTTTTTTTTTAATACAGCTTCCAGAAACGGAATCCCTTCATCCTTTTACTGTTTAGCTTGTAAAAATCTACAAACACACAAAAAAGAAGAAATTCAAGCCTTAAAATTCAGTGATCAAAGTTGCTTAAACCAAAACCTTAATAACTTGCCCAACACAGAAAATCCCTAAAAAAAAAGCCATGCTTTGTGAAGCTTATGGATGCCTTAGCATGGATGCCATACTTCTCCTCAAAATACACACCAGAAAGAAAAAAAAAGAGCATGTTGATGCATCCAAAGCATTTAGTTTGACAAAGCCAAATTACTTCCATCTAACAAGTTTCTAGAAAATTTATCAGCAGAACAAAATGACATTGGACAATATCTCACAGTAAAAATGAGTTATAAGGAAAAAAAATTATTTTTTCCAGTCATGAAGAAAACAACAGAACTCTTCCACTTTACAGCTTGGAGGACAGAATATAGAAAAGGTTCTAAAGCCTATTAACTAAAACTGTTGGATTCATTTTGTTGAAGAAAGCGTTAGGATTAGTGAATCCACATAGATGATCATTATTATAATAATGCTGAAGTTAGTGAGACAGAACTCACATTTACATTAGGGGAAAAGTGTCTCCTCTGCACTCTTGTTTTGTTTTATACAAAGAAGGAAAAAAACCCAACTCTGTATGCTCAATTCCTTTATAGATCCCAGAACAAGTTTGGAAAAACTTACACAAACTTGACCTGGCCTGACAGTATAGATCACAGCAACGACTGAAAAGGATGTATAAATATGTTCTGAAACACATACATGCTGCTAAAAATAATACATTCAGACACTATTTCAAGTAAAATAAGTTATAGTAATGCAATCTATATTGCAGCATTCAGGAGGTAACAGATGATGTAGCACCCCTCAACCACTGCTACTAAAGTTTTGTATTTGAAATGAAGCAAAGTGAAATAAAGAAGCAAATGGAATAACTTATGGGTACATAGATCATTAATTAATTCTATTAAAATGTGAATAGAATTGTGTCAAAATGAAGTATAAACCTGAACAAGCTTCCTTTGTTGTTCTGGCCAAGTGAATTCAACTTTATGTAGGCTCACTTGAGGCTCAAAAATCCCTTACAAATGTCTATACTAAGACTGGATAACATACATGGATTTTTTTGTATTCTAAGTTTTAATTTTCAAAATATCCCAAAAGGTGAAAAAGCACTAAAGAAGAGATCCTTCTATCAAACAAACAAGAAAACCCCACACCACTATTTAATTAGCTAAGAGTGTAGACCTTTGCTAGAAGTTGTAAATACAATAAAGATGATTATCACTCAGCCACAGAAAAAAAAATCTAGCATGCCGTTGATGGAGGACATTTAAATTCACCAAAAGATCAACTAATGTTTATAAGGATAGCCAATGAAAATTAATAGAGAACACTGGCAAGCGTTGTTCTCATAATAAGCCAGCAAAGTAACACAGATAAAGTAACACAAAATATTAAAAGTTTTAGAGGCTATGGTTCTCCCAAAACACAACTCAATCACATACAGAAAACGAACAGAGGAAGATCACATCTAAGAATTTGGAAAAACACAGTCCAGAAGTTAATATTCAATCCTTTTTTTTTTTCTTTTTGGCATTACTGAGTACTCAAAATTCAAGTTCAACAAAAGTTTATTCTTCCTCAATTAGCTGCTCTTATGATTTCCCCTTAAGACATCTCATGTGCTAACTTCTTTCTAGATGCTTCTCCATCTGAATTACTGCCTGTAAGGACTTGATGAGCAAGCCATGTGCACAGGAATGAATCAAGAAAACTTCAGCAATTTTAGCAAATTTTAGAAAACTTTAGCAAAACTGTTAGGTTTTAGGCACCCTTGTCCAGGATTCCTTGGGATAAATGTAAGAAAAATGAAGCTGGAAAATAATATGGTAACCCCCACCTACCCACCCTCAACCACTTCGTCTGTTTTGAATGCCTCGTAGTTTAGTTGGCGTAGTTCAAGTGTGCCAGTAGTTTTTTGGATTATTTTAGACTATGCATTAAGCAAATGAAAAATAATGTGCCTGCCACCTCTGCAACATGAACTTGGTTTTGAGGCCACGGAACTGGCAACAGTTCCTGAGAATGGTTCAGTGACAAGAGTTCACAGATAGGGAAACCTCTGCAATTAGTAGAGGTGGTCCATCTTTTGATTTCTTTGGAGCTCAGAGACAATTCCTGAAGAAAGCTACCGTCTGAGAAATCCATACAGGAAGGATAGCCAAGAGGCTGGACTAGATGATGGTTCTCAGGGGCCTGAAAATTGCTACAAGATACATGAATAGATATGTGAATGAACTAGAACAATGTGTTATTGTTTATGCTGCATTCACACACTTACATTCCGGCACATATTTGCAAACACTCCAGCTGCATTCACTATGCTAACGCTCAGTGTGGCAACCAGTGGAGTTATTAGTGAGGGCAGCCTGGAAGAGCTGCATCTTGTGATTTGAAAAGAGTATATATTTATCCCAAAGAATCAAGAATGCCTCCTTTCAGGGCTCAACTGAATTGATTGTGTGGGAATGATTCCGCTACAAAGGTTCCCTAGAGATGAACAAAAATGCCTTCGTGTCATGGAATTACTAATAGCCTAACTGGCATATATGACAATGAATCCTGAAAGTATAGCAAGGGGTAAGTGAAAGGAGCATCTCAGAATGAAACCCCAGGCAAGTCTGGTGTAATTTGTGAAGTGCAAGCTCAGTGCTGGGAAAAGTCTCTACTTACCATACCTATTTAAAAACCCAGATTTTGCCAGAGACAGAAAAACGTGTTAGGGCTTTGCACTACAGAACTCTAGGTGTTCTGTGCCCAGGAGCTATTGCGGCACCTGCAGAGGCCATGCACGAGTATCTGATGACACAGCAAGGCATCATTCCAGACAAGCAGAATTAAAATCCTGCAGTGGAAGCTGAACACATTAAATCATGCACTTTCTGGCTTCTAGAGGATTTGTATTAGCTATTCTCTACATCCTCAAAAACTACATAGCACAGTGAACAATCTTAACCCCATGTTCGTGAAGCTTTTATTAATTTATTTCCTTCGTCTTCAAAGCAACACATTTACTGGCAGGCCCTTAATTCACAGGCCTAAATCCTTCTATCTATTTATGTGAGTTCTTTGAGAAGATACTTCTGAATACAGAATGCTCTAATTACTCCTTTCATTATGCTTGCAACATCTTCACATTTCTCTGTTGTTCAGTTCTCTGTCAAGTTCACACTACCAAGACATCTTCCTAGAAAGGAATGGGTATGGAAGAGCAGAGGATGCAAGAACAGCAAAGGACTTATTTGGAACAAGGTTGTATTTAAAAGTTTATGAAAGAGCAGGAACCAGCTGTAGGAAAGAAAGATGGAGAGAGGCAAGCCTTGGGAAATTCTGACTTCATATTCTGAAGTTACAATTTATTATGCAGTTTGGGGCAAATTGCTTAACAATAACTCATGGCTAAAGTTATATTGAGATTTGCCTGTTAAAGTTCACAAGGAAGTACAGAAATAACTCAGTCATACAATGAAGGCTTGGACAGGGTCCAAACCATCCTGCACCACCCAGATCAATAAAGCCTTTATATTAACAAATATTAACTTTCTTGATGATACCTTCCTTCTTTAAACCAAGGATTGTACCAGTAGTAATAAAAGATATGCCTCTGGGACCTAAACTACTAACAGACAGTGCCTTCAGGTGGACATCTTCACATCCCAAAGGCCTGTCTAATCACACTGTGACTCAGTGTATGAGCTGTACCTGAAAACCAGAGGCTGAGTACACATTCGTGAAATGTTGTTAGAGAAAACACAGAGCCCCACAGAGCTTTCCTTCCAAGTGTGGGGATCATGTAACAAGCAGAAGTCTGGGTTTCTGCATTGCAGGAGGGAGGCGAACACTGACGGTGCTGGCTTCAGCCTCTGACGTTTGTCCCTGTCCTTCTGAGAAAGGCATAGGCGTGTATGAGGGGAAGAAATGAATAAAGTCTCTTAAGAGCACAAAAATAAATCCTACTGGACAATTTCCACAAAACTACTTAATGTCTGTGCAGGAAATCTGGCAGACTGTTGATCACTTTTAGGAAGTGACAAACCATGTGGAACCATCAAATCCCAGAACTTAAAACCTCTAGAGGGGAACCAAACAGGTACTCTGTTGGTTGGGTTTTGGTTTTGTTTGGTTTGTTTTTTTTTTTTCTCCAGAAGAAAAGGGGAAGTATTGTGGGACCCATATGCACTAGAAGCAGAAAATTCTGTGGCTACATCTCTCAACTTACTTTGAAAGCAAAAATACTGAAGGCATTCTCACTCTCACAAGAAAGTAAATGTGAACTGCCAGCATGATTTCACAATCCTATAGCTAGGCAAACTTTGTACATTAGAACATTCAGGGTAACTGAAAGAAAACGTAGCTTAACAATAGTAAGTTAGCTTTCCAGAATACTGATTATTGTAATGAAATACAAATAGCTCAGACAGTGATAACCCAGGCACAAGGGAAATCCTTTTTTCTTTAACAATTTGTTAACCTTCATTTCTTATGACCTACACTAATGGTATGTACCTACCTTTTGAGAAGACCTGAAAACCAAGTTTCTCCCTTACTTTTCTTCCACAGCAGAGAAAGCTTCACTTGAACAGTAACAAGAAGCAATTAGAATCAGTTCAAACAGTAGCTTGGATTGCCAACAGAGAAAACACAGCTTACTACACTGAGTTATTCCTGTTCAATTTTAATAAACACCTTAATTAGGGAATACAAAAAACTCAGCTACTGTATAAGGCTATTACAGTCTTCCTGTTTTGTACAGTTTTATAGTGTTTGGAAATCAATACGAGTCAAGTGGCATACAAAGTACTGAAAATAGAAACACCCAATGGCTCAGCAGGATACAGCATCCTTGAACTTTCAAGTGAGATTTGTAAGAAAGAATAATTCCTGTAAAATCTGGAGCTTTCATCTAAACTATAACTTTTGCAGAGTTTCCAGAAAACTTTTATAATTAACATTACAAAATGGCATTAGGGAAAGCAATATTACATTTGGCCAGAACAAGAGGCACAGTTCTAGAAAAAAATTACACATAATGGTGTCTAAGAGCCTCATTTCTCACAAAAATTACATCCCTTTTGCAAGCCATATAGGCCACCCATAAAAATCCAAATTTTCTCTTACAAACTGTAATTAAGGAAACACTGATAATTTTTCTCCCTCTCTTGTTTTTTTCATCCAGTTTGGGACAATATTTTTGCTCCCACAGTACTTCTCTTCTACTTGCATGATACTATCTTCCTAAGACATAACTGAAGTTGTCTATTTACAGCCATCCCTACTGCCCTCTCTAAATTTCTACACCACTGAATCTCAGGTATTCTGCAGAAGATTCAGCCATTTGTTCCTGTATGATAGTTATAGTCCAAAACTAATCTTCCATGCAAAAGGATTTGAATGATCATTTATTACTCCACTACAGCAATGCACAGCACCATGTGGTTTGGAGAAAGATGAACATCCCAGTCTGTGAGTTTAGTTGGTAGGGGCTTGGGAGCTGCTGTGAGTGGGCAAGGAAGAGTAAAGAATTGTACAGAAGAGGACATCAGGTGTGCTGAGGCAGGAACAGCATTGTATTTATGCAGTACTGCCCCTTCTATTTCCTCCCATGAATTTGGATGTAGGCAGCAGGACTGCAGCCAAAAGCTGCTGCCATCAGCCACACACCTGCCTAGCTTGATCAGGAGAACTGCAAATGGGATTCGAGAGAAATTCAAGCTGAACAGAAACAACTATTTCCAATCTTAGGCAGGGGATACTTCCAGTGGGAATTCTTGGCTCTCCTCCATTTTCATTTTGCTATCACAGTATTTACAGCCCTTTACACAAAACATTTTTAGAAAGGCAGTCAATGCCCAGGGAAATGTTAAATCACGAGACACCAAGTATTTGCACCATTCCTTCCAAAGGGGTAAACATCTTTGGATTTGCAACCCCTTCTATCCTTCTCTTCAGAACCAAAGAAGTATCTTTTCCAGGAACAACTAGTAATGGTACATTATCTACTCAGTCTGCTTCAGCTTTCTATAACACTGAACAATAAAACTAAATTATAGTTTTGCCTGCTAGCCTCAGTTCAGATTTAAATGAAAAAAATATCTCATGATAATCATGGGACCTACAACATGCTGAAGAGCAGAGAAAAAGAATTCAAGTGTTAGAAATTAGGCGAAAGGTGATCCTGATTTGCATGGTTGTTAAAGAAAGGCTTTGCTTCTGAATGTAACAGCTTCATAAAAGTAATTTTATGTTTCTCAACAATACACTTTTTAATATATTTAATTTCATTTAAATATATAAAATCTTAGGAATAAATAATACAAAGAAATGCTGAGAATAAAAAGCCCAAATTATTTAGAGGACATCAAATGTATTTTAAAATCTTAAATAATTCAGAAACCGGGCTATAACTCACTTTCCCCTCAGTAAGATGCAGATTTCTTTACACTCTTATTGCCACAGCAAACCTAGAACATTGGTTTTACATTTATGCTTAAACATTTCCTAAGCATGATGATATCCATGAAAGACAGACGCACTAACATGTCTTAATGCTTCTCTTCTAAGAGGAATTCTTGTAGCACTATTGTTCATGAACTTCACTTCTGTAAAGTGGCCAGCCTCATGCACTTGTTTTCCTAGGCCAAAAATAACTTCTTTTGTCTATTCTTTAAGGAAACAGCTTCAATCACGTTGCAGTAAATAGACTAATTTCTTTAATTAGACTGCTTTCCCAATATATTTGAAGTGGACATTACATGCTGATCTATTTATTTGTCCGAAAGATTAAAGAAAACCCAAACAAAAGAGTCACCTGTATTGTTCATTCATTCATAAGTTTCAGGGGGCAAAACTGAATCTTTGTAAGACTGGTGAGTCAATGAAGTCTCACACACAACTGGAAATCTGTCGAGAGAGATGTAGTTCAAAGAGTTTTTTTTTTTTGAAAGACAGTAAATGCTTAGTGTACTTTCAGAAACTCATCTTGAAAAGTGTCAGAATGTGCAAGGACTAAACAGATGCAGTTTTTGTTGCAGCAATACTATAGTGTATTAACAGTTCTACACTGCATAACTTCCTAACAGAACAGCCAGTAAACTTTATAAAAGTATGTATCTATTTAATAGTAATTTGTTGAAACCTGGCTGACCTTGATCTGCTTTGAAGCACATGCATTTAGCACCCAAGTCTCTCTTATACTTATAAAAGTAGTATTATTATACTTATAAAAGTAGTATTACCCTCCTAAAAGTACCAAGAGTAACAAAACCCAAAGAGAAAAAAGAAAAAAAAAATGACCAAACCAATGAAACAAAACCCCAGAAAGCATATTTCATTCTCATTAGTCCACTAAGGTGATCAATGGATTAACTTTTGTCCATTGAAGAAAATGTAAAATGTGAACATGAATCCCCATGCAATTTTGAGGCAGATGCAATACTTATCACCTGATCCTGGCTGCAGGAGTATACAAATTCAGCCTTGAGTGATTAACCAAATAAGCAGTCCTACAGAAGACAACAGAAGTATCACAGATGCAAAGTCAAGCACATGTAAATGATCTGTTGGACCAGAACTCCCACAAAGTAACATCCAAGTTAAAAACAATGTTACTAGAGAGTTCAAGACCTGAATATCAAAAACTTGGCATTCTTTTAGGACAGGTAAGAAAAACAATCAAAACATTTGAGAACTTGTATGACAATCAAAGGACAAAATCAAATCTTTCATGCTGATGAGCAAGTGTTTTTCTTGAAGAAGCAGAGAAACCAAAATTAAAAAAAAAAAAAAAGAATGGATAATAATTAAGTAGGGTTCTTCATGGATTGTGCACGTGTGCAAACACCTGTGTGGTCCAGGTAAGACTGAGGAATTTATGACTTCTTTCTTATATAGACACTTTCTACATGATACTATGTGAGCTCATTCTGCAGCTTTTCATTCAGTCAAGGATTTACAGGGAGCAGTACATCCTGCACTTGAATCAGCAGCAAAGAAATTATCCTTGACACCTCTCCTTTTTTTCCCCCCCAAACTTAGAAGAAAACAAATAATAGGTTCAAATTGCTAGGGGATGAGAAGACAAATACTAACTACAGAGGTGATGAAAATTTTACTGCTTCAGAGAAAAAGACTCATCAGGACAAGAGCAGGAACCCAGGTATTAACTACACTTGGTATCAGTAAGACTTCACCAGAACTATTACATGCAAATGTGGTGATCTGTTTAAAAGAAGTGTGATTCAAGTTGGCATAAGAACAGGAAAAGGATGCTAGCAATTTCAGTGAGTGGAAAGCTTTTTTTATATTAGCAGCAAAACCAGCTTGGCTTACATAAGGACTGCAATACAATGACGATTACGGAATAAGATTGCTCTTTAAATGTCAGAGGAAGTGTCATAAAAAACTCTTAGGCTGAAAGATAACTCTTTCCTTTTTTTGTTTTTGTGTGTGTGTAGGAGGATAGACTTTGAAAAGACACCAAATATTAGAAGGTTCATTGTCCTCAAGGTATAGATTCTAGTCAAGTGTCTACTAGGCAAAAGTAAACCATCTAACTAAAGATGTATGTAACCATATCACACAGCTGGGAGATGCCTTTCAGGTTCATTCTACAGCAATTGTTTTTTTCATTAGGTGACAGTTTGTTTTCAGTATGCCAAAGCATATCATATAATTAACATAAACATGAAATATGCAGCCAGATAAGTTGAATTGGTAAATACACTGACGTACCATGGCCACAATTTCTGCAGTTTATTATTCTGCTTTGAAAACAATTAAACACTATGCCACTAGTCCCAAAGATGGAAAGAAAACAATTTATTTCAATCCATGATTTAGCAACTGTTGAATCTGCTTACTTAACAGTAACAAAAATAATAGACATTCAATAAGCAGAGGCAGAGGGAAGAAATTTGACTTTGGTAATGAATTTTTTGAAAGTGTATGGCTTGATCTTTAGACACAGAAAATGGTAAAAAACTTAGAGGACTCCACTAAGAAATCTCCAAAATATCTATCAAGCTTTCCAGATGATTTCTTTCCAGGCTAGGATTTAGAAACACACTCCTTACCAATGAGAACTGTTACTCCAACATCCGAACTATTTTAGATCTCATGAATCAGCAGAAGTAATATATATGGTGTTGATAAATCAGCCAACTCTTCTCCTCTGGGAATGGCACAGTTCATAGAAAAAGTTGACCAACTCTTTCAACATCTACTGCTGAGTAAAACTCTGAATGAAAAATAAGGTATTGTTCAAAATGGTAAGGCTTCACAAATGAAACCACAAGCGTAGCAGCTGTCATAATAGAAACTCCTAAGAAATGCCTTTGCTGTCAGTTTCTGTGAAGAAATACAAACTTTTGAGGCCAGGATCTGGATAGCAACCTTGTGGTTGCTTAGACATTCTTGTCCCTTTAAATTTCTGTGTGTATTTCCCTGCTTCATAATGAACATATTTTTCTCTTTAGAATCATAAAGGGGTTTGTGTTGGAAAGGTCATCTAGTCCAACCCTGCTGCAATGAGCAGGGACAGCCTTCACTAGATCAGGTTGCTCAGAGCCTTGTCCAGCCTTACGTTGAATATCTTCAAGGATGAGACCTCAACTACCTGTTCCTGTGTTCCGCTACCCTCATGGTAAAGAACTTGTTCCTAACATCCAATCTAAATCTCCTCTTCTCTAATTTCAAACCACTGTACCTTGTCTTATCCCTACAGGTTTTTGGAAACAGTCCCTTTCCAGCCTTCTTGTAGGCCCCCTTCAGGTAGTGGAAGGACACTATTAGGTCTCCCTGAAGCCTCCTCTTCTCCAGGCTGAACCACCCCAGTTCTCTCAGCCTGTCCTTATAGGAGAGGTGTTCCAGCCTCCTGATAGTTTTTGTGGCCCTCCTCTGGACCTGCTCCATCAGGTCCATGTCCTTGTGTTGAAGGCTCCAGACCTGGATGCAGTATTCCAGCTGAGGTTTTACCAAAGTGGCAGAATCCCCTCTCCAAACCTGCTGGCCACACTGCTTTTGACGCAGCCCAGGAGGAGACTGGCCTTCTGGGCTCACTATTGGCTCACATCCAGCTTGTCATCCACTGAGCACTTTTCTGCAGGGTTGCTCTCAATTTTATCTTCCCCCAGCCTGTATTCATATCTAGATTTGTCCCAGCCTACGTGCAGGACCCTGGACTTTGTACTGAACCTCATGAGATTCTCCTCAGCAAACTTCTCCAGCCTCTCCTGGTCTCTCTGGATGGCATTCCATCCATCTATACAAGGTATCAAATAACACAAATAACTTCCATAAATCAGGAGTTGGAGTTGTTACCTGAATCATTCCATCACAGGGACCAGTACACACATTGAGCAACTCCTAAAAAACAGCTTATTTCAAGCTGGTTTTGAAAGAGGTGAAAAAAATTTGCAACATAATTGCTAGTAAACAATTGAAATGCAAACAGCTTTTCTACTTTTCATGTTTTCATTATTAGTATTTAATTGACGTGCCACTGGAAGCGATATAAGGAACCGTGACAGCAGCTATTGCAGACGAGAACAAACATTCCTGCTTGCCAGCAGAAACCTACCCACCAGGCAGTGGTACCAACTCAGCTGGCTGGCCTTGGCAAGGTACAAAGCAAGGTCATGGTAACTTCACTGCCCACAACCACCAATTGTTTCAGGCAGTGGCACCTGGTAAAACAGCCCCTCCAGAGGCATGAAGCTGTGCATTGCCAATTCAGTATAAGAACTCCATGCTTTCAAGAAATAGTAATACAAGCTCTTGTGACAGTGGAATAGAAGGTTACTATCTGACAATGAACTCAGGCTGAAAGAGAAATTAAGGACAATGCTGTTCTTCAAACAAATTATTTTGATGACAAAGAATCGCATAAAAGAGGAAAAAAACCCAAAAAAATAAAAAGAGAGAGAAATCCATTCCCCATCCCAAAAGCAAAAACTCCAATATGCCTCTGAATTTGCCTACCCTAACAAACAAAATGGATCAATGATTTTTTTCCATTATATATGCTTAGGTAAAGAAAGATAGTATTTTTTCCACTTTGCAGGGAAAGTATTTATCTCCATCCTGATGAGATGTCCAACAGCAATTCACCACCAAAGAGAGCACAAGATTAAAAAGACAAAGATCTGATTTTTAAAAAGATACGGCTTTCAGAGAGATTGACTAGTAAGACTCCATTCTGCAAATTAAAAATGCAGAGTAGTATCACAAGGAAGAGTCTATTGACCATTGTTTTAAACATGTTCCACATGGTCATTCAAACTAGAGTGTTTTCATGGTCCTTAATGAAAGAGCATGAAGATTGAAGAGAAAAATACCTCTTATTAACCTTCAAAAAACCTAAAATATACCTTTCAAGGAATATGAAAATTCAGATCCTGGCAGCTGTTACTAACAATAAATTACAAGTTATATGCCATCTTACCTAGATATTTTCTGGGAAAGAAGATTAATTCAATCTGGAATTTTAGACCTCACCTAAAACTCAAAGTGTGCTAGAAGCATGTATCAGTTTGTTTGTGGCCTCTGTATTTTAATTAATTGGTTTACTTATTGTAAAGGTATTTTGCATGTGAGCAAAATCTGGGGGTGGGGGAGTAGGGCAAATTTCCTGTAACCAAGATTATTTTTCTAATAAATATTATAATAATTATTAGCACAATTTTATAGTAATGGCTTTGTTTCCTTATCCACCCCTAAACACTAGTCTTTGAAGTGACTGTAGGTAGCAAGCTTTAACAGAGAGGAAATTCAAAGAGTTTGTCAGAGGGAAACAAATACAAGGATACTTGGGTGTTCAGTAAAAGCCCTGCATTCAGAGACCTTTCCTACTTAAAAAATGAGTAATTTCACATCCTCACACAACCCTATGCTTGTGGCCACAAAGAAGGCGACAAGCTAAATATCAGGAAGTTTACCATGAGCTTAAAGAAAACAACAAAGACATTTACGTTTAATTGTTATCCAGAATGAGCTAACCACTACATACATAAGCCCTATTCATCCAGACTGGGTTCTAAAGCAGATTTTTTCCATCAAAAGCTTCTGATAAGAACTCAGAATAATACCTAACACATCTCAGTTACTTGGTTTGTGCAGTGCAGATGGATAAAAGGACATATGCCTTGTAGCGAGTTTCATGAATATCAGTCCTCCATGGAAAAGCATCCTGGATAGTTAATATAACGATGTACACAAGTGAAGTCAATTGCACATGGCTTTTACTGGGGCTAACAAATCTGTATCACTGCTGTTCCTGTTGAGTTATGTCACATTTGAAGCACAATTTGGAAAAGATTCTCACACTAGCAATTTCCACACTCTCTGCGTTTTCCGTCTCCTATAGAGTACCCATATAACACACAAACATTTTATCACATTTATTTTTCCAAGTTTCCTGACACAGAGGATCATTTACTCACAGCAGACAAAATCTGCACAAAGTGCAGAAAAGATGCTTAGTAAAGTGTCAGGTCAGCTCTCTATTATTTTAAACGACAATTTCTTACAGGTATAGGAGATTTACATGTAGATGTATTCATTTCCTTTCATTTGATTCCTTGGGAAATGTGGTCTGAAATAGAATCCAAGGAACAGATTTACATGCAACTAGGGAAAAAAAAAAGAAAAAAAAAAAAGAGCTGTATTCTTCTCCATAAGCTCTGACCTCAAGACTAAAGAGTCATCCTTGCTCTCATGAAATGAACGAAGGATTCTCTGATCTTTCTAAGCCGGGTTTTGTTCTTTTCAGAGTCTTTCCAAAGGAAAGATTTGCATTATGGCACTCTTTCTGAAACTCTGTTTTAAAATTTTCTCCTTGGAAAAAATAACCACGTCTTTGAAAGTTCTTTCTCAATAACAACTGACCTCTGCAGTCAGTCTCTGCAGAGCTCTTTATGCTGTTATTTATTCTGCTCTTTTTCAGTGTCACAGGTTTGGGGAGGTGGTAGGGAGTAGTGAGGTAATACAAAATAAAACAAAGAAAATGATCAACCTCTCAGAACTCTGATATCTAGCATTTCAAATGTAGTTTCTCCCTTCCTTTCCTTTGCTACGGGATGAAAAATGGCTCCAAATTTTGAGGAAACAAAACCAAAATCATCACTAACAAAGGAAGCATGCCATGATGCCTTTCACTGTACTGAAATTTAATTCTGAAATGGTCACTTGAGATGACCCCTCTGAATCTGTAGAAAAGGGTTCTCAACCTACTACAGACCACAAGTTGCATCAACAGTGGGATGATGCTGCCCTCTCTAGTGCATTAACAGGAGTGCTGTATACAAAACAAATGGAGTGGGTTTGTTTCTGGTTGGTTGTTTTTGTGTTGAAGTCAGGCATCAGCTGTGGCAAATTTCAGTTACTTTAATACAAATGTAGACAAAATGAAAAGAGCTCAAACAAAAGCAGCAGCATGAAGTAACATTTAGAGAAAATAATTTACTAAAAAAAATGAAGAAATTCATTTGCTTAGAATAAAAAAGATGATCAAGGGCATATACTTCACATCTTGATATATTCAGAAGGCTGTTATAAAAGAGATCTGTTCTCCATGGCCAGTTCACACAGTAAAAGCTAGTGAATAGAACAATTTGCAGTAAGAGAGATTTAGTGTCAAAATCTGTATAGCTTTGAATATTTTGTTTCAGGCTACATGGATTATTTGCTCAGTTGAAAGTATCTAAGAACTTAAAGAATACCTGTCAGGAGGAAATTGTAAAGAACAGTTAAGAACTGTCTCCTTGGGGAAGGCTTAAGCACAGTGCATCTTTCCATCAATTTGCTTTTGTTTTCCCTCCTGTCACTTACATTTTAAGTTCACAGTCAGTGAGACCAGAGACACCTTCCTACTTGCCATCCTTTCTATTTCTATTCACAGTGACTGCAGTTTGAGAATGAAGAATGCCACAGCCAGCTTCCAGCATGACTGGGACAGTTAGCATAGGTATTTTCCAGCCTAAAAGTCCTATCCAGCCCAAAGTGTCTACCTTGCTGCCTGTAGGATCTTTATAAGTCAGGCCAGTCCACTACACCTTGCACCCAAAACACCTGTGGCCACCTCCACTTGTATCTAGAGAAACAATCATTAGAAACTTTCTGCGGTAATGCACAATGTCCCTGGAGGTGTATAAGGAAAGACTGGATGTGGCACTTGGTGACATGGTCTAGTCGATGTGGTGGTCTTAGGTGTGGCTGGACTGCATGATCTCAGAGGCCTATTCCAGCCCCCATAATTCTGTGATATCCAGCAATACTGAACAGGATCCCACTTTGCATGCTCTTACAGTTTTTCATCTAAGTAGGCAATACAATAAGCTTCACAGAGTCACAGGGTGTATGGAGAGAGCAGGGACCTCTGGCAATTGTACAGCCCAACCTTCACACTCAAAGCTTCTGCCTTCCACCTGTTGAAAATGGAATGATCTGAGTGTTCACCAAATTTGGTTGCTCACAGCCTGCTTGAAATGAAGGTCTACATATATCAAGGAGCAAACAAGAAGAGTGTGCTGTGTGAAGTACTTTGCTAATAATTTAGAAATTATTTATTAGCATGCCATATGAGGAATTAAGTCATTATGAGACATTTCTTCCTCATCCCCAAATTAATAGGTATTTTCATATCTACCATAATTCTAGGATACTTCAACTAAATGCATAACCAGTGGCTAAAAGAAAAAAACATTTAAAAAATGTCATGACTACATAGTAAAATAAAAAACCCTGAACAATACATTCATTTTATATTCCAACAAAATGTAGTCAAAATCAGCACTAGAAATAGTCCTCTTCACAAACTCATTCTCAACATCAAGATCAATTCAAAACCAAAACTGCTATCTAAATTCATGCAGCCTGTTTTGCAAGTACAGAATAATACAATGTATGAGAAAGCTGTAAAATAAGTGTTAACGAGTCAGTTGTTTAAGGTCATATCTGCCACACAGTGTATACAAGCCACTGAGGGTAGTATAGTAAAAAACAAACAAAAAAAAATCCTAAAGAGTTTTCTACTTGCAATTGAGTGAAAGTAGAAAAACTGCCTTGCACTTTCAGTATTTCCTGTCCAGGAAGTGTTGTATCTTTCTGATATAAGACATCTTATCCTAAACAAAGGGGGCTCTGCTCCTTAAGAAAAAAAAAATACCTTCAGTTTGAAAGAACAGGTTACAAAGGAATAGTGAAAAAGGTCTACACTTAATGTTTTGTAAATCTACTCAGGACAAAGGTACCACAGGCACAATGGACTGCATCAGTTTGAACTTGGAGAACAAAACCAGAGCTTGGTTTCCTACAAAACTGTCATACAATATGTATTGTGCCCAAGCTACCTCTCCATTTACTCAGCTTCTATTTTTCACTCTTGTGTAATACCCTACTACCTACAGATGTCTCTAGGATATTTTCCTCACTGTGATGGTTTGAAACTGTCTTTTTAATTTTTCCTTGCAAAGTTCAGAACAGAGAAAGTGAAAGAATGTAAATAAGTCACTATTGGGTGTAAGAAAGCAAAATAACGATTGTTCTAAACACTTCCATTGGATAGATAGAAATGTTTAAGAACTATTACCCAAAACAAAGTAGGCATTCTGCACATTCTGCGTTCGGCAGTGGGGGCAGTTGCTGGGCTGTCTGGCTGCTGTTTCTTCTTCTCTTCTGGCTGAAGATAACACACTGACCTTGGCAGCTAAGTTAACAACTTTCTGCTCTAACTAAACTCTGCTTCTCTGTCCAGGGGGGTCTGGGGGGGAAGCTCCTGGGAGAGGGAGGCCCCTTTGGGAGGGTCCCCTTGGGGGGAAGCAAAGGGAGATCGATTGTGCTTTTCTGTTGATTGTATATATTTGTGAATGTTGTGAATTTTGTATATTTGTACATATTCATTGCATTTCATCTGCTTGTAAATACAGCTTTTCATTTGCTTCCAGACTGGGCTAGCCTGGTTATTGTCGGTGCGGGGGAATTTCAGCTCACACCGACACACTTTTTATTTTTGGCGCCCAACGTGGGGCTCGATTGCTTGTGATTTATTTCTGCTCAGATTAGGAAGCAAAATGAAGCTGTTTTGGGTTCTGAGTCATTCTATTTTGTCTATTATCAGTGTGATTGTCTACAGATGGGCTGTTTCCTGCATGATAGACAAGATTGTGAGATATGTGGCATATAAGTCGTTTCTTTGGGTTAAGAACAAGTTACTGAATGCTGTTGAATTCTGTTGTGGTCTTATTGGGCTTAGAAGATATGGTAACTCAACTATGAATCTGCTATCAGACACATTTGAGTTTGTTACTCCTCTTACAACTACAGAGGGTCTTCGGAACCAGTGGTACCCTAGATATCTTGTGCTAGCCTTAATTTTGTTGTTTCTTGGAATAATCATATGGCTGCTGATAGCACTGTGTCAAGAAAGACGCAAGGCTACTTGCTCTTCCGACCTGCATAGATGTAAGAGGAAACATAGAGAAGCTCAGAGAGGTTCGGAATTGGTTGCTGATTCTGATTACGGTGACCAGGAAATCACAGTTCAGGTTTGTGAGAAAGCTGCCGATAGTTTTGACTCAGAGCCAGCAGAAGTAGCTGCGGGACCTTTGCCAGAATCTGAGATAACAGACTTGGGTACACAGGCAGACATAGTTACACAGACAGACTCGGCGACACAGACAGACTCGATTACACAGGCAGAGAGGGGTACATGGGCAGACAGGGGTACACAAACAGACACAGCTGCACAGAGAGAAATGGATGCGCAGACAGACATGGTTACACAGAGAGAAATGGTTGTGCAGACAGACATAGTTACACAGAGAGAAATGGTTGTGCAGACAGACATAGTTACACAGAGAGAAATGGTTGTGCAGGCAGGCATGGTTACACAGAGAGAAATGGATGCGCAGACAGACATAGTTACGCAGAGAGAAATGGTTGTGCAGACAGACATAGTTACACAGAGAGAAATGGTTGTGCAGACAGACATAGTTACACAGAGAGAAATGGTTGTGCAGGCAGGCATGGTTACACAGAGAGAAATGGTTGTGCAGGCAGACATAGTTACACAGAGAGAAATGGTTGTGCAGGCAGACATAGTTACGCAGAGAGAAATGGCTGCGCAGACAGACATAGCTGTGCAGGCAGACGCCATTAACGAGGCACAGTCTCCTCCTCCTCCCTCTGCTGCCCAGACAGACGCAGCAGTGGCTGCAGGATCTCAAAGCACACCTCCTGCCAACCCTGCACAGACTCCCTCTGCTCCTGCTAACCCTGCACAAAATTCCTCTACTCCCTCCAACTCTGCTGTGAATGTGAAAGCCAATCCAGTAAATTTGGTGCCCACTGTAAGCAGAAAGCGTAAAGGAGCTGCAGGAGGAGATGCAGATGCTGCAGGAGATGGTGCAGATGGAGATGAGGGTCCTTCTATTCAGGGTCCCTCTGTTAAGAAAGATCCTTCTGGTGAGGAAGAGAAGGTTAGCCTTAAAACTCTGGCAGACCTCTTGAGACCCCACATGGATGATGGAGATGTAGACCCTGCTGAATTAGCAACTGCTGGCAGTGCCTCTGAACTCAAGGAAATTCAACGGAGGATTAAAATAGGATTATGGGGACAGCGACCTCAGGATGATGATGATGATGATGATGATGAGGATGACATACAGTCAGCTAATGCACCCAGACAGGAAATTAGACATGTGAGGAAAGATTACATCAGAGGAGATAATGAGCCAGTCCTGTCTTGGCTAGCCAGGTGTTTTGATATGGGAGCCCCAGCATTGGTGGTAGGTGACAAGTCGGCCTCTCAGTTGGGGATGCTCTCAAAGGATACAGGCATAGACAGGCATCTAGGCAAGTGCATTGGTAAAGCTTCTCTGTGGGCACGCCTTTTACTGGCAGTCTCGCTGAGGTACCCCAGCAGAGATGATTTACCATGGAACCCTAAGCCCTGGACCACAATAGATGAGGGAATCAAGCGTCTGAGAGAATTTGCTGTGAGAGAAATAATATACGGAGATCATAAGACTCTGAATCCTGATGAAATTCCTGTTGGAACAGGCCTTGCCAAAAAGCTCATTAAGCTTCCTCCTCCTAATTATACTACTATTCTGGCAAGCAGGATTGTGGCAAGAAATTATGGTGGAGTGCCTCCCACTGTTGGCCATTTCACTGACCAAATGAGGCAGTTGGAGGATAGTCTTGCACGCACTCCTATGGTTTCAGCCATTGAAACTTTGTCTGGAGAAATAAAGAATTGCATGAAAGAGCTGAAGGAGGAATTTAAAACCTCCATATCCAACTTGATGAAGGGGGATGATTCTGATTCCTCTTCCTCCACATGGATACAAGTTTCAGCTGTTAGGAACAGACGTGCTCCAAGAAGGCCATTCCAGAATAGGTCAAACCAAAACAGACAGCAGAAGCAATCACGTGGCAGTATCTGGATAACTCTACGTGATAAGTTTGGTGAGAACATGAACAGATGGGATGGTCAACCAACTTCTGATCTTTTCAAGAGGTTACGGGAGCTGCAGAGAGGCAGATCCCAAGGTAGCAATACCAGGAGGGTAGCTGTCGCTTCCTCAGTTTCCCAGAACAACTCTGATAGCTCCAACAGTGATCCTAATTCTGGTGCTGGACGTTGTGCCAGCTGTACATGTGGAGGTAATCCCCACCATTAGGGGTGCCCTGCCTTCCGCCAGGGGGAGGTAAGGGATAATGGAGATAACAGAATCTATTGGGATGTGTACATCCAGTGGCCTGGCACTTCAAAATTTCAGAAGTACAGGGCCTTGGTTGACACAGGAGCTCAGTGCACCATAATGCCATCAAATTATCAAGGGGGAGAATCTACAACTATTCAGGGAGTCACTGGTGGATCTCAAGAGTTGTTTAAGATAGAGGTTGATATAAGTTTAACTGGGAAGCAGTGGAAGAAACATACTATTGTAACAGGACCTAATGCACCTTGTATTTTGGGAATTGACTTTCTGAGAGAAGGGCGTTTTAAAGACCCTAAGGGTTACAAATGGGCTTTTGGAATAGCAACTGTAGAAATTGATGGAGGAAAATTGAAGTTGTCTATCAGACCTGAGCTTTCAGATGAATCTGCAGTTGTGGGACAACATGAGATAGAGGATGTAAAGCTGCCGGTTGCTTCTCAAACTGTGCATCACAGACAATACAGAACCAACCGTGACTCTTTGGTGCCCATTCAAAACTTGATTCGTCAGTTGGAGAGTCAGAAGGTCATCAGCAAAACTCATTCACCTTTCAACAGTCCAATCTGGCCTGTGAGAAAGCAGAATGGAGAGTGGCGTCTGACAGTTGATTTCCGTGCCTTGAATGAAGTAACTCCACCCATGAGTGCAGCTGTACCAGACATGATGGAACTCCAATATGAGCTGGAATCCAAGCAGGCCAAATGGTATGCTACCATAGACATTGCTAATGCTTTCTTCTCTATTCCCATAGCAGAGGAATGCAGGCCTCAGTTTGCTTTCACCTGGAGAGGCATTCAGTACACATTCAATCGTTTGCCCCAGGGGTGGATTCACAGTTCAACCATCTGCCATGCAGTGATCCATGATGCTTTGGAGAAAGGCGGAGCTCCAGAACACATTCAGTTCATCGATGACATCATTGTCTGGGGTGAGACTGCTGAAGAAGTCTTCGAGAAAGGTAACAAAATCATTGACATTCTCTTGCAAGCTGGTTTCGCTATCAAGCGAGACAAGGTGAAAGGACCTGCCAGAGAAATCCAGTTTCTGGGAGTGCGGTGGCAAGATGGTCGCCGTCACATCCCAATGGATGTGATAAACAGAGTCTCCACCATGGCAAATCCCACGAACAAGAAAGAAACTCTGCGTTTCTTAGGCATAGTGGGATTTTGGAGACTGCACATTCCTGGATACAGTCAGATTGTGAAACCTCTCTATGATGTGACTCGAAAAAGAAACAGTTTCCAATGGGGTCCTGAGCAACAAGCAGCCTTTGACCAGATCAAGCGAGAGGTAGTCCAAGCAATGGGTCTGGGACCTGTCCGAACTGGTCCAGACATTAAGAACATTCTGTACACGGCCGCGAGTGACAATGGTCCAACCTGGTGCTTATGGCAAAGAGCTCCAGGGGAGACACGAGGACGTCCTCTTGGTTTCTGGGGTCGTGGCTACAGAGGCTCAGAGGCAAACTACACTCCAACAGAGAAAGAGATTTTAGCTGCTTATGAAGGAGTGAAAGCTGCTTCTGAAGTGATCGGAACTGAGTCACAACTTCTTCTAGCTCCTAGATTGCCAGTTCTGAATTGGATGTTCAAAGGCAAAGGTTCTTCACCACATCATGCAACAGATGCTACCTGGTCTAAGTGGATGGCTCTGATAACACAGAGAGCTCGAATGGGAAATCTCGAAAGGCCTGGTTTGGTGGAGGTGATCACAAACTGGCCAGAAGGCACAAGCTGTGCAAAACCTCCAGAGGAGAGAGTAACTCGTGCTGAGGAAGCTCCTCCTTACAGTGATCTGTCTGATGATGAAAAGAGATATGCTTTGTTCACAGACGGTTCCTGTCGTCTTGTTGGGAACAAGCGGAGATGGAAATCTGCAGTGTGGAGTCCAACGCGCAGAGTTGCAGAAGCGAGAGATGGAGAAGGAGAATCCAGTCAATTTGCAGAGGTAAAAGCTGTCCAGCTAGCTCTTAACGTAGCTGAACGTGAGAGATGGCCAAAGCTTTATCTCTACACTGACTCGTGGATGGTAGCCAATGCCTTGTGGGGTTGGCTGAAAGACTGGAAGAAGAATGGCTGGCAGAGGAAAGGAAAGCCAATCTGGGCTGCAGATCTGTGGCAAGACATTGCTGCTCACATTGAGAGAATCCCAGTGAAAGTGAGACACATCGATGCTCACATTCCTAAGAGCAAAGCTACTGAGGAACAACAACACAACCATCAGGCAGATCTAGCAGCAAGAGTTTCCCAGGTGAACACAAACTCTGATCCTGATCCTGATCTTGACTGGAAACACCGAGGTGAGCTGTTCTTAGCTTGGTGGGCCCATGACTCGTCAGGACATCAAGGCAGAGATGCAACCTACCGATGGGCTCGTGACAGATCCATTGACATTTCCATGGATGCTATCACACAAGTCATCCATGACTGTGACATTTGTGCTGCTATTAAGCAGGCAAAGCGGATCAAGCCCTTGTGGTACGGTGACCGATGGTCCAAGTACAAGTATGGTGAAGCCTGGCAGATTGACTACATCACTCTACCTCGTTCTCCATCTGGTAAGCCGTATGTGCTGACTATGGTAGAGGCAAGCACTGGATGGCTGGAAACTTATCCAGTTCCTCATGCAACTGCATGTAACACCATTCTTGGTCTGGAAAGACAAATCCTGTGGAGACACGGAACTCCAGAGAGGATTGAGTCGGACAATGGAACTCATTTCAAGAACAATCTTGTAAAAAACTGGGCCAAAGAGCACGGCATCGAGTGGATATTCCACATTCCCTACTATGCACCAGCTGCAGGGAAGATCGAACGCTACAACGGTTTGCTGAAAACCACTCTCAAAGCCATGGGGGGTGGATCTTTGAAAAAACGGGAGAAACATTTAGCACAAGCAACCTGGTTAGTGAATAGCAGAGGTTCAGAGAATCGAGCTGGACCTGCCCAATCAGATTTGTTGCGAAAGGAAGAAGGTGATAGAGTTCCTGTTATCAGAGAAAAGAATCTGTTAGGCAAAACGGTTTGGGTATTTTCTCCTTCAGGAGAGGCCAAACCTGTCCGACGGGTGGTTTCTGCTGAAGGTCCTGGTCACACCTATTGGGTGATGCAAGAAAATGGTGAAATTCAGTGTATTCCACAAAGAAATCTAACTTTGGCTGAGAGAGGTTAAATTCAGAGTGTTGCACAGATACAGCATCGCGCCCAAGAGGAGAGTCCATGAGATCTACGGTGCACGAACCCTGAGAGCCCTGAGTCACCTGAGAGTCCCTGTTCCTTTCTTCGCTCCATCTGCGAGGAAACAAGCTGTTTGCTGTTTTTCCTGTGATTTGACTCTTTTGAATCATCTACACTCTCCTATAATGTACCCTTCTCTGTCCTTTTATCTAGCTGTTGATATTGTGAGATTTTTACTCTAAATTACCATTCAATTACCCTTTCTTTGTTAAGTGATTTAAATACCGAAACAGTACCTCTAGGCACATCATAGCAGTATGGTCATGAGAATAAGACCACCATAGTCAAACACCACTACAAGTTTCATCATATACATATGAAAGTCTATTTTGACAGGATAAATATGTATTGAGTTTGGTTACTCAACCTATATTCAGAGTGAATGTAATTGCTTTATAAGTGAAATAATTGCAAAATTCGGATTAAGTAATGTCATACAATCTCAGCACTGATTTCAGATTAAAAAAAAAAAAGCTGGGCAGCTGAAAATGCCAATGTACAGATTATAAAGGTATCACTAGTTTTGTTCTATTCAATACATTATCTATACTTTGTTTCTAATTCTGTAGGGATTTTGAAATGTTTTTTTTAATTTAGTCTTTTTTTAAAACAACGTAGCAAATGGTGTTGTCAAAAATAAATACCAAAGGAAAAAAAAGAGAACAAAACCAAAGATTAGATTACCTTAAAATGTGCAGAAAGAGTTTTAGAGGAAGATCTTTCTTCAGCTATAAACCCTTTGTTATTTATTGTTCCATAAAAGTAATAAAAATGAATGATGCAACACTTACGAAATAACCAAATGAAAGGCAACTGTATTTATAGGTATGTATCTATTAAGAAGTGGTTTAATAATCAGGCAATATTTTATCACTACCAGCATGAAATCTCTAGACTTGTATTTAAAATGCATGCCCTGCAACTATCATATTAAAATCCCACATCTCACAAATCACAATGCAAACTAAAACCTCTTCTTGACTATGTCAATTTATAAAATCCGAGGCTCTATTCAGTGCTTATCACTTTTTCTGAGAGGAAAAAAAAAATCCACAACAAAACCCAAAGAAAAGTAAGTAAAAGATTTCTTGATTTGATTTAAAAACAAAACAACACCTGCCATTCTAAAAATAAAAGAAAAATCAAAATAGGATTGCAACCTAAAGCTAGGACCCTTGTCCTTTTTAAATGTCTGAAGTGCTAAAAACAGGCCATAAGCACTTCTGAAACTTTATGTGAGGATGTTTAAAAGTGCCATAAATTTAGTCACTAGCTACAAATCATGAAATCTCAACAGAATATGATGCAATGTCCCCAACAAGTAACAGCTTCTCTCCCTGAACTTCAAATTACAGTAAAGTAAAGTATCCAGTAAGTTCTTCCAGAAAGCTTTTTCCCTGTGACATATACAAGGTTCAGATGAGTAACAATTCAGAGGCAGGATGCCTGCTGGGGTTTGCACTGACAACAGAGCATACTGATGTAGCTTTTCTTATTTCCCTACCTTTCACCTCAGGTTTTGGTAGTTCTTGATATTTCTTCTCTAGAAATTATTTATTTTACGGGTGCATTTGGAGAAAGGTTGTGCTGGTTTGGGGCCAGACACAGATCCTCTCTTGCCCTGAAAGGGACAAAAGAATGAGACTCACACAAACGGATTGGAGAGTGATGGAAAGTTTAAATGGAAAAGCAATTGGTGAAGCTACAGAGAACTACAAACTACAAAGCATACTGACAAAGAGTATCCCAAAGCGTACAGAGCCCGTTACATAATTCCCAAAGCTTCCCAATCCTTTCCTTCTTCCCACCTGAGGGTAAACCCAAACCCCCCAGGGCTCTTTCTTCCCCCTCCCGCTGCTAGGCAAGTCTCAGGCTGGCCAGGTCTGAGACTGCACCCCCCCGCCTCCATCCTCCTCCTGGCATTAGGCCTAGACAGGCCTAAGAGGCCTTGAGGATACTCCCCCGGCATTACCCGATAAGAGAGGACATCTCCCAGGGGAGCAGAGAGGGAAGAAAGAGGAAGAGAATGACTTTGCAGATGGCCTTATAGGGTGCAGGATTTATGGGTAGAAATACGTAGTTTCCTGTGTCCACCCCTGTGGGTGGGCACCCAGGACACCAGAGGTGTATCTCATGCGGCAGTGGCAGGGGGCACCCAGCCTAAACTGCCACAAAGGTATGAACAAGTAAAAACATATTAGATATAATATATTTCCAAAAAGACAGAGCTGTTCTTAAATTTCTGCATTTTTGCATCAGGAAGCAGTGAGGGAAAGAAAGAGAAGGTGGTTTGATTTTCAGTAGTCCTGAGTGATCAGTTAATGCCATCTACACAAGTAAAATTATCATAATAGAGTTACTCAGATATTAAGTAACACAGAAATGGTCAGAGTCACATAGACAGAGAGAACACTGAAAGCTCAAGAGGAATAGACCAGCGTGCATCAGTTTCTTTCCAGCTAAGATTTAAGGTTGAATATACAACTTAAAACAAACCTAAAAGGTATTAGTATTTTATTAGACATTACTTCAGATCTATTGACCTTTGAAACAAATCTGTTTCCTGAGAGACTATACTTACATTCATTCAAGACCATACACCAAAGGGACCAAAACCTAACATCTCCATCTCTTCATCACATCATCCAACCCTAGAATTTAAAGAAATATATACTGGAAAAAAAGCCCCAAAAACACACACACACACAAAACACCTCAATCAACACCAAAACACCTTTTCAGAAGCATTTCAGCAACACTTTCAAAAATAGCAATACTTGGGCTACAATATTCTATGCAGGTGTCTGCTTCAGATTTTTAAAACTTATTTAATTTTTGGCAAAAATTGCTTAGATTTTTTCCCAGAATTCCCAAGTAACATCTCAATTTCTTTGTCAAAAGGCTGTTACTTCTCTTCCTGCTACCTTCTGCTTCTACAACAAAAGAGAAAAATGCTATAAAAAATCAGCACATTGTCCTATAGTCAAAGAATGTAGGATGATAAGTCACAAGCAGACATACCCTCTAACTTCTGTGCTTCAATCTGTAGCCTTAAGTTCAATAATACTGTATGAGTAATTAATTCAGGATCATTTATTAAATATGCATCCATTCTGCTCTCCCATCAATCCACAATTAGACATTCATCGAAATGACAGCTGAATCTTCCTTCTTACAACAGAAGTGCTTCAAACAAGTGCACTGACTCTCAAGGCTGAGCATCTCACAGTGAAAAAAATGCATTGTTACCGACAATGGCTTCCCATGTAGATGCATCCTCTGTGTGGCATTTTACTTTTTCCTTTGTCTTGCTGACATTTACAGAAGATCAAATTAGCATGGTGAAAAAGTAGCTTGAGTTTCATAAGTGATTTTGCCTCAGCATAATGTCTAGTTCCTACTGGTTTGCAAATGATGATGGATCTGGATTATAAAGGCTAACTTTTACATCTTCTGTATTTTTATTGAGGGTGAGGAGAAGAGACACGGAAATCCAGTACGGCAAAGAACAAATCTGTTCTTCTGAACCAACAAACTCATGGTGGCAGGGAAGCCTACACATCACCAATCAGTTTACTGAAACATTTGCTAACATGTTGTAATATATACACATAATGCTGTAATAAATGTCACCAAAGAGACCACAAAATACAGGACAAATTAGTTCACATTCATTCACTTAAAGTGATAAGTGTCTTTCATCTTTATTTCACATCATCTGTTGATAACTAGTCTATTATCCTTGAACCTAGATTCTGACTGTAAAGTTACATATCTAGAGATGCAATTAACAATAAAAAGTTGCTAGTCCTCTCCAAAAGACAATTTATCAATATTTTTATACTCAGAAGTAAGAACCAAACCAAACCAAACAAAACCAAAAAGACCCAACAACAACAATTGAGAGCCATGGGAAAAAAAAAAAAAAAAAAAGTTTCTTTTCTTCCAGTGTCACATAGTGGCAAGTGCATAAAGCCATTTGTCTTATTCAGGAATAATTCAGAAACACTTCTAAAATTTGGAAGTAGTTTTTAAAGTCTTGGAGCTTTAAATATTTTTTTTTTTCAAAGGAGTACTTCAATAAAAGACAGTAACAAGGGAAAAATAAGACTGGACTGTTACTTCTAGCTTCAGCAAATCATTGGCAAGACATGAGCTTCTAATTGCTGTATGAAAGAAACCACCACATTACTGTAATTTGACTGAGGATAACTAAGGCCTCAAGTAACTACACACAGGAACTTTCAAATTAATGAATTAAAAGAAAAGTAGGTGTTTCTTTCCAATCAAACTAGGAGCTTTTTTCAACTATATCAAGCAATGAACTCAATTAAAGTAAGTAGCTGCTTCTGATTCCGTGACACGAAGATGAAATTACATCACTGCTAGTGCCAGCAACTGCATGGCAGACAGTGATCATGACACAAACTTCACAGTACATTGCAGGACATAACTAGATTAATTTCAATAATTTAATGAGCAACCTGGAAGCCATCATTTTTTTTCATCTGTATTTACAAGGATGTTTATATAGGAATGTTTAACAGTGTCTACAAGTACCAAGTGTTTAAGTATCTAAAGCACTAATGAATACTTGAGCCCCATAGTCAGCCCAGAATACATACAATAAGTATACTGACAATAGTAATCTAAAACTTAATTAATTGCTGATAGACTGATCCTTATTAACTATTGTACAAAACAAAAATTTAAAAACTTATCTGCACATAGGATTTACAGTAAATTAAACTTAGATTAATTCAAACATACAAACCTACCATTATTACCTACTTGTAAGTTTCCTAACTTCAAATGCTGTATTTCATCAATCTCAATAAAATGTATATACCAAGTATTCATGTAAAGAATATACTAAATATCAATTACAAGGATGACTGGAAGAAACGAGCAAGGACAATACTGATCCCAGGACCTGTCAAATTCAGAATAAAAGTGTAAGTATACACTGTGCAGGGTTGGGTTTTTTTTGTTTGGTTTTTTTTTTTTTGTTTGTTTGGGGGTTTTTTGTTTGTTTGGGTTTTTTTGTTTGGGTTTTTTTGTTTGTTTGGGGTTTTTTTGTTTGTTTGTTTTGTTTTGTTTTTATTTTATGAATATATCTATGATGGTCAGTAGTTTAAATACTACACTCTACTATCCGTCTAGGATGAGACACACCTCAGTCTTCCCAGCTACATGAGCAGCACTTAGGTTTTGTGACCAGTCCTTGATCTCTCACAAAAACATAATTTGCCTTCTCTTCTGAGTTACAGCAGTGTACATTTCTCACAACAGTAACTCCAGGAAGTTATTTGTTTCTATAATTTCAAGCTTTGGGGGGAAATTAAAACACCTCCTACATTTCTTAGATATCCAGATTAACCCACTGTTTTTTTGCAAGCTACCCACTGAGCTGGGTTCTTCCAAAGTATATGGGGGATGGACAGAAGTAAATCTTGTAATTTTGTCACATCCATTTCCCTCCTACTCATGAGCCTTAGTCTCTGTGTACCCACCTTTCTTCCTCCTGAGCTCTCCTCCTTTAATTTTTTTTCATTACCCACAATTCTCCTGAGTTTCATTTTATGATCTAGGCGTAACTTACACGTTCCTCAAGATGCTATTGTATTAAAAAAGGATATGCAGTCACTTATGTTTTTAATTGCAAACAGTGGTAGTTACCAAATGAGATGAACTAAGCTCTCATTGGTCAAGCATATCTAAGTAATAGTAATAACAGCAATAATAATAATAATAATAAATAATTGCATTCAAGCACATCACAATAAAAATAAACTATGTAATTTCTCAAAAATAGTATGAAAGACCTTTAAGTGATTAGGCCTAACATAATTATTGTCTTTTCGGGGAGGGGAGGGTGGGGGCAGTAGGAAGGAAACAGACACATGCCAAATTTAGAAGCTTAAAAAATAAACAAAACCCCCAAAAGATAGCACCAGATTTACAACTTTGTATATTAACTTCCAGTGCTTCTGAAATGTTAACAAAACCTATGTCTATAAAAAGAAGACAGAGAAAACTCCCTAATTCATCTCCCTTTTTTACTTCATGTTACTGCCAACACAGTGGCAATTTCTATAATGCAGGACCACACTTTTACTTAAATATCTAGTGTGAAACCTAGATATACATGGCTTAGGTTCACCATTTCGAAAGGGTTGTTAAGGTGCAGCATCTACAGGAGTTCATAAAAATAAATATTATCAGCCTAGACTCATATAATAGCCCTGCATTTTCTGTATTAAATGAAATTTCAGGTTGAGTAGATTTCCAAATTAATCTATTAACATTCAATTCCAGTGGCTAAAACAAACTTGTGCAAAGATATGGTTGGCCAGGCTCACTCCCTGCTACACTTGGGAGTATTTTCACAAAAGCAGGGTTACTATAGGAGGTTAAATTGAGCTTGAATGCTCCAGAAGTTTGTTTGGCATCACTGCAATGCCTTCTCCATTGTGCTCTGTGTTCTGTCTCCCAGGAGAAAATATAAAAGTTCTATTCTTTTATCTTCTCCCTCTTTGGACTGTATTTCATAACTGCTAATGCAACACTGAGGTATCACAGACTGTCCCAGCTGAGTAGAAAAATTCTCAGTACAGAAGTCCAGGGACAAACAACTACTTAAAGACTCTCTGATGCCACAAGAAAATAACAAATTTGCTTGAGGGAGTGGAGGAAAACACACAGATCGTATTTACATACATAGCTTGGTGATACATATATATTTTTCAGTGTTTCAGAGTTTTCAAACACTTCCTTCTATGAACCTCAAGCTCCACAATGAGCTTAGGCTCACTGTATTAGGGTGAAAATACCCATTTAAAATAGCTTTAGTTACCAAAAAATTAGAAACCCCTGCATTGCCTTTTTTTCATTATAAAGAATTCAAAATAATAATAAAGTCTATGTGTATCAACTGTTTATCTATTTCTTCTCTTTGATCACAAGCTGCAAGTAATATCACAGTACTCGTCCTCCACAAAAAATTATGGAACAATAAAGAACATTAATTACATCATGAAGACATTACAGTAAGTTTGACCAGAGCCAGAGAGTAATTAGAAGTATTAATTCTAGTGTTAAAAAATAAGAGTGATGAATCATGAGAAAGGACAAAGCATGCACTTTGTTTTCTTTGGATAGAATCAATACAGTATATGGAAGGAAGAGATAATTTCATGCCCTTAAGAAATCCTACTCTTTTTCCCCTTAAATAACAATCAGTTATAATAAAATCTGATTTTCTCACTTAGCACAACTCCTGTTCTACCAATTTCTGTTGAATTATGACTGAAATGGCTGCTTCATAAATGTACCTACGTTCTCCAAAGCAAAGTATTCTTCACCACTGTTGCTTAGCACCACATGTTGTCAATGGTGAAAATCAGAAGAAAATCACTCACAGCCATCTATAACCAGCAGCCTTTCACTCCATACTTACCCATGATAGAGGAAAACTCACTGTATCACATATGCCTGACCTCCACTTTGAATTATTTAAATCACTGTGGTGAAAAATGAACGTGAGCACATTAACAAAAATGCAGTTCACATCTAAATGAGCCTAGAAAGCCTAAATGACAGGAAGGCCACCACCCATTTGTCTGGTGTAGGTTTTGCTGTATTCCCAGGACACACAGAACCACCTCCCGGTGTCTAGAATTTCCTATGGCACTAGCACCAGCTGCTGGAGGGGTCATTTCCCTCCCTGATATTCAATGCTCTGTCACCACACCAGCTACAATCCTCTGCACCAGCAAAACTGCCAAACAAAAAAACCCAACGAAAGGAAGACTTTCATGTGACTTTGACAAAAGACAGCAGCGATTGCTCCTGGAAGAAGAACAATGGATCTTAACCACATTTAGAATGGGAGCCTCAACCCTTCAATTTAGCTTTTCCCTCAAGTGTCTCACACTTTCAACTATGAACTAATCAAGCTAAAAAGGCAGAAGGAGAGAGATTGTCATTTCTATTTTTAAATACAAAGGAGACAGTCAGGTGCTATCAAGATGAAGGCTAGCAAGATTGACACAGGGAGGGTTTATGTCTAACAATCATGTTGGTTAAGGAAGGCACACACCACTACAGACCTTTCCAGCAGATTTGTAGAATGTTTCTGTGCAAAAAACAAAACAAAACAGACTTGAATACTGCATTTCATTAAAATTTTCAGTAATCCCTTGGCTGTCCTGGTAGAGGAGTATATTGGCATTTTTTGTACTATCTCTGAAATTCTTTTTCATCATGAAGAGGAAAACAGTATCTCACAGAAAATTTTTAGAAAATTCTCTGCCTCTTTTTCACAGCATGCATCAAGCATCGCACCGAACTCCATGTAGTTGAGTCTATACATTAATTTCAGAATCCAAAGATGAAGTACCACCAGGGCTCCCAATTACTTGTCTAATACATTTTTTAAAAGTGGGCCTAGACAGTCTTAAAATAAAGGCTTTAATAAAAAGACTTAGGTTTATAAATAAGCACACATTATATTCAGAAAAGTTCATAAGAAATTGTGAGACTGCTAAGAGTCACTAATGGTTCTTTTGACACTGAAGAACCTAACTGGTTTCTTTCATTTGGTATTTTCATCAAGTCATGTTGTGTTTTAATGGTTATAGTCTCACCCAAAAGAAAAAAGGTGGATTTAGATATGGTCACATGCAGAAACACACAGTCCAGAATAATATCCTGTATTATGGACATTATCTAAAATTTTAGATCACTGTGATCAAAGTCTTAAGAACAGAAAATTCAGTAAATCCTACAATACCAAAGTGTATGGGTTCTTGTAATTAATACAGAAAAAACACAAATGGAACGTAAAACAACAAGGGTTTTACAAAGAAAAAAGTGAGGCTAGAATGTGGAAGGAAACTAGTGTGGTAAAATGAGATTAAGAGTGAAGTTCCTCAGAAAACCATTCTGAGAATTGACCTTAAAGCAAAAACTGAACAAAGAGGTGGATCACAATAATGACACTTCATGCCAGCTAAAAAAACCAAAAACAAAACCAAAAACGGAACACACCCCCAAGCAACCAACCAAAGAAAAACCCCTAACCCAGAAAAAACAAACATTGGAACTACTACCAACACAGACAAAGATCAGTACCTAACACTGGAAAAACTGAACAGCTTTCAAGGACCACAGTGATAGTAACAACAAAATGCAATAGCACAAAGTCAAGGTCAAGCACTCTGGGAACACGAAGAATTTTTACTATAAGCTGGGGGATCATCAGTTGGAAACAATGGAGGAGGGGAATGACTTGGATGTATTAATCAATCAGGATGAATACAAACTGTCTAAGGAGATACATATGCAAGAAAGACAGCTGCAATCTGGCTGTATCAAGGGAGGAATTTTCAGTAAAGACGGGGACATATTGAACCCATTTTACAAAGAACTGGTAAGCTGGAACTCTGTGAAGGTTTTGGTCACCTGTCTTAAATATGATTTAAACTGAAGCATGTGCAGACAAAAGCTATAAGAATAAGCAGGGAAGCATGAAGAGAATAGTACAAAGAACATACTAACAGAGCCTGGTTTAATTAGCCTAGCAAAATGAAGGCTGAGATGCAACAAGAGTGTTCTCTTCAAACAAATCAGGGATGTATGAAAATAGAAGGATAAAAACTCTAAAGCTATAGACAACAGTGGCTCACAAGAAGCGAATATTAACAAGCAAAGCTGGGAACTGGAAGTCATTGTCATCAGATGAAGAGTATTCTGAATAATTTCTACCAGCAGTAATAGGGACAAGAAACATTACAGGAGCAAGACACATTTTAGTATGGTTATACACAACACTATGATTGTTGAAGTCAGAAGATCCTGGCAGTCCCTTTTTCTATAGGCCTGTGCCATACTCATATTCCAAGCTGCACTTATTGACTGTATTCCTTCCATGTTTTCTCTTTTCCTGTATACAGTGCAGAAGCACAAGACTATCTGCACATATTTCTCTACGCAGTATCTTCTCTCCTCAGCTCAGGGGCTCTAGCCCAAAAGCTAAAATACTAACATTTTCTATCATAACCACTAGTGTACCTGAAAGTGTAGGAGCAGTTTTGTCAGGCTCTCCCTTAAGCAAAAATGCAGAGTGTTTTTAATGTCTGCAATACATCCCAATACAGCAGCACCAGACAGCAACTTTATAGATCATGCTGTTCTGCATAATTAACCAGTCTGCCAATTCTAGCTTTTTCTCCCCATCCTTATATCGTAATCCCAGAGAAAGCTGGTAATAAACTAACATCTGTTCCACGCTGCAATGTAGAACAAACTAAATCAACTAGCCAACCACTCTACCTGATGTAAGCAAACTCCCAGGCAACTTACAAAAGGATTTTAATTTTTAAAGAAAAACACTAACTAAAGAAAAATCACCCGTAAATACTGAGTTAGTACGAAAGAGAAGGTAACTCAGAAGGCGAGATATACCTTGCTGCTTTGTGAGCTACACTCCTAGAGAGAAACAGTGAGCTGATGCTCTTTCAGGATCAGGCATACTTAGAAGTCTCTCTGCATGGACAATATTGATTTGGAGGCATTCCTTATGTAATGGCCATCTGTAACATTATAATAAGAATGAACAGCACACATGCTGGATTCCTTTTCAACTCTGCAGGCATCCAGCCCTTCACCTACAACTGGCATATTAGGTGTCTTTGGCAATGACCTTTCACTGTGTGAATCGCCCTTCCAGGCTAAATAGCATTCTGTGCCTAAACATATTCAGTCTTATTTGGAAGCATCCAATAACCTCACGAGGCATCAATATTTTCACTGGTTCTCTAAAAAGCACTCATGTAACAAGAATTATATGATTAGTGAATATAATTGATCCACTAATTAACATTATGAAGGATTTTGTGACAAAAATGAAGAAGACATAATTACAATTTCTATTAACATGCAAATGGCCACTTAAAAATTATCTTTAAAGAACAATAACAACACTGATTGTCTGTCTCACTGTAATTTTTCCTCCTCCTGATGACCTGGGAAAAGATGTTTTTGTTGGTCTACAAGCTACAAAAAGACAGCGTGTTTTTTTCCCAATGTAGGGCTTGTTCATCAGTTTTGAAACAGTTCAGGAAAAGGGTTTATTTTACTGGCACAGTATTTGGAAAAAAAAATTGAGGAAAATAGTTACAGTAATAGAGCAAACCTCAAAATAAAATGTAACATTGAAAATCTAGTAATTTTTTTTCATGTAGCTCTTTCCTTAAATTCCAGGAAAGTACGCTGTGGAGAGAAATCAGAGATACCAATGCAAGAAAATACACGGGTTTTTTTAAAATTAGTATTTAAAGAAGAACCACAATGTTAAAAATGCAAGCTGAGTGCTCTGCCCTGTGTAAATCCAATCACACATTTACAATGGTTTAAATCACAATATGGATCTGCAGAGTATCAAGAATAAGCTCTGATACCACCTCTGGTGGTTTCTTCCACATGCCTCAGTTTCTCAGTGAGGTGAGACCTCTGTAACAAGACTGCAGGATGGCGTTATCTGACTGCAGTATCGGTTAACCATGTCCAAGATGTTAATATCCAGCAAATACCAGTACCCATATAAAGCAAAATCTTGGACTAGTTCCCTAAAAATACAAATCTGCATCCCATAGTGACAACCTTCCAACAGATCGCCTTTTTTGTTCTTTTCCACATGTAATTTTAATTCTGTTCACAACCCAGACTTCAAGCACACAAACAAGAAGATGAGAAACTACCTATGGCCTACACTTCCTCTAGGTCTCTAATCATACACCACTTTATGTTTACCACTTCAATACTCAGCTTAAGCAAATCACATTGATTACGTTCAGATTAAGCTATGGCACAGCTAACATGATGGTTTGTTACAAGCGGTAGACATGGACAGCAAAGTGCCTCCCCTTAGTCTATCCAAAGGAATCTTTTAACAACTTCAGTACACCACATGGCCAGGAAAAATTCATAATGTCATTTTTCTGCAAGACCAACATGACTACCCATGGTAAAGCTACTATGAAGATGGTGGTTCAATATTTAGTCTGAAGTAAAACCTACATTAATGCTTGTTCTTCCTTTGTAATAGTCCTGCTTCTCAAGATGGAATAAAAGTAAGAAAACTCATCCCACAAGCAGGAAAGCTCCTGCAAACAGCACTGGCTCAAGGAGCAAAAAACCCAGGGGAAGCTTCCAGAGTATAACTTTAACCCTAGGAAGCACCAGTAAAGCAACCTCATTGGAACGAGGCAGTTGACTGGACAGCATCATGCATCCTACAACGTCTGACTAGGACTATCTCTGTGATGTAAAGATTTATGGGACACTTTTGAGATGGAAGAGAATTGAGATCAGCAGTGTGTTGCAAACAGCACCCAGACCTTAAATCATAACCTCTTATGGAGGTGACAACTGTTTGACAACAAATACCTCAGCACAAAGGTAAGTTACATAACACAAGTAACAACATGAAACAAATACACACAATACACTCTGCTTTCTGAATGCTGTTAAGAAAGGCTTCCCTTCTAGTCTTCCTTTCGAAAACAAAAACCATAATGATCTTACTTCCCTAGACTTAACAAGAAATTTAACTTGGAAGCTGTGAAATTTTACTAGAAGCACCAAGCTGTTCTTTAGATATAAAAACAAACAAACAAACAAACTGAAAATAAACACACACCCACCACCCAAAAGCATGTTTAAACTGTTGATGTATTTCCTACAAAAATATGGAATGGAATTAAATTCCAACAATAAGTAATCAATAGGATGCTGAGGTGGAAACAGAGGAACAATAAGAACACTATAAAATTAAAGTATCACTGTTGTATTGAACCTTGGATGTTCTTGCTGTATTTCAGAAAAATATTTTTTTACTCTCTGTTAATACGAATACTGTGGAAGTAAAATGTATAATCCTAAAAACCACACATGATATTGAAATAACCATTAAAAAACACTCTTTCTTCTGTCATTATGGCACCTGTAAGTATTTTAAATATTTCTCTTTTGCTGCAAAACTTCATGAAGTGTGTCTTTTCCCACTCTTTAGCTACTGTGAAAACTTCATAGCATTATGAAAGCTTCAATGGACATAAAATATAGCTGTGTTCTTTTAAACAGATACCCGAAACTAATTAAGCTGAAATACTGTAGAAGATGCTACAAGAGGGAAAAGCTGATGAACCTATAACTACATTTCAGCTGGGCACATCGTTGGAGAATTTCTTCTTTTTCACATAGCAGACAGTGCTGATGGGCATTTAGAAAATTGTTAAAGTAATTGGAAAGAATAAGCAGGCCACAACTGCATGCAATTGTGAAAGGTGGACACCAAGATAAGCAGCTTAGGTGTGTTGATAAATCTGCCTGAAAGTGGCTTTGCTTCCTATATCACTTTTTTCCTGGAGTCACTTTTATTTTCTGTGCACTGAAGCCTTACACTGATTAGAAACCAACTTTTAATTCTGCTGAACATATTTTACACAGGAGCATTTTAAACACACCATTCTCTCTTCCATATATTTAGTGGCTCTAAATGATGAAGTTCCTTTTCTACCACTTTAGCACCTGTAGAGTAGTGACAGCAATGCCTCACAAAAGGAGAACAAATGCCTGGCTGGAACAGGCATTAATGACACAGCAGACAGTTCTCTGCTGCACAAAGGTGCAAGTATGAATACCAGCTCTCCAGACTGAAAGTGCCCCCTGTACCTGCAAGTAATTAGCTGTTCTGAAGCACATGGATTGTGCATGTAGTTTTCCCTATATATTGTTCCGTATTTCCCATGTGCAGTTCAAACTTACAGTACCTAGGAAGTCCCTTAGACCTATTTAAATGCAAACTACAGGAAAGTAGAAGAAATTCTAATACATAGAAGAAACCAGAGCATGAATGCTTGTTGTTTTTTGAGTGTGAAAGTAGTATCAACCTGTGCTGGATCTGTGCTGGATCTGCACAAAATAATATTGGAGTAGCTGTCCAGCTATGTTACAGTAAGTATGCGTGATGGATTGTGAAGCATTCCAGACATCACAATGCTCAAATCATCAAACATTTATTAACACACTTTATAAACACATTCTAATAACCTCTTTCTTTCTTCAAGCAAACCAGAGCTAATATGCAAACTGGATCTCTGATCTGAAAGCTTCATTTTTTTAAGAGCTGGAATAAAGCCTGACCTAAATTTTATCCTTTTTTTTTTTTACCCACCATTTTTGTCATATAAGAAAAGATTCACTATTTTCTGACAAAGAACTACTCCTTGTAAGCAACCCAGTAACAAAACAATGTGGATGTCAGCATTCAAAATAAACATGAAAACAAGTAAACAGGTTCTCATATTTTTATCTGGCAGCCATGGTTAAGGCTTTTGGACAACAAGGACAGGCATGTACGTCTCAGTTCATCAAAAGCTCACTCCTCTTCAGAAGAAATGAAACCCAAGATTCTCACCCAAGTCTGGAAGAAAAAAGGCAAACTCAAAACACCATGTTAAAAATACTGAAGCCTTGAGCACTTAATGCAACTGTTGCATTGATTTCCATAAGAAGTCTGCTCACATTGAGCTGTATGTTGCAAGCATGGGAAGGTAAACTTGCTCCACACACATATTCCAAATTAGAGCAAAATGTTCCAAGACACTGTTATATGATGATGCTTTTTGGGAATGTCTCCAAATCCAAACAGGGCTACCAAATAAGCTACCAAACAGGTAAAAGACTACAGATGCAAATTTAACCTGAGTCCTCAATGTTCTACTATTCTCCAGGGAACTGTTTCCTTTAAAAAAAAAGCACTTCTATGTTCCAACATTCCAGCAGACTGTGAAAGAAAACTTACTTATACCTTGTAAAAAAAGTACTTCAAGGACAGTGTAACAAATTCATGAGGGAGACTGTCAATCATAGCTGAACATAAAGAAAACCTTTTTGCCTTCATTTTTAAGCTTTGCTTCATTATTATTTTATCCTGCAATTTTATACAAAAGCAATTTTTAGTACTCATAGTAAATTTTGGTAACTGTAAGGAGCTGCTTGTATACTTGTTCCTCTTACAATTCTTTCCTGCTATAGGCTCAATTAAAGTCAAGACACTTGTAAAATACGCACAACTGATATATTTGAAGTTTTTGATGAAGAAAAGCAGTAGAGTATTTATAGAGTCTTATGACCTAAAAAGCTGGTTTTCAATAATAAATGGGGTTCTACAACTTGGCCTTGGCACTACCAGATCTGTGGACTACCACTGCAATGTTAACAGGGTATCAGCTTATACTTTCTTTTTAAACCTCTAGTGGTAATTAAAACAACCCTGATTTAGAGTTTAATTAAGAAACAAGATAATGGGATAATAAAAGTCCTATTTAAAAAGCTTAACATTTTCAGTCTGATATCTCAAGTCAATTAGCAGACTGTACTGCAAGTCTTTTAAAGGAGCACTGCCAACACTTGTTATTGGCTCCCCACATATTTGTTTAAATAGGCTCTTCCCTGGTGCAGAAGTGGGAGTAACTGATCTTTTTTTTAACTTCCTGAACCAAGGAAATAAAAATAATCCATAAATGTGGTGGTGGGCTTGGTTCTGCTTTTGTGGTCAGGGTTTTTGGTTTTTTTATATTTTCTTAAGAAACGTAACTGAACACTTGGCAGCCCTAAAAAATTAAATTACTGGACTAAGTCACAAGATACTAGGTGACATTTGTGTATTTTAACACAACACTCAGAGGTCATCTTCTCTTTAAAAATTTCACTCTCTTTAGCTCTGCACTGTTATTGTTCACTTCCACTGTACCCACTGCAGCAATGGGGTGCTGAATGATTTATCCAAATTGCCACTGGGCCAGTCAGCACACATGGTCTAGACATATCCATACGCTTTATAGAATTCGCCCCAAACAAGAAGCTGGCATCAGTAATGTCTTTATCATGGTAGCACTAATAATGTTTTGCACCCAGTCAACATATGCTTCAACATCACAACAAGAATTATCCTCGTTTCTCTTGCTGCAACAGAAGAACACAATCAGCCTCTGTGCAATTTTATTAGTGCTGATGCAGAAGCTGAATTTATGCCTAGTCAAATAAGAACATTAACCAATTGCTCACTGAAGTGATCACCGTGGATCCTGATAGGAAACCAGGCAGAGCTAAAGAGGAGAATGCTAAGTTGTTTCCTGTGAGATTAATTCAATGTAGAACTGGGGAAATGGATTATTTATTGAATCACGGATCAGCTTGCTAAGCAAGCCAAATTTCACCATTTTCAATTAAACTATTTCAGTTTTAGTTTTTTCAGGATTTCAGAAGTGTGTTGGAAAAACAAGTTGAAATGGCCAGACATTCTGGTCAAAACTCATGAAGCCAAAAAAAGGGGAGGAAATTTCAGACAAGGAATTGTCAACATTTCAAAGTTAACACCTGCAATAGAAAAATCACACTTTTGGAACCCACATATGTACCAAAGATTTGCAACCACACACTGTGGAGATCAAGTTTTCTTCTTACTGACTTGGAGGTTTCTTCCAAAGCCATGGAATTGTTTTCCATGGATACAATGGTTTGCACAAAGAACACACTTTCTCTTTCCTTATCCACCCTTTAGCTCCTTTTCTTGAACTTTTTGTCTGATCTGATCTATTGCTTATTTTAAAAAAAAAAAAGCTAAGCTAATTCAAACGTTGAGTCTATTTGCCTTTTAACTAGTAAAATACCACTGTCAAACCACTATTACAAGTGAATTGATTCTTTTTTCCTTGGAGAGAAGGAAGACGATAAAAAGAGGAAGCATCTTTGCTTTTTGTATTCACAGCTCTTGAAAAACAGAAAACACAGGGGAAATCACAAACTCCATAACCACAAGAAAACAATTTATATTGCATGTCATTCTGGTATGTGAAGAGCCATATCAAACTACTGCTTCCTTACTCCTCAAGCATCAAAGATACAGGTTGGCCAGTCAGTTATTAAAGGACTTTTGAGACAGTAATGTTCTCTGCAAAACAGCACACAGATTACTTTAAGTGTCACTATAGTTTCACTGTTGCCACTAGCGAAAACAGAAACGCTTTGCTCCAATTTTATCCTCTAGTGTGGCTTTGCTGAAAAATACACCTCAATTTTATTTGTAATAGAACCTACCCTGATAAACAAAGTTTAACCTGTTCCCCCCCATCTCCAACTCATGGTTTACTCATTTGGAAAAGCTCAGTTTTCTTGAGTGTCTTGGGTCTTTCTGCACTTTTCCCTCTCTTTAGACCCATACGGAGCTGTGAGGATGTCCCTTCCCCTTTTAAAGCCTTCTATTTTATGGTACTTCTCTATTTTTAAGACTCAAACGTTTCAGTCAATATGAGGCATTAGTGTAGAAAATAATTGTTGTGCTCTGTTCTTCAGTGTTGCTTAATGAAGTAAAAAGGAAAGTTGTATAGCAGTTTGGCAGTCTTACTGGCTGTGAAGTGTCATTAAGTAAGAGATGGCAAGTTTTATCATGCACCTCTGACTACTAAATTCACAAAACAAACAGAAGGTTTACCATGGGAGGTAGAGAGAGATCAAGCAATATCCTTAAGTCACTCTTCCAGTAAAACAGCGTGTGGTTACTAAAATTGCTATGGGAACAAGGGAGTTCATCAGAAACATACAGTTCTAGGTGAAAATGTTCCTTAACCTTTTACATTACCACTGATACAAAACAAAATCCCATGTGTAGAAAGTCTGCTGCTCCTACACCAAGAAAAAAAGAAACAAAGTGGCAAGCTAAAAATCGTCAACACAATCTTTGTCATTACGGCATAATATTTGATTAAGAAAAAAAGGTCTCTGCATGTGTCCTCCAGTAATGCACTTCACTTGGTTTTAACATATTCTCCAGTTGCAGCTGAAAAGAAGAGGCCACGGTGAACGGGCAAACAAGAGACAACTGTTTTCTTTCAAGCCAGTGCTGCATGCAATTTTTCGGCTCAATGGACTACTTCTATGATTTTTGGGTATCTCTGCTGTGCACAAAAATCTTCTCTGACTTCCCTCCATGTTTTATGGTTATGATAATAAAAGTGTATTAAAAAACCCTCAGTCTTACACTCAAAAAATTCAGCTAAAATAATCAGAATCTAACTGTCTGCCACATTATTCATAGTTTCCTTTAGCCACATAACCTGTTTCCAAACCAAATAGTAAGTTTGTGACACAAGGGTTTAGTCCCTCTAAACACCAATTAAGAAGTATCCATCAGGACAAAGTCAAATAGTATTCCTCAGCAGACAGCTATTACACCACCTCCACAACTATATTCAGATTTTATACAATGCTCATAGTAACTCCTGCACTGAGGAAGGGTTATTTCTCTGGTTTCTGAAAAAGGGACAAAATGTATTCTGGAAATTAATATAAACATTCACCATTAAAATCAGTGTTTCAGATGCAGAATTCAGGTTATCCAGGTTATTTGAATTAAAAAAAAAAAAAGGCTTCTTAAATACAAATGAACTCTTTTAAACTAAATACATCAATAAGAAGAAAAAAAACCTCCAACAATTTTAGTTACCCACGTAGCATATTTCTTAACTTCTTCCTGTCATCATTTACCTCACTAGGACAATCCTTAAAGTGACATGGGAGAACAGAGGGCATATGAAATTTTTATTACTTTTCCAAGTTTGTGAGTATCATGGATGTAATTTAAGAAATCACACCCAGTTGGGTTGACAGAGCACAAGGAATGAATTAGACTTTTGCTCATTAAAAAAAAAAAGACTACAGTAAAAATACGTATCATACACAAGCTTTTTGCTTTCAACAGGCAATTAGCCTGTCAGATGATGAGGTTAAAAAAGTTACTAGCAGAAAGACAGAAAACCGATCACACTGATAACTGAACCCACCTGGAATATGTGGAATTCAGTCATAGTGCCTTAGCAAACATGAAAATGACCAAACCAAGAATGGAAAACTAGTAATAATGCAAAAATATTCCCATTACATACTGAACATTTCTCCTAGAGATACGTTTTCTGTAGCCTTGATAACCTGATGAGAGCATACAGAATAAATTATTTAAATAATAATGAATATGCTTGGTATCCAGATCCAAAGATCTGAAAGCTAATCTTATGTATTTAGTCAAATCTGTTCTAGAAATGATGCCTGGTTGATCATTTCTGTAAGAAGGCACCAAAACTCCTACACCACAACAAGCCCTAGAACTTTTTCTACGTTTGCCACTCTGATGGAAGAACAAATGTCTACTGTGAAAGCTGCTCTTTGAGGAAAAAAATAAAGCAACACACCACAATCATTTCAGGACTAGTCCAGGTCTGTCATCTCTCCACTTTTTCTCTCATTTCTCCAGATTCTCTAGTTTTTTAAAACCTTATTTTACAAAACAAAGCTATACTCAGATGCAAATCTAGGTTTCACTTACACTGGTCTTAACTATGGCATAAACATCATAATTGTCAAAACTCACCCATACATCCACTCAGCCACCAGTTTTATGTGTCGTATTTGTACTGCCAATACTAAAGGAGTAAACTGCAGTAATGCAGCCCAGACCTGCACAATGACTAAAGTACAAAATTAAAGAAAATTTTTTAAAAGTGCGGATTTCTCACTTCAAGGTATTGGGCATGTCTCAGATATACTTACATATTACTTTAGAGTACCTGGCAGTGTAAGAGCAGTCCAAATTGCTTCAGCTGTTACAACACACATAACATATGTCCTTGTTCCCCCCCATCCACAAGAACCCGAACTAAGGAATCTTGCTTCCCAGTAAACAGTGCTTGGGTTCTATTCCTGAACTTAGCATCACAACCTTTTGCTAGTATTTCACCTCCATGCACATTAGTCTTGTTCAGATTAAAGAATTCAAGGGGTTTTTGTTGTTGTAAAGGTTTTAACTATTTACAAATAGAAATCATATCGAAGAAGGACATATTAATTGAAAAATTTGATACCACTCCTAATTCACAACTGCTTGCTACTGTTTTGTTGCACCCAAAAGACCTGCCTTGTATCTGAGAGCACTGACAGAGAAAAAAAAACCAAACAGATCTCTACTTTACTGCAACAGCTGTGCTTCATTGTGATAAAGAAAGGGTTAATTTTGCATTTTGAACACTTTTCAGAAGTCTAATTTAAGAACTGAATCAATAAATTAAACAAGATCCCAAGGTGACAGGGGCATATATTAAAAGCAAATGGTAGAATGCTTCAGTGAGTGATTTTCTTTCCTTTAAAGAAAACATCATTTTTATATGAAGTAAGTGAGAAAGGCAACAGTGTTATTATTCCTGTTGTGTTCTGTAACAAGCATGACACACTTATCACCAGTGAACAGTGAAGGTTAGGATGCAGTTTCATGTAAAATTGGAGCAGCACCTTCCACTGGCAGAATATCACTGTTAAAAAAAATAAAAAAGAAAAAATGTCCCAAGAAAACCCTGCCTCCAGGCTTAGTCTGACAACAATTGACCTGTTGTACTTTATACATGCTTTCTATAAACTTTTTTCAATTTATTAAACAGAGCAATATAACATTGTACAGCCAACTTTCTGTTTCTCACACCTTATGAAAACTGAATTTGAACTCCCTCTAATAATTATCTTGTACATTTTGGTTTTACAAACCTTCATCTTCTGATAGGTTTAAAAAACTACCATATGTACACAAGACAACGTCACAGAAAAGGAGCCATCCACTACTTGGCTTCCTCAGGGCAAACTGCCCAGCTACTCCATCCTCATTCACCATTCTCATTCTAGTGTTTTCAGTGGACTGCAAGAAGGCAACTGCTTTGTGCCTCAAAGGGAAAACTGCATCAACACATCCCTTATACCTGACTGGTTTCCAAAGGCACTGCAAACATATAGGCACGGTCATGGGTGCCACAGGGTAGCACATCGCAAAATACTGGAACCTGTGAATCCTAATGATGGCTTAGAACACCACCCTGCTGCCTGCAGATTTGTAGGCAAAGCAGAGCTGAGCCAGAAATGGGCCACAGGTTTATGGTCATTCTGTGTCACACAACAGCTTGGGTGTAGGTGTAACTAGGCACACAGCAGAAGCAACATGCAGCTTTAGCAGACAGTGTATTAAAATAAAGAATACTGCTATTTGTTACCTGTGAACAAGATGGGCAAAGCTACACAATCCAAATCTTCCACAGCTTTTTCTACAGAGCATTAGCACTGTATTAAAATTAGTGTCTAAAAAGAGCACTGCAGAATTACAAGGTGTATCAGTTAATGGCTTAATACACTGATATGAGGAAATATGAAAGTGCTAGAGTAAAAGAAAGAATTGTACTTAACAATAGTTTGAAGGAACGTTCTCCTTTTTTGGCAAAAGTCTGCTACAACAATGGATTCTGTCTGCATGGAAATTATGAATGCATACCTGATTCAGATAGAAACCAACAAGATAAAAAAAACTCCACTACTAGTTACAGACTTCTTTAGGGAAACTAGTCATAGAATCAGTCAGGGTTAGAAGGCACCACAAGGATCATCTAGTTCCAACCCCCGTCCCATGAGCAGGGACACCTCACACTACATCAGGCTGGCCAGAGCCTCATCCAGCCTGGCCTTAAACACCTCCAGGGATGGGGCCTCAACCACCTCCCTGGACATCCTGTTCCAGGGTCTCACCACTCTCATGGGGAAGAACTTCTTCCTCACGTCCAGCCTTTATTCCATTCCCCCTAGTCCTATCACTATCCAACATCCTAAAAAGTCCCTCCCCAGCTTTCTTGTAGGCCCCCTTCAGATACTGGAAAGCCACAATAAGGTCACCTCAGAGCCTTCTCTTCTCCAGACTGAACAGCCCCAACTCTTTCAGTCTGTCCTCATAGGAGAGGTGCTCCAGCCCTCTGATCATCCTCATGGCCTTTCTCTGGACACGTTCCAGCATGTCCATATCTCTCTTGTAATAGGGGCTCCAGAACTGGACACAGTACTCCAGGTGGGGTCTCACCAGAGCAGAGTAGAAGGGGAGAATCACCTCCCTTGACCTGCTGGCCACACTTCTCCTGATGCAGCCCAGGATCATAAAAGTTACCTATCACAATAATACATTTTCTCAATGCAGAACACAACATGTTTCAGAAAAACTGCAACAAATTAAGGTCATATTAAACATGGCATACCACAGTATTTACATTCTAGGCAAAGAGCTACTGTTCTCTTGTCCTTTATCCTGCCTTTTTTTTTTCCCCTCATTTTGGTGCTTTCGCTCTCATCAAACAGCTTCTTTCTGTGCATGTTTCACATAATTAGTATAATGCTATGTTATGCTAACTACCTTAATCCTTGACATAGGTCCCAAGTCTGCCAGGTTATGAGCAACTTGTTATTTTCCATTATCAAGAAGAGACTGAGTGATTTTAATGAGAATCAGCTTCATTGAAGAGCTCATCTGCAATGCTATAGTGCTTTTGTACATATCCCATTAAGTTGATTTTCTAATGAAAATTCATTTAGACATCTTAACATAATACCCAGAACAGAAAATGTGACAAACTTACTAGAATCATGCATTTTTTAGAAAGGGCCAAAACAAATTAGGAACCTTTCACAAAAGCTAAATGAAATTCTGTATAGGAAACAGACCCTTTGATTTGTAGATTTAATGTTTCTTTTAGTCTCTAAAAGGGTAGTCCCACCTTTGACCTCTCCCCTAGAACCTGGGCACTCTTGCTTACTAGTTTAAAGAAAACAAAGAAAATTAAATACCAAATTAGTCATGATTCTATTCAGCTTCTTCTTTAAGGATTCTGAAGGAGATTCTAGTTACATCTTCAGAGTTGAAATCTCTCTGTAACTGCAGAATAATTTAGCTTAAAATGGGACTCAGGAGGTCAAGTGGCTCAACAATCCCCATTCCCCCTCCTCAAAGTAGGAATACCTCTGAAAGTACAAGTATTTTGCTTTACAGAGAATTTTCAACATATACTACCCCTAGAAATGTCTGCTTATGACATCTTATTCAAGGACACCACTTTCATGCCACGAAAATTTCAGCATCTTGTAATTTTTGCAGCTACAGAACCACATAAAATGTTTCTTTCAAAATTAATTCAGTTCTTTTCAGTGATGTTTTGGATTATCTCCCCCCCAACTTGAATATCTTATTTGAAATACTAATTGAATACATTGAAATCCTTTTGGTAACAATCATTATCAACTTAGAATCTCCGAGTTTCAGTTGTGGTTGTTTTAATCTGGGTATTCTTTTTTTTCTTTGTAACTTTCTCGGGTTTTTTACTTTTTGTATCATTGCACATGTTACAGGCAACATTCTTTGTTTCTATGATTTCCTTAGCCATCTGCACATCAATTATTAGCCGAGACAACGAAGTGGTAGGCTAATTCCTGCAGCTCAAAGACGGTTTTATTCTCAGCCATTCATTTCCTTCCTTAGTCAATTCCACACATTCCATGTCAGTCTTGATGCTTTAACCAAAACTATTTTGTTAGTCTTATCTTAGTATTAATGTGCACCAATGTATCCTCTAAATGTATTCCATACTGACATCTCACAATTTCCATTCTTCTCCCCCTATTTCTCATTCATAATGCATGCTGATTACAAGAAGGTAACTTTCTTATTATTGCTATTTCATACTTGGACCTTCTATTTACTTCACCTACATATCAACTTTTTACTTTTACTGCTTTTGGTTTATGTTTAGACATAAGAGAAAAATTACTTTGAAACAGCTACAGTAACATGAGATAAACTCACCACCTGCAAAAACTTCATATGCAAATGTTGCACCTAATGTTCCTCTAGGACTGTGAATTGCTTAGGGCAAAAAATACATTATTTCCAGGTTTAGTTTATGAATGACACTACTAACAGAAAAAGAATCTAATCAAATAACACTTCAGACAATCATGTAGAGATATGATTACCAAATAAATAGATACAAACATACATAAATGCTTAGCATTTTCCTGCTTCCTAAATTGGTAGGAATTACTGAAATCTTTGTCTGTCTCCCTGATTTCATTAACATGAAATGTATATGCACTGTCCTTGCAGTATTTTTTATAGAATCATAGAATCAGTCAGGGTTGGAAGGGACCACAAGGATCATCTAGTTCCACCCCCCCTGCCGTGCCCAGGGACACCTCACACTACATCAGGCTGGACAGAGCCTCATCCAGCCTGGTCTTAAACACCTCCAGGGATAGGGCCTCAACCACCTCCCTGGACAATCTATTCCAGGCTCTCACCACTCTCATGGGGAAGAACGTCTTCCTCACATCCAGCCTGAATCTCCCCACTTCCAGCTTTATTCCATTCCCCCTAGTCCTGTCACTACCTGATAGCCTAAAAAGTCCCTTCCCAGCTTGCTTGTAGGCCCCCCCTAAGATACTGGAAAGCCACAATAAGGTCACCTCAGAGCCTTCTCTTCTCCAGACTGAACAGCCCTAACTCTTTCAGTCTCTCCTCACAGGAGAGGTGCTCCAGCCCTCTGATCATCCTGCTGGCCCTTCTCTGGACACATTCCAGCATGTCCATATCCCTCTTGTAATAGGAGCTCCAGAACTGGACGCAGTACTGCAGGTGGGGTCTCACCAGAGCTGAGTAGAGGGGGAGAATCACCTTCCTTGACCTGCTGGCCACACTTCTCCAGATGCAGCCCAGGATCTGGTTGGCTTTCTGGGCTGCAAGTGCACATTGACAGCTCATGTTGAGCTTCTCGTCCACCAGCACCCCCAAGTCCCTCTCCTCAGGGCTGCTTTCTAGCCAGTCACTGCCCACTCCTATCTCTGAAAAAAGTACGTTTGGCAAGCTTTCCAAAAAAACTTCTTTATCTTTGTAGTAGGAGCAGTACTAAAAGTACATATAGAAATCACAAGTTTTAACTACATCTCTAAAGAAAAATAATAGTTTTAAGATATCTGCTAACACCTGGGGGGTAACTGTTGTTTTGGACAGCATGAGTCCAGCAGCTACAAAATAGAAGGATCACACCTGAGAACAGGGCACACTTTAATGGCACATTGCATTTGCTATGTTGAGTCACGGTAGCTGCCTCATGCCAACAACTCACAACTACCCGCAAGCCATGGTCTACTTCCATCTGCACCAGTGCAATTTTTCTATATCACACACTAGAAACTTAAGCATTCATGATTACTAGAAAACACAGGACATTTGTTTTGTTGCATTTTCCAATACATTTCAGTGATACACTTTGCAGTGTAGCTTTACTAACGTATCTGGTGAACTTCATTCACCAGCCTTTCTTCCACCTCCTACAGAAGAAAACACACACTTAGGGTTTTGACGTAATTAGAGGGAGAACAAATATACTTTACAACAGCCAGCAGGGGGAAGGATTTTTGTTTTGTTTTGCTTTTATTTCTAAGGTTCATCTCTGCAGTCACAGATTGTTTTACTGCTTTTGTGTTTGCTTTCAAGGACACTTGACAACTCTTGACATGGGTACCTATTCACATGCAAAAAAATGCCATGTAAGTTAAGCAGCACTAAGATTTAGAGTCTCTATCAGTAACATCAACACAAAAACATCTCCAACATTCTAAGAACAGACAAGGAATTTCAGTCTTATGCTGTACTATTCCCCATAATGCCTATTGCACCAGTAAGCTTGTTGGTCAAGGATTTCCTATCCCTTTCCAAACTGGTCTCCAGGTTCCATGCAGCCCAACGACAGAGTAACAGACTTGTAAATAAACAGAGGTTTCTGTTGCTCACAAATTTCCAATCCTTCCCTAAATATATATTTTGGAGTTTTATTACGAAAACCAACAACAAAATCTCAGAAAAATTCTTTTGGTCACTTTCATCTTTCTGTAAGCACATGAGCGTATTCTATCTTATACACTCTGAAAAGGTGGGGTTTTTTTCATATTTTCTGTGGAGCACTCATCTACCTGGGGACAGATTAGTCTCCTTCTACTACATCAGTCTATATGCTACCTTCAGAAAGTGGAGAATACACAGCTGAGTCCCTGTATTAAATTCAATACTAGAAGAAACCTCAACCAAGCACTCTTCTTCTCCCAGGTGCATTATTTCAGTGCCTGGACCATCTGCACCACAGAGCCCAAGGATGTTATTCTGCTTGGTGCTTTAATGACAGCAAAGTCTGACCGTAAATCAGAACAGTCATAATCAATTAGTGCTCAGGCAAAAATCCAGGGCTTCTATGAGAAACAATCAGCAAAAAATGAAATGGTAATTTTTGCACAGTTTAAGTCAATTAAACTTGAAAGAGATTTTGTGGGACAAACCAAAGGACACTTTTCTAGCCCAAAGGCTTTCTTCTTGACATATTCCAAATCCTTCTACACTTTTACATTCAGTACAGAAGTTAGTATTCTTTAACTAAAAATACAAAGAACAAATCACAAAGAGTATTTTAATGGAAATGTAAGAATTATATGCAAATGATAAAGAAATGGCAATTCGATATAACTTAGACTCTTGTAAAACATTATTATCACAAAGCCAAAGAATAATTTGATTTTCTCAAGCTCCAAGGTAAAATGAAAATATTAACATGTACATGTTGTACATGTATAATGCCAATTCCACATAACCCTGAAAGTGGGAAGTGTGCAATTTTATACACACATAATAAAGTATTTTGCTTTTGCACCTCTAAGCTCCCTTTGCAGTTTTATAGACTGACTTGTGTTTGGTTCACAACTTTCTTTTTTATGTAACTAAAGAAGAAAACAAGAAGCTAATGCTGAATATACATTACTGAACTGCTTCAGAAAATACTGGAAGAAACAGAATGCTGATTTTTTTTTTCCTTTTCCTTTCTCTGAAGCCACATTGCTACAAAAAGCCAATGGTCTCTCAAGTTTGCAAGTTTTGAGCATCTTAAAAATAGCCAGACTAACGAAACATTCACGCTACTTCAACAAATTCAAAGCTTGGTTACGTCAGACTGAAATGTTTTAAAAACAAACTTTTATCGCAAAGAAGGAAAGAAAGGATTTAGAACAAGTATTGACAACCTACTGCCTTGCTGTGGTGCATAACTTACAGCACTGCACCTCTCATGCTCAGCACTAACAAATATGTTTTGTCTATCCATAAAGGAGAGATACTAGATGCCTTTTATTGGGTCTTTTATTGGTGGGGTTTTTGTGTGTCTGTGTGTTGCTGTTGTTATAACCTTCCTCTGTCTTACTATTTTTCCACATATCTTTGAGAGATCTGTTATTGGTCTGTGGATCACCCTTGGATCACATCCCCTCAAGTTAAAGATGTGTTAAGGTCTTCTCTTCGAAAAGCAGTAAACACAAGCATACTGATTCTGTCCTAGACAGGCATCACTGACCTCAGTCAAGTCAAGGATGGCTCCAAGTTCTTTGTGACTGCCTCAAGGCCATAGAAGCATATGATTGCAGTTTGAAATGGTAATGTAAATTTTAAAGCAACTCCACTAAAAAAAAAAAAATAAAAAAAAAAAAACCAAAGAAACGAAAGAAAGAAAGAAATTCAAATCATGTTACACTTGAATTTTCAAGAGCCTTTCAGAATGATTTTTAAGATACCAGGTTGAGAACAAAGCATGTGGCATAACACCTCTCACAGTGCAACGCTTCCCTGCATGTTAATTATCCTCAGCTTCACCACAAAAAAACCCCAAACAAATAAAAAAACTGCAGGTTCAACACAGCTTCAGTCAGCCACCTCTCAATTGACAAGCCTCCTTGCTCCTCTGTTGTCCTACTGTCTCCACCTCCCCATATTCTGTTTCATAGACTTCTATTGCATTACGCTATTTTCAAACACCATTGTGTCAGCATACCTGTGTATGCCTGGCTACAGTACCCTTGGCAAATCAGTGCACTCCAACAGAGAAGCTCCTTGCTGATGAAGAAAAGCAGCTCTCCTGAAAAGGTCTAGCATTAAATGTTTCCTCCTGTATATTGTCTCAAATACATCTATATTTGCAAAGAAATTAAATAGTACAAATTTCAATATTAAAAACTGTTATTCTTGATCTTATTCACATTATCTTCAAACCACCTTGGTCCTTATCAGGAAGACTTTTAAGTTCACTCAATGTAATACAAATTTAGAAAGAGGAACTACAATGTTCACTCAAGAACTTGTTAAATGTTAGCCTCCAAAAGTACAGATAGAAATGTATTCCCGTTCAGGAACTGAAATTGTCTAAACACTGCCTAAACATCTTTCTTCAATTTGTTTCATTCCATCCTATCCTTTTAAGAGCAGAAGATACCCTGCAGCACAAGAAGGGCTTTAGGGACTGAAGAACAAAGCATATCAATCTAATAAAGAACTACAATGGTATATTATTTAATCAACTATTGTTCAAAATGAAACAGAAGCAACAATTAAAAAAAAAAAAAAACTAGTTATATGATGGCAGCACTTGAAAGCCTATATTAGAACTTCTTAGACATAGCATCAACTCCAGGAATTCTCTCCCACTTCAATGGCAACTGTGCTATTTGAGGACTTTCAAAGACTTTTGGGAATCTGCAGCATTTCTCTGATGGAATTATAATGTGCTTCTTCCTATGAAGATGAGATGACAAAAAGGAAGGAGGAACATGAATGTGAAGATTCAAAGTGAAGAAACAAAGAAGAAATAGCACAGGTATTCTGCTTCTCTGCTTTCACAAAGTTTTTCCTGAATCTACAGATAACTTCCCTCCTCTAAATTGCATCTTCAAATGAACTTTCTCCTTCTGAGTATTCTTAAGATCTTCTAGTATTTGTAGGCACTATTTGGACCTACAGAATCACAGAATGCACTGGGTTGGAGGAAGGGATCCTTGAAAGTCATCTTGTCCAACCCCCTTCTGAAGTGAGCAAGGACATCTCCAAGTAGATCAGGTTGCTCAGGGCCCATCAAGTTTGACCTTGAATGTCTCCAGGCATGGGGCCTCAACCTGCCCAGGGCCACATCCCTGGGCAACCTGTTCCAGTATTTTACCGCTCTCATTGTAAAGAACTTCCTCCTTATGTCCAACCTAAATCTACCCTGGTCCAGTTTAAAACCATTTTCCCCTTGTCCTATCACTATACACCTTTCTAAACAGTCCTTCCCCAGTGGATAATATGTTTCTCCATCTCATGAAGACAAGGGATGAATTACCACATCAAAGAAACAGACACTGACCAGAGCTGCCTACAAATGCGGCCCTTCACAACTTGTTTTTTGCTGTCAAATTCCAACCTCGTAACATGACATTGGACTCTTCTCCCAGGCAACCAGCAACAGAGCAAGAGGGCACAGTCTCAAGCTGTGCAAGGAGAAGTTTAGGCTTGATCTTAGACAAAAGTTCTTCACAGAAAGAGTGATTGCCCTTTGGAATGGGCTGCCCAGGGAGGTGGTGGGGTCAACATCCCTGGAGGTGTTTAAGAAGAGACTGCATGAGGCACTTGGTGCCATGGTTTATTTGATTAGATAGGATTGGGTGATCGGTTGGACTTGATGAGATATCTTGGAGGTGTCTGGCAACCTGGTTGATTCTGGGTGTGTGATTCTGTGACATTCCCAAGTGTAAGCGCCTCCCAGCTTCTTGTTTCTGTCCACACTGGAAAAGTAGACAGAGAAATAATCAAGTATTTTCTTTGAAATTCTGTTGCCTGCCTCCATGCACCACAATCAATATAAAGAGCCAGCAATCAAGCATGACTGAAAAACTCAGTGCCTAATCCCAATTTTCCTAAAGAAGGACAGCATTAATAACCACCATGTAATACTTGATTACATGTACAACAGAAATTGTCATCCCCTTACACTGAGACAGCTATGAAAACTCACCAAGAAAGCATCACAGTGCAGTTTTCTCTAGCATTAGACCCACTGGTGTGGTTCCATCTCATGGGCTGGCTGGACAACTTAGTTACTCTGACTACATATATGCAAGCACATTGCTCAAGGGTTCAGAAAAAGACATGTATTTTCCTTACATACAAATTTCAAACTAGACAAGCATTTTCCTTAGCTTAGGCTCTATTTTTTGTTTTGTATAGTCCTTTTATCACTATAATGCTTCAAAATGCATTCTTAGTAAGAGGATCTGTCTAACACAGAAAAAAAAGAATTTTCCTTTCTCCCTTGAAATCTGTTTTTATTACTGCCTTGCCAGCGTGTGTGCATTCCTAGAAATACGTATTTGTTATTTCATTAGTAGTGATTTTATGCAATCACACTGAACAAGATGTGTTTAAGGGCTGTAGGCCATGTTGTGGGTTTTGGTTTTCCTGTGAAAGAGGTCATATTTCATGTATTTTAACCAGTGGAAAAGGTCACTTGTCACAGCAGCTTTTAAAGTTTGCTAAACATCCACACAAAACCAAGTTGCACAAAATTAGATACCACACAGTTCCAGATACCAGATTTCTGTCATTTGTAAACAACAGGAAACAAGAGGAGTGAAAATTGCCACCCTTGCATATAATTGGGGTGATGACCTACCCTCTTTCACCTGAAGCATGACTGGAAAGGGTGTCACAGCATTGTTACAGACAACTGTTCAATGCCAAATGCACAGCATTGACACTGTTTGACAGCATGTACTGTATATTTATTGCCTCAAGCGGGACAGATGCTAGCAACACAGGAGATGCTCACTTTGTACTCTTTCAAGAATATACATACTACTTCTCCAGGAAGCCAGATTTGGCAATTAGCTTGCACATTGACAAAAAAATTTAGCAAAAGTAACAGGAAAGTAAGCCTAGTGACTCTGCAAAGACAATACAGAGCAATCCAATTGTTTTTAAATTCAAAAACATGCTATTAACCTACAAAGCAGCTTGGTTGGAAGCTCATAATCATGGAGAGGATTACTTCTCCATGACAGTATCGTTTTGTACTGAAATTCACAAAACAATGCATTTAAAGATCTGACAAAAGAAAAGCAGAGCAGAGGGGAGAATCACAAGAACACCAATGGAAACTGAACACAAAAGAAGCAGCCTGGGCTACTGCTCTGAGTAGGCATGATGAGATGCTTGTCACATAAAATACCTAACTAGTTTGCAGTGGCCTGTGTAATATATGGAGCTGCTGGCAAAGTATTAATCAACAGGGAACTGGATATGGTTCTCCTTTCCATCACTTTTTAATCGTAGAACTACTGAGGCTGGAAGAGACCTTTGAAATCACATCCAACTACTTGCCTAGACCTCACAATCCCGCCACTACCACTAATCCAAGTCCCTAAGCACCACATGCATGAGCCTTTAAAATAACTCCAGGGTATGCACCCTGGGCATCCTGTTCCAAAGCTTGATAATGCCGCCTTCTCTGAAGACGTTTCCTAATATTCAGCCTGAACCTCCTCTGGCACAACTTGAGGCCATACCCTATTATCCTGTCATTTGCTGCATGAGAGAAGAGACCAACCTCCACCTCACTCCAACCTCCTTTGAGGTAGCCATGCAGGGCAATGAAGTCTCCCCTCAGCCTTCTAAAGACTCTAGTTCCCTCAGTCATTCCTTTTAAGATTTGTGTTCAGGGCCCTTCACCAGCTTACTTGCTCTTTGGACATGCTCCAACAAAGCATATTCTCTCATGTTCTAAAGGTACAAAAGGACAAAAGCAAGGTGTAACCAGCAGGGTACGTGTTTTGGCATCTGCTTCTTGCTATCCTTTCAACACCAAATGATCTCTACTGAAAAAAGTGTCGACATGGTTAGGAAGAAAACGTATGCATGTGTGTCATTCAACTAGACATGTGACAGTTTCTGTCCAGGGAAATTGGTGAGGGGAGAAATATGAGCGGATGCAGGATGAACAGCACCAAAATGGTCCCATAGTAAGCTGTGAGAGCTGACCCTGGCAAGGTGCAAATACTCTGACACCTATCAGCTTCCTTCTTTTGGGCTGGTCAGTAAAAATACTGTAAAAGAATCTGTAATTTCCTAACCAAAATTAAACGGTTCCACATATGATATCCTCACTTTTTCGGATTGTAAAACAGAGGCTGTGCTCAAACACTTTGAACATTTCAGTTTTGTTATCTGAAAAGATTAGAGGGAAAGCCTGAAATTACAGCAAAGCAGTCATATTCTGAAGCAGAATTACACAGTTTGAGCCCCTGTAAATTTACCACTATCGTCCTTCTGTCCTCAGACACTCAGCATGCTGCTTCTAAAAGAAAGGTAAACTGCCACGTTATGTAAATTGAAGAGATATGTCCAAGGACCAAGTCTCCTACGTTCTGTGCAGATATTTTGACTGGAAATCTTTACCTGTATTCAACCAGTATCTCTCCCCATTTCAGTGCAGAAGATGGAGTTACGACCACTGCAGTAGTCAAGACATTGAAGGGAAAGCAAGAAACTGTTCCCAGAGCACCTTCCTGGTTCACTGCCTCCCAGGACTGGGGACCTTGCTATTACCTCTTTAAAACATCAGGGTACAAGTGTGGGAGATAGCTCACCTGAAGCTCCCTGCTCCAGCAGTGGCCTGCTGACTCTCAAGCTGATCCTGGTCTTCCTCCATGTAAATATACTAGCTACTCAAATGCAGCTCTGCATGCCCATTCCAGAATAGATCCTCTGGTAAGGGAGTTGAAAAGTTTGTTGAAGAGGACAAAACAAATTAGAATTGGTGGGGTTTTTTGTTTGGATTTTTGTTTGGGTTGGGGGGGGGGTTGTTTGTTTGTTTGTGGTTTTTTGTTTGTTTTGTTTTGTTTTTTGGTTTTTTACAATCCAAGATTTGACATGCAAGACAGTTAAGGAACAGTGAAAGTTAACTATACTGAATATTCCCAGTTTTTAGAAGTTGGGCCAAAATCTCATAGATGGTTCTATGAGATTTTGGGCCAACTTCCTTTTTCACATCAGAAACTTTAAAAGGCAAAAAAAAAAAAAAAATCACACTTCTTAACTCACAGAACCATAGAATTGTTTTGATTGGAAAAGACCTCTAAGATCACCAAGTCCAGTCCTTGACATTAACACCACCACAGCCACTAAACAATGTCTTGAAGTGCCATCTGTACATGTTCTTTGAACACCTTCAGGGACAGTAACATCACCACCAGTCTGGCCAACCTATTCCAATGCCTCACCACCCCTTCAATAAAAATGCTTTTCTTAATATCCAAACTAAACCTCCCCTGGCACAATTTCAGGACATATCCTCTTGCCCTGTCACTTATTATTAGGCAGAAGAGGCCAGACCCCATCTCACTACAACCTCCTTTAAGGTAGCTGTAGAGAGCAGGGAGGTAACTCTTCTCAGCCTTTTTTTCTTCAGACTAAACACCCCCAGTTCCATCAGCTGCTCCTCATAATACTTATTCTCCAGACCCCTCACCAGCCTCATTGCCTTTCTCTGGACCTGCTCCAGTACCTAAATGTCCTTCTTGTTACAAGTACTCAAGGTGCAGCCTCACAAGAGCCAAATTCAGGGGCACAATCACTTCCCTACTTCTGTGGGTCACACTGGTTCTGATACAGTCCAGGATGTTGTTGGCCGCCTTGGCCACGTGAGCAAACTGCTGGCTCGTGTTCAAATGGCTGCCAACCAACACCCCCAGGTCCTTTTCTACCAGGCAGCTTTCCAGCCACTCTAACCCAAGCATGTAGTATTGCATGGGATTGTTGCGATTCGGCCTTGTTCATCTGACCACAGTCCATCAATCCAGCCTGTCCAGATCCCTCTGCAGAGCCTTCCAATCTTCGAGCAGATCAACACTCCTACCCAATTTAAGTGTCATCTGTAAACTTACTGAGGTGCACTCAAACCCCTCATTCAGATCATTGATAAAACAGATTAAAGAGAACAGACCCCAGTACTGAGCCCTGGGGGACACCACTAGAGACCAGCCACCAACAGGTTCTAACTCCATTCACCACCACTCTTAGGGTATACCTACTCATCCAGTTTTTAACCCAGAGAAGTGTCCACCCATCCAAGCCTTGAGCAGCCAGTTTCTCTAGGAGGATACTGTGGGAAACAGTGTCAAATGCTTTATAAAAGTCCAAGTAAATAATGTGTTGTTCAAACTTTCAAACAAGCATTTCCCTCATCCACTAAGCAGGTCACCTTGTCATAGAAAAAGATGAGGTTCATCAAGCAGGACCCACCCTTTGTGGACTCAGGCTGACTAGATGCCCTGCATATGCTGCATAATGGCACTCAAGATGATCTGCTGCATGACTTTCCTGGCACTGAGGTCAGATTGACAGGTTTGTAGTTCCCTGGGTACTCCTTCCAGTCCTTCTTGTAGATGGGTGTCAGTGAGCTGGGACCTCCCTGGTTAACCAGGGCTGATGTTCACCAGCAGTGACAGAATGATGGAAAGTGGCTTGGTGAGCATTTCCGACAACTCCCTCAGTACCCTTGGGTGTCTGCCATCCACCTCATACACTTGTACGTGCAGTAGGTGACTTATCTCCTCTTGGACTATGGGGCGCTTCATTCTGCTCCCCCTCCCTATCTTCCATCTCAGATGGGTTGGGTATCCAGTGAACAACTGGTCTTACTATTAAAAACAGAGGCAAACAAGGTTTTGAGTACACCAACTTTTTCCTCATCGTTGACCACTCTGTTTCCCACTGCATCCAACAATGGACAGAGGTTCTCCTTAGTCCTTCTTTTGTTGCTCATACATTTGTACAAGCATTTCATGTCCTCTTCAGCAGCTGAAGCCAAATAAATTTTCAGCAGGGGTTTAGCCCTTCTAATTTTCTCTCTGCACAACCTCATTTGTAGTCCTCCTGAGTGACCTGCCTCTTCTTTCAGTGACCATAAACCCTCCTTTTCTCCCTAAGCTGCAACCAAATCTCTCTATTCAGCCAGGCTGACCTTATTCCACGCCAATTCATCTTTCCCCATATAGGGGACAGCCTGTTCCTGTGCCTTTAAGACTTCCTGTAAATGAGTTGTAAACGTCATTTACTTTCAGCTCTTCAGTCTATTAACAAACATCTTTCAGAATGTAGGGGCAGTCAAACAGATTTTAAAAGCATGTAATTACACTCAGGCTTGCAATGAAATGCTTAAAATTATAGAACTTAATTGCGTATTTGTAAATATCAATTCCAGCCTGTACAAAGCAGGTATTATATACAACTTTAGTTTCAGGACTGCTTTAGAAATGTCCATGATTCAACTGGATTTGATGTTGAAATTGCTATCATTTTGTCAGGACACACAATATAGCTATATTTTCAAGGAAAAACAATACTGTGTCTAAATAGGAAAAAAAAAAACAAATCCAAAAAAACTCTACAAATGTAAGAAATGGAAAAACGAGGCTTACTGCAACTGAAGATCAAAAAAGTGATCTGACACCATAGGAAAAAAAAAATCAAGATTGATTCAATTTATTTGTTTCATGTACATAGAAATAAAGCAAGACAAGTGTGACTTAGGCAACGGGACACTTATCAAGAAAACAAATACCCCAAATATTATGGTAACTCTAAAAATGTTCCTTTAGAGAATGTTATTATCAAATCTGCCTTTAAAAAACTGCCCTGCAGCAATACTTAAGCAAAATGGATTGAAAATACTACATTTTACAAATCAGAAATTAGCTATAGTGGACTTCTAACCTACAAGACTTTTTAATGAAGATAATAAAGACTTATTACAGGAGAAGAACAAGATCAGATATGCCAATTTATAGGTAGGCTTTCCAGAAGCTGTACAGAGAATCATCATAAGACACTCGCAGGCTGACTGTTGACTCCTCATTTCTTATACCTTCCTGCTCAACCCACTTCTTAGAATACGTTTCATACAATTTAAACAGGAACATAATATTGGGAGTTTACAATCTAATCCATCCATTTAACTTGCAGAGGTGAAAAATACACAACTTGCATCAAAATACTTGAGTACATCTTACAAAAAAATAAGAAGTTTGTGCAGGTATGTTTTTTTGACACTAAAAAAAAAAAAAAAGAAGAAGGCAGAGGAAATAGTGGGGAAAACAGGAAATAAAACTCCTGCCAGCCCTCCTCAGCAGCTCAAGTTCAAAGTCAGTATTATTCACTCTATGAAGAAAATGGAATAAAAAGTTATAAAAATTACTAAAGAACTATTTGTATTAGATTGTTTTTCTGTTTCTTCAAAGAAATTATTCCTTCTGCTTACAGTACAAGAGCTCCATTGCCATCTGTGCCCATGGCAGAGCGTAATGAGCAGTGTTTCAGTAAATGGCACTGTATAACACAGGAATGAAGACAGAAAGTTTACCCTGTTCTCTTCCCATCCTGCCAAAGTTGCAGAAGCAAAATGCAGTGGTGAGAAAATAATTTTTAACCAACTGCCATAAGCCTGAAAAAAAGCCAGGAAACAATATAAAGAAAAGGTGAAGCACTGCAGTCAGCCTAGGCAGGCGTGGACATCATACTCTCTCCTACACGCCTGCTACTTAATCACCTTTCCTGATTGTTTTTTATTTTACAAATAGGCTTTTCTGTGAACACTCTTCACTCTTCTTTCTGGGCAATCCAAGAAAATCATTAACCTATCTCATTTTGGAGTGTCTCCAAAGAATGCATTTCTGTGTTGCAGCTACAAAAGTTGAAAACATTTATTGGCAAGTTCACAACTTGCATTAAAAAAGTACATATTTAGACCTTATACTTGACTCCCTATTTTTCATATTTTATGTCTCTCTCAAGATCTCTTTTATATTCAGAGAGTGACTCCACCACAGTATGCACTATCAGAAGACAAGGCATTAAGAGTTGCATTCCCACCCAAGAAGCGAAGAGCAAATAACAGACTGCTCCCAAGCTACCACTACAGTAATGAGGAGCGAGGTAACTGCTTCTAAAGTGTCAATATAAATGAACAGGTAGTAATGATGACTGTTGAAGACAATCCTCCTTCCTCCAACAAGTTCTGATGGTACCCACAACGTGGGAACTAGATACAGGAAAATATAATACCAGTGGTCCTTAAAGGTGTGAAGTATTTGATGTGTAGAGTCTGCTGAGAAAAGAAAAACTCATGAAAATTCCTTTTTCAAAATTCCAGGTCTCACAAGTTTTCTTATCTAGAACCCTTCAAAGGAAAACTAAAGGACTGACAAGTAACAAAACTTTCCATGAGTTGCAATTGCTGAGCAGTAAGATGTTCACCCTTTTTGCAGATGGAAGAAGCAGCTGAAGGTGGAAAACTGAACAGCATTTCCAGTGATACTCAGAAAACACACAGACACATGTATAGGCAGTTCTGCACAGCTTCCCCAACACCAAGGCTTTCATGTATAAAAAGTTCATCTCCTACTTTCATAAAGAACATATTCCACCCCTTCTCTGCTTCCTATTAATTGCCAAATAGTGCAAGAGACAACCACTTTTACTTCACTTAAATACCATAAAATGTGACTCATGATATATCTAAAGCCCTATGATCTTTTGAATTTTATACCTTTTAGCACTCAAAAAGTTGAGTTTTAGGTATTCATACACATATAAATATATGTTTCTAAACATCTGTAGTAGAAAGCTGCTGAATTGGATTTATACATCATACTCCTCTGCCCTTACCTCCAAATTCTCAAAGGCAGCAGTCAGTCTTGTTGTAACAGAGGACACATGCACAAGAACTGTTGGTAAGACTGAGCCCTCAAGTTAGAGAAAGTTCAACTTTTACGTTCACCTCTCCCTAACCTCACCCATTTCCTATACTACCTTATCTTCCTCCCTTAGGAAGAAACAGACATGGGAGTGGGTGCCAATTTCTAACACATTCGTGAATGGGCCACATTGTCATTATGTAAGTAAACGTAGGGGCATTGGTACTGACAGGAAGTACTGCAAAAGTACTGATGAAGATGGGATTATTTTCTACTGCTACTCACAAATTAAAACAACAGTTCATTTCCTAAAACTCTGCAGTTTCTGAGACTAGCAGGAAAGAAAGTACAAAGATGCCTGAAAATTTACAATGAATCCCATGAGCATTCTTTCATCTGAAAAGACTGAAGAACCAGGGCTGCAAAACCAGTTTGAGGTAAACAGGAAACAAATTTTTATGAAAAAGATGGTATGTAGGACTGCATTACATGAGAAAAACTCAACGGATCTTTGTATATTTCAAATGTCCTTGAGGACTTAAAAGGTTTAACTCTGCCTGTCACTGAAATGGACTATTAAGTTTAAATTTGCAAGTTAAGTAAGTTGGCTACTTTTCTGCTGCTTGTTTGGGTTGACAATGGTTAAGTTACACATTACAGACAATTCAATTTAATTATGTGCAAAACAGGACTTTCAGTACTAACTATGGGCTGAGGTTGCCCAAGGCTACAACCAACTGTACACGGTCAGCTGTGACGTTTTTCTCTTTAAATCCCCTACACAAAGACACAGGAACAAAGCTGTAAGTGTTTTAGTAGGAACAGAGAAAGTGAGGAGGCTGTCAGCAGTTATGAGATTTGTATGTATTCAGAAATTGTGTATATAGACAGCTGAAATATAAGAATACTGTAAAGAGATCTTTTCTATAAGCTAGACAATTAGACAAATGGAGCCAGATAATTAACTGTATCCTGCAGTACAACTGCCAGAGGTGAGTGTATTCTCCTACAGGAGTCACACCATCTGGCAAATGGTTTCTAAGAAAAATGTCGAAGTACTCCTAACTTACAGGACATGGGTTATTCTACTGTCCATTTCTACACTGGTAAGGAAACAAAAGTCCTCTCAGAATCTTGTAAATTTTGGACTGAGGCTTCATTTTATCCCTCTGATTAAATGGATTTAATCAGAGATAATAGGCATCCTAAACGAAAAACTGTCTAATGCAAGAATTGCTGTGCATTGCAGCTGTGGAATTTCTGGCTCACACAGTTGAGCAATGAAGTTTCTGACAGCTTTCTGTAGCAACGTGGCAGCCTGGAAGTGAATTATAAATTTCAGGATAATTTTTCTGAGCTGTTCCACACCCTGAAGATTATACATTCATTCTTACTACAGCTCCTAAAAATAAGATGACTTTTCTCTGTATTCCGAATCCTCCTCTTTGGGAAGTTTCTGCTTTCTTATCCGCAGCAGTATTTATTAGATTTTAGTTCTCAGAACAAAATTGGTTTCATGCTGTACCTTGCCAGAAGTGGCAACCTTGCGTGTATACAGAAATTCAGAAAGACCTTGAAGCAGGACTGTGATATCTGAAGCTATGCAGGCCTCCAATTACCTACTATAAATAGGAATGAAATTTTTTTTCTCTCTAAATCTCATCCTTAAACATTTTTGTATTAATCTAAGCCTGTCCTACTTACTATTTGCAACTGCTAAAAAGTTACACATCTGCTTGACGAAAAGACTAAACTTAGTTGAAGGGTGTACATGGAAGCCTGTTTTTATTCTGAGAAGGAAAAGGCTGGGGTCCTCCAGAAAACAGAAGGAGGTTCAGAGGAGGCTGATGCATTTGAGAAGCAATTTATGATTGCTTAGCTTTTGCACTTCCTCCTTTTGCACAGTTCCTCCATTATGTCTTTCAGTTGTCTTCCTTTTTTGAGGCCCTATACATACAAATTACTACTGTATGTTGGAAAAGAAAAAAAGGGTATCTAAATGCATCATCCCAGAAGCTGAGAACTGAGAAGACAAAAGGGGTGCATCACACTCAACTCGACCATCTCTTATCTCTCTGGAGCTGCGAACTTATCACTAGCATCCACCAGCCCCTGCTGTTACGTCACTCCACAAATATAACTTCCTTTCAGAGGGAAACAAACGTCTGAACTGAATGGGAAAAGCACCACCATATTTCCATAAACATCCATCCAAGTGCAGGTCCTGCCTTCATGCCATATATTCTGCGTATAATCTACAATCCAAATTGACTGCTACAGCTCTGCTGTAATAAAAGCTTTGCTTCTCATCTGCTCTGCTTTGCTGTTAAAGATGGGGAAGCTATTCACAATGGCAAACCCAAAAAACCAAATGGCATAATTCTTGAAGTATATAGAGCAAAACGTCTAAGGTCTAGATCTATTCACAGTGCAAACACCTGTAAAAACCAGAAGGGAAAAAGAATTCTAAAAAATCCAAACAAACAAAAAACCATCATGTCATCTTATTTTATGAATAAAAAAAAAAAAAGGCATTTAAGATTTCCAGACTTCCATTAACTCTGTAGAATAATGACTACATATTACAATCTGTTTCAAATGCAGTCAGACCACAATTTGATTTTGAACAAATGGTTGCAGGAAAAAATAGTTTTAAATATTTCCATTGCAATATTCCCTGTTTTAAAGAATCTAGAAATTAAGAGGAAATTAATTAAATAAAAATAAAATTATTATAATTTTAATATTATCTGTCTTTTGTCTAAAGCATTACATTAAACCCAGCACATTTACCAGTTCAGTTTTCGCCTTGCATTAGCAGACAAAATCCTATAACAAAATTCTACAAATACATGCATAATGAAGTAACAAAGTATTGAATTCTCACAAGGAGGCTATACATAGCATTCACACAGAGCTACTCCAAGAAGCTCCTTAATAGTTAAAATCATAGATGAAATAAAAAAAGAAAATGAAGAGCTAAGCCTTCCACAGGACAAACTATAATTAGACAACTGAATGTAATGAAATCTGTGGAATGGGTTTACAGGAAAAAATAGACAACTATCATCAGACAACATTGGGCAAGAATAGCTCAATTATCTTCATGTTTTTCAAGCATAAATGTTCACTACAGATCGTGTGGAAAAATACACAATAATTACCTAGTAATACACCTTACTGGATCTTCCTACTGAAGAGGCATAGCAGAAACACTTTAAGAACGCATTTTTACTTCTCACATTCCTCTGCAGAGATATTCAGCACTCTTCTGAAGCTTTTACAACAGGGGTTTTTTTGTTTGTTTTTCGGGGTTTCTTCTTTTATATATGGCTCCTATGGATATAGGAAATGATCACGGTTGTTTAGGTCTGGACTAGATGGCTTAAAAAATTACTGCTATTAAGAGTGAGAAAGAATGTGCAAATGTGTGCCTACGTGTACAGTTATTAAATAAATTACTGAAGGAAACAGATATTAAATAAACAGCACTTCTCAGGATCAGTCTTTGTAAATCAAAATCATAATTAGCAGCATAGATTATCAGAATTGCCAATTTGTGCTCCCTCTACTGGTTAATTCACCCTATTAGCCATAACAATAATAATGGTCTGTAAAAAAAAAAAAATCCCCAGATTGTTCTGTTGCAACACAGCAGCCCCAAAAAACCTGAATTCATGTTATATTCTTCTAGAAAACCCTTATACAGAGCCAGTATCTCACTTATAAGTTCTAAATGTCACCTCAGCTAGTTAAAATGCCAGAATGGAAGCTAAAGGACTTTGCAGTTCAAAAAGATGTTTTCTATTATAGCAGCTTGTTTTGTGTGCCTAGTTCATAGAAATTACACTTGTCTCAGATTTAGAAATGCAATTAAACATTTAAAATTCTGAATCACTGTAAGAAGCTGCTGCTAATTGGATTTTTAATTGAAAGCTCCTTTTTTCTTCTCCTCATACAAAACACCATCAGTAACCAAGATGCAAAGGAGCCTAGATCACAGGACAACTTGTGCTGGAAGGCAGGGTTTGGCAGCCCTGCCGACAGCAGGGTTAACTCCATGCTTCAGTCAGGATGCTCAGAGACTTGTCTCACTGACTTCTGAGTACCTCCAAGGCTGGTTACTCTGCAGCCTCTCCAAGTAACTCATTCCTATACTTAATTGCTCTTATTGTGAAAAACTTTGTACAGCATATGAAAATATTTCTTATATCCAAATCCAAGGCAATTCATTGTCTGACCATAAGCAAAGGGCAAATTCATAACAAACCCCAGAAAAAACAGCTTACTGAACACCACATAATCTGATCACAATTACTACTAGTCACAAGCAGCATACTCCTGGGCCATGCAAATGCCACGACCAGCTTGAATCACCGGAAAGAACCAAACACCACCTTACTTTTGAATTTCAGCAACATAATCCCTATGGGACTCTGCTTTTCATTTGAAGCTGACAAAATATACTCTATAAATATTTATATAGCATATAGTAGATCATGTGAGTCCTTATTTCATGAAGCACAAATAACATCCATATATCCACAGGTTTTCTGATTACCTCACCTGAAGACATAATTTAACTACTAATTTTAAATGTCAGATTCTGATAGAGAACTATTCAAATAATCTTTAACTGGGGTGAGTTGTACTAAACATTAGTACAATTTAGTTAGAAGTGAAAATAATGGTCAATTTCATTTATCTTGCCGAGTATGTTTTTTTTCTAAATAGGCTTTAAGTTTCATAGATGAGCAAGACAAAATTCTATTTTTGTATACAGATTAGAGATGTAAACACTTAATACTTCCCAAAACGACTGACTTCAGAATTCATTCCGAGCACTATTCAGAAAGCAGCATTCAAAAAGCCAGTGTAGCAAAGAGCACTACTGCCCCCTAACGAGCCAGACCGCAAAAGCTCCTCTGCAACAGCATTTCCTGTCTTTCCTGAAAAAATTTGTTACTATACTCACGAACGATTTTTTGAAAGAAGAAATTTAAAAGTTTTGTGAGGAATTAAGTCAATAATTATGAACATAAATGCTAAATTCATGCAAAATTTGAGGAGAAAAAAAAAGGTATCTAGGATTTTCAGAAAACGTCATAATTTGTGCACAAAAGGATAATGAACACGTAAAATACACCATAAAAAATTTGTCCCAATGCTTCTGTCGGTATATAAGCAGATATTAGCTAATCTTAAATATGTTTTGTATTAGTGTGTATCACTAACCACAACTGTGGTTATCTTCACACTAACCCATATTTTTCAATAATATTGCCTGTAATGTGAAAACATTAGCATGTTTTTCTTGTTGCACTGTCCTGTCTAAAGACCAGCTAAAAATCTATCTAGGCTTGTTATTATTACAAAATAACTCTCTATATATAACAAAATAACATCCAATTATATCCACCAAAAGAAACAGAGAAGAAACAATTAAAAAAAAATCTACTTGCTGGATTCTGTTTGTAAAGAAAACGAACTCTCTGTGTCATGTGACTTTTTTTTTTTTCCTCATTTTTCAAAATATTCTTTAGCCACATAACTGAATCTGTATTCAGTGCTGGACAAATTATTGTCTGTTTTCTGAATGTGCTTCTCAAAAACACGGCATACTGCAGCAAATAACAACCACTGCAAGTCCTGGTGAGGACAAACATTCACTGTGCATTCTCACTTATTCCTCTGTGAATCAGAAATTCCACTCACATTAGTAAAATTACTACAGTTTAAGTGCAATGCTAAAGCAAAACTGAGTTTTGATTTTTCCCTTCAAATCTTTTATAATGACTTTTTCACAGATAAACATTCTGACAGACACCACAGAAGACTTCAATTTCCATTAGCAAGATAAGTTTAAAAGCAATCCCTGTGTTTAATTTTAGAACCCGCTAGCTAAAAAAAAAGGCACAGATTTTATCAACAAAAAAATTAATTTTTTTAGTGGGTTTTGGCACTGAAATGCAACCAGCCACTATAATCCTTAAATTTCAGACTTTGCCTTAAAATCTCCAGATATTGCCCGCTGTGCCTTTGCATACTATGTCATCATTCATATACATACATTATTAGCACAGAAAGGTTGCAAGTGATGAGTAATATCTTACATAACCACACACATGGTAGATGGCTGCAAGCTACCAGGCATTTGAAGTATAGAAAGTATCAATCACATATTATGTGATAAAAATAAGTTACCTACAAAGATATTTCAGAGACCTAAAATAACTATATTCCATGATATTTCTCTATTACTCTACAGGACAAAAAGCTGGTATTACACTTCTCAGCTCCCAGGCTACCCAATATGTATGCTACTACATGAGCACCTCACAATTCCAAGTCCTTACTGCAACTTTATGAAATATGAAAATGAAGACACTGATGAGACTAAAAGCAATCAAGAGTTCCAGCTGACACCTCACAACACAGGTTAATCACCACAACACATTCCAACTCTGCCAGGCATTTATTTCTTACCTTTGAATCTTCATTGCTCACTCCCAGCTCTAACATGGCTCGAGGAAACTTCTGCTTCGCTTGCGTGGACTCTGCCATTTGAAAATTAAGCTGCCATCCAATTGTTTCAAGCTAAAACCAACAAATTTAGGTTACAGTTAGATGCTACAGATGCATTCAGGTCAACTTTCAATATTGTGAATGGTCTGTGTCAGTGAACAGGATGTCAGGATCTGCAAATGTTATTTTTATATATCACACACCCTGCAAATTCTCCTCTACTTTAAGACAGATCTGCTTCACAAATTTATCAGTTCAAATTGCAACAAAATGAAGCAACTTCATATGCCTCAGATCTGCTGGAACCAATCCGTAAAGCACAGCTAAGAATCCAAATTAGGTGCTTTCCCCCTGCTTGTGGAAGTTTATCAGCAAAGTTGTAGATTCAATTTTATTTTGTATTTATTTTTCTTTCAAGAAATGGTAGCCAACTAAAAATGGTAATTTCTTAATCAACAGATTTACCCATGTGTGTTCTACCCTATACAGATGTTAATGACAAAAAGAATTTTGTGCTCTTTTTAAATCGTTACTTCTTGAAAAGCCAAAAACCAGTTAAGCATGTGAGCAATGGAATTTTTAATAGAAAGCTACACAAACCTGCATTTAAAATTTTTTTTAAATTATTAATCTATAATTATATTCAAACACACATAAATGAAGTACCCAAGACCAGAACAACCTGGCCTTCCTCAGTAAAGTAGAAATACAAAGGCCTTACCATCAGGCAAGTTAATCTGCATACAAGTTCTCTTTAATTTAGTGTCTCCTCTCTGCTAATAAATATCATGGCTGACTTGGTAGAAGTGAGAGCATGCCACATTTCAGTTAATCTCTTCCCAGCCCAATAACTCAACTAAAATCAGCAACAGCACAAAGACATCCCAGAGGCACTGCACTATGAACAGCAGAGAAACCTATACATGCCCTGTCTCTCTAGATTAAAGACAGGAGAGAAGGTGAGCGACAGAAGCATCTTTCATTGGCACAGCTCAAAGAACAGAGCTTCCAAAGTTTATTGCAGCTATAACATTTACATTTGCACATTAATATATGTTTTATTGCATTTCTTTGTATATTACATTAACATTACACCAATTATGTAACGAACACTGACAGCCATATGACTAAGCATATGGAAAGGAACATTACATAACATGACCTATTAAGCACCACTGCCAGTTCAAGACAGTTTAGCAGGGCCAAACAAAGGTAATGGAAAGACACAGACACTCTCAGAGTAACTATATGTACAACCATAGGAACGAGCCAGTAGGAAGAACTGCAGTCTGTCAGTGCTCTGCAATAAACGCCTGTATAGCATTTTTATTCTGTGGTAAAAATAAGGAAGTTTATACAATACTGGTTTAACACAGCCTGCCCACACAAATCAGCTCCACACACAAAATAGGAGGACAAGTAACACAAAATGCTCTGGGTTGAGATAAGGAGCTTAATGGAAATAATACAATGCACAATTACCCAACACTAACTCACAGAGAAACTACAGAAAAAGCAGAAGCAACAGCAGAAGCCAGTGGTAAAAATGCTGCCTCCAAGCCTGCAGCCAGTCCAGCAGAAAAGACAAACAACTCAAAATCAGAAGCCACAACCAGAAAGCCTCTCATGTTACACAATCTGAACTTCAAACCCCATGAGGTTATCTCTAACCACATGGAACGCAAGAAGGTTATCAGGAATAGCCAACATGGATTTACCAAGGGGATATCCTGTTTGACTAATCTGATAGCCTTCTATGAAATTATAACCAAATGGGTAGATGAGGGAAGAGCAGTGGATGTCATATATCTTGACTTTGAGTGAAGCTTTTGATACTGACTCCCATAACATCCTCACAGAAAATTCAGGAGATGTGGCACAAACAGCTGGTCCATGAGGTGGATTGAAAGCTGGCTCCACAACAGAGTTCAGAGAGTAATCATCAGTGGCACAGAGTCAACTTGGAGGCCTGTGGCCAGTGGTGTTCCCCAGGGATCGGTACTGGGTCCAGTTTTGTTTAATATCTTTATCAACGACCTGGATGAGGGGATTGAGAGTACCCTCAGTGAGTTTGCTGATGATACAAAACTGGGGAGGTTGGCTGACACCCTGTCAGGCTGTGCAGCCCTCCAATGTGACCTGGACAGGCTGGAGAGCTGGGTGCAGGCACACCTCATGAAGTTCAATAATGAGAAGTACAGGGTCCTGCATCTGGGGTAGAATAACAACAGGCACCAATACAAGTTAGGGGCTGCCCTGCTGGAAAGCAGCTCCACAGAAAGACCTTGGAGTGCTGGTGGACAGCAAGATCTCCACGGAACAACAATGTGCTCCTGTGGGAAGAGAGCCAATGGGATCCTGGGATGCATCAAAAAAAGTGTGTCCAGAAGGTCTAGGGAAGTTCTTCTACCTCTCTACTCTGCCCTGGTGATACCACACCTGCAATACTATGTCCAGTTTTGGGCTCCCCAGTTCAAGACAGATAGAGAACTGTTGGAGAGAGTCCAACAGTGAGCCAGGAGGATGATTAGGGGACTTGAGCATCTCCCCTATGAAGAGAGACTGAGAGCCCTAGGGCTGTTTAATCTCGAGAAGACTGAGAGGGGATCTGATCAATGCGTATCGATATCTGAGGGGCGGCTGTCAAATGGATGGGGCCAAGCTCTTTTTGGCGGTGCACGGTAATAGGACAAGAAACAATGGGTTCAAACTTGAACATAGAAGATTTCACCTCAATATGAGGAGAAACTTCTTTAGAGTGAGGGTGACGGACCACTGGAACGGGTTGCCCAGGGAGATCGCAGAGTTCCCTTCTCTGGAGACTTTCAAAACCCACCTGGATGCACTCCTGTCTGGACTACCTCAAGTGATCCCGCTTTGACAGGGGGGTTGGATCCGATGATTTCTTGAGGTCCCTTCCAACTTCTAACACCCTGTGATATTGTGATAGTTTGCTCCTGCCAGCACTTTCATTTTAAAGCTGGCATGACATCAGCATGGCATTGAATACCCATCAACAGATCTAATTGGCTAAACCCATGACAACACATTAATCACATCATTGAAAGTATGAATACAACACGCAGGGACAGAATTAAAATGCTTAAATCTGGTCTAGCTCATTTTGTGGTAGGTAGGTCTCGCTTTACTAACAGTATGCCCACAGCCTAAGAACTGAAGATGCTTCAAAAGACAAGGCTTACAAATTCACATAATCAAAGAACAGCCTAGATTGGAAAAGATCTGTAGGAACATTAAGTCCATTCATTAGCCTAACACTGACAAGTCCTCAACTAAATCATATCCCTAAGTACTATGTCTATATGATTCTTACGTACCTCCAGGGATGGAGACTCCACCATTGCCCTGGGAAAGCCATTTTAATGTCTGACAACCTTTTCAGTAAAGACAATTTTCCTAATATCCAACCTACACTTCCCTTGGTACAACTTGAGGCCATTTTCTCTTGACCCATCACTTGTAAGTTAGTTGAATAGACCAACCTCACCTTTCTAATCTCCTTCCACATAGTTGTAGGGAAGATAAGCTCTCCCCTCAGACTCCTTTTCTCCAGACTAAACCATCTCAGCTCCCAAAGCTGCTCCCCGTAAGACTTTTCTTGAGACCCTTCACCGGTTTTGCTGTCCTTCTCCAGACACACTCCTGTATCTCAATGTCTTGTAGTGAGGGGCCCAAAATTGAACACAGTATTTGAGGTGTGGCCTCACCAGTGCCAAGTACACCTCCCTGGTCCTACTGCCCCACTATTGCCAATACAGGCCAAGATGCTGTGGTCCTTCTTAGCCACATAGACATACTACTGGCTCATGTTCAGCCATCAGTCAACAATCCTAGGTCCCTCTCAGCTGAGCAGCTTTCCAGCCACTCCTCCCCAAACTTGTAGCAGTTGGTGCAGCCAAAGTGCAGAACCTGACATTTGGCCTTGTTGAAACTCATACCGTTGCTCTTGGCTCATCAATCAAGTCTGTCTAGATCCCTCTTCAGGGCTTCCCTACTCTCAAACTGATCAACACCTCCACCCAGCTTGGTGTTGTTGGGCAACTTACTAAGAATGCGCATGATCTGCTCATGCAACAGATGTTAAACAGATCTGGTCCCACTGCTGTGCCCTGAGGAACATTGCTTGTGGTTGGCTGGCAACTAGCTTTAACTGCACTTACCACTACTCTTTGGGCCTGGCCAGTCATGTAGTTTTTTTACCCAGTAAATTGTATGCCCATCCAGACCATGAGCAGCCAATTCTCCAAGTGAACACTTTGGGAATTGGAGTCAAAGGCTTTGCTATAGTCCACATACACAACATCCACAGCCTGTCCCTCATCCACTAAGCAAGCAACATGTTGCAGGAGATCAGATTAGTCAAACAGGACCTGCCTTTCTTAAACCCATGCTGACTGGGCCTGATCATCAGTTGCACTGTATGTGCTGCGTGATGGTGCTCAGGATGATCTGCTCCATCAGCTTCCATTGCATGGACGTGAAACAGACAGGCCTGCAGCTTCTTGGATCTTACTTCCAGCCCTTCCTGTAGACAGGTGTCACATTGGCTAACTTCCAGTCTCCTGGGACCTCTCTGTTCAGCCAACATTGCTGAATAATGATGGAAAAGTGGCTTGGCGAGTATCTCCACCAGCTCTCTCAGAACTCTTGGGTGGATTCCATCCGGTCCCATAGTCTTCTGTACATCTATGTGGTGCAGCAGGTCAGAAGCTACCTTTCCTGGATTGTGGGGGGGAACGTTCTGCTCCCCGTCTCTGTCTTCTAGCTCAGGGGGCTTTATTCCTAGAGTACAACAGGTCCTATTACTATAGGTTGCAGCAAAAAAAGACATTAAGCACCGTAGCCACTTCTTTATCATTAATCACCATGTGCATTTAATAGAGGATTCTAAAAGCAAATTAATTTTAAACATTAATTCTCTGGTTTGATTTCCTCAAACCTGATATCTTGGTTGATATCAATAATAGGGCACTGCCAATCCCACCTAAAATACAATACTATCCAAAGTGGATTTTGCAGATGTTCTCAAGCCAGTCATACTGATGGGCAATTCTGTTAAACTCTTTTGCTGGCCAGTATGTAGAATCTTCCAGCAAATTATATCTGAAAGACACAGCTATAAAACATTTTTCTGTACACAAACTACAGGAAAATTAAGTGAAAAAACCCCAACCAAAAAACAACCTCTGGGTCTCTCAGGAGCACAAAGATCTTACAACATTGCCTTGCTCTACGTTTCAGATCAAGAAATTCAGTTTAATTAAAGAACCCTAGGTTTCAGATCAAGAAAGAAGTTCAGTTAAAGAACCTTATCAAAATTGATGATAGTCAGCAGAGAAGGACCCAAGTCCTGACTTACAGGCTACTGCTGAGGGCAGCACAAAGCAAACAACAGGAAACTGTATCACCTATTTTGATAAAACACATAACCACTAAGGTTAAACATGAAGACATTGAGCAAGCTCTGGACTGCAGCAGAGTTCCATACTGGAGTCATTAAGGTTCAACCCCCACACAGCACTTTAAGTAACTGATAGAAAGTCCTTTCTAATGATTTTATTACAGTAATATGGAAACCAAGTCTTAGACAGGCTAGCTAGCAGCTTAATTATGATTACAAAACAATGCCAGCAGAGACAGGAACAATACTCTAGGAAGCCTGACTTTTAAGACTTTTCTAAAGCTTTAAACAGTGTACTGTATGTAGCATTAAAAACAAACCATCAAAAGTAAGGAAACTCAATTTTATATTTTCTACTTAATTTCTAATACACATCTATTCAGGAACACTGTAGAGGGCTCAGAACAAATACAATCTATGTGGCAGCCTAGTGGCTCAGTTTACAGCTGAATAGCAGCCACCACTCTCTTTTTATACTGCTTTACCTTAAAATTACTTTGTTTTCCTGTACAATTCATGTATCTTTTCTATTTTAAATATAGTTGTATGAGAACAAGTCTTGATAAATAAATAGCATGGTGCTTAAGGCTTCAAAATGGTCTATTTTCTTGAAAGAAAAATGTAACATGTATCTGTCAATGGTTGTGTTAACTTAGAAGACATGCAACATCCTGAAATATCAATTAACCTTTTGAGAGTGGTAGCATGTTTCTACACAGCATTTCTGTCAAAGCAAGGCATCTAGTAGCCACAAATTGATAGATATTTAAGAACCAATTTTTTTAAAAAATGGGAGGACTACAAAATTATTTCCACTTCTGATATAAAACTAATTACAGAAAAACAAAATGTTGGGAGACACTATATGGCACCACAATCTGACATGTATTACCTGAAATGCATTTATTGGAGAGGGAGTATTGGAGGGAAGTATTTCTCCATTACCAACATGAAAACAAAGCCATGTTTTCAGTTAGCATACAGCTTTAGCTTCTTTTCACAATTTCTTATCAGCAGTTTAGAAATGTGCAAGCTATCTTGTTACTACAACAATAAGCAATGTTGAAAATGTACTATGTAGTGCTGTAAGTGCTCACTGGTATTGCAGGCACTTACTTAACCTCAGGGTTATGTTTAGACAACAAAAATACAAGTGCTAGCTGGAAAATAAGGAAAGGAAAAAAACACATACACTAAATAAAAGCAATAGTAAGCATCTATGAAAATGCTTCAGATGTGCTCCATGAACCCCATGACATATGATTCAGGGAAACAAAGATAAAAGTAAGCTTTTGACAGCCCCTGTAACAGTCAGTTCCCAAGTCCATTTTGCACAGGCTTCTGAAGAAGCTCCATGACAGCCAGGAATAATAGGCATCAAAAAAATCTATGCTCTTTTCCCTTCCAGCACTCAGTCAGTGAGGCCTTACACCTCTAAATCAGCTCTGTACCCTCTACGAACACACCGCTTCTCAGTGGCGATCTATGCCTGTCCCAGGGGCAGATTCACACTACAGATGTCTGTCGTTGTGGTCATTGTTATTTTCCTCCAGTGTGAAACATGAGAGCTTTGAAATCATGTCCACTGTCTCATCCACCAGATTACTTTCCATACTAAATAGTAGAACATATAATTTTACATACTAGGACAAGATTATCAGCAATCTTAACACAGCTATGGTAAAATGTTTGTGTGAAAGTCACTCTCTGCAAAATCCTCATGTGCACTGAATGTCAAGTCAGCTGAGATGAAGCTTAAGCACAACCTCCAACCAAATAAAGGATTTAATGTAGCCAAAATTGACATCCACAGAATCCACCATTTCCCTCATCACTTACCACCCTACTCTTTCCTGCATACTTTTCTTTCCCCTTTTGACTGGCCATAAACGTTGCTATAAGTTAAACCAAAGATGAGAAGACATTCAAGAAACTAGATAAATATGACAATTTTCTATATTAAGCATCAAAAAAGTAGTATTTCTCCTTTCTCAACCACATAAAGATATTTTTCTCATACTCTTTAATAATAATCAAACAGATATTGTTTAGCAAAGAAATTTAGGCTAAAAACATCAAGGAGAAAACAATCATCTTAGCAATAAAAGAACCAGTTTACTAGACTGGAATATTATGGACTACGATTTTGAGAATGAAGGCAGACTGGATGTCCAGACTAGGCATACTGCAGGGCTCCATCCTGGAGAACCAAGAAGAGAGCCAAAGTGACTGAGAAACAATGAAAAAATTTTGCCAAATTTTTTTGAGAAAAAAATATTAAGTGGGAATATTGTCAGGGGAAAAAGAGAAAACTAGAAGTGGAAAAAGAATTTTAGAAAGTATGTCAGCACTTAGAATGTCTTCAATAATGATTCCAACTTAGGCTGCTCAAAACTGGTGAAGAGCCCTGTATTTTTAAGGGATAAGAGAGAAAAGGGGGTTTAAATGTTTAGTCAGTACCAGAAATGGGAAAAGGGATATTTTTTCACTTTGGACTTGAGTGATACACTGAGATCACATCTCCTCTCTGTCTCTACATCTATAAAGACTGGAAGTTTGTTGGAATTTCAAATGTAAAACTGCAATTTTCATAAATTGCCTGCTTCTAGAGGGTGAAGCTTTTAGATCATCTAATACCATAACAAGTCATTACGGAACTACAGAAATTCAGCATTAGTGCCTTTGGAACTGAATGATCTGGCATGAACAGCGTACTTCTCAACAGAACGCAAGCAGGATGACATAGTAACATGCAAACCACTATTTCTCCTCCATGGATATAATCCATGATTTTGATTTGTATCTTAGAAAGTGCTGCAAGTACTGACCTCAAAAAACAGTATGAGTAACAATCAGTAAACAAAGCACTGAATCTTCAAGAATTAAAGCATAGAAATATTGTTTGGACACATAACACCAACCTGGCTGAGGTTTTCATAATGGTTAAGACATTTACACAGTTAAATACTAGCCAATCACTTTACAATTTAATGTATCACTTAAGCAATTGAATGTATTATGGATATCTAGTTATTTAATTCAAATTCTGGCACTCCATTCCCTTGGCAAGAGAACACCCACTTTTCCCAAATAAAACAAATTATTATGGACTTCACTTCTGTGTGATACTAAAACATACTCTTACAGCCTTTAGACAATGAGAAAATAATTATATGATCTTCAGAACACATACATGATTCAGTGCATAAAGGCAAGTGGAGACTTTCAAGACCCATCCAGATGAGTTGCTGTACAACCTGCACTAGATTATATGGTCATGCTCCAGCAGGGGGGTTGGACTAAAAGACCTCCAGAGGTCCCTTCCAACCCTTAACATCCTGTGACCCTGTGAACCTGTAATCAGCATTATGGGTTAGATGTTTTAAGAACCTGTATCAGTGCAAGAGAGCTGAAATCCCCCGCCACCGACAGTAACCAGGCTAGCTCAGTCTGGAAAGCAAATGAAAGCTGTATTTACAAGCAGATCTACAATCTATGATGAAATGCAATGAATATGTACAAATATACAAAATTCACAACATTTACAAATATATACAATCAACAGAAAAGTACAACCAAGCCCCAAAGGGGCCTTTCCCGGGGAAAGGGAGGAAAGGGAGGGGCAACATTACCCCTATATTTCTTAGTATCTGAAAATCAACCACATAATAGTTTTTCAACTGTGTTTTTTACTTGGGTATTTCTCCCATCATCAAGAAGTTATGGTTTAGTTTGTCTGTTTGTACTAATTTTTAAAATAAAATCCCCCCCAAACATTTGCCTTTTTAAAGAATGAAAGGTTTTCTTTACTGCGATGTTGCTAAGGGGCGATTGAAGCCTTCCAACATGAGTGATGAGAATTTTAAGGCAAACTGAGCTTGAGGCCCACAGACAGAATTAAAAGCCAGTAATTTTCCAAATAACTAGGTCATGTGTTGTGAATATTGAGAAGGAGAATCTGCAGTAAGGAAATTATGGTACAATACTAAACCTTACTCATCTGGTTCATGTGGCACATAGTTCAGTCGAAGTGGCCTCCAGTGATGTTACTAACTGAAGCACAACTGAAAATAAATCTAAACATCTCTTCTGAAAATTCAAATCTTGGTACAAAATGGAGCACTTCCAATAGTGATACCTCTTGTGGCAGTGGTAGTGCTGAAGGAATTGACTAAAATGGACTTACTTGCTCTTGGTTGCCAGCAGCCTCCTACAGCACAGAATGCTGGCTTAGATTTGCATAGCTGAGAAACACCCAAGCCTCCTAGAGTTTGACTCAATAATCAAAGAGCCACTTCAGGGTAGTTTAAGTGCATCTATAGTTACCTTCCTCCACAGGCAGTCTGATAAATTTGAGGACAGGCTGAAGCAGTTAATTGATTTAATTTTTATCATGTTTTTTAGAAATTACGTAATAGAAACAGAATGCCAAAAAGAGCTCCTTAATGATTCATTCTTTACAGGTACCACAGAAAATAATCTTCTGTTAGGACAAAGACTTACAAACTATTTCAGACAATGTAGGATGGTTACAGAAAACTGGCTTCATGTTCTACTGGTATACAGGCCCATCACTTTGATTTTCAAACACTCGAATCCTTATTTTGAGAGAAGAAATTAATTTCAAAATGCTCTGGTATTTGTGATAACTTAAATGGTACTGCACATGAGATTATGCCTTTCATATTCCAAGGAAAATTCTACATGCTTGTTTGTTTCTATAAACCTTTTTCTTTAAAAAAGAGACAAAATAATATGCAAGTGGAATGACACTGTTTTTCAGAGTTACACTTCCCTCATCTATTTCTAACAAATGTGGAATATCTATAAGAGTGCTGTTACAGTTTACATACAATAACTACTCCTGTAAATAAGTTCAAGTTTTCTTCCTCAATGCTGGAGTACTCACTGGGTTAAAAAGACATTTTAATTCACATTTTAAAGTATTGATAACTTAGGATTCCAAACTCTCAACTTCTACTATAATAGCATAAGGAGTATGCACCTAACACTACAGGAGCATAAAATAGGGGTAAAAAAACCCCAGTCTTCAGTCTATCATTGAGGAAGCAGGTTTAAGATGGCTGAAAAAGAAAGCATCAAGAACTTACTCTCAAACAGAACCAGTGTGAGCAAAAACTATTATAAACTTTAAAGATGGAGCCTGACAAATTTATAAAGTGCACCATGTGATCTGGCTCCCTTCAGTAATGAGGAAAATGTTCAGCTCTAGTATCTGTCCACATGTACCTTAGAAAGGAACCTATTCTGTCCCAAATGACAATTACAGAAAAACTAAACCCCGCTTTTAACAAATAAAATAAAACTTTTGGCTTCTTAACTCGGATACTAACTAACCCATTTCAGTTATTTTTCCTTGTGGTTTGAGAGAAACAGTCCAATTTTTAAGATGAAAACATTCCCTACAACAATCTTGAAAGAGCTGTTTGTGTAATTTAAGGCATCCACAGTATTACTTTCATTGAAGCTGTTTCGAACAGCGAAGTGAAAGATAATGGGATACAAAAAATACCTTCAGCAAATCTTTTTCTCTTCAATAGTACATATCACACTAACAAAATATTTTGAGGAAATAAGTAATCAATAATGTAAGAATTTTTCTAATGCAGATCTTTCACTAACCAAATAATCTAGGAGGAAAAGGAGTATAGCTATTATTTCACTCAGTTTAATTCTTGAAGGATCAACTCCCATAGTTCCCTCACTGATAAGCAAGTACTCCTAATGTCACTGGAGAAAAAAAAATGGAATATTCACATTTCAAAGTCTGGGGGTTCTCTTCCCACATCTTTTAACAATCTAATCACACAAGATACACTAAATCAAATTTACATAAATGAATGTCTTTCATCTATAGAAAGCATTGCAAGACATATGTACAGTCTTACTAAACTAGCTACCACTTTTATATAGATGGGTGTTACAGAGACACCCACAAAATGAAATAAGCAAATATCAGGTGGGAATATGAGATTTATTCCAACCAAAAATTACCCAGTGATTTACACAACTTGACAAGAATTCCTAAGTTTCAGGTATGTATCTTTTTAGAAAGATGACCCAAAATGTGCACATGCTCACAAAAGGGAAAATCTCCCACTTACGGGTTCCCAGAAAGTGGATCAATCACTCAAAAGGTACAAGGGTTCACTCAAGGACATATCCAGAAGCAGTTCCAAGGAAGTTTCCCTGGGTAGCATTCAGATTCAAAAGGAGAGCCCCCAGCTGCAGACCCACTTCTCTGAGGAGGATCAACTCCAGCGGGCTTTCTGGTGGGGCTTTGTTTATAACCAAGCCAATTCTAACCTGTGCTAATATATCACATCAGCTCTCACTGGCTGAGGGCCCCAGTCACCATAAAGGCACAAAAATAAGAGTGCAAACAGATTCAATAGACAATTGACTTTGTTTCAACAGCCAAAATGCCCTGGGTTTTGTCAGGACAGGTGTCCCTGTTACAGTGGGAAAGGCATAAAGGTGTACTGCATGCTAAGAAAAGTACTGGTTGCAAAGCACCATTCAAACTCCAGATCTATGTAAATACTAGAGGAAACCATTAAGTCTGCACTCTAAAATTTGCAGCCTAAGCAGCCAGTTCTACTCTTCATTGCCAAACTCAGTACTGCAGAATCGAAACTCCACATTAGATATGAAAATCTCGATTTCGCCTGCTGCGATGATAAAAATAGTTTAGGGAAGAGGCCAAGCAAAGGATGACAAAACATGTCTGATTGTGAACTCCTTCAAAACTCTCTGTCTGCTTAAGTAAAGAATGTTAGTGCAAAGGCAATACCAGCAGGATGAAGCCAGAAGTGTACTCAATATAGCAAACAAATATTGGAACAGAAAAAAAGCTGCCTATTTTTAAGACGAAGGCAATGAGCTATATGCACAATTTGCCAATCATCACAGGTAGGGGCTTCATCACAGAAACATTATGTAATCAGGAAGAGGGTGTTTCCTTTAAGATAAGCCCCAGATTAAACATCAGTTTCCAGGGAAAATTGGAAACTGGGAAGCTCTAGCATGGGGGGCAGGGGAGAAATCTGCATAAACACAGATTTCTACTTTCTATCGTTGCCACTGACTTCACTGACATGTATACCTTTGAAGGAAGTACTGGATGTTGCACCTCCCTTTCAGCAGGCCTTAATGTAACAACTGCTCCATGGGTAAGGAAGCCTGCAGTGAAACAGGTGGATTTTCACATTGCTTGTGTAAAATTTCTGACTACAGTCCTCAACTACATTTTGAACAGGAGTGGAAAAATCTGACAGTATATAGCAGATCAAAATCTGCCCATTTCCTGTACAAACACATTCAACTTCAATTCAGTATCTCCATTTTATAAATGGGACTACTAAGGCATTTCATGGTTTTGGTGAAAAGCACTCTTCAATGGCAGATTTAAAATCTGAGAGACCCAATTTTTATCCAGAGCTATGGGTCACAAAGTGAATGACAATCAGCAGCAGCTGACAGTACTAGGCAAATCTTCAAATTAAATCAGACTTAGAGCAGGCAACACAAAAATGATATGTAATTATCAAAGTCTGTAACCATGTGCATCCTCCCATCTGTAGAACAAAGCTAGGATAATAAGGTGGCTTTCACAAAACATGTAAGTCTGTAATTAAAGACAGACATAACACATATGCACAGCCAAGTTAAGCACAGGTTGCATGGTCAACTACAGTGCCTCTTACCAAATTTTAAGACTGGACTTTGTAACCTTATTCATAGATTTGCAATGTGTCTTAGTCATGTAACTGGAAGAAATTAAGAATCACTGGACTGATCTCATCTACCTAGGCATGATACAAGAATGTAATGTTGCATTTGATTCTGCTTTACTTTCACAGATATGGAAAGACCGTCAGTAAAAGATACAAAACAATACAAAAACAAAAGCAGCAACTGCATTTTTCAGCAGTAGACAAGAACAATCTCCTAGGCTCTGAAGTAGTCCCACATGCTAGGATTGTCTCTAACTAGAAATGGTAGTTGGTAACATAAGAGGTATGGAAAGGGTTGTATTGTGTCAGGCAGATGGACAGCAAATTTACAGAATCCTGTGGAAAGACTGACCCAAGAGAACACAATTTCCAAAAGGAAAAATTGTGGGATTTTAAAAACAAAGAAATAATTTTTGTGGGTTTGGGTCCTATCATTTAAAAAAAAAAAAAATCAACACACTGGGTCAAAGACCCAACCAAGTGGTTAATGAAAGATAATGGGATACAGAGGCACTGAAGAAAGCCACAGGCTACACATTATGTTTGCTGTACAACTCACATCTTCTCCTAATGACATCAGCAACTTTAGGAGGCAGGAAAAAAAATAAAATGAGGAGTGATTCAACTTTGTAAACTGTGAGTTTCAGCTTGTAATTAAGGCTAGAAAAAGCAAGAGTAGCAAGCCAAAAATCCAGTATCTCGGTTACCTCTCAGAAAGGATTTGAATATTAAGCAAGTATTAAAACCAGAAAAAATTCAATTCTAAAAGGAAAAATCTGCATAAAGTGAGCATCCAAAGCAATCTCCTTTGGTGAATATGTAATATGAACGAAATTCTTCACCTAAGATTGTCTCCCTCCTGGAGGGTTAATTTCCTCTGAGTTCCCATTTTTGTCTGCAAGGATAAGGCCTTACTTCCCTTCAGCAAACCTTACTTAGCAAATATGCCGAGGAAAACAGTATTTTCAGACTTCTTCATTCAATATTCAAAGCAAAATCCCTCACATCTTTAATCTTTGAATTAAAAAAAAAGGAAAAACACACCAAGAAGTACCAGTGTACTTCAAATAGGAAGAAACAAAAGAAATAATATGACATGAAATTGGTAGAGCAAGACAACCGCTAAGAAGCAGTAACTTCAAAAGACTTTTCCCTAATTGAAGTTACTGCAGCTGTTCATTTTTACATGTATTTTAACTGATAAGCAGCTAGCTAGAGAGCAAATAGAAAGGGACTGCATGACAAACATTAGAAACAGCATTCAAATTTCCAAAACCCTAGTATTTAGGGATTTGCTTTGTACGAAAGGTAGAACTGCTCTGCCTCTCTGTGGGAAATTTGTGGGCACAGAGCAGCAGTAAAAATATACAGCAGACTATGAGCATTTATATGGAAAAGCCATAACTGACTGGCTCTTTTATCTAGCAGAAGAATATATAGCAATATCCAACAGCAGAATATGAAGTTAGGCAGATTTTAATTAGAGATAAGGCACAGATTTTTATTAACCATAAAAAAAATCCCAGAAATTACCTGTCATTGCAAGCTTTGAAATCACAACCAGACCTGTTTCAAAACCTCTTTTATATATTGAAGAAAAATTACAATTTGTATTACACAAGAAGTTACACAAGATAAGCATGTGTGCATCTTTTAGCACAAATGTTTTAACTGGTTTTAAGCATTTTTTTAAAGTATCTTCTTCCAGTCTATACCACATACACTGTCTCTGTAGAAGACAGAAAAGAGTTAGAAGGACAGGGAAAACTAATTTAAAAGTCCTCTAAAGGTAGTGCTTAAAAATCTTACACAATTAAAAACGTACTGACAAACCTGGGCAGGTAGAAGATTAAAGACTCAGTCATGCAGTAGCTAGCTATTAATATAAATCTCAGTAGGTATAAAACTGTGTCTTTACTACATCTTTCATCATCTGCATTCTCTTTGTCACTGTCTGTGATGGGATCATATAATGCAGGTTGGTTAGCAATTCACTGTGACAATGCAACACAGTCTTTGTGACCTGTTTGTTACTGTGACTAGTGCAGCAGACAGTAACAAGAAACAAAGATTGTCCGCTTGAGCTGCATTCCTCCTTAATTTGCGTTTCTCCTGGTAGAAGAATCTTTCCCCCACAACACACACAGAGCACGTCAATTCTCTTTTCTTTTTTATTTTTTTTTGTCACAACCACCATACGATGCATGTGTTTCAGACTATTTCTGTAGATTTGCCAGCGTTTAGCAGACAGAATTTAGCATATTCCCATTAAATATACACCCCTTAGCAAGAAGGCCAGTTTCTGACAGAAAACTACTTTCAGAGTTTTTCCCATATGGCTTCAACCAACCACTCAAGATACAGAATTGACAGCTCCATCAAGAATTTAGGTGCGTAATTTCACTAGTTGCATTCCCACGCATCATTATATTAAGTAATGCTGTCTAAAGGCTATAAAAATCTTCTCCTGCTTGGCAACACAGGACTCTTTTTTTTTTTTTTTAATTATACATATTTTAAAGATACCCTGAATAACTTTCCAAAACAAGAAAGCTATGATGCATTTAGCTTGACCTGCCTTTAAAACAAGTAAGATTTACACAGAATACAAAAAAAATTAAAAAACCAAACCATACAGAGAACATAACATAGAGGAATGGGGAGAAAAGCAATAGAAGTGATGGAAAACTGACATGAGAATTCAGAGTAAACCCTACTAAAATGCTAGCTCTTCTTTGCAGAGAGGAAAAACTACTTTTTAATCCGATCAATACATGTCCTGATTTCCAAACTGATACATTACCAAGCAAAGACTTGATACCAAGTCAGGTATCAGATTGGTATCAGCTATTACCACTAGCTTGTCATTCTAGGGGCCAAATTAAGAACACAGTCAAAGAAAAAAGCTGATATAATTACCATCACTCTAATCGACTAGAACTGTATTATATAATAGAAATAATACAATAAAGTAACTGCCCTATGAGTAAAGGTTCAAAGAACCAATGCAAGCAACAGAATACACACAATTAATAAACCAGTGCAGCTGAGAACTGCCTATAGCTCAGTGAAGAAAAATGAAAAAATGAAGTGAGAAAATAAATACTATTATATAGCACAGCTTAATTCTATGTTTTTTATTAATTTCTCAAGACAGTAACATCTCATCAACTAAACAATCCACACCAAAACAAAAACTTTCAAAGACCATATTAAAAAAAAAAGAGCATTTTACTCTCTAACAATTACAAATAGAGTTCAATATGCCACAGAAAACTTCACCTACTCGGTATTCTGGGAAATACTTGTTCTGTTGTGCTAAGAAACTCAATTTGGCTTGACACCCTAATGCAGCTCTCAGCCAGCACACTACCACCTACATCTCCTGCAAAGAAAAGACCCTGAACCCAGAATACTAGTTTTTATCACATTGTAGTTTGCAAGCAAGAAGAAAAATATGGTTTACAAGAAATTACATGTCAATACAAGTGAAACGTCTGCAAGAAATTACTTCTCAGAATAGCCAGTGGTCTGGACTCCAAATGTGAGCACTGCTGCAAGCCAAAAGATGCAGTGGCCTATTCTCTCAAAAATGGTGATGAGCCAAATTAATTAGTAATGTTACAAAATAATGATCCTAGACAGTTAGTTACCCGTTAACTTAGTTTGGCCATAAGTCAATCGATCCTCAGTTCTTCATTCAATTTGCCCAAAGGTTCCAATGTTTGCACAATGTGCAAATCATACCTCTAAATTAAAGAAGTTAAATATCAACAGAAATTAAAGATTAGTATCTGGTCCTTCTTGTGCACTCCACAGAAAGTAGACTTAGTGGCAGCATTTCAGAACTTCAGAAATACACAGCTTCTAAGTACCAGATGCCAGGAAAGACTCAGAATTATTTTGCCACTTTTATTTCAGTAAAACACTTTGAAATGAAGATAAAATTCCAACTATATCTTTCTTAGTTACACTGCAAACTCACACATATAAGTATGTTCACACATACTCTGAATTCTGAATTAATATGAAGTCCTGAACACCACCTGAACAGCAGGTCAGTAAAAGCATCCAATAAACATGCAGTGACAACCAGAAAGCCCAGATGTACATTTTTAAAAGAATATGAATGAAAAAACAAATCTGAATTCATAGCATCATATAATGGTTTGGCTTAGAACAGAACCTAGTCCAACTCTCCTACCATGAGCAGGGACATCTTTCACTAGGTCACATTGTTGAAAGCCCCATCCAGTCTGACTTTTAACACTTCCACAGTTTCTCCAGGCAACCTGTTCCAGTGTCCTCACTGTATAAAGTCTTCTTTGTATTAGACTTAAACCCATCCTCCTTCAGTTTAAAAACGTTGCCTGTTTTTTCTGACATTACAGGCACCATTACAAAGCCTTTCACTATCATTTTTCTGAGCTTCCTTTAAGTATTAAAGACCATAGTAATGTTTTTCCCAGAGCCTTCTCTTCTCCAGGCTAAACAACCCTAAGTCTCTCAGTCTTTCTTCACAGGGGAGCTGTTCCAGCTCTTGCATCATTTTTACAGCTTTATTCTGTAACTGTTCCAACAGGTTCATGTCTTGTGCTAAGGATTCCAGAGCAGGATGTAGCTCTCCAGGTGGGGTCACAGAATCACAGAAACTTTCAGGTTGGAAAAGACCCTCAGGATCACCAAGTCCAACCAATAACCCTACTCTGCAAGGTTCACCCCTAAACCATATTCTCAAGCACCACATCCAAACAACCTTTACACACATCCAGTGACTCAACCACATCCTTGGGCAGCTCATTCCAATGCCTGACCACTCTTTCCACAAAAAAAGTCTTCCTAATGTCTAGTCTATAAACTACCCAATCGCAGCTCTTGTTCTATCACTAATTACCAGTGAGAAGAGACCAGCACCAGCCTCTCCACAATGTCCTTTCAGGTAGTGTAGAGAGAGATGAGGTCTCCCCTCAGCCTCCTCTTTTTCAGTCTAAACAGCCCCAGCTCCTTCAGTCGCTCTTCATAAAATTTATTCTCCAGGCCCTTCATCAGCTTTGTTGCCCTCCTCTGCATTCACTCCAGCATCTTCATGTCTCTTGTATTGAGATGCCCAAAACTGAGCACAATAGTTGAGGTGTGGCCTCACCAGAGCTGAGTACAAGGGGACAATCACTTCCCTACTCCTGCCGGACACAGCATTTCTAATACAGGCCAGGATGCCATTGGCTTTCTTGGCCACCTGGGCACACTACTTGCTCATATTCAGCTGCTTGTCAATTAGGACCCCCAGGTCCCTGTCTGCCAGACAGCTCTCCAGCCACACTTCCCCAAGCATGTAGCATTGCTTGGGGTTGTTGTGACCCAAGTGCAGGACCTGGCACTGGCCTTCTTAAAACTCATCCAGTTAATGCTGACCCATTGATGCAATCTACCCAAGTCCCTCTCTAGAGACTCCCTACCCTCATGAAGATCAACACTCCCACCTAACTTGGTGTCATCTATGACCTTACTCCTATCAGAGCAGCACACAACAGCTGAATCACTTTCCTTGGCTTGCTAGCCATACTTCTCAACAACTTCTCATACAACTCAGTTCACCCTCAGCAAGTTTGCAGATGACACAGAAGTAGGAAAAGTGACTACACCAGGCATTTGTGCTGCCACAGCAAAGGACCACGACAGCCTGGAGACACAGGCTGGCAAAAATCTCATGAACTTCAACAAGGTTAAGTGCAAAGTCCTGCCTGTGGGGAAGGACAACCCCAGGCCTGAGTACACACTGGAAGTCACCCAGCTAGAAAATTGTTTTGTGTAAAAGGACCTTGAGACATGAAGGACACCAAGCTGAACGTGAGCCAGAAATGTGTCCTTTTAGCAAAGAAGGCTAATGGTATCCTGGGCAAGAACTACAACTACTGCCAGCAAATTGATGGAGGTGATCCCTCCCATCTTACTCTGCACTGGTGACGACACACCTGGAATGTTGAATGCAGTGCTGGGTTCCCCAACAGAGCAGATACTGAACTGGTGGAGAGAGTATCATCACAAAGACGATAACTGGACTGGAGTACCTCACATACGAGGAAAGGTTGAGAGAGCTAGGACTGTTCAGCCTGGAGAAGAGAAGGTTCAGGGAAATTTCAATATACATAAACACCTGAAACAAGGGAGCAAGAAGGACAGCACCAAGCTCTTTCCAGTGGTGTCCAGCGACAAGACCAGAGTCAGTGGGCATAAACTGAAACACAGGAGGCTCTGTAAAACGCAGTAAAACATTTTTGCAATTTGAGGGTGACCAAGCACTGACACCAGATTGCCCAAGAAGGTGGGTGAACATCTTTTGAAATGTCCAAATGCCATCTAGACACAGTCCTGAGAGACTGATTCTGGATGGCCCTTCTTGAGCAGGAGGACCAGATGACCTTGAGACATCCCTTCCCACCTCAAACCGTTCTGTGATGATGCTGCTGCTGACAATGATGACAACAGAACGGTCAGGTTATTTTTGTGAACCTAATATTGCTTCTGAGAGAGAAGTGAACACTGCAAACCATTAACTTACACAGTAAAGAAGTACCTATACTGAGAGTACATTGATAGGGTCAATTGTTTTAAATGTTCTTCCAGTAGATACATGATGCAAAGTATTAATAATTGGAGACATCTCTTTTTACAAAGAAAGAAGTTAGTATAATCTCTAAATCAATCTAAAAAAACTAAATTGTAAATCTCATCTAAAAAGCTAGCACTCTGGTCTAAGCATTTTTCATGATTCTACCTTCTTCTAACTTTAATTCAAAATGCTGATGAAAGTCTACAGCAACTTAGCTACTATAACAATATATCACAAATAATAAAGTATTTTGACCACCATAGGCTCAAAGTATGGAAAAAAAATACAGCAAATACGTGCTGATAAACAATTACCTAGAGAATATAGAAGGAAATAATGATGAGAGCATGCTGTCATCTACTGCACTCGTAAGACATTACAAGGAGATTTATAAGACAAAGAGATGGTGAGTTCTTCCATTATCCCATGGAATTTTAAAAACTATTTTACCTCTATGTGCCTTGTTAGCAAAATAAATGCTTTACTTAGTTCTGTGAATTGAAGCTTTGGGTTAAAGAAATGTCAGGATTTTTTACTCTATCGAATTAAGAAGTTTAAAGTGAACTGAGAAAGTAAACTCAAGTTCAAGCTCAAATTACACTTTTGTATCTACACTCACACTCAAACTGACAATTCATCATGTAGGCTAAGAAAAGAAAAGAAAAGAAAGGGGATGAAATGATGCTTTACATAGAAACACACACCTATATTTCAACCTGCTTTCATGCTAAAACCCAAGCTGAAGTATGTAATTTTGGCAGTTGCTTTTCTACAAGCTTAATCTGAAGTGACAGTTTAAAGTGGCTTTACACAGAATGTGCTATACTCGCAAAATGTTAGTCCATTATGTGAGATCATTATGTGAAGTAACAAAAAAATCTCAAAATTCTAACATACACCAAAAGCACTGTTGCAGGTCTCATAGAAATGCAGACTAAAAACAGAACGTCATCCCCAAACTAGGTCACAGAAGGACCCCAGGTGTGTGTAGTACAAGCTCCAAATAAAAGAGAACCAAATGTATTTTTCAGTTTGATGTATGTTGGAGACGCAGCAGTAAAATATATATTAGAAGACAGTATGTCTGAAGAAAATTCTCAGACAGCTGTTTTGTAGTATATCTTCAGAACTGCCTTCCATACTACATGCATATGTGGTATCCTGAAAAGTCAGCTTCCCAATCTTGCATGATTTCACTTGGTTTCCAAATTCCTCACCTTCTTCAATGGAGAGTGATGCTTGCCTACATACTCACTGTATCCCTCACCATTTAAATTTTGAGACTTGTATGCTTGGCACTGGCAAATATTATCTCAAAAAGACAGAAGCCCTAAACATCTTTTCAACTCAAATCTTTTTCTGCATAGTTACATTATCAGTCATTTACTTATTTACATTCATAAATTACTCTGATTTTGCACAGGAAAATCCTACAAATTCTGTCTAAAATTACCTAGTTTTACAAAAGGACCAAGTCTAAACTTTGGAAACATCCTTTATGATGTAATTCTGAGTACCTCCAAAGACAAACCTTGTTTTCTCAAAATAGATATCTTACACTTTAATAAATTCTAAGTTTATTTAGGTGTCAAGCTGTTAGTATAAAACATATTGGTCTACTTTTGTCAGTATATAATGGCTACCTTATATGTGAAAATTATTTTCTACATGTATTTTTAAATCATAAAGTAATAAACTGAATTTTATCCTAACGAGAAGTGTATCGATGATAAAAATAGAGCAAGAATAATTCACAGAATCACATATTGCACTGGGTTGGAAGGGACCCTCAAAGATCATCTTGCCCAAACCTCCTGCAACCAGCAGGGACACCAAGCAAATCAGGCTGCCCAGGGCCACATTAAGTCTGATCTTGACCATCCCCAGGGACATGGCCTCAACTACATCCCTGGGCAACCTGTTCCACTGTTTTACCACTCTCACTGTAAAGAACTTCTTCCTTATGTCCAACCTAAAACTACCCTGCCCCAGTTAAAAACCATTGCTCCTTGTCCTGTCACTACAAGCCTTTCTACACAGTCCTTCTTCAGCCTTCCCGCAGGTCCCCTTCAGATGTTGAAATGTAGTTATAAGGTCTTCCCAGGCTTTGTATGCAATAATCCAATCAACTGATTCAGTGTTCCACAGTTCTTTGAACTATCAGATCCTGATACTGATGTGTTCTGTATACATGTTCTAATGCAGTTTAAAGCTCATTATGAATCCACAGAAGGATGTTATGCCCTCTCATGTATGTAGACATTTATGCTTAAAGGCACAATGAGACTTCTACAGCATGGAACAGTTTTAACTGGCAAAAAGTTAAAAGATTTTTATGCCATCATAGAAAATTACCTCAAAAACATAGTGAGTATCTCACAAAATTCACCATCTAACCACCTCACAAAACCAAACGTGGGAGGAAACTCAGATATACTTTAAGTACAAAGAACCAACAGGCTAAAGAGCTAAACCACTACAGGTGTTCAAGAGCATTTCACCCTTAACATATTGTACAGCACGTTCACAAACATCTCCAAATGGTATGTAGGTCATATTACTTTATATTGTAACAGTGCACATATAGTAAACTTTCATCCACTACAGCAGCTCAGCTAACATGCATTGTCTGAGATAGTGGAACTCCACAGCCAGATCATACTTATCTACTACCTAGTAAGGACTCTGTATTTTCCAGTACTTCCAAACAAACATACACAGCTTTCTTCGCTCTCAGAAAAAAAATCATTACCTTCTGAGGGGTCAAAATCCTCTGCCTGAACTTTTCAATCGTATCTTGACCTGCAGCTGCCCATGCACTGGCAAATGCTTCAGATTTGTCTTGATCCAGGTGAATGCTTTGCAGCTGTTGTTGCAATGAAGCAGGCTTCAAATTATGATAGACTGCCTGTTAAAAGGAAAGTAAGTGCTGTTGTTGAGTACTGTTCTACCACTTGTGGCAGATCACAGCCAGCATGTTCACACAAGAGTTTTACTACCAGCTGTGGGAGTGTAAGCCTTCTGTTCATCTTAGCTCTCTGGTGGGGAAGACAGTCACCCTTTTCTATGTCAATTGTACCTCACAATGCAATATTTCAAATTATTCTAGACAAACTACAAAAAAGACCCAACAAACAACACATATACAAGCTACACCTACAACATTTCCACTGTAGATATTGCCAAAACAGCTATCACTGAAAAAAAAAAAAAAGGGATATTTGAAGTCAATTGTAACCATGAAGAGAGAACAACTTTTCCAAATTCCCACTGCTCAAACAAGCTTGAACTACAATGTAATGTTCTAAAAAGACAGGAACAGTTTGACAAAAACAAGATGAGTTTGTTATAACCTCACTACTAGCATTGGTTTTTGTGATGAATGATCCATACATTATGCTGGTCTCCATTGCCAAAACAGAACTTCATCTGCACCAGGGCAGGGAAGAAAAACAAATAGATAAACAACATATGCAGCAAAGACCATGAAGCAGTCTTATTATCTATAATTGGTCCATAGAGCAAAGGGCTGTTAAAAAAGTTATGCTCTGACAGAAGAAGCAGCTACTCTAAAAAGCACAGCTATCAGCAAGTACACAGAATTCTCATACAACATGCATTCCCTCTAGGATTCTTCTTTGGGCAGATATTAATATCCTTTCCATTCTCTCTCTCTTTTTTTTTGTTAATGCAAAAGAAGTCAGTTATAAAGGAGATTTAGCTTTCTTCTTGTCTATTAATGTCCAATAATTATCATATAAATGAAGCAGTCTGGTGAAATCAAACCTCATGAAGTTTAATAAGGACAAGTGCAAAGTCCTACAGCTGAGGAGAAATAACAATAGACACCAGTACAGGTTAGGGGCTGCCCTGCTGGAAAGCAGCTCCATGGAGAAAGACCTTGGAGTGCTGGTGGACAGCAAGTTCTCCATGGAACAACAATGTGCCTTTGTGGCCAGGAGAGCCAATGGGATCCTGGGATGCATCAAGAAAGGTGTGTCCAGAAGGTCTAGGGAAGTTCTTCTACTTCTATACTCTGCCCTGGTGAGACCACATCTGGAATACTGTGTCCAGTTTTGGGCTCCCCAGTTCAAGACAGACAGAAAACTGCTGGAGAGAATCCAACAGAGAGCCACGAGGATGATTAGGGGACTTGAGCATCTCTCCTACGAAGAGAGATTGAGATCTCTGGGGCTGTTTAGTCTGGAGAAGACTGAGAGGGGATCTGATCAATGTCTATCAATATCTGAGGGGCGGGTATCAAGTGGAGGGGGCCAGGCTCTTTTCAGTGGTTCACAGTGATAGGACAAGGAACAATGGGTTCAAACTAGAACACAGAAGATTTCACCTCAACATGAGGAGAAACTTCTCTACAGTGAGGGTGTCGAAGCACTGGAACAAGCTGCCCAGGGGGGTTGTGGAGTCTCCTTCTCTGGAGACTTTCAAAACCCACCTGGATGCATTCCTGTGCGGACTACTGTAAGTGATCCTGCTCTGGCAGGGGGGTTGGACCTGAAGATCTCTTGAGGTCCCTTCCAACCTCTGATATACTGTGATACTGTGACATTAGGAGCAGTCAATAAAACAGATATGTCTCTGTTTGATTGAGATGAAATTCCAGTCTGAATGCAACCTCAGGTTTTGTTTTGATTTTTTGGAGCCAAGGGGAGAACTGTTTGTTTGTTTTCTTTCTTTCAAATGCTGTGGAATGTGTTAACTACTTGAACTAATTACGAACTGATGTCTAAGAACAGAAAAAGATTCAAATCCCACAACAAACCATCAGTGTGCACACACTCTGCACTGACCATGCTTACTGTACTTGCAGGAAATGGATCGATGACATCACAGCTGTGATACTTTCCAAGAATGCTACCATATTTAATAGGTAATACCTTGGCTTCCCAATCTGAGTAGTAATAGACTGTAGAACTAGAAAACCTCCTTTGTTTACAAGATCTTCAGCTCTACACCATGCAGTCACCTTCTCATTCAGATACTAGAGCCACATCACACATGCTTAGGTGCACAAAAATTTTCCATAACTGACACTTAATTTACCTTAAGCAGTGATCAGTTAATGCCATTCAATATTTTCACTACAGGAAGTAAAACCAAAAAAGTATGTCTAGCTTGCTTACAATGAATAAGAGTGAAGATTACTATCTCATAATCATCACACTTCTCATAATCATGCAGAGCTCTCTTCCACACCTATATTTGGATTAGCCAGAAACTCACTCCAGAAATGAAGTGAGTCCAATCCAAATCACAAAGACAAACAAATGACAGCAGTAAAGCCGTGTACCCAAAAAAGACACAACATACTGCAGATACCTTAGGTAATGCCTTTTTAACCCGATTTTTACATTTTTGGAATTTACAATTGTATTTAAGAAACCATCTTATTTAGCAACTTATGATGATAAAAAGAAGGTACCTGTTCCAAAATGAAGGATATAGTTTCGAGAACAAGATGAAGATCCTGCTTTTCCAATGAAAAAGCTATTTGAAGTTTTTCTTCCTCTTCTTCACTGAAGCTGCTTTCAGCCTGAAGCACAAAAATGGTTAGTCCTGACATTCCATTTAGCAGTCACAAACATACTTGTCAAAACACGAACTTTCTCTCCATTTTTATAAACAGAGAATCTATTCAGTTGTCTTTGACTAGAAAGAACAAAGCAATGCTCCTTTCTAACAGAAAAAAAACAGAACGCAATTCCTCTCACTGAACACCAAAATTAAAAGTCAACAGTATCCCATGAGAAGTTGTCAGGATTGCTTGAAATACATCACAAGAAAATGCTTTCTCTTTGCACCTAAGAGACACCAAAGAAATGTTTTTCTTTCAACTGTCAGATCATCTCCAAAAATCTTGTTGAAACAAAAGGAAGAAAAGGACAAAGTGCATTCCTTGAAGGGAATAATCTAGTGAAATTCATTACCTATGCTTCTTCCACTTTGAACACTCTCCTGAAAACCACCCATGCTGTCACAACAGAAATAAAGGTCTAATGTATGTCTATTTTGAAAGTCAGATTTGAATCTACAGCCTACCATATTACAGAAGATGAATGAGAATGTGCTCTGCTTTTAAAGCATAGTAGTTACATTTATTATACTACAGCAAATTAAACAGTAATTTAAATGTAGATATTGCCATCTTGTTAAAAGTAATTACTAACAAATCTATACTACAGACATCAAAACACCATATTTAGACCACTGAGTAATCCAACACTGCAAAGCTACGTTAAAAAAAAAAAAAAGGCAATTTGGCTGTCAGAAAAAACAAAATGAGGCAATTACACAAAAACTTCAATGATCACAATGTTTGTAACCAGAGTATAAAAATGGAAACATTATTTCAATCATTATCTGTCAGAAGGAAATGCAGAGATCCAAGTGTCTACTTTGTTAAGGCAAGACAATTTATTTAAAGTGCCCAGCAGTTAAACATGCCCTAGAGCCAGACACTTTGAAAGGTCCAGCTAATCATGAGATTGAGTGAGCTAAATTAAAAAGACCCACTTTGCCTAATGTAAATGCTAATCAAAACTGTGAAGACCTACTCTACTGTTACTGGGTAGTACAGAAATCAACCAAACAAACAATCAAAAACAGAAACAAAACAAACTAAAAGATTAGTAACACTTTCCTGTTATCAGTGAGTTAGTAGCCACACAACACAACTAAGGAAATACTAGCAGCATTGCAAGCTAGGAGTTTTGGTAGGAAAAAAAAAAATCACCAATTGAATCAAATAATCAAAATAATCCTTATAGTCCCAGAATTATGACCTTTAATACATTTGTAATTTTTGTGCTCCTTCTAACCTATAATATTTTAACTTTTAGTTTGCATGTATGTGTTTTTTCCTAAATATAGAATAAAGGAATAAATAAAATCTGACACTGAAAGACAAAGAAACTCAACAAAACCATTTCTGGTTTAGCATTAATCTTATACTTTCCCGTTCAATATTTGGTGCCAAAGAAAAATTTAATCTCCATTGGACTTTTTGACACTTGTGCAATGAAACTTATTACTGAATTTATTTCTTTGTTTTTAAGTTTCATAGAATCACAGAATTGCCTGGTTGGAAAACATATTAAGATCATCAAGTCCAACCATAACCTAGCATATCCTTGTACACAGCTGTTACACCATTTATTCAGCAATTTAAAAAAACAAACAAACAAACAAACAAAAAAATCTCCAAGCCACAACAACTGACCAAACAAATTAAAAACCAATCAAACAAAAAAACCCACCATAAACAAACACTGACCAACATCTGTACAGATGATAAAAATATTCACTTAAAATATTAATTTTGGGGCTTATTTTCAATCCAGTTCCACTGATTGCTTTAGTGAACACAAACCTGGCTGTATTGGTGGACACAGAAAATTGAGAGGAAAAAATATAATAAATATATATGCATTTAGTTTTTCTCTTGCAAGGGCAATAGAGGAGTTTGTGCAACAAGATGCCAAGGAACTTGTGTCTCCTGTGAGAGTGTTCTGAGGCACCAGCACCTGACAGTGAGGTTGAACAGTGTCACTGGCTCTCACATAATCCACTTTCTGCTATTTATTATTCTTTCTTATTTCATCTACCTGAAATAATTCTGATTTTTTAAGTAATTCTGATAATTACTGAGGGGAGTACTTATTAAAAAATATAATCATTCCTTAACAAAATAAGAGTGTTGCATCCGTCCCAAAAAGACGACTTCGTAGCACTTGGGCAGAGGAGGGTCGCGCCTCCTGCCAGCTCGGCTCCGGTCCTTCCCGTCCCACGCCAGGATGCGGCGGAAAGCGCAGCATAGCAAGAGGCGCGGGCTCGGCAGGTCGCTGTACTTCCGACTTCGCCTGAGGCAGAGCAGCCAGGACACCGACAAGACCCGGCTGGTCCTCGTGTCAGCCCGCGGCAGCCCAACGCGCTCCCCATCCTCCCTTTCCCCCCCTCTTCCTCTCCTCCTCCCCGGCCCGGTGCGCTTGCCCCTCCCGCCCCGCAAACCTTCAGGTGCAGTTTCTGCAGAAGGCGGGAGAGAAGCCGCGGGAACCGACCCGAGTCCACGGCGTTGATTAGCGACACGGCTCTGCGGATGCTGCGCGGAAGGGAAGGAAACGGTCAGAGGGTCATAGGCCTCGCCACACCGCGGTGAGGCCCAGCCCCCAACCCCATCTCACCCTACCCACCCCCGCACTGGTCTGCTGTGCTGTGGCGGGCGCGGGACAAGGGCAGGAGCAGAGCTGCCGCGAAAACAGCTAGTACCTGTCACTCTCCGGAATGACGGGCGCCGCCATGACGGACTCTGGGGCCCCACTCCACGACGGCAGCCCAGCGGGGCCACGCGTCGGCGCCCCGCCCTGGCGGAGGCAGGGCTAACGTGTGGCGGGCTTCGGGCTCTTGCGGGGGCTGTGAGGAGGAAAGTGGCAGGAAAAAACTCTTAATGCACTTTTCACGCTAGTAGTGTTACAGCGAATTGCTCCGGAGGCTGTGGCTGATAGTGGCTGGCTGTATTGCCTGTTCCAAGCAAAAACCCAAAACTTTTCTTCCCACCAAGCCCTAAAGCTTAGAACATGCCATGCATATTTTGGGCCAAGTGTGCGCGGTTGGCAAGCCTCATTAACGGATTCACTATAACGTTTTAGCTCACAGGGAAGTAGCACTGCACTGGGCATTTCTGCCCCATGGCCGTTATTGTGAATGGATGGAATAAGATCTGTGAGATCGCCAGTTTCCATCAGTTTCCTCTGGAACTGAAAAAAATGAGCTACAAGACAATTAAGCAAAGGAACAGGCAGGATGGCTGCCCAAACCTTGTTTTCCTAGGAAGCCAACCAGTATGTTACAAAGCTGCAAAAAACGTCTGAATGTGGCTGTGGAGACTTACAAAGTGTGGAACAAAGGGTTACTTGTGGTAAATAATGGTAGACTCAAGAGGCAGGTGGGAACAGGCTGAAAGTTCTTGAAATGCTCTAAAGAAATGGTTTATAAACTTGTGTGCTGGTATCTTGCCTCTGTTAAGTGAGCAGAATTTAGGCACTTAACTTGAATAGGGCCAGGATTTCAGCCAGTACACTTGAAAAGATAGTATCTGTTTAAATAGACACTGCCTTAAGAAATAATCTCAGGGGGAGAAAAAGACTGAAAAACCTGGCCAATTTTAAAGCAGAATTCCTGGATGAGACTTTAAACAACATCTGTACTATACCCGTTATGAGAAGTTGGATTCACAGTCCGTGCTCTATTCTTCAGGCTGTTGTTCTGGGGTGAGATATAAGTACATTCAACTATTTCACCTGTTTTTCTGTACTCTTATAAAACATGGAAAGATAATACTCTTGTAATAAATTTACTTTTTCTCTCCATGCTGAAATAATGTAACTTCCTGTTCTTGAAAATCCCCCGAGAGCAGAATTTTGTAAAGACTGTTGAGTCAAAATGAGCAAGGGAGACTGGATGTCTAGACAATTGCTTCCTTATTTTAAAATGTTCCAGCTGATTTAGGTATTGGATGCACCACTCAGGTCTGCTGCCAATACTCTGGTTTTATAATCATATGGACCTATTTTAAAGCATTTTCTTTAAAGCTTTCTGTATCAAATTAATATTCAAAATGAATAGTCCAAATGATGAACAATAAAACCCCAGCTGGATCCTGACCAACCTGTTCCAGCTGGACCTGTTTCACACAGAAAGTTTGACTTGAGACCTCTGGAGGCTTCTTCCACTCTGTATGATTCTGTGTTCAAAATTTCAAAGGAAAGAGAGTACCCAGTTGGAAATAATAAATAATGAAGCTAACCAGACAAAGTACTCTCAAGTACACAAATAATGTTTTTCCTAATACCTTTTCATATTTCTAGAAAATAATGCTATAAAGTTGTGACTTTTCAGACATCCATTCAGTTATTATCATTTTATACTTGCATCCATGATCCATCCGATGTGAATAACTTTTTTTAGTAAGCTAATGATACTATCACCAAAATCAGGAATCAAACTCCTTCACACTGAGTTTTACGTTAATGAGCAGGCATTCATTTATTACAAAGTCACATGAGTTGAGGTGCTAAGGTAATTCCCACACGTCTAGCACACCAGCTGAAATCCAGTGGACATTTACACAATGAAATGTAGGAGAAGCAGCTCATGTCAACACCTACTAACCATCCATTAGTCAGTTTCTTACATGTTTCATATTAAAAGGTCCAGCTTCTCTTAAATTCACTAAGCATGCTCAGAGGGTGAGGAGTTTATTCTAGGCTGGGGTCTTCCAGCTAGGAGGTGTGGTCTCAAGGGTGTCTGGTGGTCCTGTGAGCCTGAACTTTGAACTTTTTAATTTATTTTCTTCATATAGTCACAAGTTAGAACATCACCTAGTTCTGAACCATAATAATTGGGTTTCGCTGGTTTTGAAGGGCACTTTGTTAGTTAAGGAAAGATGGGAGGCTTCAGTGATGTGGTAGTTTTAGACTAAGCCTTTAAAATTTTTCACAGATCTTGGCCAGAAAGTAATAAAATGTAAATAAATCACTATTGGGCATAAAAAGGAAAATAACATTAAATCTGAACAATCCCATTGGAGAGATACCTACCATAAGACTTGGTTCCCGAAACAATTTCCCTCCTCACTTCTTCACTCTGGGAGAGACTAACTTGCTTCTGTTTGACCTTGGCTGCATTTTTGTGACTGGTATTAACTTCTCTGCTTCTGTCTCTTGTCCCTTGTGTACAGGGTGGTAGGGGAGGAGGCAGGGAAGGGAGAAGCTGTTGCAGCTCCCCTGATCTTTGGCCAGTGGGGTGTGCTGTTTATTAATTGTGAATACCTGTAAATATTGTAAATATTGTGTATTTGTACATATACGTTGCATTCCATTGTAGATTGTAGTTTTGCTTGTAAATACAGCTTTCATTTGCTTCCAATTGAGCTGGTCTGGCAAAAGGTAATGTTGCGAGGGGATTTTCAGCACACCACAAGTGATAAGGATGCCAAAACTCTTAGTTACAGGCAGTAAGGATGCAGTTAAATTGCTGAGATGGCACAAGCTACCCAGGGTAATTAAAATTTGTAAACCTTTTCCAACAATACTGCACAATTTAATGTATTTTATCAGTTGTCATAACTATCCATCTAGCTAAAACATATTTTGAATCAAAGCATCACTCATATTTTGTCTCAAAATGCTCCATTTAGCCATGCAAATGGATGTTATATGAACTTTTGGATTAATCTCCTCACACCCTGTGACAAAATCTTAGGCATCAGTGACTGAGATTTTAGAGCATTTAGCTGCTAATGAAACTTACGAATTTTACTGCCTTTCAACAGCTCAGCCTTCCCTACTGTGCACTTTGGAAAACTGGACTATACATGTTCTGTTCTTTCACAAAGACCAGACAAGGCTTCATGTTATTTGAATATAGCTTGTTTTACAGAATTTTTAATCATCCAGCCCTTCACTTCAAAATTCTCTGCTTTATAAAATACTTCTATGTTTATCAAGTGAAACTTGTTATATAGAACATGAAAAGGATGTAAAGTTAGGAATTGTGGAATACTTTCTACACGAGGTCAGTAAAGCAACATAATAAATTGCATAAGAAAGCTTAAGGTACCAGTATTCCTATACTTCCACCACACTGGACGTGTAAGTAGGTCAGTACTTTGTAGGACCAAGCTAATGGACAAAATATGCATTGCCCTCTACAAATGATAGGACAGGAAAATTTTCCATGGTCCAGACCAAAATTACATTGCGCTTAGCTCAGACTTGATATATCTGTTTTCCAAATAGAATAGTGGAAAGGCAATGTGAATGTTTTAAGACCATGTCTTTAATTTTTCTTCACAGAATTTGAGCAGAAAAGTGGAAGAATGTAAATAAATCACTATTGGGTGTAAGAAAGCAAATAATGATTATTCTAAACACTTGCACTGGAGAGATAGAAATATTTAAGAGTCAGTACTCAGAACAAGGTACAGTCTCACAGTCACTCTCAGTTTGTCTGCCTGCTTCTTTTCTCCTCTGGCTGAAGATAACACACACCTGCATACTAACCTTGACAAAGCTAAGTCTAACAAACCTCTCAGCTTCTTGGCTTTTCTTTCCCTTTGCATGCCAGCTCTGGGAAGGGGGGGAGAAAAAAGAAAAAGAAGCAGAGGGAAGAAGCACAGCCCCTCCCTTCTGGGGGGCCAGAGGGCTTTGTTGTGTTTTTCTGTTGATTGTACATATTTGTAATGTTGTGAATTGTGTATATTCGTACATATTCATTGCATTTCATCATAGATTGTAGCTTTGCCTGTAAATACAGCTTCATTTGCTACCAGACTGAGTTAGCCTGGTTTTTGTCACTGTGGGAGGGGGATTTCAGCTCTCACACTGTAACAGGCAAAAATACATAATTTGTTTTACAATTTTTAAGCTCATGAACATTGTGTCAAGAAGCTACCATCAATATTGCTATCATTAGTTAAAGAAAATTAATAGAGCTGCAGCAACCATAATTCTTTTGGTACAAATGTTTATCTAAGGCATATTTAAATATTTATCCAGAAAGTGTCAGTCTGTGTGTCTTTATTCAATCTCTTCTGGTTTTCCCACTGAAGTGAATCAAATCTGTATATAGAGAAAGATCATGCAAGTTACCTGGAAAATAATTCAAAGTGTATCATTTTTCCTTCTGTTTAATGCCTTTCTGTGTTTGTATGAATCACAGAGGCTGGCAAATATTAACAATAGTGTTCTTACCTCAGCAAATGCTGGCACATAATAGTATAAGTTCAGTAACAGTATGGATTTACTTTTCTCTAAATGGTGTGGTGGGACTGAATGACAACTTGCCATACACAGAATTTCATTTGAAGCCAGAAGGAACAGTTTAGTGATCTCAGCTTACATCTGAACTATCTATAATTTCTGGAACCACAGATCAGACTTCTCTCAGGACAGACTGTCCATCATTTATAAAGTACTATAGGTAAACTGAATACTGTCCAGTTTACTACAGTTCCCTGAAGTTAAGCCTTCATGTGGACAAGAATCCTGTAATGATATTAATACAAAATTTGGGAGCTATCTCTGTGTGATGGTTTGAACCTATCTTTTTAATTTTTCTTCACAAAGTTCAAGCAGAGAAAGCTAAAGAATGTAAATAAGTCACTATTGGGTGTAAGAAAGCAAAATAATGATTGTTCTAAACACTTCCATTGGATAGATAGAAATGTTTAGGAACCACTACTCAAAATAAAGTCGGGGCAGTCAGGGCAACTTGCTGGGCTGTCTGGCTGCTGCTTCTTCTTCTCTTCTGGCTGGAGATAACACACTGACTTTGGCGAGCTAAGTTAACAGCCTCTTTGCTTTTAACTAACTCTGCTTTCTGCCAGGGGGGCCTGGGGGGAGGAGGGCCCTGGGAGAGAGGCCTCTTGGGAACATCCCCTTTGGGGGGAAGCAAAGGGAGCTTGGTTGTGCTTTTCTGTTGATTGTATATATTTGTAAATGTTGTAAATTGTGTATATTTGTACATATTTGTTGCATTTCATCATAGGTTGTAGATCTGCTTGTAAATACAGCTTTCATTTGCTTTCCAGACTGAGCTAGCCTGGTTATTGTCAGTGTGGGGGGATTTCAGCTCACACTGATACGCTCTGCAACATGAAGATCTCTATTTTCAGCCTGTCTCTATATAGTGGCATAGTCTATTACAGTCTTGGTCTGTGTTTCAGAGGTGCTATGTTATACATGTACCTGTAGATTACTAATCATGGAGGCTTTACACATTAGAATTATATGGAAGTAGAAATAGAAAGAAACAAGGCTTTTCTTTGAACTATTTTAATATTCTATGCAAGGATACATACACTGTCCTACCCAGGCAGAAATATGAAGTCACTATGATCATGATTACAAATCCTGATTCATGAGAGAAGTCCGATCTGTGGTTCCAGAAATTATAGATAGTTCAGATGTAAGCTGAGATCATCTTTAAAATCTCATGATTTTAAAGATAAACTGGTCATCATCCCCAAGAACTGTGCAGTATCTCTTTTTATGAGAAAACCCACTTTAATTTTTCTGTCAACTTTTTACATCCTGGAGGTGCCAAGCTAATAACTTTGGTTTCATTTGGTACCTTTCATTACCACCAGGACCAGTGAAATACTCTAATTTTTGCTTTTCACATATTGCTGCCTTTCCTCTGTTTCTGCAATAGTTTTACAGATTTACAATATCTCTGTCTCTATTTATATTAATCTCAATATTGTCTACAGAACAGCCCACTTAGATCAACAGAATCACTGTGACAAGAACTGTCAGAAGAACTCAACAAGTTCTGAAGTTCAAGTGTGCATAACTTACACTCAATACAGCCCTGCCTGGTTTGAAAATCTGATGCCACGCAAGGACACAGATGCTGAACACTTCTGAACAAGTTCATTTTGCATCCAGAATTCTCAAGCTCTCTGAAGCAGCTTACAATGCAGAACTAATGTGTCTTTTGCCTTGATGTAACAGAACTCATCTGTTCTTAATAGCCATAGTTGCCTTCACACATAATAGAAAAGCTCTCTAGTGTAAGGCTAGAACTGCACAGCTTAAGCCAGCATAGGTATAGAAATTTCCCTAACATTTCTTCTGGGATGATGTACTTGCTCCAGGATCCTTCCCTATGGGAGCTTTTATTTGCTTCTTTGATTTGTTACATCAGTTGATATCCTTTTCAGCAATGTTAACTACCAGTGATGAGAAGTCATGCAATTAGTCCCCAGAATCCCCAGAATTACATGATTACCATTAGCAATGGTAGTATGTCATTAGTTGAAAGAAGTAACAATTCTTTCCGAAGTATCACGTCAGAAAGTGATTGCGATATTAAGACATTCTAGGGCTCTGTTCCAGGAAGTTTATTCTACTGGAAGAACCTCTTCAACACCAACAAGCACTGGACCCAGGGCATGATTCCCCCTACTAGCAGCACTCTCTTGGAGATCACCTGTGGCTATCTGTAGCTTTCTCCATTCAACATCCAGGGTGGCCTTCACTCTTCCAAAAACGTGTGAGCACCTATCATGAATGAGTATAAAGGCTTCTACAGGTATGTCAACCAGAAAAGGAGGATTAAAGGAAGCACACCTCCTCCCCTGATGAGCAAGAATGTTAAGCTAGTAACAACAGTTGAGGAGAAAGCTGAGGATCTCAACAACTTTTTTGTTTTGGTCTTCACTGGCAACCTTTCTCCTCACACCTCCTGAATGGAAGGACCACAACTGCATCAGTGGACAAGAAAAGGGCAATGGGTGTTGTTATAAATAAGCTGAACTTCATTTAACTGGACTTCTGCAAAGCTTTTAACACAGTCCCCCACAACGTTGGAGAGATATGGATTCAATGGGTGGACTGTTCAGCAATAGGACAAGGGGCAAAGGCTTTAAACTAGACTGATCATTAAGTTGAAGCTCTTTGCTGTGGTGGAAGAGTGGAACAGGTTGCCCAGGGAGCTGGTGGAGGTACCACCTCTGGAGACATTTAAGGTCAGGCTTGTTCTCAGATGATTCCTGCCTCATCTGTACAAAACATAGAATCATAGAATCACAGAATGTTAAGGGTTAGAAGGGACCTCCAGAGACCATCGAGTCCAACCCCCCTGCCAGAGCAAGACCATAGAATCTAGCACAGGTTGCATAGGAACACATCCAGAAGCATCTTGAAAGTCCCTAGAGAAGGAGACTCCACAACCTCTCTGGGGAGCCTGTTCCAGTGCTCTGTGACCCTCACAATGAAGAAGTTCCTCCTCATGTTGAGGTGGAACCTCCTGTGCTGTAGTTTATATCCATTACCCCTTGTCCTGTCACAAGGTGCAATGGAGAAGACCCTGTCCCCTCCCTCTTGACACCCAGCCATCAGACACTTATAGATGTTTATTAAATCCCCTCTCAGTCTTCTCCTCGCCAGACTAAACAGCCCCAGGTCTCTCAGCCTCAGCTCTAGGGCAGTGCTCCAGTCCCTCAATCATCCTAGTAGCCTTCCATTGGACTCTCGAGTGGATCCCTGACCCTCTTGAACTGGAAACCCCAAAACTGGATGCAATATTCCAGATGTGGCCTCACCAGGGCAGACTAGAGGGGGAGGACAACCTCCCTCGATCTTCTGGACACATTCCTCTTAATGCACCCCAGGATCCCATAGGCCTTCTTGGCCACAAGGGCATATTGTGGTCCCATGGATTACTTCTTGTCCACTAGGACACCCAGGTGCTTCTCCACAGCGCTGCTCGCTAGCAGGTTGCCTCCTAAGCTGTACTTGTGCAGTTTATTATTCCTTCCCAGATGCAGGACTCTGCACTTGTCCTCATTGAACCTCATTAGGTTCCTCTGTGCCCAAATCTCCAGTCTGTCCAGGTCTCGCTTAATGGCTGCACAGCCTTCAGGTATATCAGCCAAGCCTCCCAGTTTGGTATTGTCAGCAAACTTCCTGAGCAGACACTCTGTTCCCTCGTCAGTGTCACTGATGAACAGGACCGGACCCAGCACTGATCCCTGGGGAACTCCATTAGTTACAGCTCTCCATCTGGACTTGACACCACTGAGCAGGACTCTTTGGAGTCTATTGTGTAACCAGTTCCTAATCCATCTCACTGTCTGCTCTTCTATGCCACAATTCCTGAGCTTACTCAAAAGGATGTTATGGGAAACAGTGGCTGACCTTCCCAGGTAAGAAAATTTCTTCCCATAGCAGTCTGGACACCTTCAGTTCCAAATAGGATTGACTAGTGCCCCAGTAAAGCTTGCAAGATGAGGAAGAATGAAATACATACTTTTTAATGAGGCAGTCTGAAGTGTCCTAGGCAGGTAGCAATAAACAAGCACAAGCATCACTCCCAGGCTCTCCACTAGCTACAATGCATAATAAAATGTGAATAAAGAAGAACTTAGGCATAAAAGATATCAGAAAAAAAAAAAATCAGTCAGAGAGAGAAAATGGAAACTCTCTGATCACATTCGCCCCTTCAGTCTCAATTGAAGAATAAACCCATTTCCTATTGCAGCGACATTCTGTCCCACACTTGTTTGAATTGCATTTGGGGCAAGGATAGAAGCAACCCAGGCAGTTCTTTTCCAGGCAATCACACAAATCCATGTTATTACAAAGCAGCCTGCCATGTTGGTCATACTTCTTTGTAATTCTGTGAAAGAGAAGAAAAAATTATTCTTAAAGAATGCTTCAACATGTTCAAAGAGTAAGCCAAACAAATGTGGAAAACGTCTATCCAGGAACAAATATTTCCTCTTTAACAACCTCACAGTGTATTGAAACATCAGCACTATATCCTAATTGCAACAGCCATTATTATTAAAAATGAAAGTGTGCTAAAGAAGTAAATCAAAATTCTCTTCAGTCTCACAGAAAAAGCTAGTTTTCCAGTACAGCCTTCAGGTCTAGTAAGAAATATTTCTCCAAAATATTAATGCTTTTATTAATTTCATTTATATTCATTAAACAGCCATTTAAAAGATGTAATAAATTGGAACATCTTACTTGGGCTTATTAAAAAATTCTTGCTTTATCTGTGACATGCAAGCTTTCTTTTTCTGCTCTCTAGCTTCAGGATTGAAGTCAGCTACCTGAGGTCCTGGATTTTGAAAGGCTAAGCTTTTTAATTGTTTCTCAAGTTGTTGCTGTAAATAAACAATAGAAAGTTTATAATTAGTACAATTGGAACAAATAATTATTAGCTGTCAGATGTCCTCACAGGCTTTCAAATTATATTAAAATGCATAGTCTTGATAACTGAAAACTATGTATGTAGGAAAATGAGGCAAAACCTGACCTAAATTAAGATGCCATTTTCTTTGACCGGAACTGTAATCCTGACAGGAGAGGTCACAACCATGGTCCAGAATACATGGGTCTGGTACAGCATTATGGAGTTTGGAAGTTGTCTTGTAGGAGACTGAATCGTGTATATTTTTTCTTCAACTTTATCCATAATGTAAAAACAAGTACTGTGATTGTAAGTGTCTCAACTGGTTTCACCCTTATCATCACTGTTCACTCAGATGCCTAGAACCCATCCTCTTCCAAAGAATCTGGGGGCAATATGAAAGTCTAGAAGAGCAGCTAGTACAGGAAAGAATCATTTGTACTAGTGATGAGTATGAAAAATAACACATACAAAAGTAAATAAGCTAGATTGAGCTGTTTTTGAGAAATAGGAGGGAGCATTTTCCTGCCCATTTCATGGAATTCATGTTTGCAATTAGCTAAAACTACTTAATAGTTTTGAAGGCTAAAACATTGTCTCTGAATATTGCCATTCCACATAGCCCATGCTGACAGTCATGTCTAAAGTCAGTGTAAGCAAACATGGGCATTTTGTCAAACAGTTTGTCTTTGGGCAATGAATGTGGACAACGAACATATATTTGGCATTAATTACACAAAGCTGTCATGGTTTTGGCTGGAATAAAGTTGATTTTCTTAGAAATATTTGTGCACTTATCTAAAAAGAGGTTGATGCTGTGCATCTTCAGTTTCATCCTCCTAAAAACCTATAGGGCAATCACATGCACCTGTGTTATTCAAACACTTCTGCTTTCGAGTCTGGGGTAGATTTTCATTGGGAAAAAAAATTACACTTCAGCAGCATCATTGTCCAGGATCACAAACTAATGCAGTTCTGAGTTGGAAAAAATAATAACCTATGGACATAATCCTCCCTCCAAGAATACATTCCTTTTTTTTTCCTACTGTGTAGGTTTGCTTTTGCACCATGTAACAATCTGGAATTTACCCCAAGGAGTAAATTACCACACCATTCAGAATTTAGAATTTAAATGAAATTATTGTTTACAAAAGTAGGCTAAACATAAAAGGTAATAAACATATAGAAATACACATATACATATACAACTAGACAATAGCCGAGCTACCCCCCTGCACAGACCCCTCTGCACACCTCTCTGGACAAAACCCGGAGGGATATTATCAGCTAACAAGTTCTCTCTCTCTCATCCCCACCACTGTTTCTTACCATAACACTAACAGAAAAGAGCAGGCCAAGCAAGCAAGGTCAGAAGCAGAGGCAAGGGGAAAGAAGCAAGAAAGAGAGCAAAACCAAGCTGTGCTTCAGACTATATAGCAATTCTGCAGACCAATGATATGGGATAAACATATCTCTTATGTTCTGTTCAGCCCCTTGGGGACTGTCCGTCCCCAGGACTCTCTCAAGTTCTCTGGAAAAATGTATTTACAGTTAAGATATTAATCTTAAACCTATAACACCTACTTTGAATTTTGTTTGAGCTGGGAAGTGGTCTTAGCCCTCTAAATCACTGCACCACAAACTTGACTTATATCACTGTTACTATTATTGATATTTCCCTATTAACTCTAGCTTTTTTATTTTTGTATTTATAGAAGAATATATTATTATAGAAGAAATTGAAGGCAATGGTAAGTATTTTGATAGTAAACTGGTGCTGGAGAAGTCATACCAATTGTTTTTTTCTCACTGAGCAGTCCTTGGCAGGAGAGACATTTTCTTCTGCAGATGTTTCCTGGGCAGATTTGCTTTTCTTGCAGTTTTCTTCTGCAGGAACACTCATTTTACCACCTTTATGAAACACAGATATATAAGTGTTAGATGTGAGACCTACAGGCATTTAAGTGAAGGATTTAGGGTAAGCAAGTGATGTCCAGGTTTTTATGTACTCTTAACCACAACAAATACAGAACAAAATGTGGCTCAGTATCACCCTCAATTTTAAAACTATATGAAAATAAACTAACTAAAATAAACAAAAGCTTTATCACCAAAGCTACTCTATAATTTCTTTAGCAAACCTTGGAAAAATCTTTATTTTTAACAGCAACATGTATGCAATACTCACTGCCCCAGCTGTCTCCATTGCATGTCTCTGGATCCACACAGTGTGGATTTGTTTAACTGAAATTGAGGATGGTATTAGGTCCTGTAAAGATTTAATTTGTCCTGTAATTTCCTTTCCTGCTTTTCGGCCGAGGCCACGTCGTGTGAGGGAGGGTGATTAGCGATGGAAGATGATGGTTATGAATTATGAATTTTGAAGTATGAATTATGAAAATTATTATTATTAAAATTATGAATAACTGACTAATCACCATATATATTTATTCGAATTCACGGTTGTAAAAATATAGTCCATAAATGGTTCAGTATATACAATTATACCCAATTATAATTACAGAATCGATTTCTAATTAAGGGAATGAAAGGCTGCAGTTCTGCCGCTTGTCCACTAGATGGAGACTCGACAAGACGTTTGGTGGCTTGCAACTATAAACAGAGATATTTATAATGTTATCACGAGGCAAGTTAAGCTGGAAATATCACGGGGCACTTTGAATAGAATGTTACTGAATGTTGCACACATGGAAAGATACAGTCTTTCTTTCTTTGTAGCGAGGCAAGTTGCTGGGTTACACTGGCTGCTCGCTGCTGCCAGCTTGTTGCTGGTTGCCTGTCTGCCCGGGACTGGCTCTCATCCGGGCAGCGACTTTCTTTCTCCTCCCGCCTCCGCAGGTGGGATCAAGGCTTTCTTTCTCCTCCTGCAGCTGCAGAGGGGTGAGGCTTTCCGCCGATCGGTGGTTTCCCTTAGCGGGGTTGGAGCGGCTCCCTGAACCGATGGTGGGCCCGGCAGTGTCGGTCCGACAAGTGGTCTCCCGCAACAGGGCCAGGTCAGGTGACGGTTCCCGGTAGGCGGGGTCGGGGTCAGGGTGTGGTGAAGCGGTGTTTCCCCCTCGGCTCGGCTCGAAGTGAGCTGATTCTGTCGAATCTCGGCAACTGCTCCCATTAAGGTTACAATGCAATCTTGGGCTTGACTTAACTCTCTCTTTCTCTCGGGAAAATCCCGGGTTACATTACGCTGATGGCACAGGGCTGTGGAGCGCCTACGGCTCCTTTTATCTCTCCTGCAAACGGCGGGGTCCTGCAAGATGCATTTCTGCTTATGGCTGCTTATGGCTGCAGCAGATCTCGACTGCCTGGCTCGGGCTTAGTCCCTCCCCTTCTGGGCTAAAGCTTACCCTGGGGCTTTCCGCAGTCTTCTAGACTGGGCTTACAACACCGGCTTTCTGCATCAGCGAAGGGATCTCCTTTGCTGGTTCCTCAAGCAGCTCAGTGAGCTGGCTTCTTTCCGTATTGCAGAGGCTTCTAGTATGCTAGCATGTGGGTGTGAGAAGACTTAGGGGTTGCAAGCTTCCGTAGCTTGGCCAAAGTGAGAGAAAGCAAAAGAAGAGAGCAAGGCAGTAAACAAATGGTGTAGTACTTATAGATTTCTCGAGGATGGATCTGGCCAATCGGCACACTTGTCAACAACCTGCTTCGACCTATAGAAAGGGTTTCCCTTAGATGGAAAGAGCATGGGCACTACATGCAATGGATGCAGACAGGTTGGTGTCTGGGCCTTTGTCCTCCTCTCCTGAAGGCAGGGTGGAAGGGGGGACTTACCAAAACATGTTGGGACAAGTTTGCTAGCATCTGGGGGCATAATTCCGGGCATGTGGTGCCTTCACTACAGGCCAATAGTCCTTTAAGTTCCCTGATTGCCCTATTTAGGGCTTGGGTTTCAGCACTGAGTTTCCATTTTCTCCTTTCTGAAAACCAGTGATGTCTCTAACTTTCCCTGTCTCTCTCCTTCAGAAGCCAACAGTGCTTCTAATTTCTCCTTTGCAGAAACCAACACTGTAACTGGTGTCTCACAGCTCCTTCTCTCAAAAGACACTGATGTCTCCAGCTTCTCTCACTTTTCTCTCTCTCTCAGAACCCAGTCTTACTCATCTAGTTTCTCCTTCTGAGAGACCAATGATGTCCCTAGTCTCTTCCAGCTCTCCCTCTGAAAAGCCACTGATGCTTTCAATACTTGATGCTTTCTTTTGATGCAGCCCGGGATACAGCTGGCCTTCTGGATTGCAAGCTGGCACTCATGTTGAGTGTTCTGTCAGCTGACACCCCCAAGTCCTTCTCAAGACTGCTCTAAAACCACTCCTGGCCCAGCTTATATTTGTGCTTGAGATTGCAATTCTTACCAAAAAGTGTGTCCCAGTCTTGGGTGAAGGAAAAGGAGCACAGCCCATTGACCATTCTTGATTGTGCTGGCATGGGTGCCTCTGCACACACCTGTTGCAGCTGCTGCTTGCCCTTCAGAAAGATGTTCCTGTCATGAGTTTTATACCCTAGCTCAGGCTGTCTCTGCCTTCTAGGGGACATTTAGCATGGTATGGGAGAAGAGTTGAGTGACATAGACATACATGTTTGGCATGTACTCAGTTTTGCTCATTAACATACTGAGGGGTGTCAGCTTTAATATTAAAACTGCAATTAATCAGGCAAAGGTCTTTGTTCAGGCACCCTGGCCTTCAAAATCTGTTTTGAAATTGGGTGTTTATGTTATTTTACCCTTGCTTTATCAGTTTTAGCCAAAACAGGGCCTTTTTATCTTCATAAGAGCGCCATCTTCAGCTCGTTGGCAGACCAGCTTCACAGATATTCATTTAATGCAAACATTTGCTGAGTGCAAAATACCTTGGTACCCTAGGTACTGAATCAACTTCTTGGCCCACAGTAAGCTAGGCATTTATCCCAGTTTAAATAACACAGAAATGAAAAAAGCAAATGGTTACCCCTGAATCTGTTACTGATACCCCATTGTCACTTTTAGTGTAAAGGCAAGAAGAGGAATTCTACCAGAACATTAAAAATAATTGGCGATGTGCTGCGGAAATGAGAGCAGCAGTAGCAGCCATTTCGATCACCAGTAGGTGGCACTGTTGTCCTTAGCTGAGGCTCTTTTTTGCACAACTCCAGAAGAGCGTTTGTAAATTCCAGGTTTAATAGGGCAAAAAAGTGCACCACTTATCCTGCTAACAAAGCATCAGGGAGCACTAGGGGTTCTGTGGGTCTGTGCTACAAAAGCCATAGTACCCAGTTCTCTCAGAGCCCCTACAATGCCATCAATCATCTCTTCACTGTCACACACAAATGGTAGTGGCAACTATTCAGGCTGGATATTACTTACTTCTTACCCATCTTGTGAAGCTACTTGGTTAAAACTTTTTATGCAACATATGCAGTTCCAGTGCCTCAGACTATATCCCCAAACACAACTGCAAATATTTAAACTTTTTTGGAGTTCCTCTAATCCTTCACCAGTTGCTGCCCAGTCTCTCCCATTGCCTCTGAAAAGTAGTGCAGTGGTCTCTGCCAGGTTGCCCTACACTTTGGGATTGTTGGCCAAACTCTGTCCCAGAGTTACCTCTCTGAGAGAAGCAGGAGAGGAGTCCAGGCTTTTGGCTCCCTCTGTTGCAGCTTTGCAGGACAACAGTCAAAGTGGGGGCAAAAATTATAAGGAAGAGACCTTACAGTAACTGGAGGCAACACTTTTCAGAGGTGAAAAGAACAGCTGTCAGACTGTTTTGTTTAGGGTTTTCCTTTCCCTTCAGTCACCTGAAGAATGACTGAGATTGTGACACTGTTCATAACAGGATGCTCTACAGCAACAGTTTTAATCCTGGGATTTGAGCACATTTTTAGGATTAGAAAAGGAAACCTATTACTAGGCAATTAATATTTTCTGTGGGTGCGCCTACTTTCCTACTGGATATTTGCTAGGGACACACAAATAAAACAAGAATGAAAGCCACTGCTCTGGAAAAAGTGACTATTGCTCTTCATTTGCACTCAAATTGGAGTCCTAATAGAGGTTTGCTTCATAGAATCATAGAATGGCTTAGATTGGAAGAGACCTTAGAGATCATCTACTCCAGCCTCCCCACCATGGGCAGGGACACCTCTCAACTAAACTCAGCAGCTCAAGGTCTCATCCAACCTGGCTTTGAGCATCCCCAAGAAGGAGGCATCCACAACCTCCCTGGGCAACCTATTGCAGAGTCTCATCACTCTTGTACTGAAGAACTCCTCCCTAATATCCAGTATAAACCTACTCTCCCTCAGCTTCACATCCTCCTCCCTTGTCCTGTTGCTAGACACCCTTATGAAAAGTCCCTCTCCTTGACTTGTGACCATCATCTGCGCCTGTTTTATTACAGTGTGCAGGCTTCAGGAGCATAACAACTATTATCAGCTACCAGTGTATATGTGTGTAAGTGTATAAGTATGAAGAATTCTTACATATCCTCTGGAGGTGTAAACATTCATGTCCTTTGGAAACTAGGTCCTAGCAGTTAACTGAAGCCAAACACTCCAAATCAGAAGTCACTTTCTAAATACTGGCAGAAAAGTAATAATGATCTTTTTCCAAATATTGGTTTCAAATGCCCGAGGAAATATAGTACTTTTCTGCCTCCATATATATTTGTAAAGACAAATTGTTACATTTTTATCTCCAGGAGAGATATTAAAATGTGAGGCAAAGTGTGATGAAGAAATTGTGCAAGATTCAGAAACTGGTGAGACTCACAGAACTAATTAGCTCCCATAGCATGTTCTGAAGGGCACATGGGCATAGGGGAACAAGTGAGACTGTGGGACTCAGACATCCACTCTCAAGTCTGCAGAACCTAGCTATCCAAAGGAAAGTATCCCTGGCCCTGAAATGAGACTTTTTTCTTCTACTGAGGTAATGCATCGAGCACCAGTCTCTTCCACAAAAATTTCAACTCTGAGGACAATGGTAACCACACCGTTCCTCCACCAAAACCAACTGTTCTCCCACACCTTCTGAATACAGTAAGTACTTCCAGGAGGTGGTCATCCAAATCTCAACATCCTACTGTGGCCATATCTCATGACCAAGAGCTGGCAGCTTCAGCACAGACCCTCAGCATAGCTGACAAAGCAGAAAGCAGACTAAGGGAGGAAGAAAGGCAGTGGCTTTATGCTGTTTTAAGAGGCTAGGTCTTATCCAAGAAACAGATGTTTCTACTCAGAGAACACTTTCAGAAGATGTTTGGATTAGAAGGAACTGCATTTGTTTATGATTTTCATAAGAGAAATACTTTCCTGTAACTGGTCTTTCAAGAATTTAATGCTCCTATTTCTAGTCCTTGCAGATTGCACTGCTAAATGCTCTAGCTGGTGTGAAAGGTGGTGACTAGCATTCAAGATACTTCAGGCTGTTTGATCCCTAAAGCTCGTATCTCTGCAGGGCTTGCCAGAGTGAATGCACATTGTTTTCATGTTGTATTTGTTCAAGCCATAGGAGAGTTTCTGGCTTAGATCTGTAAGCATATCCATCACCTTCACCAGGACAAGCCAAGATGCTCTCCCTGTGACTTTAATTCCCCTGTGCCCAACATGGATGAGACTACCCCATTGCAATAGTCCTATTTTACCCACAGCCCAGTCCTGTGGAGATGTCTGTAGGCTCAGGCACCAGCAGTCAGGATAAAATATGAACTGAGCTCTAAAGATATGGGAAGGCCACTTACAACCAGGCCATGCTTTCTCTCACAGTCATTCAGAAAGTGGCCTTGAAGCTGACTGACAAACACAGACCAGAAGATGGTTCAGTTCCCCAGAAAACAGGTAAACACGGTGAGAGAGCAATGGCCCATTCTGTGACAGGAATGTGGAGGAGCAAATCCCACTTTCTCTCAGTAATGTAAAACATATTCTTACAAATATTTTTCTCCCAAATCCAGAGTATTTCTGCCATGTCTTGAAGTGACACATCCCTTAGCTGAAATCCAAGAGATGATTATAAAATCATGTTCATCTTCTGTTTATCATGCAATAGGCAGAAAAGATCTGCCAGACTTACCTTCTGGAAATCTCCAGTTGTAAAGCGTGTAGCAAGAGAGAAAGGAGCTTCCTCAGAATTTCAAATTGTAGTCACCAAAGGAGAGGGGCTGGCACAGCTTAGGTTACTGCTGCACAATTACTCTGATAGTGGAATTATGACACCAGTCCCAGAGCAACTGAAACAGAAGACAAATAATCAAAATAGTGCTCCCCAGAGAAGCAGGTTGAAGGCAGTGCAGGTAACTGTCTTAAAGGTCTTCATACTTTTTGTCTCATTAATTATGGGTTTTTAATAGTACACAGCACAAAGAATGCAAACAAATTATATAAACTGGGATGAGAGTCCTAATTTATTACTTGCAGTTATGGCACGTTCACAGAGAAAATGTATTTCTTTGAGTCTTTTATTCTTAATGGCAAGTAAACAAGAAACTTGCAATAGCTACTGCATTTTACAATATTTTTAAAACATTTTTTTAGGATATATATGTAGTAAAGGAATATTCTAACACTTTAGACAAAACATTCTGGATTCTGTTCACCATTTCTAATAACCAGAAGTCATCAAATAAATATGGTCCCAAATAGCTGAAGTGGCAATGCAACCTCATTGTTCAGCTGCACTAGTGGAGACAACTCGAGCTCCTCCTGATACTTCCAGATGCTAATTTCCAGTGTGCTGCAATCGCTTACAGCTATCATTACTCTTCCCTAGAACACAGCTAAATCCTAATAAATATCTAAAATTGTCAAGTCTTATAAATTCTTCCTAAGCTGTGCTTAGACAAATAGTCCAATGTGTGTTTTTATCAACATGTCTTTTTATCTCCATCAGCTGTATCCATCCACTCTCTGAGGTATTTCACAACTTGATGTGAAGGCAAGTAAATTTATTATTTACCATACTATTTTCTTTCCCTCCAAACACTTTCAAGACCAAAACCTGATATAACGATACAATTCTAGCAGTAGACCTTAGCTGGGTAATTGAAATTATGCTACACATACCTTTATTTTGCTCCCCAGACTGTTTTTCTTGTCATGAAAAACAAAACAGAAATCCTTCAGGGGGAAAAAAAATCACTATCTCCAAAGTACTTATGCTACAACCCACAAACAAAACACTACAACCTGTTTGTGTCGGTGTGAGCTGAAATTCCCCCCCCACCAACAATAACCAGGCTAGCTCAGTCTGGAAGCAAATGAAAAGCTGTATTTACAAGCAGAGTCTAAAATCTACGATGAAATGCAATGAATATATACGAATATACAAAATTCACGACATTCACAAATATATACAATCAACAGAAAAAGCACAACCGATCTCCCTTTGCTTCCCCCCAAGGGGACCCTCCCAAAGGGGCCTCTCTCTCCCAGGAGCTTCCCCCCCACACCCCCCTGGACAGAGAAGCAGAGTTTAGTTAGAGCAGAAAGTTGTTGACTTAGCTGCCAAGGTCAGTACATGTTATCTTCAGCCAGAAGAGAAGAAGAAACAGCAGCCAGACAGCCCAGCAACTGCCCCCACTGCCGAACGCAGAATGTGCCGAATGCCTACTTTGTTTTGGGTAATAGTTCTTAAACATTTCTATCTATCCAATGGAAGTGTTTAGAACAATCGTTATTTTGCTTTCTTACACCCAATAGTGACTTATTTACATTCTTTCACTTTCTCTGTTCTGAACTTTGCAAGGAAAAATTAAAAAGACAGTTTCAAACCACCACACTGTTTTATTCCCATATACTTTTCCCAATGTTGTTCTGATTTTTACACATTCTACATAATGGAGAAGACAGGAATTACAAACCCTAAAAAGACAACATTTATAATTAAACCACCTTATGGTCAATTTATATTTTTTTTTCCATTTTACTAATACTTACACACATATATCTGAACTTTTTCTGAATTATTTGTGCATGAATTACAATACTTGTTTATCATACATGACAACAGACAGCCCATAACTTACTCAAAGTAGTTTACTGAATCAGTGTTGGGCTGCAAGTAACTGAGGATCTACATGTAAATTAAAATCTCAGGTAACATTTAGAGAGATTAATTCTTGTGTTGAAACTCCTCATGGTTCCTACAGGGACAAGTCTTTTCCACCACAAACATACACCTTGGGAGATATGACACAAATGTCCCTATTATTGGTTGGGGAGGAGGAGGCATGAGGTGACAGAAAAGCAGATAAATGATCACAGATTCATTAAATTTCTTTTAAGCTTCCTGGCCACTATCCAATGTCAAACTGATTGCTCCGTGTGCACCTTAGTGCACTCTGTTGTGCAGTCTGCTCCTACAGCCAGTACAAATGGGCTGAAGGAAACACAAAGTGCATTTTTAGGTGTTAGAAATTAATCTATAATGATCTTACTCCATTGGGAAACATTTTCTTTGGGCTCTATCATTTCTTTGTGAAAGCATTAACAAAGAGTGAGGTGTTTATCCCATGCTAATTCAGTTGCCCCTCCTTCTCTCCCCCCTCCTCCCATTTTTTCTAAAGTGCCAGGTTTATCAGGTGTTTCTGCTCTTATATTCTTTGGGAGGGAAGGGGTGGAACTGATAGGGAGAAAGCATAGGAAAGGCAGAAAGAGAATTTTAGTGGTTTCAATACCAAGAAGCTGTGAAAAGTTTCTGTGAGGCACAAGGCGAGGACAAAACTCCTTTGTCCAGATAAGATTAAATCCTTCTCGTCCACCAGGCCAGCACTCCAGCTGCTGACAGATGACCTCATAACCTATTTAGTACTCTGTTCCACACAGGAAAAAGAGAGGCAGAAAAAGCAGCCACTTCCTCCAAAGAGATGTGGCACTATCATCTTCTTGACTGTTTTCAGAAGGGCTGCTTCAGCAGCAGGGTCTGATCCTACCTCCCCCACACCCTTAACAGCTAGGTGTTGCTGGGAGCTGGGCATCCCACAACCAAACTTCCCATCTCTTGGCTCCGCCTCTTTCAGTTGCAGGTAGCTGCTCCCTCTCCTCCTTTCTAACCTCCCTTACTGTTCTTCCCTCTCATGATAATAACTAGCAAGTGATCTCCCTGTCCTTATGTCAGCACATGAGATTTTTCATCTCACTTAGCCTGTTCAGGAGTGGGAAAGCATCAGGAAGTGCATCCCACAGCTGTACAAAGTCAGCCCACCATCTCCACTCTGAGGCAAGAGCCTCAGAGAATATCCCATCAAAAAGAATGAGACAACAGCCCCCCCCCCAAAAAAAAAACAGAGCCCATTATACCCTTGTCATGGGGGAGATTTCGACTACTTTAAGAACCACAGCCACCAAAGGCAGCAGCAACAGTGCTTTTATTGAAGTAACATATTGTAGAAGTGAGACTTAGAAAAATGGCAAGGTTCACTCTATTCCTTGCTGCACAGAGGATATAATAGTGATTTGAAGTTACCAATACAAACTCTTAGTGCATTATAATATGAAGTTATCCATGATATTGACCACTTACCAGAGATCTGCAGGTGGTAAGGGATCTCTCAGCCTTGAGAAGTAACTTTGAGAGGTATCCCAGCTCAGGGGGAAATCATTGCCATGAAACCAGCTACTTAGCAGGGAAAGCTCAAAAAAGTGTTTGTGTCATAGTCAAATTGCACATGATGGAAAAGGTAAGCATAAGATTACTTGTATCTACAACTTACTTTGTTCCTTGACAAATGAGTCTTGGAAGAACCATCTGCTATTCTTGTGTTAATCACACTGAGAGTGTTCCAGTTTGCAAGCTCATATGCATCAATGCTCACAATGTCACCCTGTTCTTGCATGGGCTTTCAGAGAACAGGTTGGAACTAGGTAAGTTCTTGGCCTTTAGCCTACAGAGTCTACTAGTTTGGTCAAGCAGTCAGATTATAGAATCGCAGAGTCATTAAGGTTGGAAAAGACCTGTAAGATCATTGAGTCCAACCATTGACCTAACACCTACTTGGCCATTAAACCACATCCCAAAACACCATCTCTACACATTTTCTGAAAACCTTCACAAATGGTGACTCGACCACTTTCCTGGGCAGAGTATTCCAATGCCTGACCACTCCTTCAGTAATCAATTTTTTTCTAATATCCAATCTAAACCTCCCCTGGTGCAACTTAAGGCAGATCCTCTTGCCCTGTTACTGGTTACTTGGAAGATGACACCAACACCCACCTCACTACAACTTCCTTTCAGGGAGTTGTAGAGAGCAATGAGATCTCCCTCAGCCTCCTCAAGACTAAACAATCCCAGTTTTCTCCGCTCTCCATAAGACTTGTTCTTTAGACCCTTCTCTGCATATGCTCCAGTACACCAACATCCTTCTTGTAGTGAGGGGCCCAAAACTGAGCAACAGTATTCTGAGTACAGGGGGACAATCACCTCCCTGCTCCTGCTCCTGCTCCTCACCCTATGCCTGATATAAGCCAGGATGCTGTTGGCCTTCTTGGCCACTTGAACCCACTGCTGACTCATATTCTGCCAGGTCCTTTTCTTCTGGATAGCTCCCTAGCCACTCTCCCTCAAGCCTGTAGTGTTGCATAGGGTTGTTGTGACCCAGGTACTGGACCCAGCACATGGCCTTGTTGATCATCACACAGCTGACCTCAGGCCATTGATCCATCCTGTCCAGACCCCTCTGTAGAGCCTTCCTAACTTCCAGCAGATCAGCACTCCGACCCAGAATGGTAGCATCTGCAAACTTACTACGGGTGCATTCAATTCCCTCATACAGATCATTGATAAAGTTATTAAAGAGAACAAGCCACATTACTGAGCCCTGGGGAACACCACTTGTGACTGGCCACCAACTGGATTTAACTCCACTCACCACCACCCTTTGGGCCCAGCTAGCAATCACTCCTTGCTCCAGAAGAGCCCCTACACCTCTGGGCTGGGGGATGCAAAGATGACAGCTCCTTTTGTCCCCTCTGTATTCCTGCAGAACAGGAATGTGGTGAGGCCCCATCTCTCTTCGTTGACAGCGCTTTAGGCCCCTCTTTGCTTTTCTCTACCCCCATTCACCCTTCTGGGCCTTGCAGCAGCCCTGGAAGGAGTAGCCTGCTCCATCTGCCTCAGCTGTGTGTGCAATGGCATGACCTCGACTGCTTAGGCCCCACAAGCTGCTTTCTCCTCACCTCCTGGGAGGCTCCTTGTGGTGCCAGGGAGGAAAGGGGCTTTAAGCAGACTGGGGCAGCAGGGCATCTGTGCAAGGAGGTGCAGAGGAGCAGTCAGGTAGTGCTCTTGGATTTTGACTTAAACAGCTCTGAAGTCTCTCTTCCTATGAGGAACATTTTGCTTGCAGTGATGGAGACACTGGCAGGGAGAACACATGGAAGCAGAGGGCCAGGCAGGACCCAGGATTTATCAGTGCCAGCCCTGGCTTTTGGAGGAAAGCTGGAAGGTGAGTGATGCATGGCAGCTCATGATGGCAGCTGCACCAGAGACTGTGGGACTGTATTGATGAGGACTGTCAGAACTGAGGAAGCAGTGGCTGCCAGTGGGCCAGGAACTGCCCCCTGCCCTAACAGCTGCATTCAGGGAGCTCATAAATGGGCAAAATCATCCCTCTACAGACCAGAACTGGAACCAGTTGAGGGAACACAGGGCACCACTACTCAAATAGGAGTGGCAGGAGAAAATGAAAGAAACAAAACAGAGGAGACTGAGGCCTGAGGGACACTGGCGAGGAACTGCTGCTGATCAATAGTGAGGCAGGGACATACCTGAAGGTATATGAGTCATGTTCAGGATTTGAGAGAATACAACCTTGGGTTGAGTATCTTTGTGGAAAGGAAGCAGGGAAGTCAATGTCCTATAGAGTAGGCCAAGATCCTTCCACTTTGTCATTCTCCTCATTCCCTTTTCTCCTGCTCCTGAACCTTCCTTTGACTGCATTCTCATCAGGTCTCCTCTTTGGACCTCAGGTTTTCTTACCACTTTTTATCATCCTTTCTCAACTATTCTGGACTACCACAACAACATTTTACTCCTAAGCCCAGTAGGTCCAAGCCACTTCACCTCTTCCTGAGATCCTAATTCTCCCTGATTCCTTCCACTGTACAATCTCTTCCCCATCCTTGCCATTAACCCTTAGTCTCCTGCCCTGTCACACACGCACATGCTGTAAAAGAAGTAGTGTAACTTTTTGACTTCTACACTCTCAAGGCAGAGAGCAGGACTTAAGACAAAAAGCTGTTCTTTCCCTGTCATATCTGGTTTTGTTTGTTTGTTTGTTTTCCCTCAAGGTCTACTAAATGCATTCTATCAATGACACACCTCCTTTCACTGGAAACTTTCTCATATACACACACATCTTCACAGCTATATGACCCATAACACCTATGTAGTTAGTGCAAGTATTGCATAAAGCTTTAGTCTCATCAACGTCCTCATGATCATTTTCAATGAGCTTCCTTTCATCCCTCCTCCCTCTGCAATAAAGCAGCTTTCCCAGCTTGCCCTGTTCCTCCCATGTGCTTCTCCTTCACTTGGTGCATCTCTTGTTTGCCACTTTCCAAATCTCCATGCTCAACTTGTACTCAACAGCCACAAGAAATGTCATTGTGCAGCTGCCAATATGCCACCAAGTGAAAATGTGTGGACTCCGGAAGCAAGAGTGATTCAGATGTGTTCCTACTCAAGGCATCTTGCCTAGCAATCACCTTCACCATTTGTCTCTTCCATGAAAGCTCTGCTGCTATTCTGCAATACAAAATGCCAGTCAAGGGGCACACATTAGTGAGGAGCCATTATTTGAAAATAACTTATTAAAATTGTTTTAGTAGTTGCTTATATACTGGCATTTCTAATTAGGAGTTTGGTTGAGTAGTAAGAAGAAAAAGATAACAACACAATAAGGAAGAGTGGTCAGAAAGGAAAAGTGGTTAGTCACGGCTGGAAGGAAATAGTTTGGACCTAATGGGCTTATGAGTAAAATGTTATGGGAATTTTAGTTCGTAAATCCTGAGGCATTTAATTTCTTGAGCTTTGTTTAGTCCACCTGATGAAGCCTGCAGAGCCAGTGATTAACTAGTGGGAGTTACAAGAAATACTGAAACAAACTCCTCTAACTCATCACAGCCTCAATGATTTCCTCTGCTTTCTGAATCAGCTTGATGAAGACTGTCAAGAATGTACTCAATTCTTCTTTGGCACTATCCTTACCTGGATCAAATGCTGAAATGATTCCAGCACAAACCTGGCTGCAACAGCTGGTAATTCCCATACACTAAAGGAATCCTTAGGTAGTCTCAAAATAGTCATACTTTACTCTCTACAGCCAAGGGAAGCAGAGGAGAGTCACTGCAGCCAAATGGATTTTCTGCATTCCCACATAGTATTGTTTTCTATGTCAACCTGACCACCAGTACAATAATTTTGTCATAATACTGTTACTCCATAAATAAATAAATTGCATGAAGATCCCCATACTTTTTCAACCACAAGCTAATATGATTTTCTAATACTAATGGACTGAATTATCTCTGACACCTCCAAAATGCTCAAGAAGATTAAGTCTATGTCTACATCAGTAGACAAGCAGCTCAGTGCAGTAAGAATGGGAACACAGGGTGATGTTCCAAAGGGGTTAGTCTATACTAGTTGAATTCTAGTGCCATGGACAAAATGACCATCAGATGGTGATGTCAAATCAGTTGCACACCAGGAGCTCATCATCTAGATAAATTTAATCCAAAGAAAATCCAGTTAACACACTCTAAAACTGCCAGGAGGGTTGATGCATGCTAAATGGAGACAACTGGGAGGGTCTCTTCAAAAGCACATTCCTAAACAAACACAAATGTGAATGTAGACATGTTGAGTACAGATCTGATAAGGAAAAAATAAAGTTTGAATGTCAAAGCATTCATATATTACAATTAAAATCTGGTATTTCTTTAGTCCTTTCCTCTCTACAGCTCTGAAGCCATCCTCAAGTTTATGTTTCATTTCACTGTTTTAAATTATTGTGCTTTTCACAATTTACAATCATAGAAGTGGAAAGAAACAGATTAAATGGTTTGCCCAAGGTCACAGTACAAATCATAAGCAAAACAGAATATAAACCTTTTCCAGCTTCCTCATGTGATTTTGCCACAAACTTGTACCACAACTTCCATTCTGATATTCTCAAAAAACTACGGATTTAGGGCAGTATCTAAGTTACGTTATTAGCAACGCATCCCATACTAATAAGTCATCCAGTATGAATTTAATTTAGATACAAAATGAAAACACATCTTTCATTTCTTTTGCTGAATCTTCCTTTTCTTTGTGAATCATTGTAGCTTGAATTTCCAGTTGGGAAGACAACCGCATGACTCATAAAAAATGTGCTTTATCTTTAATTAAATCTTAGAAACGAATACCAAAATGCTAGTGAACGTCTCTCTAGAATATACTGGAAATAGTTTTCAAAGTCAGTCATCTACATTTTTCTGTAACCAGTTGGCAATTTTGATTAGCAGTTCTCTCCTTTCCATATTCTCAAATTTTGTAAACTCCAGCAGCAGAGTGGCATCCACCCTCTCATCTTCTTCCAGTGTAGCATTATAAAAAACCTGCAACTGAAGAAATGAACATGAGCTTAGTTCACATAACTTCACTTGCAGCAGCTTGACAGAAGCTCCTTGCATATCAAGAATGTGTTCCTCTGCCAACCCTTATAAAAATCCTTTCAAATGCAATCAACTTCACTAGTACTAGTGCTACCACACAGTCTGTAGCACAAGTTGGGTAGCAGAATCCTCTTGTGTTGCCTGTCCTACAATCACAGACCAAGCAATCTTTCAGCAGTCTAATGAGCAGAAGAGAAGAGATGACTGAAGAAAAGGTAAGAAATACATGGGGGAAACTAGCAATTAGAGAAATGAGATAGATGTTAGTATACAGCCAGGAACCTAATACACCAGCAGCCCAACTGGTGTATTTCCTGTAGACATCATGGCAAAGGTAATCTCCATGGACTGATTTTAAAGAGGAAAATGAGATAGCTTTAATAATACTTATTGGAACTCAATTCCAAATCTGAAGATTAATTTAAAGGCTGGCACTGGGCTATTACTTTTGCCCTGCCAGGGAATTAAGTTGTCCCTGAAGAACCAAAGATGAAAAATCAATACTTCATGCATGTTTGGTTATCAAACATTGGAATGGTCTGCCCAGGGCTGTGGTGGAGTCACCATCCCTGGAGGTGTTTAAGCAGCATGTAGACTTGGTTCTTAGGGACACAGTTTAGTGTTGATCCTTCAGTGCTGGGTTGAGGGCTGGACTGGATGATCTTGAGGTCTCCTCCAACCAGATGTTTTCTGTAATTCTGTGATTCTGTTTAAGAGAGATTTCTTTAATTTTAGGAGACACCTATCTGAATTCCTTTCCTCACTAAGCATCTCTTCTCAGTTATTTGCTGTACACACGCCAAAAAAAGGAAGCACAGTTTTTCTTGTAATGAGAAAAGAAAATATTTGGGGAAAGAATATGGGCAGACTTGTACTGAAGGTAAAAGAAAAAGAAAAAAGTATGGACTGAGCAGTGATAGTTATTAATTCTCAGGCAATCATGTGGATTAGTGTGGGGAATAAAATAACACAACATACAGATTTACAGCTTTCAGCAGCTTTCCCAAAACCCATCTTCTTTTTACAGACATACAGCATCCCAATTAGAAAGTATTCTTAATGGGCTCATCTGAGCCACTGCACATTCAGAAGGAAAGAACTGTATCACACCTGTTAGCACATGGGCAGGCAGCCTCTTACACTGCAACCACACAAAGCAGAACAATACCCACCCCTGCATAACATTTCACTTTTGTACCATGCTCAACAACCAACTGCCCTGCGGGCTGTGTGTGCACGATCATGTTTATTTCTCAGATGAGGAAGTATCATTTTTATCAACATCTCAATGCAGGAACATCATCTAATAAATGCTATGATGACTGTCAAAAACAAGAGATTTAAAAACCTGTATTTACAAATTGACAATAAAGTGAACTACTTCTCTGATTTACCTCTTGGATCTGTACATCTGTATTGACAAATCTTCCCATGACTTTTAATACATCATGTAATAATTCCTTCCCATACCTGTAAAATTGAGATAAAGGTCCTTCAAACAGCATGCTAGCAAATATACTAAATTTCTTCTCATTTGAAAATATCCCACTATTTAATTATTATTTACCATGTTGGAAATATTAACAAAGCTGAAGTCTGCAACTGTGAACTCCTTTTCCTGTTTCAGGAAATATCATTAACATTCAATTTAGGCACTTGAGCAGGATGAAACACAAATTTTCATTCATTTTCATTTCCCAAGATTTAGTATTTCTGCTTTGGGAACATGATTTCTTTACTTGAAATGGATAATCTTTGTGAACCTATACAGCCAAACTAAGCCAGAAAGGTTAACCAGTAACAACTCTCTAACAGCTTGGTGTTTCTGTTTGTGTCTTGAGGATAGCATACAAATTAATGCCCACACTCTTCTGTCAGTGGAAAAACAATGGGTCAGTTTCTCAGCAAACTGCTCATTACTATAGAGCACAGAAAAGCTCTGTAAGGGAAAAAAGTTGCTGTGACACAAATCTGCTAATTTACCTTTCCTAGTATTAGCAAAAGAAGATATGCATTTGAAAGCTCCCAGATGGCTGGTCTTAGCTATGCTACCACTAACGGCTCCCAGTGGACTCCTCTGCCACCAAAGACAGAAGGAATATACTGTTGCAGCAGTACTGCTTTTCACCATTACAAAGGAGAGAGGGACTCTTTGAACAGACATCAGAATACTTCCTTTGCTCGAGACAGGTAGCCCAAGCTCACCTACAGTTTACCTTCATGAGTGCAGGTGTATTGGATTTGGCTGAGCTGGATGCTTTGAGGAGAATTAATTCCAGCTCAGCCAAACCCAGTACAGCAGGTTAGGCTGGAGATGGGTTAGGATTTAAATCAGGGAATGGTACTGTTGCTGGTCATTGCATTGTCACCCTGTATGCTTCAAACCCTCATCTCTCTATACTCTCTTTGGAAAAAAGATTACAATCTTGCACAAAAGCTTGTGAAAATGCTAGTGGAAAAACCCATTTCTGGAGTCAGGCTTTCCAGGAAATGTAAGTCAAAAACACTCAAACCATCTTGAACAGACTCATTTTTAAAGCATTCTATGTATGTCAGGACCTGTTCTTTGACATTAAGCCCCCTCAACCAGAGTTAAATCCTATGAGAATCCTGCTCTGCCTACTTACGAAACTGCATCGAACATTAAAAAAACAAACAAACGAACAAAAAAACCCCACAAGCAAACAACACCCCCCCCCCCCCCCCCCAAAAAAAAACCCCACCACAAAAACCAAACAAGCAACCAAACACCTCTGGAAGGAAAATCTGCACCTCAATTTTACAGCTCAAACAGAACATGGAGGAAGAAGTCAAAGAGCTTTGGGAAACCAAAGCTGGTTGCTTACCATACCTTTCACTTAAAAGCGGCCAATTTTCTGTAACAAATTCCCAGGCTATACGGTGCCCAATATCCTTAGTCACCACATATAAGATCATGATTGAAGTACAATTGGAAGAAAATAATGTATCACTGAGTCCATATTGCAAGTATCTGTTAGAAAAGAAAGTAATAATTGTACCTATCACTTACTATTTAACAGTAATAATCTGGAAGTATCACCCATTTCAAGAAAATGCTTGTCTCTACAAGTAACAGAAGGTGGAAGGCTATAGCAAAGTTGGTCTCACTCTCAAGCAGTGTATCCAGCTTGGGTTTTGTCCTTGCATTGGTAAAATACCCTCTTCTTCCACACTGCCTCTCCATTTTTCAGTAAAATGAGGATGTGGCACATTATGTGGATATATATGGTTTTCTTATCTGTGTTACAGAAAGACAGCAACTCTGTGGACGGGCAAACTGCTCCACAGTTTCTGGAGACTAACTGCTGTGGCACAAATGGAGATTAGAGTAAGCCAGCAGCAAGACACTGTTAATCAGGTTTGCACAGTACAGTATTTGTGTTTTTATGATTTACTTCTATATACATAAAGATATACTTTGATCAAGGTCACCTGTAAAGTAACCAGGACTCTCTGGAACAGCTCATGGCAGACAGCAGGATGTCTTTATCTTCCTTTGTAGAATCAGAATGGTTATACATTTCCCATGCAAAATTCCACTCTTTATCACTTCCCAATGCAACACCATAGCAGCAGACTGTTCTTCTAATTAAAAAGGGAATTCTGCAAAGCAAAATATAATTAAAAGGTACTGTATTTTTGTAAAGTCAAACCCAATTGTTAACATGTAACTGAAAAAAATTGCTTCTTCACAACTAAAAGATGCATAAGAAAGCAAATACAAAATAGCAGTTTAAATAAAGCTAGGAAATTTGGTTGCTTGGTTCATCACTCAAACATTTTAAAAGCATGCAATTTAAAGGCAAATAAAAAACTTATTTTAGAATAGTTGGACTAAGCTATTTTGTGTACGTACAATGTCAGTGCCACTCTTTCACGCTGCAGCCTAGGACATGGATCACACCATTAAAGAGTGTACAGCTGCATTTAAGCACCATCCCAGACAACTCCTTTCAAAGTTTCTTCAGTGAATGAATCCAGTAGGAAGAGCCATGTGCAGCATAAGTGGAAACAAAAGGGACAGTTCTCCACACAGCAGGCAGCTTCCTATTACTCCCACCCGAGAAGAGTTCTTAACATGTTGATGAATTCAGCAAAATATAAATGCAAAAATTATCAGTGTAATACTCCACCTGCAGTGATGTGTCTCAAGATATTGTAAACACTTAACTAGTGATAGCACTTTATTCTACTACACAGACAGCAATCTTTAAAGCAAAAGATAGATACAAAAGACTCCAGAAACTAAGAAGGACCAGTGGGAATAAGAGATTTGGGTCTTCTGCATGACAGACATCACTTCTTAAGAAGTGAAAATACAAGATGCAATGATATTAACAGTGCTATTGTTGATGGGGCATTTGACTGGCATACTAAAAGCAAACATGGACATGTTTTATATTTACTGCAAAAAAGATTTTTGGATTCCTTTACCTGAATATGTGATGGAAACATAAGGGGTTTGCCACCAAGAATGATGCCTACTGAGACTGAGTGGTTATGTGGAAGTAAAGAATAGCCCTGTGGGGAATCTTTCTATAAAAGATCTTATTAGAGTTACAGGATTGTAGTAGTTTGCTTAATTGCCAAAAATATGATCTAGGGAGCTACAGGCCTGTCAGCCTGACCTCAGTGCCAGGGAAGGTTATGGAGCAGTCAACAGATCAATCAGGCCCAGTCAGTGTGGGTTTATGAAAGGTCATAGAATCATAGAGTCATAGAATTGTTAGGATCATCTAGTTCCAACCCCCCTGCCATGGGCAGGGACACCTCACACTAGATCAGGTTTCTCAGAGCCACATCCAGCCTGGCCTTAAAAACCTCCAGGGATGGGGCTTCAACCACCTCCTTGGACAACGTGTTCCAGTGTCTCACCACCCTCATAGTGAAAAACTTCTTCCTAACATCCACTCTGAATCTACCCATTTCTATTTTTTGCTCCATTCCCCCTAGTCCTATCGCTACCTAACACCCTAAAAAGTCCCTCCCCAGCCTTCTTGTAGCCCCCTTCAGATACTGGAAGGCCACAATTATTTCTCCTCAGAGCCTTCTCTTCTCCAGACTGAATAGCCCAAACTCTTTCAGTCTGTCCTTACAGGAGAGGAGCTCCAGCCCTCTGATCATCCTCATGGCCCTTCTCTGGACACGTTCCAGCATTTCCAGATCCCTCTTGTAACAGGGGCTCCAGAACTGGATGCAGTACTCCAGGTGGGGTCTCACCAGAGTGGAGTAGAGGGGGAGAATCACCTCCCTTGACCTGCTGGCTATGCTTCTCTTGATGCAGCCCAGGATGTGATTGGCTTTCTGGCCTGCAAGTGTACACTGCTGGCTCACGTTGAGCTTCTCATCCACCAGCACCCCCAACTCCTTTTCTTCAGGGCTGCTCTCAAGCCAGTCACTCCCCAGCCTATATTGGTGCTTGGGGTTGCCGCAACCCAGATGCAGGACCTGTCTGACTAATCTGATTTTCTTCTACAATAAGGTGACTTGCCTAATGGATGGGGCAAGAGGCATGGACATTGCCTACCTGGCCTCTAGTAAAGCTTTTGGCATTGTCTCCCACAGCATTCTCCTTCAGAAACTCTAGGCACAAGGCTTGGAAAAGTGCATTCCGCATGGATAAAAATCTGCCTGGATGGCTGAGCTCAAAGAATGGTGGTGAACAGAGTTATATCGAGCTGGCACCCTGTCACTAGTGGTGTCCCCCAGGGTTCAGTACTGGGGCCTGTGCTCTTTATGAATGACCTGGATGAGCAGATTGAGTGCACTCTCAGCAAGTTTGCAGGTGACACCAAGCTGGATGGCTGTGTCGATCTGCTGGAGGGTAGGGAAACTTTGCAGCAGGATATAGACAGGTTAGACCAATGGGCCAAGGCTAAGTTTAACAAGGCTAAATGCCAGGTCCTCCACTTGCGTCACAACAATCCCATGGTAAGCAACAGATGTGGGGATGTGTGGTTGAAAAGCTGCAGCTTGGGGAGGAACCTGGAGATATTGGTTGATAGTCATCTGAATATGAGTCAGCAGTGCCCAAGTGGCCAAGAAAACCAATAGCATCCTGGTTTGCATTAGAAACACAGTGGCCAGCAGGAATGAGGAGGTGATCAGCCCCCTGTACTCTGCACTAGTGAGGCCACACTTTGAGTACTGTGTTCATATCTGGGCCACTCACTCTAGGAAGGATATTTAAGGTGCTGGAATGTGTCTAGAGAAAGGCAATGAGGCTCATGCAGGGCCAGGAGCACATGGCCTATGAGGAGTATCTGAGGGAGCTGGTGTTGCTCAGTCTGGAAAAAAGAAAGCTGAGGGGAGACCTCATCACTCTCTACAACTACCTAAAGAGAGGCTGGAGTGAGGAGGGAGCAGCCTCTTCTCCTTGATGACAAGGGACAGGACCAGAAGAAATGGCTGCAAGCTGCACCAGGGAAGATTTAGGCTGGATATTAGGAAATAAATATATCTTTATTGCCTAGGGTAGTGGTGGAGTCACCATCTCTGCAGGGTGTACAAGCAGCATGTGGACTTGATACTTAGAGACATGGGTTAGTGTTTAGTCTTCAGTACTGGGTCAAAGGCTGGACTGGGTCAAAGGTTGAACTGGATGATGCTTGAGGTCTCTTCCAATCAGATATATTCTGTGATTCTGTAATAATGTTGCAGAAAGAGGCCATGGTAGGGTGGTAACAGGATTGAGATGTGTTGGATAGAATATAGCTTTTTATTTTGCTACTGCAGCTGTTCCAAAAGTGTCAAGAAAACATTGATTACTGAATGTGAAGTTCTTGTGGGTAGAAAGCAAACAGACAAGCTCTGTATATCACCTGGCTGTGGCTCTATATATTCAAGCTGTATTCAAGGCTATGAGACAATCATCTACTGGCTGGTGGAATCTATGGTGGCCCTGATGTGGTTTGTGTTGTGTAGTTCAAAGAGGAAGTCCACTGTGGTCCAGAGGAATTTGGAGCTTGAGGTTATATTAGACGAAGGGAAGGGCTTATTAATCTAGCTCTTTTTACTGGGAGTGGCTGCATGGTTTGGTATTACTCCAGGATTCTCTTTTCTCTGGGTCTTAGGGATGATGCAAAAAGATGCTGGAAAGAAGGGTGGATTTTTTAATGCATTCTGGAGCAAATGCAGAAGCTGCACAGTAATTTTTTTAACTTTTGAGGGCAAGAGCAGTATATGGTTACTTTAGTAAACAACTAAAACATACAGCAATATTGTGCCTCCCTCTAGACTCATTTCCTTCTTTCAAAAGACACATCAGAAACAGCACTCATTTGGCTAGCTCCAATCCTGTAAGGAACAGAACTGAGAAACTGGCTCTTGGCTTGTTATCTCCACAGAATAGAGAAAAACGTACTGTATCAAGTCCATTTAAGGTCTGCCAGGAACTGTCTGGAAATGCTCAGCTGAAAGCTGATCACCTTATCTGACAGAGAAAAGCTTTACTCCTTTCCACAGATGAGAGAATCCTGCAGGGTTCCACCTGGCACAGAATAGCTATAGTGTGCTGTTAGGAGTTTTGCTCTCAGAATGGAGAACATAAGAGCATTTAAAGGGATCTCTGAAATATGAGTCAAAAGTTTTCCTTTCCTATCCAGCATATGAAAAGCTTCCTATGTAACTGAATAGGAACTGTGATCTGTTATTTGAAACCTAAGAAGTGTCCTATCTCCATTTTTCCCCATTAAAACAGTATCATTTTTTTCACTTAAAAAAAAATTATAGCTGCATTTTTTTCCTCACTTAGAAGTCGTATGAAGTGTGAGGCTGCAAAGCCCCTTTGAACTTATCTCTGTGCCAGAAAGGACAGCAAAATTAATATTCTCCATCTAATTCAAAACCAGATCAGCTAATATAGTTCACAGATGTTTTAGCTCCTCAACTCAGATAATGTAGTACTCCACCAGGAAAAAAAAAAAAAAAAACAACAAATATTTCAAATAGTATTAACAGGGGACAAAGGCGACTGTTTTGAAAACAGTATGAGAATTGAGAACAGCATTGTTGCTTTTAGTGTGGGATAGTAAGAGTATTTTCTCTGGAATGTAAGAATATGTATTTAGGCTATTTAAACATTTCTGTTAAACTACAAAGCAAAATTTGTTTTTTCTGAGGATGACCACTATGAAGCTATGAAGATGACCACTATGAAACTATGAGGATGACCACTATGAAAACCACAAATACAAAAGTATAAGTTCATTTTACTCAGCCAACTACATATAACAAGAGACACAAGTAACAACAAAATATTTATTACAACTACAACAAATAAAAAAAATAATGAACTTTAAATAGTCACTCACCAGTGCCAATATTATTAGACTATTGCATAGAAAACACCAAAAGAAAGAGGGAGGAAAAGAGAATAATAATTTCAATATATTGTAAATTTTCTCTAATAATGCAATACTCAATCACAGACAGTCTGATCCTTGGTAGGAATTCATCCTCCCGGACCAGAAACCTGATCACTAGGATCCAATATGAGCATAAGAACTGATAGCTCTTCCCAGCACTTCTTCACATGAATACAGAACATGCAAAGCAATTTGATGGACTCACCATAGGCAGATACCTATGTGATAAAAATAGAGAAAACTCAGTATTGCTAAGAGCTTAGAAACTGAGTTGGTATACATAATAATCCTAAGGCTGTACTGCAGCAAAGGGACTGGATATTATGGACTATTAGCCCTTATCTGAGGTTCACCTGTTGTGTGGCTAAACAGATTTTGGTCTTCATGGCAAAAATCTGCATCCTTCAACCTGTGAAGTCTATGTAAAAAGCCATAATTACAAGATCATCATCAAGTTGGGATTTAGGGAAAAGGAGGTGATTGTGGGGCACAGTTAGGCTTATATACTGTCATTCTGCCAAGAAAGAAGAGCAGTGTACTGCTCAGAATGAGCAAGTCTCATTCTGCTTCCCCCAGGTAAGAGCCCTTTAACTTTCCACTTAATTACACATGCACACCTCTAAAGAGCACATCATCATCTTACTTGTACTCAGGATTGTCCATCCACTTAGCATACAGTTCAGATGACAGGTTTAAACAGTCCTGGAGGCCCAGCCAGCACGCTGTTGCAAAAAGTTTTTCCAAATACACTCTTGAAGGGAAGCCAAAACAGATAAAATAAAATATATGTATTCTACATTAGGAGTTCTTGAACTGTGCCTGACCAGCACAGTTTCAAACATGATATTGTTAACCAGTAAAACCAAAATTAAACTACCAATAACAGGTCCTTGACATCAATATTGATGGGCAGTAGGGAGGCTACCAATATACTATAATTTTTCTTAGTTTGTTGTGTGGTTTATATCCCTCTTGGTAGTTTTAAGAGACTAGCTGCACCTAGTCCAAATCTCTCAGGCACTCAAGACTGTGGCCACAATGGCCTTGAAAAATGAAGTATTTTAAAGTTCTAGTGATTGATCCATGAATCACATCTGAAGCTCATTACTGACAGGTTTTTTTTCCCCCAACAAGCAGGAGCCTGTTGAGCCTGTTTTCCAGTGAACAAAAGCCATCATTCAGATCATTCAGCTACCACCTTTCATGCTCACTAAGTAGACTGAATATATCCCAGGATATCCAGAAATTGCAGTTTCATTGCAGTTATCGTCATAAGTAACACACACTTACAGCACAGTAAAAATTACAATTCTGTTATATTCAAATTAATTACAAGTCTTTTTCCTGTTATCTTCTATTTAAATTTAGAGAGGCAAACTGCAATGTATCAGATCCAATCACATCAGAACAAACTTTCAAGAAAAGCAGACTACTTACTTAGCAAAATAGTCATCTTCCAAAGCATCGACATTTTGTTGAATAAAACCTGCATAATAATGGTATATTGGCAACATTCTCTTTAAAAGGTATTTCTTTTAAGAAAAAAAGGACAGAAAAATTACTTCAGATGTATGTCTTTATTGTACTGTATTGTATGTTTATACTTACTCAGATTTATCCTATTTACCACTATTAATTCCTTGACAATGCAGCACATTAAAATAAGGTACCTAAGTTGGTTCTAAAATTCACTACACCTCTGCATCCATTCAAACTGGGAAATTACCATTTCACATCACTAGGACCCTTGAATTCACTAATAAATCTCATCTCAGAGAAAAAACAAAAAAAACAAACTTCTCAATAGAAAATACTTTGTTCTTCTTATATATGTTAAATGTACCTTTATTTTAGGAGCAAGTTATTTACCTTAGGAACAAGTTCTCGACCATGAGGGTAGTGGAATACTGGAACAGGTTGCCCAGGGAGGTGGTTGAGGCCCCATCCCTGGACATATTCAAGATGAGGCTTGACTAGGCTCTGGGCAACCTGAGGTAGTTGAGGATGCCCCTGCTTGCTGCAGAGGCGGTTGGACTAGACGGCCTTTGGAGGTCCCTTCCAACCCAAACCATTCTATGATTCTACGATTTTAAGAACGTAAGAGAACTGCTATTATGGGACTTGTTCAAATAGAAGTTAAGGAAATAAAGCAGTATCATCTCAGGTAGCTCAAATATGGCGGAGAATCATCTCATTTGGTACCCAAATCAAATTCCTTCTTTCACTGCATGAAGGTGAACGGATAGGCAGTACAAACCACAGAGCACATACACACTACATACCCTTAGCAATGTTACTCATTTGCTGTCGATGATTTAATGCTGACTGTATTTTTCAGCTTCTCAATTTTACAAAAACTTGGGATCGAGCTTAATATAAAAAATATATATTTCTGAATATATTTCTGCTCTACAATAATATTTGCTCAAGATTCAATTACATTTATCATTGACTACTATATGCAGTAAGTACCTCCTGCTATTTAAAAAAACAAATTGACAAGGGAATGACAAGAACTGTGGCCCAAAATAGTCATCATTACTTTCTTGAGAATTTGAAAAGCATTCATTTCAGTCTGGTTTATTTAAATAGTCTAGTATCTTTGCTAACAAAAAAAAAAAAATGGTGATACCTTTAAAAGTGGATATACTTCATAGTTCCTCAGAGTACTTTCCAAATTCTCAGGTACTAGGTTTAACAGTACCACATTCCATATGAAGAGTTCATCTTCTTTAGCAAGGTACTTTGTTAGTTCAAGTGCTGTTTCAATCTGAATATATCCAAACCTAAAATAAAATAAAAAAATAACTTTTAAAAACCACAAAACAAAACCCAAAAAACAACACAACCAACCACAACTTTACCCTTGAGCATATCTATTCATACTAATTACCTACCACAAATACCTGTTTATTTATGAAACTAGTAACAAAACATCAGGATACTGCGTGAAAAGTGTCTTAAAAAAGACATTGGAAAAACAAAACGTATAAAACAGTGGTGCTTTTAAGAGCAGACTATGTTCTGCTTGTGTCTTCAGGACACAGTACAGACATATTTACAGCATGCATCAGTCTCACTAGGGCAAATGAAGGAACACAGCAGTTTGGCATTATAACACATCTGTATTTTTATTGCTAAACAGAGTATTTGTGTTACAGGTTCTTTTGTGGAATGTACATTATTGTAAATATGGGACAATGTAATCCACATGCACACAAACAACTGCAGCATGGCACTTCTGTGCCTCAGTGTGGAACTAGCACAGAATTAATTTTTTTCCTAATAAAATTCCAATTCAAGCCCCTCTCCTCCAGAACAGAAACTTCATAGTTATATTCCTTGTTAAATACCACTTTTGAGCTTGTTTATTACAATAGACATTTATACGAGAGGAGGAATGGGAATTTTTCCTTCTTCCTCTCAGAGCTACCCCCACGGGCTGTGAAGTGAGGGTAATGTGCAGGCCATCTCCTCCCTGAGCTCTCATAGCACAGTTCTCTGATGCTTTTGGGATCTCTGGTCTATTTGAGGCACAGATATGCCTGTTGCTCCTTCAGCTCCATACAGTACTGCTGATCTCGCTAGCACCACAGACATGAACAACCAAGTCTTCCATCAGCAAGGGAAATGGAAGAGGTACTAAGAGTGATGCAGAACAGCATAGCTGAGATAGCCCAGAATAAATTAAGGAAAATTCAGAACACTCAACCAGAGTCTTTTCTCTTTTTTAACAAATAGAGGTTAGTTGTTAAAAAAATCGTGACAGTGCCATTATTTAAAATGTTTCCTGAGCTGGACAAAAGTTAGAAGAAATTTTGAGTGAAATCACTTAGCACTGAGAGAAGAATAGCTTAAGTACTTAACTATTCCACCGTTTTGTCAAAACAGCTGTAGTTCTTATCAGGCAGGAATGAACAAAGCAGAAGTATCAATGATGAATGTCATCATGTGGTTTGATTGTTTTCTACAGAATATTTGAAACATACTCACTGTGTCAATGCGAAAAGATCATCTATCAGCTGGAACCTGCTGACGGCAGGAATAGCCTGCAGAAAGAATTCCTGTGGTGTTAATAGATCTACACACATCATTAAGAGATTAAATAAGCTTTACTATATTTTAGAAGACAAGTCTCTCATACTGTTTCTAAGCCAAAATCTTATATAAAATATCATTAAATGGATCCTGCACTTGAAGATGAAATTATTTGTGTGCTTTGAGGGATGTTTATACATGTAAATATACAGCTACAGTACATTAAGCATGGAATTTCAAGACCTTTCTTAGTTGCATGCTGTAATGGAAATTAAAATACAGAAATCCTGCATTTCCTTAAAATATCCTAGTTATATACTTTGGGTGCATTCTTTCCTTTTGAGGGTTCAGTTCAGAATATCTACTCAGGTTAGTCCAGAGCAGTATCTAGCACTATCATCAAATAAATGCCCAAGGCAGAGCCTTGGGTGAACCCTTGCTTACAGCTTATGCTCTTACAAGGACTGCTGGTCTCTTCTTCTCTGCTCCCACACCCCTTCAGCTCAATTGCTGCTGTCATGTGCTAGAACAGAGTGGGAGCTCCAGAGTATCTCCAGTGAGAAGTTTTCTGTGTACTTCAAAGTGATCTCATTTTGAGTGAGAATGGACAGTGACTGATGTATGATGAATATTATTTGATGTTAATTGCTGCTGGGCATGATGCAGATGGTATAGAATATGGGGAAGAGAATGTCATGGGTTACCTTGAATATTTGCTGCTGTTATTCAAAACCATCCTGCTTCATGCCAGTTTCAAAATGAAAGTGCTAGCTGAAGTACTATGGGGCTTGGAGTTCAGACTGTAACATGAGAGGTTTCCTGTTCTGGTTGCTGCTTTTGTGTTCCGGGTTTTGGCTTTCTTTCACTGAGATGGCAGCAGGACAGGGAGGGATGGAGGAGTTGCTCCCTGGCTTGGGTTTTTAGCTCACTTGCTTCTACTTGCTGCTGCTTTCTGCTGTGCTTTTTCTGCAAACAGGCTAAGATAATTATGCATTTATGTTGTCACATTTATATTAAACTCTTATCTCACCCTCTTTGTCTCAACATGGAGTGTTTTTGTGTGTTGCTTTTCCTTCACTTCTACGTTGGGGGAAACAGACAGGTTAACCTGTTGGTTTACCTTTAACCTGTTACATCTATTCAAACGAACCTTCCCACTGACGGATGCCAAAAAAACAGCCCAAAGTCAGCACACACCTAATTTCCTCCTGTGAAAGAAAAAAATACTAGAAGTGTGCTGTAGAAAGGTCTAAGCATGCTCTGATCACCCTCATGTCCAGACTTTCTGGAGAAGTTGTTGGACTACGCTGATTACTATTATGCTGAAAGCCTAGGTTTTCTCACTGCTGTTACCAAAATCAATCAGCTGACATTACTGCTGAAGTCTCTGGCTCACTCTAAGGTTAGGGAACATTAAATACTATGCAACTTCATATAGAGCCACAGGTATGGGCTGTTCTGTACCACTTTTGCGTTCAGCCCAAGCTGTGACAAGTCAGAGGTGGGATGAATCTGCTCCTACTTATGATGTATATAGAGGACTGAAAGAGCCCAAACAGATTGACTGGAACTTTTCTAAGAAAAATCTCCACAAAAACAAGAAAAAAACAAGAAAAGGGCAGCACAACAAAAAACAAACCACAAAAATAATTAAAAAAAGGCAATTCAGATGATTATTCTCTTAACATTTCACTGCCAGAAATATTGTGGTTTGAGGAAATATGTAATTAAAATCTTTCTTCCAGCTTTCCTTCTCCATCATTATCTAACAGCAGATAAAGCTCAGCCACAAATCCATACCAACAACTCTCTGAGCCAAATTTAAGAGACTGGAAGGTCTGCAAGTTGTTAAGACAGCTCTGAAGACAGAATGCCATCTCACATAGTGATTTTTCCTGCTTATGTGAACCTATTTCAGTCTGTTCCTCTTTCACTGTGGAAGGCTGCCCATCACTTCAGCGGTGCAATGATGGATCATTTCCTCTTATGTGATCTGAGTTCACCATTATTCCATGTTTTCATCAGTTTGAAATTTGGTAAGAACTGCAAGAAGAAATACATGGAAAGAATCTGTTTATAAGCTTGAGAAAACAAATACGATCTTACCTTTGGGTCATTATTAAGCAGGCGTGCTAATCTTTTTAAGTTTAATTGATCATAGTTCACTCTGTAGTATCCACTTAGATTTACATTTAGCAGGATCCAATCATATTCTGACTCTGATAATTGCATTTCAGGAAACACTTCTGTAAAGTGAGATGAAAAATGTATCATTTTGTTTCCTGTGAACTGCTAAATTCTCTTGCATTGATAAACACTGGACTTGATGTTCCTCTGAGATCTGAGACACTAGTTTGAGGCTGGACTCAAAGCGGATGTCCCCCAAAAAGCGAATCCCCCAAGAGCTCAGTGCATTTATGATGTTTGCTCTGCACAGCAGAACTTCAACAATCAACTCATGTACTGAGCACCTTGAGATGGCAAAGGGGAGGATGAAGACATACTTTGCTCCTACCCTTTTGCTCCCAGGCAGCTGGGAGAGTTCAGAAAGGTTACCCAGTCTGGATGAAGAGCAACACTCGCACATGTCTGCTGCAGGGCGTACACCCTCAGCGCGCCTGCTGCTCCAAAACACACTGCTCAGTACTTTATAGAAGAAATGATGACCTTATCAGTATTCACATAAATGGAGATCAATGTGTGGAAGTTTTAGGCTGTGCCTAGAAAATTTTCCACCGATCTTGAGTGAAAGTGGTAGAATGTAAATAAATTACCATTGGATATAAAAAGGAAAATAATGATAACGTCTAAATAATCCCATTGGACAGATAACAAACATAAAAGTTAGGTCTGTAAACTAACTCTCTTTTTTTTTCAGCTTCCTTGCTCTATTAAACACTAACTTGTGCTTCTGCTGGCTTTGCTGACCTTGAATGTGTTCTTGTTGTGGTTAAGTACTAACAGAAACTCTCTGCTTTTTCTCTTGTCTGGTGTAGAGGGGGAGGGAAAGGAGCAGGGAGGGGGAAGCTATTAGTAGCCCTGTCATTTGTCCAGGGGGAGTTCTTGTGTTGTTTATAAATTGTAAATACATGTAAATATTGTATATTTTGTACACATTTATTGCATTTCGTATTTTAGATTGTAGTTTTGCTTGTAAATACAGCTTCATTTGCTTTCCAGCTGAGACGGTCTGGCAATTTTGTGTTGAGGGTTAGTTTCAACCCATCACACAAGGAAAGCAAAACAGCTAAGTTTATGCAAGAGACAAGTAGCAGAAAGATTTTAATTAGTTATTTTAAGTTATATCATGCATTGAAGGCCTCCTTATACAGTCCCATTTCATCTTACTACTACCTAGTTTATGTGTGCCTGTCTGATTACTTGTTCCTGATAGCCTACAGTACATCTTAAGGAACCAGTGCAGCCTTGAAGGCTCTAAGTTGCCTCATCAGAAAGGATTAAAATGCTGCTTTAACTATCTATAATCACGCTGATTTAAGAGGGCAAACTCTCTTAAGACAATCAAACTATATTGGTGAGTACTCAAGACCTAGCACGGCTTTACCCTGAACAAAGAGACTGAGACTTCAATGTGTTCTGGCAGTGCAACTACTACAGGATTCTCAGTCATCTTCACAAGTTAAATGCGAGACAAGTGTGTCACATAACTGGCTTAACTATTTAAAGACATCATGGATGGCTATAATATGGGAACTAGCAGTACTTCCCCTTTGCAGGTACATTGATTCAATCCTCTGCTAATCAACAAGAACACTTCCAGTTACAACTAAAATAGCAGAATCATGCCCCTCCACTCCACATGCTGAGCCAAATGCGTTCTATCATAATAGAATCTCTGTCACCCAGGGACAGTGACCAACACAATTATAAGGGCAGAGTATGTAGACATTGCCTGAGGAGCTCTAAACCAACAGGCTTTCAATACTGTACAGTGCAGCGCTGAATGAACATGCTTGGCTGCTGGTAGCAGCTCAGACTGAAGCATGCAGTTTAGTTTAACCTGGTTAGAAGTAAGATAAACTACTGCCTGCCACTGCAGCAACTATTGCAAAATTCAAGTGAAAACTGTAGTTTGTACCAAATCCCTCATTTTCACTGGCCAAAACCATTCTGATGAAAACCTCTCCATAACAACATAACAGCCCACCAGAAAACATTTTGATCTCAAAGGAACAAAATGGTAACTGAACTTAAAATTACCCTTAACAATTCTACCTTTGAAAGAAGCCTATTGGTTTATTTATGCATCAAAAAGTCAAAAAGAAGATTATTATTTTTTTAACCTTAAAATACAAATAAAAATTCCTTGACTGAATAGTTTCTGGTAAGTTTGACATATAGCTCCAAATACAAATGGACTGTGTTTTAAAGACTGACATTCTTTATGTATTTGTCATACTCCCTTCAGGGAGATGCAACATGATGGGTGTTTTTAATAACTTATTTAGCTCTTGAGATACATGATGGGTAAGGAAATGGAACTGGCATCACTTCAATCATACAAGCTTAGCAAATGATACAAGTCCTCCCAAGCAAGTGCTGCTTAACAACAATTTTCTGTAAATTTCCTGATTTTTCACAATACCAATCACTGCCTTATATAACTTTAAAGCATTCAGAGGAATACACATACACTCCTTGCTTCTTTACTTGTTCATATACTGTGAAATGATCATGCAAACTATCTTATTGCCTGAAAAAGAGGGAAAGTAGTTTTTAACCACTGCAAACAGAGGCTGGAGTGCGGCAATATGCACACAATACATCATAGTTTTGCTCTTAAGCATTCCACAAACCATGAGTTTCTGCATCTCCTTGTAATTGATTCAAAACCTGGCAGAACTCAGGGCCAACTTGTCAAAGAAAAATTATTACATCATTTGAATGAATACATTCCTTCTTTCTCAGAAAAATACAGTTGATTATTGAGAAGCATTGAGATTAGAAAGAACTGATTTTTTTTGATTGGGGATGCCCATAAACTCACTTTTCTCTTCTAAGCCTTTAAAATGTTTTAGTTTCTACTGTTTTGATATGACTACTTTTGCATTTAATTTGCATGTTAAAGCAAATTAAATGGTGTTGAAAACATAAATTGTGTGACAACGTTGGATCGCTTCACGCAGCTGGTTTTAATTTATTTCAGACTTTTACCTACTGCTTGAGCTGATAATATTCTGATATATCACACTGGAGATTCTACCTATACTCAAAAGCTGTAATTAGCATCAATGGGATCTGCTGAGGTAAGAATAATTGAGGAGCTAAGAGTTTGAATTTGTGCACAAAATGACAAAATAAAAATTAGTGTGGAAATCTCTACTCATAGTATGCTTTCTACATATGAAATATGCATACATAGTATGCTTTCAATGTAATGAAATTTGATGGTTTTTGTCATATTAATGAAATTATTTTTATGCTTTCTACCATATTATTAAAGACAATGTTTGATGCAACCTAGAAAACAGTGCATTTAACTTATTTGTAAATTTACTGCCATCATAAAACAAAATTAGCACAACAGATAAACAGATGTTTCTGTAACAAACATTCTATCTCCTGTGTGTTTATCACCCTGGATTTAGCACATGTTATCAAATACATAACTTACTGCTGCTCTTATCCAGCCACATTAAGGGTTGTGATGATCCATTTCTCATCCAAGAAATAGGAATAATCCATGTGTTACTTAAAAACAACAAAAAAGAAAGATACTATAATCAATTCTTATGCTTTAAAGAAAACAAACTCTCAGCTGATTCTAAGCAAGACTGCAGATGGGTTCCTTCTTATGGGAATCTGGATCTAACTTCTCTCTGTTGCACAAACCTCATCAGATGGTTGTACTTATGCTGGATCAGCATTTGGGCTCATCACAGATGAAGGATTTTTAGAATGGCTTTAAATGTCATTCTTATATAGAATATTGTTTGGCATGATGTATTTGAATAGTACTCTATCTTGGTGCTCTGGCTTGCCTTCTTCAGGCAATTATTTTATTCTCCTCACATATTACACTTCACCCTATTTCTGAATAAAGTAAAGCACCTTTTCAGAAGGATGTCTACTGAAAAAAGCTCCAGGCAAACAAAGTAGCTGTAATTCTGACAACTCTGATTTCCTTTCTGAGGGAATGTGAGATTCATGGTAAAAACAGATGAAAGCTTCAAGTGTCCCCGATCTTCTTACATTCACATGGTATTGCCTCTTGCTAACTATAGTAAAGGACTTAACATTATTAACTTTTAATCCTTACCTGAGCTAAGCAATAACACTGAATGAATGAATGCTCTGCAATTCACAGACCTTGGGAGCAAAGGAAACCATGTTCTTGTCAAATTTTCTTTCCGCTGGTTTGCTCTTCAAACTTTAGACTTTTCCTCTGCATAAGCACTTATCTCATGGGCCCTATCCCTGAATCACAACACTCATGACAATTGCTGAATTTCATTAAACTTCAAACTCAAGACATGAGTTTCCAAAGTGGGTGATGAAAGGCAGCTCCTATCACCATTTCTGGGTTTCTAAACAAGCAGTATAGCTTTCAACAGCAGCATGTACTCAACAGCACTTGCTTACAGGATCCTTAGAGCTGCCATGTCAGATACTCAACACTTTCTGAGAAAGGGGTTATTTACCCAAGTACTTAAATGAAACCCCTTTACCCTTGCCAAACAGAAGAGACTAGAAATATATGCACTGGAAAGAAGCTACAGCGTGGTTCATCCAAGTCCCCAGCCTGTGTATCTGAGAGATGAGGAAAGGAGAAAATGCCAGGCAAAACTCCTGCCCTGAAACCTACTCATGGCCTGTGTCTATCCTCATGAAGGCATTATCTCTTTTCAAAAGTCCAGACAAGAACAACCTTTTGGGCAAAACAAGGTCAGTGCAGAACTACTGCAAACTCCAAAATCAAATCAAATTTTACATGAAACCATGGGAGAAACAAAAACCATGGAGTTAAAAAATCTGATGTTCAAAACATAAGGCCTTAACTGAAGAGTTTCCTGGAGGAAAAAAAGGAGAGGAAAAAAAAAGCTATATGCTTACAATAAATACACAAGCTAAACATACTTGTAAGAATGAGTACTGTTTTCTTTTTTATTAAGAAATTGCTCCTGACTGATTGTTCCAGTGGTTAGATTTAGTGTTAAAACTGGAAACCCATTTTGGCATGTCCAGGAATCCATTATTTGTTTTATAGATGCTGGCAACTGAACTTCATCCTGTGCATCTACAACCTGCAAGAGAAATACGAATTAGAAATATTTATGATAAACAGGTACTTACTGATACTGCTTCAGCAACATTCTAGGGGTTGTCCTAACTTTAGAGAAAATGTAACTGCTTGGCAGTTTGCTGGTCTTTAATTCATTCAAAAAAAATCAGTGTGACAAAGTCCAAAGGGCATTATTTACACTGTAATAAAGACAACATAAGCCTTCTTAGGAATTATGAAATATTGAGATGACGTTAATCATTCTTCTATTCTCACTGCTAACCCTTCTCCTTTTAGTGTTAATATACTCACAACCCTGTATATCTATGACGACTTGATTTGTTTATTTCATTCAACTAAAGCTGCCAAAACACAAAGATCTTTTTAAGTGAGTACTAAATGAACAAACAGAACAGAGAAAACAAGTAGAAAAAGAGACTAGGATAGAGTTCCAGCTAGTGTGAATTGATAAAGTATCTGTTGGCTTAGAAGACTGACAGCCTTGCATATCTGAAATGGTGTCATTCTCATTCTAAACCTGTCTACATCACAGTGGAAGCCTTCTTTAGAGGAACAAGAGTGGAATTTTTAAAAAAATAAACCTATTATTAGCACCCATTTTCTTATTCAGACTTCAACAGGGTGAAATGCTGAGCTACTGCCCTGGGTATAGATTTTGCTGGGTCTGTGATGTATCAGCAGCTTTGATCATCAAGCCCAGAGCATCACACACTCTGATCTGGCAAGACTTAAGCTCCAAAAGAATAGGCCATGCATTTTCATGCAGGCTTATGCAATCTCCATGAAATTCAAAACTCCACTTGGCCCTCTCACTTCTTAGCTCCATTCATCTCAGGTGCAGTAAAGCAGCCAAATAAACAGTTGTGAAGGAATGAGCCCCAAAAGCCAGCAAAGCAAATTTTATACAAGAGAAAGACTATAATTGCAAATTCCACTGCAATTTTCTACAAGTAGTATATGCAATGAATTTGAACAATGCCAAACACCAGAGCACAAATACTAAAAATAAAATGAGTACCATCTGTATGTGGGTCCAGAGATCATCTTGGTTAGCATTGGAGAAGGAAAATTCTTTCAGATAAGACTGTAGAGAAACAAAGAAAAGCAGGAGAATTCATGAGGTTTCAATGACAAGCATCAGCAAGGCAAACAGTAATGTGTGCAATGTTCATAAATCAAGATGAAGGCTTTAGTTTTTCAAACTCACAGTAAGTGCTCTGATAAACAGCTTCTCAGTCAGGAAACCAGAAAGCATCCAAGTAATAGCAGCCCCCTGGAATGAAAAAAAAAAAAAAAAACCAAACAAACATGAGAAAACCTGAATTATTATTGCAATTACTACTGCAACATTTTTCAAACTACATTCAAAACTAGGCTAATTCTATAATTCATATTTCACGGAGGTTAGCAACGTTTTGACCATTTCTTTCACAGCCAAAAAGATGTGCAACATCCAACATATATGTGTGTGCAGTAGAAACAAATTTTGACCGACAAAACCTACAAAAACCATTGTCATTCAACAGATCCTCTAAAACCAACTTTGTATTGTCAGATTAGAATATACAAAACCAGGAAGTATTTTATAATGTTTAACCTTATTGTACGTAATGCTGTCAAACAGAGACATTAAAGAAAATGATCCTTTGATCTTGTCTTCACTCTCCGACAGTGATCGAACTCCTATTTCATTGTCTTCCCTTAAGACAGGTTGTACAACGTGATCATAAAAGATTTCATCCTGAAAGAAAAAGCCAAATCTAAGTGATCTGAACAGAAAATACTTATTCTCAGAAGAAAATGTAGATTAGCACTAATTGAAATAGTCTTGTCAATAAACAAGGAACAAACCTTTTCTCTCCCCTCTAACTTGCCCATAAAGGAAGAAAGACCATATACCAAATCTTCAGGTATTCCACAGCAGCATTAGTAATCAGTGAAAATTTTACATCTGAGAAGACTGTGGGCTTGCACCTAACAAAGACAATTATAGTGTAATCCTTAGGGTAAAATGAGTCAGCTACATTAAACAGCAAATGAACAAATACTAAAAACTGAAAACCTGTTTCTCTTTAACGTCTCTATGTCCTGAGTATGTCAGCCTTTTCCTCCTAAATTCTCTATTTCTCTTGCTGCAACCCTGAGCACTAAACTAAAACCTAACCTACTGTGGTAGCAAGACTTAACTACACAGCCCTTCTGCAATTACCCAGTGAGAAGTATGGAGGGAAAATAGACTCATTTAAGTTAGTGAGGTTCTCTTTTTGTCAAATGATAATTTAGTTTCTCCCTGATGAGTACCTGTTTCAAGGTGGGATGGAAAATTACATAATTACTACAAAGGTAAAGGAAAAAAAATCTCAATTTTTAAAACACTGAAGGCCACCTTGAGCACTTCTACTTCTCAAGGACAGGGACAAAGGCTTCAAGTTAATGGGATGAAATCTGCTGACCAATTTTTCACAAAACTGGGAGGAACAGCCTGTACACCCAAGCGGTGGGCTGCCAAACCAAAGGACCTGGACAGGCTGGAGAAATGGGCTGACAACTGCAAGAAGTTAAACAAGGGGAAGTGCAAAGTACTGCAGATGGGGAAGAACAACCCCAAGCATGAACCGATTGCAAAGCAGCTTAGTGAAAGAATATCTGAGAACACAAAGGACACAAAGTTGAACATGAGCCATGCAAGGTGTCCTCACAACAAAGAAGGCAAATGGTGTCTTGGGCTGCATTAAGAGTGCTGCCAGCAGGTCTAAGAAGGTGATCCTTACCCTCTACTGAGCACTGGTGAGACCACACTGGGAGTTTTCAGTCCAGTGCTGGGCTCCCCCATAAAAGAGAGATGTGGATATACTACAGGGAGTCAAACAAAGGGTCGCTGAGATGATTAAAGGAGTGGAGTCTGTCCTATGAGGAAAAGCTGAGAGAAGACTCAAGGGGATCTCCTGAATGTACACAAATACCTGAAGGGAGGGTTCAAAGAGGATGGAGCCAGGCTCTTTTTTGGGCTGCCCAGTGACAGAACCAGAGACATTGGGCATAAACTGAAACACAAGAGGTTCCCTCTGAACTTCAGCAAATGCTTTGAGGGTGACAAAGCACTAACACAGGTTGCCCAGAGAGTTGGTAGTCTCCATCCTTGGAAATACTCACGTGCTGTCTGGACACAGCTCTGGGCAACTGGCTCTGGATGGCCCTGCTTAAGCAGAGAGGTGGACCAGATGATCTCCAGAGGTCCTGTTCACCAAGCATTTGTACTTACCAGTGAAAGCGTGGGTTCAACAAAGGCAGCTCCCAGGTACTCAAAGTAAGATGTCAATCCCTCATTAAGCCACAGATCATTCCACCAGTTCATTGTAACCAGATTTCCAAACCACTTAAATAGACAGGAAAAAAAAATATCTCTCAACATCTCTTTGGACTGCCATTTTAATTTTTGCAGGTTAAACACACATACATATACCAAAGTAACTTTATTTAACGTGTACACATCAATAAAATAATAAAATGCTGGACATTCCTTCAGAATATGCAAGTTCAGCAGAAGAAGATGGACCTTGGAAAAAGAGGTTCAAGGCAGTTACTTTTTAACTGCTTCATCTGCAGTTTCACACCATGAGTACGGATGTCCGTGCTTCATGTCTTCTTGTAGTCAATTTTAAACACTGCCCCATAAAATTCAAATGTCTAAAAGATCATATCAAGCTATCATTAAAAATATCACATTTATCAAGCAATTACAAAAACATTTTTCCATGTTCTTGACAAAAGGAAATTGTCAGGGGAATGATAAACAGAACTGGGGAAAGAACCATTTCCAAAATCAGCAAATTCCTAACCTGTCAAGCAATAAAACTTCCACAACAGCTGCTTTGTACATATATGTGGCAGTTCATATTTAACAGAACCCTGACCACTAGTGGATTTGTATTTTATTTGATAATTCTTAGAAATCTTAGCTACAACTTTGTTTTTAAAAGTACTGACATTTGTTTTATTGGCCTGCAATAAAAACACTCTGCTCATCTGAAGGTCTCAAAAGTTAGAGACCTTGTCAGAAAGGCACACAACTGCACTAGCCAAGTTAAACTCTTCTGGTAAGTCTGAAGTTGACTAAGTGCAAACAGTTGTTGCCCTGGCAAACAATAGTAAATTTAAAATAGTCAATAAAAAATTGAAACTGCATTATCATTCCAAACCAAACAAGAAAAATGTTGAAAATCTCTATTTAAAAAAAAATAAAATGGAGAAAGGTTCAGCTATGGCATAAAATGTGTTCATGTCAATTTCGTTCTATCATACCATGGACTGCTTCATATAGGGAAAAAAAAAACCAAAAACTCATACCTTTTGCAATATGTACACGTGCTTGCCACTTCAAACGAGTAATTATGAAGTCCATTAATCCTCCTACCAAAGTACTAAGTATATTGCAGATAGAGAGCACTGTGTCACCCCTACACTATTTTCTAGTATGGAACTCAGGTACTGTGTAGGAAAGAAAAAGTCCTTTCCAACTCCTCACATTCCATGATTAACAATTCTGTATCACTGTGTCCTGTGCAGGCAGTACACAGTCTGTAATAGGGCAGAATCTGCTTTTAATATTGATTTATCAGTGGAACATGTGATTAAACAGCCTTTTAGTACTCTTGTGCTTACACTCTCTACTGTAACAAACACTATTTTTCCTCTACTAATCACTGACTCCATCGTTAGCAATCTGAAGGAAACAACCTTATAGGCAAATAAATGCACAGAATTTTTTACCACATGCCTGGTGTCCTAGCTCATGTGACACAATTAGGGAAATCAATGCCTTTCTGCTTGTGAATTTATCACTTGGGAGGTACATCAATGATGATTCATGGAAAGTGATTAGCCCCCAGTTCTCCATACCACCTACTCCAAAATCAGGCAGTGCAACCAGATCTAAATTGATTCAAACAGAAAAAAAAAAAAAAGAAAGAAAAAAAGAGATCTTTAAAATTTTCAGAAGTAAAATGCTCCCATAATTTCAATGCTCCCACTCATTCCATGTGCAATTAAAGGCTACTACGCTTTACTAGTAGTGCTTTGCAGTATTATGGTAACACTCCTGTAAAAAGTCTGAAATTTCTTCTCGCTGTATTTTTTAATCTATGATTTTCACTCTTTCAGGGAGACACATAATAAATTCCCATGAAGCCAATATCTGTACTGTATCCTGTACACAGAAATGTTCTGAATGAAGGCTGTATTCTGCTAGTGCTAGGAGAGAAGATACTCAGTTCTCGCGCTCAGAAATTTTTCTCTGTATGAGCTTCCTCTGTGTTTGGGAAAGATCAGGCTTACCTCTTTCCTCAGCCTAGTAACTGATAAAAAAAATCTTGCTCTTTTAGCTCTGTGAGTAGAAAGATCCTTTCCACTCCTGTCTGAAGGGTGCCTTCAGAAACATCCTCTCTTTGTTCCAACAGTATCGCTATTACCTTTGTACTCCCCTTCTGACTTATGCACAGGGAGCAGTTTTCCAGTTCAAATATGACAGTTGGACGAAACAAGAAGGATCTCAAAGATATATACTGTTTAAACTCAGGAGCAAAGAGCAAAACTAGGAAAAGGTATATAGAGCATTTTGGAAGCAGACACATGCTCATACTGCAAACCAGCTGACCATGAGCCAGTTTTAGTCCAAAACCTAGGCCGTTAAAGGAAGTGTGGTGCTGAATCCAAGCAAAGATAGATGGCATCTCGGAGGGGCTTATCACCTCAAGGCTTACAGCCAGGATATATCACTTTCAGTGAGACAACCCTTATCTAGCCAGCTTGGAGCAAGAAAGTTCACAAATAACTGCATTAAAATCAGGTGAAGACAAACCCTTAAATATCCTTGATTTTAAATGTGTTTTTTCTTAATTTTACATTTTGAGTTTACAGTAGAAATCAAGGAGATATTCTTGCCTGATCTAATATGTTAATTTTTAAGCCAAACTTCAAAGAAAGTCAGTGGGAAATGCAGGTGGTGTTGTATGAGATTACAGTGTGAGTTGTAATGGTATTACAACACTCTGTGAAACTGAAATCTTACCTAACAGGAAGCCTGTGATACCATTCCTCTGCTTCAGTTTTGGTTTTTTTTATACAAATAAATTAGTGTACTGACACTGCTGCTAAACAGATGAACAGAGTTGGAAACAGCATTGTGGCATGTAAGAGTACTAAGATAACAAAATTTAAAGAGTATGGTGCATATATTACATTTACCATAAGAACTCTAGTGAGTAATTCTGTAAGTTATTCTAAATATACTGGGAGACAGCACATTTACACAGATGAAAATTTATTTCAAGTGCCACAATAGAGATTTAACAAATTAACAAATTATCTACTCAAGGAAGCGGGGATATTTCTCCTCCACAGTCCTGCAGCATGCTAAGATCTTGGGCACATCAAACTCAGTATTCTACCCATTTGTAGAAGAGCATGTCTCTCCATGATATGCATATGCTGAAGCCCTTGGGAAATCAAGTACAAGTAGTGGGCAAACTTCACAGTGGAACTCCATGATAGCACCCTTTTTTTTCCTGACTGAAGCGTGACTAAACTGACTTACCTGGTGTCCATTTTAAGCAGAATGAGTGTTTTCCCAAAGGAGTCTTTTTTTCTGGGGAGGAATGTGCAGGAACATACAGCCAAGTATGGCAAGGACATCTTGAAGAAAGCAAGGAATGCTTTGGGGAGACATGGGTTACAGCAAGCTTGGATTTAGTAGGAGGATGTAGGGACTTCAACATCCTTGCAGCTCCTTTCTATGCACTTTGGGGTCCCATCTGGCCCTTCATTAAGAAATAATGCTTTGAAAGAGTGAGTGAAACGTGCAGGTAAGAGTGATGAGTGACAGGTTAATAAGAGCCATGATGCACAAAGAAGAATTTACTTAATTTAGGGTTTGGGGGATTACTCCATAAATGTGGTAAGCTGTAATAAGAGAGTACTGCAAAAGAGCCCATTGCTTCTGTGAATGTCACACTATTAGCAGCCATTTCTGGTCCATTTAAGAAAAAATAAGTAATCTCACCTGTCTTTGGCAGAGGGTAGCTGACATTAAGTAAGTTTTCCAGAAATGAAAATATCTGGCCTGTGATATTTAAAGCATAGTCAACACATCCATTTTTAACTGCCTCTTTCCGAGCCCAAATACGTATCTGTAATAAAACAAGGAAGCATCACTTTAGAAAAACCTCATGTTTTCATTTCCTTTGCTTCTTTTTTCTGCAAATCATGGTTTGAAAATGCTGTTTCTCCACACTGGGCCATGCAACAAAGCTTCTAAGAATAAAAATCCCAGCTCAGGTTTTGCTGGGCCTAATAAAATGTGGCCCAAAGCCTAATCCTGATAAAATCTAAGACAGTTCCAAGTGCCAAGATTTGAATCCAACTATAAATTGATGGAACAAAGAGACTCATGATTTTTCTTTTATTAAATGGGAAATGCTGTAAAACTATTCAGAATTACACCTCTGAAGCGAGGGTAGTGAGTCTGGCTGACAAGCTTTTCTTCAGACATTCTCTGAAGACAGCAAAACAGACGTGCAGAGAACGTTTGCTGTCCAAACAATACACATCTCTCCTCTAGAACTTTCACACAGCCTGAAACAAACCACCAGCCTTCCATGACTGCCAGAGAGAGCAGATGACATCTACGCAGATGACATCAGTACTTCTGAGTAACAGAGAGAGCATCAAAGCTTTCCTCTCCTGTGTGCATTTGCTCTGTAACAGTACTTTAGAAGGCTGCTGCTTGCCAAAAGTGGTGGAATAGATGAAGGAAAGGTTCACATGTCTATCATGTATCTCTGCATGCAAGAGTCTCCAGGTCTCTAGCAGCTCAAAATTCCTGCATTTCTTGCAATACATGGTCTCATAAGGAGCTGCACAGCCAACCTCTAAGAGCACAGTTGGGAAGCATCAGGATTTAATTTACAAGGGAAAAAATAAAGTCTATTCAGTCAACACAGTATCCTTGGCCTCCGAGCCCTCAGATGGGGCTTCAGAGGAGATTCAACCAGATCACTTGGTTTTGCAAAACCTAAATACAATGCACAGACTTCAAATACCAATGCTAGAGTTATAATACCAGTGCTTCAGGTTGTAAATTACTTACCAGAAATGCCAAAACAGACACAACAGTGTCACACAACCTAGTGTGAGGTGTCCCTGCCCATGGCAGGGGGGTGGGAACTAGATGATCCTTGTGGTCCCTTCCAACCCTGAGTGATTCTATGATTCTATGATTCTAACAAACATGCTCACACAAACACTGTGGAGGCATCTCTATATGAAAACAAGGGGTGAAATACCCTCTCCCCTCTATCTCACAGAACACAGTTGGTGCCTCTTTCCTCTGAAGAGTGCTCATTTGAATGCTTTGCTCTGCTGAGTCCTGTCAATACAGAGGTACCCAAGAAAAAGGCACCACATTCAGAGCTGCAAGCATGCAATATGTTCTGTACAGGGGATGGCAGGTATGACATACCAAGTCAAATCTTCACTTTAAAAAGGAGGTGATATTGCACTTCCTAGGTTACCCTTGCACTGTCCTCTCACGTTGTCCCAATTTTCCCCAGTGGGATGACAGTGAACTAGCCATGAAGCTAACACTATGCTCTCATTTATTAAGGATAGCAATCATATGCTACCCTTATTAGTTTTATGCTTAAGTTTGCTATTTATTTTGGAAACTTTTGGTTGTTGGCTTTAAGTAAAAGAAAGAAAGTAAAACAACTGCTGCAAATGGAGCAGATTCCCTCAAAAAAATTTGGCTGTTGCAGTGTAAGAGCAAAACCGAACACTCCCAGATGAAGGAGGTTCTAACACAAACCAGTCACTTTTAGGGGCTGCATAAGTTTTGCCACATAAGCAGATGGATTTGGCATGGAAAGCACAGTTAATGTCTGTGATATCTTCTAAAGCACACGATTCATCACAGAGCCAATTTGTGTTGTAAACTGCTATAATGCATTATGCAGACTCATATTTACCTCATTTCCCTGCTCAGTCCTGGTGACATAATCAAAATCACAAATCACAAAAGCAGTCAAGTAAGTTGACATTTTCAGTGAAGTGTTAAAAGTGGTAACAGTCCACAGGCTTCCATTATCATCCTTCATTTCAGACACATCTAGAAAAAAATAGTGAAGAAGTAGTCATGCTGTTGCTTTTCTGTAAGAAACAGGAAAATTTGTGGTTTCTGCATGGATTTTTACACCTCTGTTTCATATGCTAGTTAGTTCTGCACTAACTTCATATGTTTCTACTGGAAAGCAGGGAGCCAGACTCACTGCCACTGCCATGTATCAAAGTCGTGACCTTCCATGCAAATACCAAAAGTCCAGTCTTGAGCTAACTGAAGTCTGGGAAGGATATAGAACTCTGTTAGCTTTAGGATGTGGGCAAACTGTGGACAACTGATCTCATGCTGCATATCTCTAGAATATTTGGTCTATTAATGATTCAAATATAGGCTACATGTGCCCAAGTATTATGAAATATGTCATCAGATACTTTCCTTCTAAATAAGGGAGGCATGGACACGGGAAGAAAAAGCTTCAAGTCATTCTCAGAGAGATCCCATTCATTATAATTCCTAAATTAAGTAGCTTCCATGCAAATCTCATAAAACCTCCTGATTGTGGCTGAAAATTATTTAGAGGAAAACCAGAAATTTGTGGCACCAAAGTGCAGAAGAAAAAAGCCACTAAGAAGGAGGCAAGAGAACCAACAGATTTATATAGAAGTACTAATTTACACAATTTGTTTGGAACCTTACATCCCAAATGCATCCTATGTGAGAGCCCAGGCAGGGAAGGAAGAAGCATCCCCAGAGCCTTCTAGTCCTCTCATTCTTAGTCTGCGTATACACAGGAGGCTATGGTGTCTCTTCCTGGTGTAACATTTTTATTTGTTTGCGGTAAATACATCTTAACATGTACTTAGAGTGAAAGGAATCTCTTAACACCACAATTATGGGCTTTGCAGCAAGACAGACACACTGACTAAGCAGTAAATGTCAGGAATTACAGCCCATGCCACCTCCAGCAACCAGAGGAGAGCACATCACAGCTGGCAAAACGATGAAATTGCTGCCATCAGAGACATTAATACCGGTAACTGCCTCCAAACTTTTAAGTTCATAGGCACAGATTTTCTGTGCGTTTTAAGAACAGAACACTGCTGTATGGGATTATACAATGTGTTCAGATAAATGACACCCTTTTAAAAGTAATTTTGGGGAAAAAAAAATCTGTGTATTCTTGGCTGTTTCCTTACCAATAGCAGGCATGTTGGAAAGAGCCGCATAGCTTGGATCATGGACAATTCTGATATTAAATGTGGCCTTCATGGCAGGTTCATCAAAACATGGGAAAACTGTCCTGGCATATGTTGGCTCCAGCTGGGAGGCAATAAGCATACTGTAATAAAAATACAAGTAAGATTAACCCAGCATGCTAAAGATGATCAAATTAAATCATAAAACCAACAAATCAGAAAAAGCAATATGTGAATCACATAGACATGCAGATTTGGGAAAGGTCTGGTTACTATTTAAACCCATTATTAAACGCCTTACCCAGCAGATACTTCAGTATCTGTATCACCTTACCCAACAGATACTTCAGTATGGATGCTTCTGGAGAAAAGCAGTCTTTTTTTATTTGGAATTGTTCATCTTTTACTCACAGGCTTTTTCCAGATATATTTTAAATATTTGAACTTTTCTAGTTTATTAAGACAGTTGAATAAGGTTTTGCACAGCGGTCATAACTAGAATATCTCTGTACACCTGTAGTGCATGCACTCTTATTTTAATGATACATTTTAATTAAAAATTGTACTAACTGTTAGGTACCTGCATACACATGCACCTGCACGCTTCAGTCAAATCACATAGAGAATAACCTCAGAAGAGCAACACCAGTACTGTCCCAGTCTACTGGCAAGCCCAGGAAAATACTCATGAAGATCCCTTATGCTGTGGAGTCCTGCCTCACTTGGAGTAGCCCTCCTGTCCGAACTAACAGAGCTTTGATGCATCTAGGTACTCAGCAAGTCAGCCTAAACAAAGTTAATCCTATTGTGTGAGGCTATCAGTGAGAATTTAGCATTAAACACAGACACAAAAAACAAACCACAAATGTGTTTGGCTGGAGACTGTAATGGTAAGCACCTGAAACTGCATTAATTGCAGAAAATCTGACTATAAGTCAACCAGTTTATACAACAAGCATCTGCAACCATCAGGGTCTATAGAGCTGTCTCTCCATAGAAGCTGGTTGTGCAGCAGTGGTCTCCCCTTGAGTAGGGGCACCTCTCAGTGTTACTCCTCAAGGCTGAGTGGCCCCTTACCTGACAGCAGACATGGATGGGTTGATGAAATTTTTCACACGCATGTAACATTTAAGATAAGTAGCATATATAAGTAGCAAACTTACATAATAATATTTGTATCCCATACTAACCCATGGTAGCATATTGACCACCAACCGAACTGCAACTTATTAAATATTTTATATACTTATATTTACTGATTAGAATTCATAACTACTAGAGTAGAACAAGATGAGTGATCTCTGACACACACTTGGCTGGAGTCAAAAGACAACTCACTGTGTCTCATGGGCAAAGTTTCAAAGAAGAGCAGTAGGACTGGGCAGTTCACATTAGGGCATCTTTACCATGAATCAGAAAAAACAGGCACACAGTGGTTCTCAAAGATCTGTACCTGTCAGCCCAGCAGCAGCCAGCAGCTGGGTGTACCAGAATGACAGAATTTCCTGTTTCAGTAACCTCTACGCTACCACAGGGCTAATACTGTGCAGCTGTAGTTGAGCTGTTCCCTGATAGTGGATTCACATCAGGTTCACAAAGATGTGATGTTTAGCATAGGCACATCCCAAACAAGCCAGGAGCCATCAGCATCCATGCATTAAGTAATAGTATGTAATGAGTTGGATCTGCACTATGCAGTGGAGTAACAAGTCTAGATCTGATAAGCACAGCGTGACTGCACCTAACCCTTGACCTATAGCACTCAACTGTGTCTGAAACCTAAGGTTACATGTTTTAAGATTTCCTTTTTGAGGTAAGTGAAATAAATGGATTATCTCTCCATTGATACTTGAATCACTTTGTGGAATGTTCACTTGGAACCAAGGAACACTGTCATTAGCTTCCTGCTTCCCCTGACGCAAGTCAGTAATGTTTTCCACCCAGTTCCCAAGGCCAGCCATCCAAGAGCCCTTTTCCTTTGAAAAATGTTTGGATGTTGCCCTTTTAATAGCTGCGTTATTTAACCCTGCTCAAAGCCATTCAGATCAACCCTGCCCTGAAAGCATCAGCAACTTATCTATACTGTATCATGCACATTGCTGATGTTGGGGAACAGAGTATCACCAGGATGTCAGAGCATTGTACTCTCAGAATATGGTACACTTTGCATTTAAAAGACGTTTCTAATGATGTATTATAACACAACTTACTCTGTTTAAAAGAAGCCATGTTGTACACATGATGACTATTGGGACCGTGAGACCATCACTGAGGTGAGGAAAGGCTCAAGAGAGAGCAGCACAATGTATTTGACCTCTTGCCTGTCAGGGTAAGAAAGTTTTCTTTATGAACTGGATCCCCTACAGAGTCAAGTGTATGCTGTGCCTGACTGGATGAATGCAGCTGAAGCTCCATCTGAGGCAGAAATATCACCTCCTCCTTCATCCAGTGCAATGACAGAAAGTAATTTTACGTTCTGCCAGGGTTGCAGAGGAGCAACAGAAGTGACAGGCTACTTCATCAAGGAATCTCCTTCTTGCCATACAGCACAGTAAGCTTTTGTGCATTTGGTTGTGCAATCCATCACAGCTTGGTTCTACGAAACACTGAGCAACCCCATGACTGCGAACTCCCCCACACCAGTGCAATTGCTGCTTCAGTAGTATCAGTGCCAGCAGAAACTGATGCAGACACTTAAAATTTTGACCACAAGAAATTGTTATTCAGGAACACAAAATTGCATGTACCAGGCAAAAGTGTTGTGGTAGAAAAGAAACATCAATGATTCAAAGATTCTAGAAAAGAAATATGAGGATGGTTTAAATGCTATTTTTCAGCAAGGCTCCAAAAAAAAAAAAAAAAAAAGTTTTACGTATATTACACAAATAATTGGTGTTTCAAACACACATTACCTCATATTGTTTGTCAGAATGAGTCATTGGGGCTTTGGGGTTTTTTTTGGTGGGGGACAGTTTGGGGGTTTTTTGTTTGGGGTTGGTTGGGTTTTTTAAAGGTGAAGGTATTACCATGAACTGAATTACTAGCAAACATTTTTCCACAGTCCAATATTATCATTAAAAAAAAATTACTCAAAGGGAAGTTATCTTTTATAAAAGCTTAGCATTGCCTCAGCAGACAAATAAATTCCTCTCTTAAGCCTACACAGATCTCTTTTTTTTTTTTATAAATATCATATAATGCCTTCTTCCCCTAGTAAAACAAAACCAAAGCCACAGTGCTTTTAAAGAATAATAAATGCACAGATAACAGGATCACTTAACCTAAAACATTAACAATTTATCCTACACAGGCTCTTTTTTTTTCAGTGTCTAAAAAGAAAAAGAGGAAAGCACCCTGTATAGAACCTGATAAAAACAGCATTAATTGCAGAAGACTTTTTTTTCTTGTGATGGAAAAAAGCCATTCCTCTAAACATGCCTTCCCTTTAAAATTATGTTATTTGTAATACTGATAGCATATGGGGGCTTGCACTAACATTTCTAATGTCTGATTTCTTCCACTTTTAAAACACATAAGCAAACTGTAAAACAAACCCTGAAGTTTTACTCAAAGTAAGGGAGTTTTGCAGTGAAAAGAGTCCTGTTGTATGCAGCAGCTAGCCAAGCACCCAATCCCTTTTCTTCAGGTGAATGGTACTCAACACTAACACGCAGCCAAGAAAATGCTAAATTCGGTATTTGCTCTGATTTCTGTCCCATGCCTTTGATGTTCTTACCCACAGATTCATATAAAACAGAACTAAGAAGAACTTTAGATCCCTCTGAGGCTCAGTGAACTATATCAATGCTGTTCTAATTCCCTTTGCCTTCATTCTAGTAATAGATGCAGAACCAACTGATAAAATGCAGTGTTTGACTACAATTTGGGATGCCTGTTTAATACCAGCTCTGTCCAGAAAGTGTTCTACAGAAGTTGCACAGGGCACGTCCAGAGGGGCTACCAAGAAAAATTCTCAAAGGGCTTTGAAGCTTGATGTGAACAGTGATATAGAGCCTCCTCTAACCCTGGAGCATACATGAGCTCATTCACAGCAGTGCAAGATCACTATGCAGAGCAATGCTAAAACAAGCCTCCTGCACCTACGTCTGAGCCAGTGCTGATAAACGGCAGATTCTGCCTACCAGATTCTGGCATGGACTCTCCTGGCCATATTCAGCATATAGATACTTTATTTCAACAGGAGACCTTTCAAATGCTTAGTGGGAAGTGGGAGCATCCTCCTTTTCTATTTACTTTGTTTCTGCAAGAACTGCAGGCATGGGCTGTGCACTACCCATAGGAAGTGCTCACATTTTTCAGAGCTTTCATTTGTGTGTAAGGTCTGATCAGGTGGATAGTACAAATTGTCAACAACAACAACAGCAGTCATCAGTGATCAAAGCGGTAACAAACAACTCCTGTGCTGGAAATTCAGTGAAGTCTGGGCTTTGGTTCATCCTGTTTTCCTCAGACTTAAGGTCAGCACTTCTGATAACAGCTGTCTCTGCAAATGGCTTTCCCACACCTTGCCAGTGTGCTCCTGCTCCAACCTGAAGACAGAGAACAGTACTTTGTGTCAGCTATCTAATTTTGCCAGCCTGCCAAGAACAACGGGGATATATAACAAAAAAAAAAAAAAAAAAAAAGCCAGTGCCAAAGCCCAGATGGAACAAACACTTTGGGGACTTTGGGGACTCTGCTTCTCATTAGGATTTAGCTGCCTACTGAGAGCTCATTCTTCTCTGCTTATCCTTCTCTTCTGGAACAAGGTCTCTAGTGGTTCCACACACCAATTATAAGACCAGTGTAGTGTATGCAAGAAATACAGGAGTCTGCATGACCCTAGATAAACAGCATTGTTACAGATGGTGGCTTGACTTAGGTATGGAAGTTAGAAGCCTACACAGGAACTGAACTCCAAATGTCTGCCAGAGCCAGGTGTAAGTCACTAGAGCTCATGGTTTCCTTGCAGAAGCACTAACAGGCTTTGTACTGGCAGCTGAAGTGCACTGGACGTTTTTAAATCACTTCTGATACATACAATCTATTAGAACCCAACTTTTTCTGTCATTAACAGCTTGGTAGAGCTTACAGGCTACATCCCTCAAAACACACCTCCCCCCCGCAAAAAAAAAAAAAAAGAAAAAAAAAAGAAGGCAAAACCCCTTCAGTGTGACTGGACCCTGTAAGACTAGGAAAGTGAAGGTAAAGCAATGACTTAATTCTTAGTGAAGGAAAAACAACAACATGCTGTGGCATAGTATTGATTCAGAAAAAGCCCTTTTAAAACAGAAAATATATGAAAAATCCATTCAAGAACATCAAGAGTGTAGGCAGGAACAAGAAAGCAAAACAATATATCATATCTGCAACCTTGATTTATTTGCGTCTGAACGCCACTGGCATCTCTTCAACCAGACTGCAGTCTCACATTTCATCAGTGCTTCCTGATGAGCTAAGAATTAGATGGAGCAATTGTCATAAATCCTCTAAATAACTGGAAAATGAACTATAAAAATTATTTTAACAATTTAAGAACATTCTTTTCTTCTTTCCTACTGTGGCAGCATAGCAGAAAATAGCTTTGGTTTTGGATCCTCTGAATTGCACACAGTTGAAATAAAAATAAAAATCATAGTCTAATTCAGTGTTTCTTAGATAGGACCTGACTGAATAAGTAGAGCATCAGGAAGTACACTGTCAAAAGTATTAATGGCTTGTTCCTTTCCTCCTATTTTGATTTTTTTTTAATTATATAAATTAAGTAAAATGTCCTATTTTTTCCTTAGCCCAAATGTTGCACAAATAATCCTGTGAATGACCATGGGTGAACAAAGAAACAGCAACTGAGGAGAACCAGAATATATTTCCTGAAAATACTTTTTACCAAATCCCACTTTACTCCAAGCTAACTACACAAACAAATAAAACAAAACAAAAAAAAAAAAAAAAAAAAAAAAAAACAAACCCAACAAACAAACAAAAAATAAATTCTGCATAACTTAAACTTTCAAGATGTGCCAGGTAGTGTTTAGTGGTAACTAAACATTCACACAAGACCTGTCAGCCAACTTACTGTTGCAGAAAAAAACACAGTCCTCCTTCATTTCAGTAAAAACTATTAACTTTGTTTTGTGTTTTCATATTTTTAGTGTTCATACAGGCACTTGCAAGTATGGATCTTGTGGGTAACTGAGTATTACATCAGTTTGGAGGTAACTTAGGTAAGTTAGGAACTGCTGAGATACAGTTTGTTTTAGTGGACACATTGATAGGCTGGGAGCCAGGAACATCTGAATTTTAACTTTGGTTTTCCTTTTGGCTCATTGATTGCTGATCCTCTGCTATACACTACTCCTTTAATTGTTAAAAATGAAATAACTTTAAAATTAGCGACTCACCTGCCTCTGCTTTAAATGTGTGTGTTGAGAAACTTCTCTTCAAAGTATTTAATTTATACTCTTCCATTTCAATTTTCTTCAGTAAGCCAACTATAATGCAAATCATCTTTGGATGATTCCCAATATCACAATACACAGGCAAGCAGGATTTTGAGGGCAGAAACATGTTTTGGATGAATGACTGCTTGATAAGCTCACACTGCCCCAGTACCAATTTTGCTGCTCAAAAGAACGAAAAGGAGGAAAGCAACCTAATGGCAGTCACTAAGGAAATCATCGGTTGTTTAATGGCAACCAACCAACTTTATGTGTAGTAGCACCTACAAAGTCCATCTGTTCAAAGCAGATACCCACCCTATTCCACCAAACTTTTGCAACTGTCTGTGGTCAATGTCTCTAAATTCCCACTCAAACACATATCCAAAATCCTAGATTCTAGATAAAGACATGTTCTCCACAAATACAGGCAGAGGAAGTGAGGGGCTCTACTACACAGACATGTGGGGGTCAGTATGAACACTGACCCAGACGGCAGCTCCCAGGAACTGATTGTAGGTATTGTGTGACACCCCTCCCTGACAGTCAACGGCACAGGAAAAGACAGGACACTATCCAGATGCAGCTCGACCGCCTGAGGCAGACCCTTTCCTCTGGCAAAGGTAGAGACGTCTGACAGACCCTCGGGAAGTCCTCCCAAGACTAAGTCCAGGTGAGCAGCTCCTCACCAGCCTCTGCAAGCAAGGACGTCTCTGAAAACCCTCTCAGCACGGTCTTTCCAAGCCTCCACGACCCGGTGCTACGGATCACGTCAGCTGCTGAAGGAAAGCCAGGGCGACCCAGCTGATGCTCTCTGAAGACGTGAACTACCACCACGGAGCACAGATACTAACTTGTAAAAGTTACCTTGCCGCACAACCGCGCAGAGGCAGCGGGCTGCGCAAAGCCCTGAGCAGCCCAGACGCAGACGTGTCGGCTTTCCTGCCACCCCAAGCAGAGAGCTGCCCCCGCAGGTGCCACCCTGCCATGGTATCACCTGAAATACTCTCTGCGGAGACGCAGCAGAGGCAGCTGCCGTCGCCTACCTGCTCCGTCCCTGGTCAGTGTAGCGGGTGAGGAAGAGCCCGTCGAGGTCCTCCTCTAGCCGGCCCTGGAAGCTCAGCTGCACAATGTAGCGACGCCCGGCCCACAGACGGTCGCGCAGCTCCAGCACCACCACCTCGCCCGCCTCCTGGCGCAACCCCGCCACCTCCACGGCTGCGTCCGGCTTGGGCATGGGGCCACGCACGGCAGCGGCGCCCGGCTCGGGCAAGGGACCGCGCACGGCAGCGGCGCCGCGGCTCCGCAGCCCGGAGCTGTGCAGCACCACCAGATCCGTGTCCTGCCGACAGCGCACCGTGATGTTCACCTGCCCGCTAAAGACGAAGGGCCCCGCCTGGCCCGGCCGCACTCGCGGCCACAGCTCCAGGTCGTAGTGGAGCGGCAGCAGGTGAAGAGGCAGGCGGTGGCCGGGTCCAGCGCCAGGAACGGTCCCCGGCGGGGCGGCGGGGCTGCGGCTAGCGGGCGACGGCGACGACGGCGACGCTGTCGACGGCAGCGGCGCCTCCTGCCGGCAGCGGCCATAGAGAGCGGAGAGCGTCAGCAGCGCGGCCAGCAGCACCAGCACCAGCGCGGCCAGCAGGGCGGCGGCCCTGCGCCCCATGTACAGCCCGCGGGCGCCCATTGCAGCCGTTCTGCGCCGCACCACGGGTCGTGCGGGCCGCTACTTACGGGGCGCGGCGCGGCGCGGGGGAGTGAGCGCGTCTGAGGGCGGGACGCGCCGTACCGGGCCGGGCTAGAAGGGATCATAGAATCGTTTTGGTTGGAAAGACGTGTAAGATTATCGAGTCCAACCGTTACCTAACTCTTATCGATCTGGCGCTAAACCATGTCCGTCAGGACCACAGATGGAGTCATGACCCCCCGACTTCCCAGGGAAGACGCCGCCGGGAGGTCTACCCCGGCGGCGTGGGCAATCTGCGACCCGCGCAGGGAGCACGGCACGACGATCAGAGATAGCGTAGAGGCGTGGATCAGCCTTCGCCGGGCATCGTCCGCTGGCTGCCCTCGTCCCGCCCGCTTAGAGGGACGCGTCGGCGGGTAGCTGGGCAGCGGCTGCTAAAGCCCGAGGGGCGCAGCCGACAGCGAAGGTTGGGCGGTGGTACTGGACGAGGTCCGTGTTCCAGGACCCCGGGTGTAAGTGACGACGGCGCTGCCCGGACAGAAGGCGTTGCACGCACCGGACGGCCCACGCCGTGCGCCTGCACAAAGTCGCGGTACTCAGGACGGCCGTCGGGCTGGGTCTGGAGGCTCTCGGCGCCCTGACGGGAGCGGCAGCCAAAGAAAGAGAAAAAAACAAACCCACAAATATTCGTACTTTTTCACCACCGTGAGGAAAGGCAAGGGAAAGGATGAGAAGATGGGGGTTCACCCCTTGAAGCGTGCAGAGCGTTGTGCTTAGAGCTGTTTGCCTCAGAGCTCCTGAAGGAAATTTATGCGTTAAAAGATTTGGGAGGAAGACGGTACATAAAAGGGCATGGTCAAAGTGAGTTTCTGATGAACCAGTTCTCGTTCAGAGCCTCACATCCGTGGGTAGTTCAGCTAAGGCTATAAACATCATCACACTGTACATACGTAGGTAACCCCCATGCAATCGGGTTAATCGTGTGTTCCCAGCTAAACGTGCTTAAAGGGAGATTGCAAAATTAAACCTTTACCACCTTGTAAAAATTGGCCGTTGTTTTTTCTCAATTGTAGCTCCTCTTTTAGATCACCACGAGCCACGCATTAACAGGAGCAGGAGACAGGAACAGTGGCCCTTGTGTGCCATTGCCTCAGATACTGTTTAATCTGGATTTTAAACAGATTTTCCTCTCTCTCTTTTTTTTTTTTTTGTTAGTTTTTTTAATCAGCCCCCACCCCCGCACTCTGCTGAACCCAAGTCAATTCCTTTGGGTTTTCCTTTGGATTTGTGTTTTTCACAACAGCCACCATCAACACCAGACAGCTCTGTATGCAAAATCAAGGCACTGGATTAGGTATTAGAGTCTGATTTTTTGCCGGAGTTAAAGGTGAATGGCTAAAGTAAATTCACCTCAGTGACCTAGCACTAAAGGTTATCCCTCCAGCTACTTTATTTGTTAATTGAAAGAGATATCCTTTCTGTGGTCCTGTACAGAGTAACAGCTATAGCTTCCTTCATGCTGGGCACAACAGGACTGGCTGCTAGAGCTCTAGAGCATAGCTCTGAGCTGCTGGACTAAGAAAGTTTCTGGTTCCAGCAGTAAACAACAACCTATTTTCCTATCACTTGAGAGATGGAGGGGATCCCCTCTGCCAGCCCGTCCTGCTGCTTGCAGGCTCTCTCACTCTTCTCACCTCATCTTCTGCCTGCTCAATGCCTTTGCTGCTGTTACCCATTAGCTTAGCAAGAGGTTGTCAGCTGGCGCTGGCCCATCTTTTGCTGTTTTCTTTCACAGTTTGATTTGATATTTCTGTTTCTAGGCTTATTTTTTCATGTTGTTCTCATTTATCCTAGTCTTCCCTACCTGTGCCTTGGGACATCTTTCTATTTTCTCTATTTGAGCCATTGCACTCTTTCCACTCAACCCATCATCCTTTCACCCTCTGTACTTGCACATGCCTCTTCATATTGCACATCAGCAGCTTCTCCCTTTTCTCGTAGCACATTTTGCAACATCCATTATATTTCATAAGACTTCAGAATAATCTCTAACAAACTTCTTGGATGTTGCTTGACCTGCAGCCACCTAGCAGCCCTGAACTAACTGCCCTCAAACAAGTATGTTGTGTGTCACTTAAAAGACTTCACAGAAAATGTTTTCAGACATTTAGGAAATGTCTCTCTCATTGTCACTGTAAGTTTGGGAAGCATTTTGTTGTGCTAATCCAGAGTTGCTCCATCCCATGGGAATGCTGACACACCATGGAGACTGGGTAAGATGACTGTTCAACAGCTCCCACAAAGGCAAGGAAATAAAAGACTGTTCTGCAAAGAAGGAGGTAATGGGAAGAAGAAATCACAGAAATGCATCACTATTTCTAAGGTAAGAGCTCAGATATTGTACAAAACTACAGTGGATTTCACTACCCTCCTACATTTCTAAATGTTTTTTACCCTCCCTTGACACTGTTGAGTAAAACCATGCTCATACACTCACCCCTCAAAACAAGGTGTAGGCAAAATCAGAACTGTGAGGTATTTCATTCCACATCTGTGAGAACAAGCAGAACTGCTTAGTAATAAGCCTGTAAGTAGTACAGACCCTATGGGAAGTTTGCCCTTCTTACTGGCACAGGATATATTTTAAAGTTTACAGTTCATATCCATAAAATGTATTTTATTTTCTCTTGTTTGTGGTAGAGAATTCAAACTTACTCCTTTCCTCAATTAACACATAATAAACCCACAATAGTTACAACTTACAATAAGCATTTCAAGAAATGTTGTTTAACTACCTTTTCCTCCCAAATAATTTATAACAGCTGCTCCATAAAGTGTCTGATGGGTGAAGGCTTTCACCAACCCACAGCTGTGGATTCCCCTCCTAGTGGGAAAGTGCACACACTCATGTTTGAGATGAGAAAATGCATGCAGCACAAAACAATGCATGCAGCTTCTTGTAAATATTACAGTTCACCATCCTGCCAAAAATTATTTGTGGACTTGTCTGAATGACACATTTTTAAAGCTGAAGCTCCAGGGTGTCCTGGGCCAGGACAGGCACTCTGGCAGCAGCATGTTAGACATGGTCTTTCATTCAGGCTACAACTCAGCCCAATCCCAACCTTGGTTGGAAACAGGCAGTTTGTATTTAAGTCAGCAGAAGCCCCTAGTACACATGTGAAGGTAGAAACAAATCACCTCATATAAAAGAACTCAGCTCTGTTCTTTTGAAGGACATCAAAGTGTCTGACAAATGCTGCTGTCTTGTTCCAGAATTAAAGGGGTTTTGCCATGCTCCATAGCTCTTTAAAGTCCCATTGGTGTCCACTGAATTTCAAACAACAGAAAAAAAAACACATGTGACAGCAGGGAATCTACTATCTGCCAAGGTGCAGTAAGGTAAATGACACTTTATGTGGCAGCTGGCCAGGAAACTTGACATGAAATGTCAGCAAAATGATTCATACTCATCAAGATTTTCAGGTTAATCGTATTGTTTCATAAAAAGTACTGTCATAAATCATATATGCTGAATACTGAAACAAACAAACAACAAAAAAACAAAAAAAAAAACCAAAAAAGTATAATCATGTGCTTAAGCAATATGAAGTACTTGTTAAGCTGAAAGATGATTCCCTAAATGACATTATTAGTGATTTGTTCAACCTAACTGGAAAAGTTCTCACTGATGGCACATACAGCAGTTCCAACAGTGGGAGCTTGGAGTGATCAGCACTCCTGAAATTTTGTTTTTTTAACAGAACTGTAGATCTTGCTTCCTCTTCAGCTTTTGGAGTAAAGCCAGGGATTTTTTTCTCTATTTACAAAGTCAGACCATTGCTCTTTCTAGGCATGAGGGATCCCTGTGCACTACCTATGTATGTGAAATCACTATATTTTTTTAATGTGATCTGCTCATTTTATGCGCTGTAAATTGGTCTGCATCAGTTGTACTCCTTCTTTAACAGAGTAAATAATGTCAGAACTGAAAATTTAATGCCTGGAAGTATCTGTGGTAGGATCTATTCCAAAGGAGATGCTGAAGTTGCAGTCTTTTACTATTGCTCTGAAGGTCTGATTTGGTGGATATTTCAGGCTTTGCAGCCATCTGAAATAAGAAGTATGAGGTCTAAGTGGCCACACATAGCATAGCTGGAGTGAAGTGCCATACTCATCAAAGAATCACAGAATGATAGGGATTGGAAGGAACATCTGAAGATTTTCTAGTACATACACACATACACTCCACACACACCCCCATCAAAGCAGTATCACCTAGGAATGTGTTCAGGTGGTTTTTGAAAGTCTCCAGAGAAGGAGACTCCACAGTCTCTCTGGGAATCCTATTCTGGTGCTTCAGCACCCTCAAAGTACCAAAGTTTTTCTTCAAGTGATGCTTCCTGTGCCCGTTGTCTCTTGTCCTATCACATAAGCCAAGCATTAGCAGTTGAGAAACATAACATCTTACTGGATGCATTAAAGAAGTCCTCAGGATTAACACTTTTAAAGTCATTTCTCACGGAGTATATAGCTTCAATATCAAAGTCAACACAAGTGATACTAGTTACAAAGTAACTACAATTAGGCATGAAAGAATGAGGTTTCCTTTCCCCTATAATGAACAAAACCCATCATCAAAACCTCTCTTTCAATGTTTCTATCCTGAAGAAACTTTTGTACATTCTCTGTATAGATCTGTCAGTGGTTTGCAAGCTGTCATAGCAGCAGCTGAGCATTGCTTACTATTGACAGGATTGGCTTAACTGGCTGATACAGAAGGGATAGTAAAGAAAGGCAATATGTAGAAGACTTTCAATTTAAAGACTCAGATTTGATTAGTAATTGGAGTATCATCAAAAAACCAAGACAATTAAAACTTAGCTTACTGGTGAAATGTCATTGCATGGTGGTCCATATGGGAGCAAGGAAAGGGCTTTCACCCCAGAGTTATGCATCTAATTAAAAAATTATATATAAGGAATCATGGCTGAAATGTTGCCATTATTAGTAATGTTGGCTTATACCATAATCAGAGCATGCCTTAATTAAAAGATGTTCCTCAGTGTTTCAGAACAGGCCACTGATAATCTTCTGTCTCACAGCCTGCCAAGCCATGCAGTAAATTTTTTTGTAAATTTTGTTCCTGTTCAGTGGACCAGCTGTGAACTTTTTAACAGGGCTTTGCTAACTTCCTCTGTGGAGCTACATACCAAAGTGATGGTTTGGATGTACACAGCAAGCAGTGGGTAGCATTAACAGTTGTCACCAGGAGGGAATAGACAGTAACTGGAGCAAACCCAAGGAACTTCTCTGGGTACTTCTGTTTGTGAAGAACAACAGAGTACTCCTGAAATGTCATGGGTAAAATGGGGTAGTGGTGAATCATAAACTTGGGTGTTAACAAAATAATCAATGTGTTCAGTGAACAGAGGTGTGCTGGAGAAGACTACTTCCAAACAGCTCCAGGTGCTCAAATGAGCGAGTGAGACCTTCAGCCCTGTTTGAAGGCCTGAGGAGGGTCAGGAAGGCATCCCCAGGGAACAGGAGTAGTTCCACAGAACAGTAAGGAAAGAAGGAAGTAAGCACAGCTGACACGAAACCCACAATCCAAAGCATATGAGTAGGAGATGAAAATTGCACCATAGCTGTAATTAAGTAGGCTGCAGTTTTATCAGTAATTTTTTTGAATAGTTGGTAACTTTATCAGTTGGCTTCTAAGTTGTGGCAGGCAATCAATGACACTGATAAACCGAGCCTTGTGACTCAGGGTGTGTGGGAAAGAAGTGTGTCATGTTTTCACCAGCTTGCTTAGTGTGAAAAAAAGAAACCAAAAACCAAAAAACCTGTAATTATAAACTCTTAATTGGAGTGAAGTTTTGAAAAAAAAATTACAGATTTAATAAGAAAAGGATGAATGAATCCATGAATCATTTGCACCATGTGAAACCTTGTTCCAGGTGGAATTTAAGTTTTTCTTTTAACTTTAAAGTTTTCTAATTATTACTGCACTTAAAACAACTTAAAGAGCTTTTCTCCCAGTATGCCAACATTTTCAGGCTTGTGCCTAGTGAAACTGCATGAAAGTGAGCAAACATTTGACCACAAATAATTTGCAAGTAGATTTTTTTCTTAAATGGCATTAAATGTCAGCAGATTTATATTGCTGAATATGATGAATGGTGGCATTTTCAAAGTTATTGGCCCTTTTTATTAAGTGTTTTACAAGTTCTCAGGTGCCTGGTATTTTTCTGTCATCCTCACTGAAATGAACCAAGAATGTGTTATTCATCCCCTGTGTGCTAGTCATACTGAGATTTGTCAGCTCTCTAGGAGGAGTAGCAAGTTAAAAGTTCGAAGAACTGATGTGTTGAGATACTGTAAACTAATTCTCACCCAAGGAGCTGGACCTGTGGAGTTGGACCAAAGACACATCTGCCTCCTTTCATTTAATCTGCTTTTGTTGCACGTAGGACTCTTGGATGGTATGCAGGCCTGCGATTGCAACAGCCAAATACAGGAAATGCTTCGCAAAGCTTACTTCAGCCCTAGAGCTGCATAGGGAGATGAAAGGGAAATAAACAGAACCTAAGAGAGTCCAGCTTGCTCTCGTGTTACTACAAGGAAGATAGCAGGAGAGCAAGGGCTGTTCCGGCTGCAAATAACCTCTTTATCTGCACTAGGCAGGTGCCAGCCAGCCTGGCTGACCAGAACAGCATGCAGCCCTGGTCAGGACTTTTGAAACTGGTCTCCTGATGCAACTCAGGCACTCCAACCACTGTTGTCATTCAGTCCAGGATACCCGAAGACTGAGGTCCAGAACACTACAGTTAATGCCCTGGAAATACATATGCTTTGAGGACTGGGTCCTCCATACCACTTCCTTTGGTCTACAGATCCATTCCACTTTGAGCTGTCCAATATGTATATCTCAGTTTAACCCTTTTTTCGTTCCATTTTTCCAGGAATTGCCAGCTTTTTCTGTGCTGAGGGTGAGCTCTGCAACAGAGCATTGTTATTGCACATCTGCAGCAAGCCCCACTAGGTCATTATCATCGTTTAGAAAAGATACATACTTCACATACTGTAATAGCTACAGTTTTTAAATATTATAAGTCAAGATGTTTTCTGTATTTTGTGATGTGCCAAATTTCCCAAAATTACCAAGAAATGAGGACAATTGCTTCCCCACAGTTGTTTTGGTTTTTCAGATGTGTTTGTTTGTTTTATTGTTCTGTTGGTTTTGGGTTGGGTTGGGTTGGATTTTGTTGTTGTTGTGTTTGTTTGTTTGTTTGAATTATATTAAAATCTTCTTTAAACCTGTCAGACACTCGAAAACTAGTGGTATGAATTCAGGTGCTGACAGAGAACTTGACAGCAAAGACTTCTAGAGACTGAAAACTTAAAAGCAGTCTTTATCCCCAGAAGCTGAGTGTTATATTTTGCAAGTTAGCCAGCAGGACAAGGGAGGTTATTCTTCCCCTGTGCTCAGCACTGGTCAGGCCACACCTTGAGTACTGTGTCCAGTTCTGGACTCCTCAAGTCAAGAAAGATGCTGAGGTACTGGAACATGTCCAGAGAAGAGCAACGAAGCTGGTGAGGGGCCTGGAACACAAACTCTATGAGGAGAGGCTGAGGGAGCTGGAGTTGTTTAGCCTGGAGAAGAGGAGGCTCAGGGGTGACCTCATTGCTGTCTACAACTACCTGAGGGGAGGTTGTAGGCAGGTGGGGGTTGGTCTCTTCTCCCAGGCAACCAGCAGCAGAACAAGAGGACACAGTCTCAAGTTGTGCCAGGGGAGGTATAGGCTGGATATTAGGAGGAAGTTCTTCACAGAGAGAGTGATTGCCCATTGGAATGGGCTGCCCAGGGAGGTGGTGGAGTTGCCATTGCTGGAGACGTTCAAGAGAAGACTGGATGAGGCATTTAGTGCTATGGTCTAGTTGATTGGATAGGGCTGGGTGATCGGTTGGACTGGATGATCTTGGAGGTCTCTTCCAACCTGGTTGATTTTATGATTCTGTGAAGATACACTTCATGAAGAAGTTCACAAGTAACTCCCCAGATCTTCAGTGGTCCAGCAAACCTGTGCTTCACTGCAGAATGTGGCTATGTGTCAACTTGTGATCAAATTGGTCAGAGTTCTCTGTATCCCTACAGACTCTTGAGAGCTTGTTTTCCCAGGCCTCTTTCTGGCAGACCTTTGGTGATTAACGTGCTAAGGACTGAGCCTGACTTATAAAAGGTATAAAACAGATCTCCAGTTTAATCCTTTATTATGCTGGTTTTGCACCTCAGAGCACCAGGCCTATTTAACATCCTTGTTTTCTTGTAGCCTGCAATCCCACTGCAGTTCTCCACAAATCCTAAATCTGATTTCATCTGATCCCTAGATGCTGATTCGTTCAGACAAAAGGAAAAAAAAAACAAAAACAGAAAAAAATATTTTCTAAAATTTGTATGATTGTCTGGCAAACAGTTTCAGTACTTCTAGAAAAACTCAATCCTTGGTGGCATACAGTAGGGCACAAGAAAAGCTGTATGTGACAGAAGTCATGGAAGTATTTCAAAATGTATGAATTACAAAATATAATTCATCAACCTTTTGTGTGGAGAGCCAAAGGGAGGATGTACCCTGAGCTCTTGCACAAATCAATTTCCTACAAAGAATGTGGCATAGAATAGGAAACAGGACATGAAATAGGAAATGGGACATCCCTGCTCACAATGGGACAGGAATAAAGTTTTCATCTAAAATGAATGTGTGTTCAACAATAATACTGCTGGCTACTAGACCCTGTCTTTGATGCCGAGAAGATCTTAAGAGAACAAAGGATGTGGATCAACCTCTGAAGGGCTCCTTAAAAAACAAGCATCCCACTTCTGTGTCTGTGTTTTGAAAACTTGTGATGGTTTTAAAGACTGTGTCTTTAATTTTTCTTCACAAAGTTCGAGCAGAGAAGTGAAAGAATGTAGATAAATCACTATTGGGTGTAAGAAAGCAAAATAATTATTATTATAAACACTTCCATTGGAGAGAGAGAAATGTTTAACAGCCAGTGCTCAAAAATGAGATACGGGACAGTAGGGCAGTTGGGCAGTCCGTTTTGTCTCAGTCTGTCTGCCTGCATCTTCTCTCTTCTGGCTGAAGATAACAGACACACCTGCATACTGACCTTGACAAGCTCAGTCTAACAGCCTCTCTGCTTCTTGGCTCTCTGCCTTCTGCCAGGGACATCTGGTGGGAGCCCTTCTGGCTGGGGGGGGGGGGGGGGGGAAAGGAAGCCCCTTGAGAGGACCCAGGGGGCTTTGCTGTGTTTTTCTGCTGATTGTACATATTTGTAAATGTTGAGAATAGTATGTATTTGTACATATTCATTGCATTTCATCATAGATTGTAGTTTTGCCTGTAAATACAGCTTCATTTTCTTCCAGACTGAGCTACCCTCGTTATTGTCAGTGTGGGAGGTTTCAGCTCTCACACTGTAACATAACTATAGTTACAAAAGTACTAATGATATAGTAGATGACTCTAAGGATGAGAATAAGAGAGTTGGGGAAATATTTTCCATCTTTCTTTCTTTGCAGACCTTTGGAACTGCACACTGATCCATGCCACCACCTCCTAGGCATGCTGTGGTAGTTTCTGAGATGATACTGCTAAGGCATTAGGGAGAACACAGTCAGCATGCCCTTCTGAGGAAGGTGTAGATAGTGATATGAAGATCAGTGAGAAGACAGCTCCTAACTGATGGCAAGATGAGAAGAAATGGTACAGTTTTACTGTAAAGTCAAGATAGAGAACTTGTGCCATTTATTATCAATCTACAGCATCAAAATATCAAATCTCTATGAGGGACACCCTCAGCAAGTTTGCTGATGACACCAAGCTGTGTGGTGCAGCAGACACGCTGGAGGAAAGGGATGTCATCCAGAGGGACCTTGACAGGCTGGAGAGGTGGGCACAAGCCAAACTCAGGAGGTTCAACAAGACAAAGTGCAAGGTCCTGCATCTGAGTCGAGGCAATCCCAAGCACAAATACAGGCTGGGCAGTGACTGGCTGGAAAGCAGCCCTGAGGAGAGGGACTTGGGGGTGCTGGTGGATGAGAAGCTCAACAGGAGCTGTCAATGTGCACTTGCAGCCCAGAAAGCCAACCAGATCCTGGGCTGCATCAAGAGAAGTGTGGCCAGCAGGTCAAGGGAGGTGATTCTCCCCCTCTACTCAGCTCTGGTGAGACCCCACCTGGAGTACTATGTCCAGTTCTGGAGCCCCTATTACAAGAGGGATATGGACATGCTGGAACGTGTCCAGAGAAGGGCCACCAGGATGATCAGAGGGCTGAAGCACCTCTCCTATGAGGACAGACTGAAGGAGTTGGAGCTGTTCAGTCTGGAGAAGAGAAGGCTCCAAGGTGACCTTATTGTGGCCTTCCAGTATCTGAAGGGGGCCTACAAGAAAGCTGGGGAGGGACTTTTTAGGCTATCAGGTAGTGATAGGACTAGGGGGAATGGAATAAAGCTGGAAGTGGGGAGATTCAGGCTGGACCTGAGGAAGAAGTTCTTCCCCATGAGAGTGGTGAGAGCCTGGAATGGGTTGTCCAGGGAGGTGGTTGAGGCCCCATCCCTGGAGGTGTTTAAGGCCAGGCTGCATGAGGCTCTGGCCATCCTGATGTAGTGTGAGGTGTCCCTGGGCATGGCAGGGGGGTTGGAACTAGATGATCCTTGTGGTCCTTTCAAACCCTGACTGATTCTATGATTCTATTCTATGATTCTATGACAGAGACATATTAAGTTCCTGGAGACTGGAAGAAGGAAAACATTACACCCATTTTTAAAAAATTGTAAAATATAGGACCCTGGAGATTACCAACTTGTCAGCCTCACCTCTGCACCTGGGAAGTTCATGGAACAGATCCTCCTGCAAGATATACTGGAACACATGGAGGACAGGGAGGTGATTCAAGACAGCCATCATGGCTTCAGCGAGGGCAAGTCCTGCCTGACCAACCTAGAGGCTTTCTATGATGGTGTAACTATATCAGTGGACAAGGGAAGACCAATAGATGTCATCTATCTGCACTTTTGTAAAGCCTTTGACAGAGTCCCAAACAACACCCTTCTCCTAATCTGGAGGGGTATGGGTTTGATGGGTGGACTGTCCAGTGGATAAGGAATTGGTTAGATGACGACATCCAAAGGGTAGTGGTCAACAGTTTGATGTCCAAGTGGAGACAGGTGACAAGTGGTGTCCCTCAAGAGTCTGTATCGGGACCAATGCTGTTCAGTATCTTCAGCGCTGATATGGGCAGTGAGATTGAGGGCACCCTCAGCAAGTCTGCAGATGATACCAAGCTGAGTGGTGCAGCTGGTAAGACTGAAGGACAGGATGCCATCCAGAGGAACCTGGACAGGCTGGAGAGGTGGTCTGAGGAGAACCTCATGAGGTTCAATAAGACAAAGTGCAAGATCTCGTACATAGGTCGAGGCAATCCTTGATATCAATACAGTCTGGGATGTGATGCGATTGAGAGCAGCCCTGCAGAAAGGGACCTGGGGGTATTGGTGGATGAGAAGCTGGACATGAGCCAACAACATGTGCTTGCAGCCCAGAAGGCAAATCACATCCTAGGCTACATCAAAAGACATCTGGCCAGTGGGCTGAGAGATGTGATTCTGCCACTCTGCTGTGCTCTGGTGAGACCTCACCTGGACTACTGTGTCCAGTTCTCGGGCCCCCAACATGGACATGGACATGGACCCCCAACAAAAGAAGGACCTCCAGAGGAGGGCCACAAAGATGATCAGAGTGCTGGAGTACCTCTCTTGTGAAGACAGGCTGAAAGAATTGAGTCTGTTCAGCCTGGAGAAAAAAAGGTTGTGGGGAGACCTTATAGCTGCAGTTCAGTATCTGAAGGGGACCTACAGGAAAGCTGGGGAGGGACTATTTAGAAGGGCTTGTAGAGACAGGACAAGGGGCAGTGGTTTTAAATTGGAGCAGAGCAGAGTTAGGTTGGACATAAGGAGGAAGTTCTTTACAATGAGAGTGGTAAAATTCTGGGACGAGTTGCCCAGGGATGTGGTTGAGGCCCTGTCCCTGGAGACATTCAAGATCAGACTCGATGTGGCCCAGGGCAGCCTGATCTAGTTGGAGATGTCCCTGGTGACTGTGGGGAATTGGACAAGATGACCTTTGAGAGTCCTTTCCAACCCAATGCAATTTGTGAATATCACAAGGAGGATCCCATATTTCTTTATGTCTACTTATAGGAGTAAAAGATGCAAAGTCCCTCCCTGCCAAAACCAAAACCAAACCAAAGCAAAAAAAAACCCAACCAAAACCAAAACCAAACAAAGAAACAACACCACCCCAAAACCAAAAGCAAAAACAACAAAAAAAGAGGAAAATAAAAAAGAAGAGAGAGAAGTGGCCAAAGGCTAAGGCAGGTTTGACCTGAGAAAGTTTGCGTGCGTGCAGCACATGTTACTACTTTGTTCTGAAAACAGAAAGAATGATGTCAGTAGAGTACAGAAATGGGCTGCCAGCCATACTCTTCACTGTGAAATTAGCAAATCTGGCTGCAAGGCAATAAGAGAGGGAGCCTAGCAGGCAAATAAACCAAAACAAACACCAATCAAAAAGCAAGTACGTTCTTGGAAAGCATTCAAAGCTTCAGGCTATGAGGAGCTTCATGCTGACATAGGGGCAGAGCATGGTTTTATAGTGCTAGCCACTCAGAAGATGGGCGGCCACAGAATTCCTCCCACGTTGCAAGCCTTTGGGACAGTCTGCTGTGGTAATTGGACCTCATGCAGTAAGCCAGTCAGAAAGGTTTTAGAAAACTGCATTCTTGGAGTTGGCATGGAGAAAGTGTTCAATGACAACCAGTAGAAGCCACCTGTCTCTCTTTCAGCTGGTCTACATTGCATAAGGATATTACTTGTTAAACTGTCAGCTAGTGACTTCTGGGAAATTGTATAATTCACAGTTAGTTGGAGAGTGAAATGTTTGGTATAATTTTGATGAACCACAATCCTTAAGGCACTTTTCCCAGATGTCCCAAACTGGTTTCATTCATATCTTGAAGGATCTCTTTGGTCTGCTATACTTTCTTCACTGCTCTGGTGTCAGCCCTACTCAGTGTCACATCCATTTTTAAATACCAGCATGCCACTAGATCTTCCCCCTTCTCAAGGATTTATTGCTAGCACTTTTGGCCTTACATCTGTCACAGGATGGACCCACAGCAGAGATCACATATTTCCTTATGGTTCGGGGAAAGGAGGGCATCACACCCTGTCTCACCTGTGTCACTGTAGTGCCTAGATCCAGAGAAGCAGATGGCAAAATGAAGGAAATGGACAGAGTCCTTTTCAAGAGATCCTCCAGTGCCTGTGACAAATAAAAGGGCTCTTGCATAAGAACAATAATGGACAACAATTGGCCATGTGCACATAATTTCAGTTCCTGCCCTCAAAATTATGAAAGGGTCTTGTATTCTTCCCCAGGGTCACTCCTGATGGGAATGAAATAACCTTACAATCACAACTGCAATTTGGACCAAAATTTAAGACCTGGATCCCACAAGATCCATGTCCTACCTCATGAAGTTCAACCTGAGGAGCAGATAAACTTCAAATCCCAAGCAGATGTCCAACATAACTACATCAGCATTATCATGGACTCACTCACAAAAAGTGAATTTTAAAATACCTTTTTTTAGGGGTCCTCATGGGAAGCTATTGAACCTTTTTAAGCAAGCTCAGTTTTTATTATCAACCCCACTGCCATTTTATGGATGCTTCGAATGAAGGCCGGGATGAACAGTTTGTGCTTCGCAGTGTTTCCTTTTCCAAAATATCAAATTATCTTCATTTTGATTACCTCTTTCAAGCACACCCTCCATCCACCTATTCATTCAATATTCCCTCAGTCCCTTGTTGCATGACTTCTTCCCTCACCATGTATGCAAAATAATGTGAACTCTGAAGTTTTTATTTCTTTAATATAACAAAGTGGTCTCTTTCCCTTTCTGACAGCTACTGTTCCATATTCTACTGCTGGCAGTACTCTACAGCTCTACAGCTGATGGCATTTCTAAGGTTACAAACAGACAAATCTCAGCAAGGGCTTTTTTTACTGCTGTGGTTGATACACAATGATGAATCTCAGCATAGAGTACATGGTTTCACATCACAGCAACATCTTGAGTTTACAGCTGCCCTGAGCCTTGATAGGGGATTTTCCCATAAATCAAGATATTTCAAAATGCACAAGAGTGAGTGACAAGGAAAGTGAAAGGGAGAAAAAACCTGAATAATTTTAGCATGGATCATGGAAGGCAAGAAAGTCATTCCAGGGCTGGTAAAACATGACACTGGCATTCTACTGTAGCAATTTTTAGAGACCATTATGGAGACTTACATCACTTGTATTTTGCTAATACACCCATTGCTTTCTCTGCATTTTAATCAAACCAGAGAGAGCCTATTTCAAAGATGACATACAGTGTGTACTTGGGACACACCTATTTTGTATGGATTACATAAAAGCCTGTTCAGCCAACTTTCCTCCCAGCACAGGCAAAGGCTGAGACATTTCAACTACCTTGAAAAAAGAACAATTCCTTTCCTGTCTTATATTAACTTAAATATATGTATCCCATTTCTTCCATCAGATTAATTTCTCCTCTATACCGATGTGCAAGAAAAATATTTATTCTGTAAAGGATAAAAAGGCGCTCGTCAAAAATAATCACTTTGTTTTTCATTTGTCTCTTTTGTCTACCACTCTCTGCTCACTTTGGCATGTTGCTAACACAAGGGTTAGGCCCCAAGAAGTTGTTCAGGCACTCAGTTCATTATGAACTATTCAAAGGCACCATTTGCTCTGTGTTTGTGCAAGGAGACCTTTGGGATTTACAAAAACTCTTAGGTGGAGCTGAAAAATCTTGATAATATGAGCCATGATCTGTTGAACTGTGACATCTTGTCTCCATTTGTATTTGGGAAGCACAGCAAAAGATGCAAGACCTCACATCAAGTTCTTTCTGCAGGTTTCTGGTTTGTGATCCCTGGTCAGTACTGCCGTAAGATACAGAGTGGGTGCAGATTAATCAGGAAGCAAGTGCAGAGATCAGTGTAAATAATACAGCATTGTATGATGTGCACTGCTTCTCTGAGCCAGCAAGATGTTGTCAAGCAAAAAAAGAAACAAAAAGCACAATGGACAATACACCTTCCAAAGAAAGATCTGCCCTCATCCCTTCCATTACCCCTCCCTTCTTTCCCCACTTTCTGTCTCCTTGGTGATTAAGTTTCCCTTAAATAATTCTGTTTGAGTGGTAATGCATATCACATTACAGTGTTTTACTCCATTCTCAGTCCCTTTACTTCCCTCTGTTCACATCCTGTACCTTATGGGGTCAATTTTATTGCTATAGAATCTTGTCAGCCAGTGAGTACTTTTAAAAGGAATATTAGGAGATATAACCCAAACAAAGTTGTTGGACCAAATGCAGAGGCACCAGGCTCTATCTCTGAACAGAACAACAGCATATATTCATTTTCCTGGCTTTTATTTCTCAAGCTGGGAATATTTTCAGTGTTTAGTCAACACAATTGTAATTTTCAAAAAAGGCAAGTGAGCCAAATCCCTACCAGCATGCCACTTTTGTTGCACTACACCATCATTCTTCTCCTTTGCTCATGTAAGAGACACTTCAATTGCATAAACATATTTTACTGTATGATAAAATGCCAATCTGGGATCACTGAAAATATCTTAATGGCTCCTTGCTGTGGGTAGTATGCAGCAGAAATAATGAAGCTTAGAGTGGAAGAATTAACTCACCCAAATTGATTTGGGTGTGATCATAAGAAGCAAGAATTAAATGGTGAAATACTGGAACATGCTGCCCAGGGATATGGTTGAGTTCCTGCCCCTGGACAGGGATCAAACCTGATGTGGCCCTGGGCAGCATGATCCAGCTGGAGAAGTCCCTGGGCAAGATGACCTTTGAGAGTCCATTCATACCCAATGCAATCTGTGAATGTTACAGACATTGCCATTATATACATCCATTATATACATCTATTATATACATCCATTATTACTTTTCTGATGGCTGATCCTGACATATAGATCTTATAGAATGCCACATCTTTTGTGAACATTTGATTTTTTTTTTAAGAAAAACATTGAATGTGAATATACACAGGGGGTTACAGGCATTTAAAGAGTCTCTTTTTCTGTATTGTAAAAACTGTCAGCAAAGCACTTTAGTTTGTAATTGCAAAGAAAGAGGCAGACAAACAGTAGGATAATATTTCTGGCATTTGTAACTTAAGAACAAAAATTCCAGGAATGGTCCAAACAACCAGAAAACTCAAACAATAGATCTACAATAGGAGAGAGGAGAAGGGGGTGTGTGTGCAGAAATGGAGAGGAAATTTTGAACATCTGCTTTATTGTTTGCATTACTTGTTTTAGTTTGTGTGGAAAGAGTTTTGCTTCAAAACCCAAAAGATAAATTACTAAAGGTCTAATGTTATATCTTTTTTTGCTAAAAGTTTTATGCAAACAGAATTCTTTATTGTTAACACAGAAAATCTTTGTGGTTGCTTACAAAAGTGTCCTATCTTTCAGGTAAAATTGATTACCACAACAAAGTTACTACACTACCAGAAAACATGCACAAAGAGCTAACTCCCTATGACATATAGAAAGGACCACCCCCACCAATAACCTCAGAAATCAGGTCTTGACAATGCAATCCACTGGTTTCTTTCTTTTCTTCTTTTTTTTCATTTATTCTGGTGAAATGAAGACAAGCTGTGTAAATGGAGATCTTGCTAGGTTCCAGTAAAATAGGAAAGTACAAAATAGCTCAGTGATACAAGGTGTAAGTAGCAAAATAGTACTAGAGCCTCCATCTGGCATGCTGCTATTGCAGCTTTTTCTTCTCAATTTGTTTACTTATTTATTTGTTTGTATTCTGTTGTTTTTTTTCTTACTCTTCTACTCTTACTCATTTAACTGAGATGAATACTTAGCCTTACTTTTTCCAGCTGTAGACAGAAGTTTATAGGTACAGCTGCTTGCACACCTGTGAAGGCCAAACCTTAGAATATATCTTCAGCAGCAAACATGAAACATTAATTTCAGTGAAAAATATGAAAATGACACTTTGAGTTAATACAAAGTAAACCATTTCAAAAGCATTGGACTGTATTTAAAAAAATATTTTCATTTAGAAGTGTATTTAAAATTGTTCACATTTTAATTTTACAGTAATTTTCTCTCAATAATCTTTTTTCTGTATTGGTTAGGAAACAGTGAACAATGAAATACCTGAATAATATTTCCTAACCTCTGTAATTAATGTACTGAGTAAAATTTAATATACTTATTACTAAAATACGTACAGCAATTCTAGTAACAAAAGTAATTATGAACAGATATGCAATAACTTCAAAATGTATACTATAAATATAAAAAACATATCTACAAGGCTCTAAATTGAAAGTGAAGCATTTGCTCTAAATTGAAAATGAAGCATATAAAGTTCGACAAAAACACTTCAACTACAGTGAAATGAAAAATATCTAGAATTTCCCACCAACTGGATTTCTTCCTGCAGCCAGCTCTGTGCTTTCTGGGAATGTGGTATATTCAGGCAAGAATGTCACTGCATGACTTTTGGTACATTAGCAAATCTTCAGCACTGTGGCATCAAGGAGGATGCAATTTCGTCTTAGACATCTCTAGTGGCAATGCTGGTTTTAAAGTTTCCCATCCTCCTTCAGTCTTGACTACTTATTCTTGCCCCCCTGCAGTTGTTCATCCCCCCTCATGCTCAGGCAACATTACAGTGAGAATGGGAAAGAATATAAAATTCACCATCTCCTTAAAGAGCAAAGAGAGAGAGGGGAAGAAGGAAAGCACTGATGAAGTGTTGATTGTGCCCTTTCCACTCACATTCAGTAAATGATTTTCTTTTCTAAACTCCCGGTAAATATGGCCAGTGTCTGTATGGTATCACTCTGAGTGACCACATGGCATGACACACTTCCCACTTAAAATCTAGACCTACAAAGGCTGACAAATCAAAGTGAACTCTGAGTGTAACAAAACTAGATTTTTATTAGAATAATAAGATAAAGCCAAATAAGTGCAAGTGATAAAACTTTGCCTCCTAAACTTTGTTTAGACTGTTGAATTAACAAATTACTTACTTACATGGGGGTTACACCCACTTCTAGGTAGCATCAGCTGAAGATGACACTTCTCAGTTATAATAACATTAAAACAAAGAAAGCATTCCAGAGGAGCAAATGAATAATGCTATTTCTCCTGAGCCCAGAAAAGTCAAGAAAAAAAGTACTGTCCTTCACCTTTGAGGTCTTTGGCTGGGAAGCACTGTAGGAATCCCACATGAATTACCATTGATTTTTAACTTATTGTGTGCTGTTACAGAGCCAGCAATGAATAGTTCATGTCAAAAAGGTTTATAAAAGATTTCTAAGTCAAAGGTAATAAGCTTAAAGAGCACTTTGCAGAATCTTTCTCAACTAAGAACTGTGGTGTAATGGATGGGTGTTTATTTTTCAGTTCAAGTCACTGTAAGATAAAAGACTTTATTCCAGTGAAGATGTAACAGAAAATGGAAAATGTAAACCATCTGCCTGTGAAAAAATTGCAAAGGATTTATGGAATGGTTGTGAAGACTTCTGCACAATGTATAGGCAATAGCAGATTTTTTGCTTTTGATCAAGAGACAGGATATGCTGAAACAGCCACAGACTGTTTGCCAGTACATGGTAGGAAAAGTACTGCTGTTGGTCAAGACAAAAGTCTGACGTTACCATGTGTTTGGAGACCCTTTGTCCCAGACATACTCATTTTAGCATTCTACGGCTTTAGCGTGTATCATCTTACCCTCTTGAACAGAGAGAGATTTATCCTAGATAAAGCTTTATCCTAGAGCTTTATCTTACAAAAATTTAAATAAGCCATCTGCATGCACAAACTTGTCAGAAAGATTCTACAGCATTAAGTGCCATAGGAGCATCAGAAGAGGGCCCACCATTTGTCTTGCTGTGTATTAACTTGGTGTTGCTTGAAATGGACATTACAGGACAGATGTGAAGATTCAGGAACACACCTAAAAATTGCTCCAGTAAATGTAATCATCAGATCCATCCAATTGTAATACCAGGAAAGACAAGAGGTCCTTTTTGGGTTCAGTGATTCTAGTTAATTCATCTGGGCTTGATAGGTGAGAGTAAGATTGCGGTGAGAGGCAGCAGGAGGTTTTGCAGACAGGACATGTTGGGAACAGAGAGTCTTGAGGGAAAAGCTTAGTCCAAGATTTACATTCTGTTATTGTTATTCAGTAACTGGTAAAGCCAAACCCCTCAAAATATAGCTAAGCTATACTGTATTTCACAGGCCAGCCTTTTCTACAGTCTGAGGTCATGGAAAAGCAAACAATACCCTTTGAGGGCATATCAGCATGTTCCAGGTTCTATAAAAATCCAAAGAGCAGCACAAGATTGCTGTCTTGAATTACCCTTTTGAACTTTCTATACTGCACTTACCTCTGCATCTCTTCTCAGAAGTCTGTTTTAGCTTCCACTCTTTTTTTCATTGTGGCTTATCTGCCTTACTCTTGCACTTTTTAATGGATTGCTAAACTTGAATCCCTCCCTCAACTGAAAAAGAAAGGCAGGAGAAACTGGCACAACCAGTCAGCATATATCCTCAGCCTGATGAGTAGTCTGGCATCATGCACCAATGACAACATCTAGGAGAAGACCTTATAAAGGTATAATGTCATGTGTTATGGTAAAATCTATCCTGTTCTGAAGGGCATTTATGACGTGGACAGAGAAATGGCTCCTCTCCAGGCTGATAAGGCAAGGGAATAATGAATAAAGGCAACAACTACTAAAGGCTACTAAAATGGCACAATGTATATGGATGGTCCCTCCATCAGCCAAACAGGAAATATTTGGTACAAAAGGATAGATAATGGCAGAAAATGGGGGGTTTGTGTGTTGGGAAAAGCAATCAGAATGTTTCACCCGCACAGAGCAGATTTTGCTGTAGTCTGTAGTCTTATTCAGAGAACAAACAGAGCATCTTAGCTGAACTACTTAAGTCTCTTCACAATAGATTAGACAGAGACAGAGAAAATAGATCTATCTATCTAGAAAATAGACAGATGGATAGATAGATAGATAGATAGATAGATAGATAGATAGATAGATAGATAGAGTGGTGAGTTGAAAATTCCCCCCACAACATTAACTTTGCCAGACTATCTCAGTTTGGAGGCAAATGAAAGCTGCATTTATAAGCCAAACTACAATTTACAATGAAATGCACTGAATGTGTACAAATATACAGTATTTACAGTATTTACAGGTATTTACACGTATTTACACTTAACAATACAACACAAGGACCCCCCTGGCCAAAAGACCAGGGAAGAAGCTATAACACCTTCCTCTCTGCCTCCCCCTTACCTCTCTGTACAAAGGGAAGAGAGAGAATAGCAGAGAAAGTTAATACCAGGCAAAACAATGTAGCCAAGGTCAAGCAGAAGCAAATTAGTATCTCCCAGGCAGAAGCAAGAAGAGAAGAGGGAAATTGTTTTGGGAGATATCCCTCTAAAGGAATTCTTTAGAATAATCATCATTTTTTTTTACACCCAATAGTGATTTATTTGCATTTTTACTACTTTCTGCTCAAAATCTGTGAAAAATTTTAAAGCCATAGTCTAAAACTACCACAGATAGATAGATAGATAGATAGATAGATAGATAGATAGATAGATAGACAGATAGATAGACAGACAGACATTCTCCGTAATTTTGAACTCCTTTGATGGCAAACGTCTGTCTGTTAAGTAACTTTGTCATAAACAAATGGCTGAATCAGAAAGATGTTCTATCTCAACTGATGTAACAGCAATTATTAAAAGTTATTTTCTGAGCTATAAGAAATGCATATATAATTTTGAATTTTTCAAGTTAGTTATTTTTCTGTTTGCTTGTACTTTTGGATCCAGTTAAAATAGCCTCCTTTTTAAGCATACAATCTCACTTCTTGAGGCTTAAATATAACTGTCTGAGTCACCTGAGGAAAGCTCTCCCTATGTGATCAACATGAAAAGACCTCTTGAGAGCAATGAAGTCACATCACCTACAGGAATGTGGATTTTATATAGCATAGCCTGTCAAGAAATAGGAGAAAGGACCTATACCATTTTCTTAAATGAAGATCCATAGTGCCAGCAAAAATTACAGAGAAGGAAGAAAGAAACCTGATACAAGAAGAATCAGAAATAGTATTCATCTAAGGGTGAAAACACTCATTTTTTCTCCCCATAGATGAAAATCTTCTGATAATAGCATATGCAACATGTTAATGACATCACAACTTCCATGGACACAATCTACTAGATTGTTGCTGTTTATTTGTTTCAAAATTACTGAGAGGGCAAAAACTTCAGGAAAAGGATCTGTAGAGCTTGAATTTTGTTCTTTATACATCACATAATTGAGACTAAGGAATTACAAGCAGACACTCTCTGAGTCCATTTACTAGTTCACGAATGAACCCTCTAGCTCAATGGCACAAGAAGGCACACCCTTGGCTTTTAGCTTTGATAGCTGCTGAATTACCTAGCTCTTATAGATTACTGAATTTTTTTTAATTTATCTAGGTTTCTCTGCTACAATGAATACATGCTATCCAAATGTCTCACCTTATGCTACGCCTACCAATGCTAAATGGCAGAAATTCTTACAAGTGTTATCAGTGTACCTGTCCAAGAAGGAAAATGTTCACATTCTCTCCTTCTCCCTTTGGAATCTGTTGATCCATTTCAGCCTTTGTGGCAAAACTAGACATCTCAAAGATAATTACACAGATGTTACAGGTTTACAGAGAGAGGAAATAAAATCTGGTGTTCTTACTGAGGGAAAGCTGGGGAAGCACTCATTCCCTTTTCCTGTTGGCATGGGTTGGTGGGCTATTCATCCCACGTGCATTGGTTGACCCCTCTGCATATGCAATTGTCTAGCTCATTAGTTCAGTCCTAACTCTAGCTGGGTTTCTTCTCTCACCTCAGAAATACAGGGTAAAACAAAAACAAAGTAACCAAACAACAACAACAACAACAACAACAAAAACCAAACCAACAAGACAAGAACATAAAGGCAAGTGCTGAACTGGAAGCACTGTCAGCACAGCAAGATCTCAGGTTACTGAGATGTAGATCTAGTGGGATACTGGAAGGGAAACTGGCTTATTGCAGAGAGAGGTGTTGGGTGACAGAGCATACAGAATTAGAGGAAATCAGGCTTTATGAGTTCTGCTGCTCGTGGAATAACTTGCCCTCCCTTCTGGTTTACTTATCATGTTTCAACAAGAATACAGAACAAAACTATCCTAATAGCACCTTCTGAACTGGGCAAATATTTAGGAACTGCATTCTTGTATAGGTTATCTTTTTCTAGTTGTGATGCATTAGATGAAGGTGCCATGGGAAATTGCTTGGCTAAAGCTTTTCAGATAAAATGAGGTGATTATTCCAGCTCCAGGAGACAACACACATGTGCAGCTGTGTGGAAAGGAGGAGACAAAAAAACATTTACAAATTCCGAATAAGGAAGGCTTCAAATGGAAAAATGTCCCTTTGCAACAATGTAACTGCCTCCCCACCTTTAAAAAACACCCAGACAGTTTATTCTTTTTGCAGTCATTCGTTTACCTCTACTTTACAGGAAAAGTGAGACTATCATACAGCTGTCTGAATTTCCCTTGCAGCTGGAATATATCGTCTTAGATTTATTCAGATTAATTTAGGACTAGAAATATTCATAGATCTTTGCCCTTCTCAAAATCTAACATACCTTTTTTGACTCTCCAACCAGCCTATGTTTTGTTTGCCAGTTGGTTTGGCAATGGACCGAATCCCAAGCTGGGATGCTCTGGTGCTTACTGAACCCTGTGGGTGTTCAGGTGATGCAGCACCTTCTAGAATCATCTGTTTTGGTGTCACAGACGTTGGCATTTTGTTGTTCAGCAGTTAACAAGGGTATACCTCACCATGTGATATGCTCAGGAAGATACATCCACCCAGACATTGTTTGTTGGGGTTTTTTTAACACTTAATGCTTGCTTCTTTCCTCAGCATCCCGAGTTATTATCTTCCCATGCATTACCCTGCTTTGGTGGAGAGATTCTCAGCAAGCCTAACTCTCCAAACTGACTGGAGAAAAAGCTGAGTTGTGAAATCTAGGCAGGATTGCTGGAAAGAAATATAATCCTTTATTCTTGTTTTAAAACTTGTTCTCTACATTTTGTTTTTCTGAACTCTGGAAGCCAAGTGACAGAAGTAGGTAGATGGAGACCTGCAATTCTTTTTATTAAAGCAAAGGCTCTTAGCGCATTAATCTACAACAGGCAGGCATTTTTCCTGTGCAAAGACAGAACTTTACTTTAGGCTTCTGCTCCATGGACTTTACTCTTTGGAAACACAAAGTGCTACCTGGAAAAAGACCATTGAAAGCAGACACTTGAAGCTGCTTTAGAAGCCTAGTTTATGTCTGTAGTAGGTAAGTGTTCAAAGGCTCTTTAAACATGGCTTTATGGTCTTTGCATACACAGATAGATTTTGAACAAATTAGGAATGCTATGATTTGTGGTTTGATAGGGCCTGTGGTTTCAAAAATGATGCTGAGCTTGTCATTGTGGTTACCCTGAAGAGACAGACATGATTTGTTTAGATCATTCTTTGCCAGACTTTGCTAATCTTTCCACTCTTTAGAGGAGTTTGTGCAAATTGTAACATCCATGAGGCTTCCAGAATTCCAGAGGTCCCAAAAGAATATAGAAGAGTACAAAAATGCATGGGGCAACAGTGGCCTGTTTGATTACGAGGTTTAGCTCCCCATCCTACTTTCAAGACCTTTTATAACACTTGCATAACCCCTTAGTTCAGTTAAATAAATACTCAGTTAAATAAAGCTCCTCTAGCTTCACAGCTAGATCTAGCTTTCGTTTTCCATTGTTCCTGCCACAGTCCTGTGAGCTGAGGTGCAAGGACATCAGGGAAGCTGGTCTGATGGGTACTGCTCAGCCTGCAGGTTTACCAGTCTTCTTCCCAGTGTGCAGCTACACAGACTTCACAGCTCCCATTGATTCTGTGTGGAGTCCCAAATGGTTTGCACTGCTGAAAAGTTCAACTCTGGGCTTTGTAAAAACTACCACGAATTTTTTGATAATCACGTTCTCTATGGTCAGTGCTCTGGATCTCCTGATCCCATCATTTCCTGGTACCAAAGACTAAGGAAGAAAAATCTGCAGAGTATAAAGTGGCAAAATCAATGAGTCTAGCTTGTAACCTCTTCCTAGAACCTTCATGTCAAAATAAGTTGGAGGGATAAAGAGACTGATATATTTTATAGGAACAAATAATGACAACCATAAACAGGCATCTTTCTCCCTGTGTAACATTAACTGCAACTTGAAATTAAGAATCTCCTCTCTCTTTTGAAAATGCTAGGTTTTGCTATTGCATTATACAGAAAATAAAAGTGCCTCACTTGTGTTAGTTTGAGATGTTGCATGCTGAAACAATCATCTTTTATAGTGGTTCTAAAACAAGACAGATGAATATGTAGGATGTTGTATGTTTTCAAACAGAGAAAAACATGCAAATTAAGTGAAGGTCAAGTTTCTTGTGGTTGAACCCATAAAGTAAATACAGAACACATTTTGTTTGTTTGGATCTTGGGGGAACAAACTGTTTTTATGGTGGAGTAGTTGCATTACACTAAAGCAAGTGCTGTAATGTATTGCATTTCAAAACCACATATTTATAAAATAAAATTTATAAAATAGTGAATGTACTGACATCCAACATAATCAGTCTTAATTACACAAACTGGAAAACACTTTGAAAAGTGAAAACTTGAAAAATGCATCTTTATTTTCTGGATTATAACATACAAAGGAGGAAAAACCCCTGCACTGAATGCTGATGTAAACCATACCACTAGGATCTGATAGTGAAAATCTGTTTATCACACATGACTTTCTTACATCAGTCTAATTCAGACTGGTCATTCAAAATGGCTACATTTGAAGCATCCTGCCTTGCTAAAACCCACTAACTTCTTCATGATCCAGCTCTTCATGATGCAGTAGTTTACCTTAACTACTTTTTAAAAGTTTTGCTAGTAAAATTAAGAAAGATTGTATCTTAAGACAATTACTGTTCAGAATTGGTTAGGAGTGGCATCTGGACATTTTTCAGAAAGAAAAACAAAATCCTTCAAGATTTCCAGCAAAGAAAATAAGAATGAGAAGCTTGGAGTAGAAAATGGCATTTTGTTATTGAAACTCCTATTTGACTGCAGGGCATCAGGTCCATGCACAAGTGCTGCTTGGATGCTCCTTGGGTTTTAAGTAAAAATTGTATGCAGTGAATACTGTGAGCAAAAATTTCTTCCTACTCTGATTCACTTATTATCAGCTGTGATCGCCACTAGTTACCATTTTCCAAAACCCTTATTCTGCAGAATTCCTAACCTGCTGAATCAATGCGTCTCTCCCAAGATAAACAAACTGCTCTGTACTGATTTATGAGTGGTTGCATTTGGGAATTACTGTGTGCTAGGGAGTTATGACATTTCTAAACAAATAATGACGTTGAACATGAAAATGCTAGCCTGGTTGTGATCCACTGAAACACAAGATGAGTCTCAACAGTCCTGAAGGAGGAGTAAATTAGTTTAAGGGATACAAATAAGTACAGTGTGTTTCTAATTATAATAGTGAGTCACAGTAGAGTGCCCATTAATAAGATACTTTTGTGTGCCTGAAACTTGTCAGCCTCTTCAAAAAACAGCATGCTCGTCCCTCTTCCTTTCCTCAAGCACTAAGCAGCATGAGCCCATCATCACAGCACAGACAGTATAGGTCATGATCCTTAATCTCCTTTATACAAGGGACATTTATACTGTCACTACATAAGTGCCACAAAAGGGAGTAGCAGACTCTTTACTGGTTGGGTCAAGTGGTATGACTGCTCTGTGTGGTAGAGCTTTAGAATTATACTGCTCCATAAGCAGATCTGAAAACATCCTGGTCGCACCCAGTCAGACTACCCCACCTCAAAAACATTCAAAAATCTGCTTTTCAAGGCTACCCTCATAACAAAAGGGACCACAAAGAGAACATATTTAAACAAACTCCAAACTTGAAACAGGGATTCAAGTATGATGGCCTTTGCAACCCCCAGTGGATCAATATTTCATTAGTGGCATATGATTTTTCAGATCAGAACTGCACTTTAGATAGCTGCAACTCTAATGTCTTGATTGCTTAACTTTTGTAAGATTATGTTCATTAAGAAAACACAGGAAAGAGAACAGAGGTTACCTAATCATAGAAGCATAGAATCGTCTGGGTTGGAAGGGACCTCCAAAGGTCATATAGCCCAACCTCCTCTGCAGTCAGCAGGGACATCCTCAACAGATCAGGTTGCCCAGAGTGCTGTCAAGCCTCATTTTGAATATCTCCAGGGACAGGGCCCCAGCCACCTCCCTGGGCAACCTCTTCTACTGTTCCACCACCCTCATAGTAAGGAAACTGTTCCCAACATCCAATCTAAATCTAATCTTCTCTAGTTTGAAACCATTGCCCCTTGTCCTATCACCACAGGTCTTTGTAAACAGTCTCTTCCCATCCTTCCTGTAGCACCCCTTCAGGTACTGGAAGGCTGCTATTATGTCTCCATGGTGCCTCCTCTTCCCCAGTTCTCTCAGCCTGCCCTTGTAGCAACCCCTTGATCATTTTTGTGGTCCTCCTCTGGAATACTCCATCAGGTCCATGTCCTTGCTGTACTGAGGGCTCCAGACCTGGATGCAGTACTCCAGTACTGCAGTACTCTGGTGAGGTCTCACCAGTGCAGAGCAAAGTGGCAGAATCACCTCTCTGGATCTGCTGGCAATGCTTCTGTTGATGCAGCCCAGGATGTGATTGGCCTTCTGGGCTGCAGGCTCACAGTGCCTGCTCAAGTCCAGCTTCTCATCCATAAGCACCCGTAAGTCCTTTCCCACAGGGCTGCCTTCTAACACCTCCTCCCCTAGTCTGCATTGTAGTGAGGATTGTACCCTCCCAGATTCAGGACCCTGCACTTGGTTTTGCTCAACCTCATGAGGTTCACCTGGGCCCACCTCTCCACTGCCCAGGTCCCTCTGGATGACATCCCATCCCTCTGGTGTCTAGACAGCACCACTCAGCTTGCTGTCATCTGCAAACCTGCTGATAGTGCACTCGATCCTGCTCTCTGTATCATTGATAAAAATATTAAACAGCACAGGTCCCAGTATGGACCTCCAAGGGACACCACTTGTCACTGCTCTCCATCTGGACTTCAAGCCATTGAGCAGTACCCTCTGGATGTGATCATCCAGTCCATTCCTTATCCACTGAACAGTCTACCCATCCAATCCATATCTCTCCAACTTGACGAGTAGGATGTCATGGAGGACCATGTCGAAGGCCTTGCAGAAGTCCAGATAGATCACATCCATAGGTCCTCCCTTACCCACTGACATAGCCACTTTGTCATAGAAAGCCACTAATTTGGTCAGGCAGGATTTGCCCCACTAGTGTGAAGCTTTGTACAAGTATCTGGGGTTTTTTTGGGGGGGAAGAGGAGGGGAGTGGGGGGGTGTTGATGTTTTAAACTGCGGACACACCATGACAAAATAAGTTTCATTATGAGAGTTGTGATTATTCCTCAGTTGCCATGTGACAGTAGACCACATGTACACTGAACAGTCATCTGGGCAGAAGTACTATGCAAGTAAGCCTATGCCTTATCCAGCTTGGACAAAGTACATGTTCATAGTTAGAAAGAATTTCAAGAATAGTAGGAAAATCAATTAGTTCTGTTTGTCTATGAATCAGTCATTCTGTCTATCTAACTATCTGTCTATCATCCATCTTGGACTTGATGATCTCTGAGGTCTTTTCCATCCTTGTTGATTCTATCTATGTATCTATCTATGTATCTATGTATCTATCTATCTATCTATCTATCTATCTATCTATCTATCTAATCTAATCTCCCTCTTGAGCCCACTCCTGCACCTATCTATCTATCTATCTATCTATCTATCTATCTATCTATCTATCTATCATCTACCTAATCTAATCTCCCTCTTGAGCCCACTCCTGCATCTATCTATCTATCTATCTATCTATCTATCTATCTATCTATCTATCTACCTAATCTAATCTCCCTCTTGAGCCCACTCCTGCATCTATCTATCTATCTATCTATCTATCTATCTATCTATCTATCTATCTACCTAATCTAATCTCCCTCTTGAGCCCACTCCTGCATCTATCTACCTACCTACCTACCTACCTACCTAACCTAATCTAATCTCCCTCTTGAGCCCACACCTGCACATCTCTTAGAAATTACACAAGTAATTACACAAGAAATTACACAAGCAATAACCCCTATATCCCTTCCTTGTTTCACATTCCTCTCTGCTAGTCCCCTTACCCAAACAGTTGTATAACTAGAAGGATACATGCAATACCATTTAAGTTTGTATGAAAACAATCCACTAACAAAACCAACACAACTCTTATGTATTCACTCCAAACCCAAGAATTTTTATAGCTCTCATTTGGACCTGTATAATTCACCAAATATTCTAGCATAACTCATGCATTTTCTCTAGCATGAATCAAACTGATTTTATTTTAGAGCAATTTCTGTGTCACAAAATAGAATAAATGTGGGTTTAGTATTAAAATTTCATGGTGGAAAAGTCTGTCCACCTGGAGAAGATATTCCAGAGCAATCTGAAAAGAAAATTTCCTCTGTAGTCCTCCCCAGTGGCTTGATAGGATACTTTTTTTTTTTTTTTCCTTTTGTCCTAGTCAAGTAGCTCTGAAGCAGAGTCACAACCTCTTCTGATTTTTCTCATCTGGCAGTCTTCCAGCAAGCTTCACCCTGTACAGCAGAGTCTCCCAGTAGCATCTTGATTCTTATTCTCCCATCCTTTATTTGTGAGTAATTTTGTGAAAACCAGACTCTTGCCTGATTCCAAATAAGGAAGTCAAATGGCCCCTCGTGCAGAGAACCTGGACTCTCCAGCTATATGGAGGGTCTGCAGCTCCCTGTGTGTGTGCTGTGAGACAGTGGATTTACAGGACCTGCCTAAATATGAAGTTGTGAACCCTGCCTGCCCATCAGACCACCTATAAGTCAACCCTTCCCCAAAACTCTCACCCACTAACCTTGTACAAAGAACAACACAATCTCTACAAAAATTCTGAAGGAGGGGACAGATTTGTTTTATACTGAAACCCAGAAAATCTAGGAAGAAAAAAAGAGAATGATCCTGTTAAGGCAAATGAACCATATGGTGTAAGAATTAACTTCAGGATAACATCAGATCATATTTTAATATTTTTTCACTGCCCCTGTGCTCCCATTCCATGTGCTAAACAGGTCTTTGTTTGGTCATAAATCACTGAAACTCCTGAACCTTCAGCACAATATTTAAATATAATAAGATTAAATAAGTGAAAAGCCACTGGCAGCACTTATTCTGGCAGCGGACTCTCTCTCTTTGTTTTACTGTTCTACCTAAGTTAAAACATTCTGCATGCAGCCTCCCCACTGCTGTCCAGGCACTATTCTGCTTTTGCCATCCATAGTGGGGTGGGTCTGCAGCCTGAAGCAGACATGCCCAGCATGTTCTCAGCCCTTGTAGGTCTCTCAGTGTTGTGGGGCTGTGTGGAGTCCAAACTAGATAGAACAGGGAAGAGGGATCAGTTGCATGACTGTACAAGAAGCAGCAGACACACACACATGCTGCACATTGCAGGGCTCATTGGAGGCTGTGGTTCCTTTAGGTCTTTAATGAATCTGAGCTTGATGCTAATGTACGATCTCCAGCTAAAGGAGATACAATCCACAGGATCAGCCTGAGAGGAAAAGTGTGCCAGCACTTTTGCAACTCTCTTCCAACCTTTCTCATCTCCATTAGTGATTGCAGCCCTTTCAAACATATTTGAACTGCTGTTTGGGATTTCTTTGCTAAAAATTGATGAAGTAGGCCAGTGGGAACAACTGAGAGAGGCATTTGAAATTCCAGAAGCATGTCCTCCTATGAACAGGTATGACTGCCACAATGCACATCAAACAGTGAGTGGATGTGACACACTTACAAACTTGGAGAGGAACACCTAACAGGTGCATAGCTGAATACACCTCTGAAGGATGAAAAAAAAACCCTTTGTTTTTCACTCTTGTTTTCAATCAAGAGAATTGTGTTACTTATATGCTTTTGTATTTGAGTTCTCGGAAAAGTAAATAATATTGAAAAACTGCGAAAACTGGATATCAAACAAACAATGATTTCAGAATCTTGCTAATTTTTTTTTTTTTTTTGTGGACAGGAGATACATTTTCTTAAAAGGAAATAACACCTGGAAATCTCAGACTCCACATCAAAATGAACATACAAGCTGAAGAAATCCAGCCCTCCTGTCCTTTTAGCTTGTAATTGATTTAATAGGTAGTACAGCTAGGAAAGAGACCAAGGGAAAGAGGAAGCTACAGAAATCCTCTGTCACCACTACAGAAATTGAATATTCACCCACCAGCAACCCTGTTACCTGTTCTGCATCAGAAAGGGCACAAACATGCTGCAATTTCTTGCATTTGCAAACACTTTTATTACTAGGTAGCACTTACTAAGAAACAGCATGTTTTCTCTCATATTCAAATCAATTTTCTTCCTTCTTGTGTCTTTGTTTCCTCACTGCTCTAGATACATTTGACAGAAAAGTAGAGCAACCAGCGCCTCTCAGGAAAACACATCTATTCTAGAAGCAGTTTAAAGATTGATGCTTTTGCCTTTACTTGAAAAACACCTGTTTTTTCAATGTCTTGTCCACTTTCCCATATAGATCAACTAACCTAACAACCGATTTCACAACTCTCCCACTTTTATCCCTAGATTATAAAAAAAATTGTTTAGCTCCTTCTTCTTTTACAACCTTCCTTAAACTTTGTTTTCCTTCTGGTTTCTTTTTTTTTTGGCAGCATTCTTTTTAAGCTGTGTTTCAAGCAATCAATTTCTTTTCACCCAAGCCCTCCTGGGAAGCCTAAGTGAGATTTAGCAGGAAGCCCTTCATCATACAAAACTATGAATTAATTTAAAACAATCATTTCATGCATGATGCAAAGCCCTACTGAGTTACTACCCCACCACCTTCTCTTCCCTCATCTTACTACCTGTCATACTGTTTTCTTGGGTTTGGTTGGGATAGAGCCAAATAGCTCAAATGGTGCTATGTTTTGCATCTGTGACCAAAACAGTGTAGACAGAATACCCACGTTTCAGTTACAGCAGTGCTTACAGTGTCAAAACCTTTTCTAACACTGCCCCATCAGTGAGCAGGTTGTGGTGAAGAAGAACCTGGGAGGTGACATAGCCAGCACAGCTGCAATTTAATTGTGCTAACCCCCAGTACTTAGAAATGAGTATTTTAATAAACTGCAATCTAACTTCAAACAAACAAAGGAAGACACTATAATGGCATTAAAACTACTTAAAAGTGCTGTAACAGATTCCCAAGAACAGAAATTTCCAGGGCAAATGGGGTGATACTTTTAAACTTTCAGAAGCTGTTGGACTGATGCCAGGAGGAAAAGGATGAGCGCTATTTCTTGCCTTGCGACAGATTTCCTGGGTGACTCTGGCTCTGGCTCTTCCTGCCTGCTCTTGCTTTCTTTTTTTCTTGAAGAGCATCTCAACAATAGCACCTCTTGCAATCCAGGCCTTTTGTGTAGCTTTATGCTACCTAGGAGAAGGGGAACACCTCACAAGGCTTCCTCAGACAACCAGTCCTACAGTACAAACTCAGATGCTATGCTCTAACAAGAGGCTTTCATATCAACTCTCTCTCCCCATTCTCTGCACCATGACTTCAGCATGCAGATCTGTAGAAGGGTTTGTCCCCAGCCAGCTTTTATCTGTCCTAGATTTTAAGCAAGTGGGGCAAACCTGATCCAGGATGCAGATGCGTGCATTGACATATTTCTGTAGAGCAACATATTCTACATATTGCCAGGGCAATCACATCTTGAATGAGTGCACAACATCTTGCAGGGGGACAGCAGCCAGGATGTGCCCTGCTGGACTTCGCTGGAGAGATCTGTGAAGATACCTGTCCTGAAAAGCTACACAGGAATGACAGCCAGCCTGCCAGCCCTCCCTGGTGGCTTTTTACAGAGACGCAGGTAGGCTTGCCTATGACATATGAGATGCCAGCATGCCTCAGGGAGGAACAGAACCATGAATTCTGCCCTTGGGTGGCCCAGACAATTTCTAACACCAAGTAAAACAGCATCACACTTTGCAACAGGATGGCTGTTTCAATCATGAAAAGTCTTTGCTGTTTAAACACACATCAGAACAACAAATTATTGTAAAGTTCATTTTGAATGTGGAGTCTATTCTAGTTTTATTCTCTGCACATTTTTGCAGACTGCTTGATGAAATTTGTTTGGATGGACCTTTGGTGGAGATGTGGGTGCCACTTACATAGCTGCACCAGTGGCAAAATTTCTTAGGTGTACACACTGGCTACTGGTCATGCAGGTATTGTGTAATATGCAAGTCAGGCAAGTTCCCTGCAAACATCTGAAATTCAACCTGTGATGCACCAAAACTCTTCTGCTGAGTGCTTAAAATGGTACCAGAAGGGAATTGTAGACTGGGCTGTGAAAGGCAAAAGTAAACAGGGAGACCACACACTTGGGAGTCCATCCAAGCAGCTCACAGTCATTATTGCAGGCCTGCTTTCAGATTCAGCTCTGGTGACATGTTTATAGTTTTGCACAGAGAGAACCTGGAAAGGAATTTGCTACACTCCTGGTGGAGTCCTGTTGGCTGTCTGGACAGCAGAGCCAGCCAAGAAAGGGACACTTGGGGCCTGTGTGTGCTGCTGAGTCTCAGAAGAGCCAAACTGGATGGGGAAGCTGTGGACTACAGAACAAGTTGGCCTATCATGCCGCTTTGTGGATGATGGGTCAAGTCAAATGCCTCTAGCATCCCAACCATGGAGTACACTGTGCAAAAAAACAGATGTCTTGACCTCCAGTTCTTCCCCAGTCAGACCACATTGTCATGGCCCTCACAACACACAAGGCCAAAACTTCTGCAGACAAGAAATGTGACTGCTAAGCTGACGTTTGCATTTCCATCCATGGAATGGAGGTAATAAACCTTCCTGAGTTCAGTGAGCATATTGGAGTAAACTGCAAGGACAGATCATTTTCTTAGATTAAAGGGTTTGCAAGTTGCTCTGATAATTACAAAAGTAAGTCACAGTATTTTTTGTGTGCATGTGAAATTAACTGTTCAACTTTAGTCAGTTTTGGCAGTATTTGACTGCTCTCCTTGCTCCTAGTAAAATTATGAATACTCTGTGCAGAAGTTGAGAAATACATTTTGTGCAAGACCCAGGATGGCTTTTTGAAGAGTTATAAACAGACAATGATTCAATTTGTGACATTTTAATTTCAAATTCCTTCAGTGTTTTATATCTTGGCATATGCTGTAATTCAGTATCAAGGAGCTTTATGAGACTACCCTTAGAACATTAGCAACTCCCCATTTGCCTCTTAGCACAGGCCTAAGTAAAACTCAGAACTAATTTTAGCATTTAATGGAATATGCTACTAGAAAGATAAGATCAAATCTGCTCATGCAGGAAGACAGTGCCAGTTTAGTTTCTGGCTTAAACCTTATTCTCCCTGGCAGTAAATGACATTTTCCTCCACCCAACCACTCCTGTCAGGCAGAATAAATCAGACCAGTTGCATCTGTTTAACAGGAATTTTGTATACACTTGCAATGTTGTTATTTCCTCTTACATAAACAGTCAACAGTGCTTTGCTACTCAAGCAGGCAATGGGAGAACACTGAGACAGTACCTGACCTGTCTGTGCTGTCAATACTGCAGACAGCATTCTCAGCTGATTCTAACAGGAGATACTTCTAGTACCAAAGAACCAAAACTTTCTTTTCTCCCCCACAGCAGTACTCACTGCCCCTGCCCAGTGGCACAACTAGTTAAGCTGTTTCTGTTTCAGGTGTATGGAGGGAATGCCCACTAATTCTGAGTAACTCTGCCCTTTTTGCCTTTTCTCCATTTGTTTAGAAGAACCCATCTTGCAAGAAGGAACAAAATCACCTGTGGGCTCCATGGCAGCCTTCAGAGAAAGCCTTTGACTTCTAAAAGGATAAAGCTTCCAGCATCTTTCCTCAATATTTGAGGAGTCTGTACCCCAGAAAATAATTTTTCTTCCCCAAACCAGAATAATCACTTCCCAGAACTAGCAGTTGCTCTCAAAGCTCTTGCCTTCTAAGTTTCACATTAAGTACCTCTGAGTTTGAAAGGTGTAAATCATAATGAGAGAGACAGCCACTGTCTGGAGACATGCAATCTGAACAGCCACTCCCAGGCTTGGTTGCTGAGGCACTTTACCCTGCATCCCCAGAATACAAATAAAGGTGGAATATACCTTGTGGAATATTGAAACAAATAACCACTCAATACACCACTTATGTATTAAGACAAGTAACCAGGTTTGGGGAAATGCAGGAAAAATAATTAGTTAAGACATCCTGAAGGCTTAACTACTAATTTGATTATTAACTGCATAATTAATTACACAGTCTCCTTACAATTATCTCTTGTGTGTGATTTATCAAGAACTATCACAAAGTAGTACAGGTAATACTTACTGCAGTTAAATTGCTATGACTGCATTAAAGGGTTTCTCCCCCAGAGAATTTCACTAGCAGAGAAACTGAACTAAATAGGAAAGAAAACCTAGTGTAAGAAATCAATACATGAGGTGTTGTCTCAGCTACTGTTTAATAGTGTTTCATTGGCAGATCTAAGAAATGCCCAGAGTTAGGAAAAATGGCTTTTATTGATTTTTTATACATCCTTGCACTCTGATGAATCTCACTCAGAAGGTAGGCCCTGTGGAGGTGGAGTACTGCAAATTAGTTGTGTGGTTTCTGCAGCTAAAGGATGACTCAAGATGACCGGCTCTCCTTTGTAACAACAGCTAATGAAAAGGAACAGTATATGTATATATATGCACACACACATAAATACATATATATACACATGTATATGGTTAAGGCTTTGTGTTTCTGTGGTTGCAAAAGCATTAAAAACATTCACATTTATAGTCAAGATCTTAATCACTACAGCTCACACTTTACTTCCAGTGTTAAGAGAACACTGGTGAAAGAGAAGAATTCAGAAGGCATATCATTCTCATGAAGGCCATGAATATAAGCACATCAGCACTGTGGAAAACCTTTGACTGTTCTCTGCACAAGACAAGTCCTAGAAGGTAAAGTGTTGAGAATATAATTTCTATCAATCAAGTATCCCATCTCCCTCTGACTGATTTTAGTTTAAGGTATGCAGCGCCAAACGACAAGATGAGACAGTTGTGTCCCCAGCAAGCTAAAGACATGCCTCTGGCAAAGGGGTGGCATAGAGATAGGTGTAACAACCCTAAGGAAGCCTACATTGTCATACCCTCTATTTCTATTAAAGAAAAAATTTGGACTCTCTGTACAGTAACTGTGTGCAAAACAGAATTTTGTCTTAGAAAGAAGTGCAATTATACTGTGAAAACCTGTTAGAAATTTCTTTCTGTGCAAGGATTTTTTAGATGTTTGCTGGCCAGCTACAAACAGATAAGCTTCTAAAGTCTGGTGTCTATGGCAAGAGCTGTGCAGAGAAGAATCCTTTCTGGCAAAAGCCATGTTGTCAGGTAGGAGAAAGGTAGTATGAACAGCAATGGAAAACACAAAACTAAAAAAATGCCATATAATTAAGAGAATTGATCTAATTCTCTAAGATGAAAGAAAGCCTGGTTATTGACAGATAAGAAGTGAGAAACTCATCACAAATATGCTTCAGGTGAAGATGTGTCTCAGCTTTTCTCTAGGGATTTGGAAAAATCTTTAATTCAAATAAAGCCAGAAAATATTTCTCTGCAAGGAATGAAAAATATTTTAACTACATAAACTTAAAAATTATCCTTCAGCAGCCACACCAGGTCCTAACAGGAGGAACAAGGCAGAAAATTTTTACATCTCTACTTTGTGTAGCAAGATCTATGCACTAAGCAGAAAAACAGAAGTTGGCTAAAGCAAGTGAAATTCCAACACTTCCAGATTTGTACTAGCTAAGCTGTCTAATTGGAGAATAGTAAATAATACTCAGCCTCATAGGGATAAAAAAAAAAGAGCTGCACATTCCATTATCTCAAAGTCTTCTGTGGAAACGAGCAAGTGGCAGTTTTCTACATACACCCCATATGAAATTTCCTGAAGCCTCAAACTTAGGAAAGTGAACTCAGAAGAATAAATATTCTTTTCAAGAGGTATGGAGAGAACAACTTTTTTTTTTTTCCCCAAAAGCATTAAAAAATATTGCTACTTAACTAAATGTAATACAAACGATACACATGAAATCTCCTTCCCCCACCTCACCCAAAAAAAATACATCAATATTCCTTTCATTACATCATATTTGGTACTTCAAAAATAAATCATCTTTTCCTTTCTCAAGTGCTCTCAGAAGGCACCAATGTTAGCTATTACAGTTCAGACTAAGGGGTGACCTCATTAATGTTTATAAATATGTAAAGGGTGAATACCAAGAGGATGGAGCCAGGCTCTTCTCGGTAGTGCCCAATGACAGGACAAGGGGCAAGGGGTGGAAGCTGAGGCATTGAAAGTTCCAGGGAAACATAAGGAAAAATTTTTTTACTGTGAGGGTGACGGAACACTGGCACAGGCTGCCCAGGAGGGTTGTGGAGTCTCCCTCTCTGAAGATACTCAAAACCTGCCTGGATGTGTTACTGTGTGATCTAGTATAGCTGATCCTACTCTGGCAGGGAGGGTGGACTGGATGATCTTTCAAAGTCCCTTCCAGCTCCTAACATCCTGTGACTGATCAGAGAACGTGATGTGATTCCAAGTTTATATTGTGGGGTATGTCTTAACATTCAACTTGAAGGAAAAGAAGGCTTGATGCTTGGTTTACATTAAATGAAACTTTCTGAAGTAACAGAGGATCTTTCAGACAGGTCCTGAAATGTGTTGTCCTTTATATGTATTTTCATATACCATATTAATGGCATATTTTTTTTGAAGGAAAAAATAAAAACAAACAAAAATAAAACCAAGAAAAACCCAACCAAACAAAACCAAACAAACTTTACAGGAATTCTTAAATATCCCAATGATATTTTTATTATTCATTTAAACAGACTTGTACATCACACAGAGCTTAAAAGCATGATTATAAAAACCAGTCACTATCCCCTTTTATTTTTTTTTTTAAATCACAAAAGAGTTTAAGAGCTGAGTAACTTACACAGAGGTGATAGCACTTAGATTTTCTGAGGTCTTGACAATATTAAGTATATTATAAATCTAATTCTCAAAGTAGAGAATCACAAATATCCCCAAGCACAGAGACCCTATTCAAGTACCCTCATTTCCAGAGCTCCTTTTCTTCATCACATTACTTGATACACTCACATTTACACTTCTGAGCTGCCCATTCTCAGCCCATTCTGTACTTCTTATAACACAGTAATTGCAGATGTTTTTTTTCCCCACAACAAAGTCTGACCATCAGAGAAAGTCTATCAGATTGTGTAAGTATCTTCTCAACATCTATATGTAAACAGAAGTCATCAAACTTCAGTAAAGGCAGTTTTTCCTTCAGAGAAATAATGAACAGCTTTTGTGAAAAATGTGAAGAGCCAATATGTCCATCACAGCACTCCTGTGTAATTCCTTCAGAGATTAAACTACAACATCAATGCTTGCTACGACAGTATGTAGATACAGCCAATTGGCTCCATGAGTAGGAAATAACATGACTTATTGCAAAGAGTAGATTTCAGACAAACAGGTATTTTGAAGTCCAGTTTGTTACGATTTTATTTAAACAAAACAGGAGTTTAATGTTTTCATGCAACATTTGCACTAAAGTCTTAAATAATCATGACAAACAGCAGAAAAGTTAAGGAATGCACTAATTATAGACCTTAGTGATATACAAAAGAACCCCTCAGCGTTACAGGTTATACAAAGTAAAGAACATCTTACATACGTTCCCAAAATACTGCAGCAGCCGAGAGACAGTGATATGCCTTACGAGGGCATAGGAATGTAATTCAGAAATCACATGGGAACTACCCATTTCCTTTAATTTCACAAACAAGACAAAAGCAACGTTGAATTCCACACACTGATTTTTCGAATTATGTCTAAACAGTACCTTGAGTTTTATCCAAACAGCAAAAGTTAGACATGGTGCTTATTTAGTAAACAAGTAAGCAGTAAATCTCTATTACACTTCTTCCTTGGTTTTACCTGGAGTGGCCATGTTATTTAAAAGAGGGTAGGTTTGGCACTTTTATACTGATGTCACCAATATTAATATTTCTTGGGATCTCTGGCAGGTTCATATTCTTTACAGCTGAAACAGCCCGGGCTGGAGCTCCAGCTAAACCAGCCTGCGTATAAAGTGAGGGAAAGTGCAAGTTAGGCAAAGCTGGTCACAAGAAGGTCATCAACTAGCAATATACACAGACAGCTAACTTCTCCAAGGACTTTCATGGTTACACAATTAGAAAGACCAGATGGTAATTGTGTTTGGAATGAAATGGGTTATTTGGAAATAGTATACCAGAAAGAAAACAGTTCACACGTTCTTTTTTATATGGTAAAACATGTAATGCCAACTGGATGGAAAAATATGTGGAGAGGAATAAGAGGCTCATCCAAGCGTGGGTAATGTGTATGTTATAGAACAAACAGTCATGAGGGTATTGGAAGTCCAATGTGCAGTCTCTGCCTCTTACCTATTCTATTCACATTGTTCACAGATGACTGTTTACAAGTTCAGAGTATGCAACCTCAAAAGTAACAAGCTAATGAATGTCAATTGAATTACATTACTTATCTAAATGAAAAATGAATTTTAAAAGTGTATTAAAAAAAGTATTTCAAGGTGGTTTAGCCTACAATGGAAGGATAAACACCTTATATTTGTAGGTGATAAAAAGCGTGCAGGGATCATTTCTACAGACCCACTGGAACAATCTGTTGTCCCATGGTACCTAATTATATGCTAACATATATGCAGCCACCAGGCACACTGGGACAATACATAATAACCTGGTTATTCCAAATTAAACATTGAAGTACCTGCTTTGTATTAAAGTCCTCTCTTCATTTAAAGCCACAGCCTTTCTGTGTAAATATGCAAGTTTTACAATATAGAGGTAAACTCACGAGACTTTCATTTAGTTTTGCCTTTTGTCTAAAGCAACTAACAGTTTTACACGTATTACTGAAATGTCCACAAAGACTATAAACAGCTCAGAGGCCTGAAGACATACAGAACATGACCCTTCTCTATTGCTTCAGAAGAACACCTCTTCAAAATCTTGTTATGCTATGGATTATTTATAAAAGGCCTATAATTGTTACTAATCTTGATTCTGTGTAGAGAAGTGCTGCTCATTTTAAGTATCGAAATGTTTCTCCGAAAAGTTCAGATTCTCTGTGTGGATCTAATTAGCTGTGTGGTTTTACTTCAGGCTTGGCACAAAAGCAGTTTTTCTTCTTGATGGGGAAAAAAAACCAAACTAAACCAACCCCAAACAACAACAAAAACACATACACACACACACAAAAAACCCCAAACAAACAAAAAACCCCAAACAACACCCAGCCCTGGAATATTTTAAAAACAGAAGTCTTATTTTGGGGGAAAAAAAAAAAAAAAAAAAAGACATTGTGTTCCAAATTCTTTGAATATGTAAAAAAACCAAACCAAACCAAAAACCTTTAAGTGTTAAAAGTAGGATTAAAATATTAAAAAATAATTAAAATCACAAAGCAGTTTTGCAGAAGTACTACAGTTTTATATTGTTTACTTGCAGGACAAGCGAAAAGGAGCAATCCACAAGAAATGAAGCAAGTTGCTAAGAACTAGTTAAACAAAAGACCTGTGGAGGTAGAAGGTCTTTCATGGTAAGAGTGTCAAAGACTGAAGAGACCAGTGCACCTACAGATAAAAGTAAATCTGAGCAAGCCATGCAGCCAAACAAAAGACTAACCCCTGGTGAATTTTGTGTCATAACTTGATTATTAAGCATTGTTAGTAGGTGAGTACTGCTCAAAGTATAACCTTTTCAGATTCTGATGTTCACTCAAATTCACTGCAATTATGGGGTGTAGTTACTGAGGAGTACATCTGATTTTCATGGTGTCCACCTGCACTTCTGCACAAAAGGAGAGAGGTGCCCCCTATGCTCTTCTGATATCAACTCTGATTTTTGAAAGCTGTCCAAGAGAAATATGTTCTCTCTTTTACTACCCTCTTATAAGAAATAAATGTAAGGTCAAATAAACATACAATTTCCACTTCAAACCTACCTACTGTTCTTCTTTCTACAAAAACATAGCCTACATTCAAAACAAAACCAATTAATTTTTCTGATTTGAAATAACCCTTTTATATCATGTGGAAAGGCTAAAGCATCATAAATCCCTAGATTTTAGTCACAGAAGGATTCCCAGTACCATGAACAAAGACCAGAAAGCCATGATCATCTGTTATAACGTCTTCCATGCCACACACTCTTACATGAAGGCATGTGGAGGTAGAAGAGAAAGCTTGGGAAATAGTAAATCTCTATTGCAACCAAAAAATTTGCTTTCACTTTGGCAAACAATCTAAATTGTTAGTTCTCAAAAGTACAGACTAAGTAAAACTTTGGAAGTGCAAAAAAGTTCTTTCAAAGCCTCTGTTTCACTTCAGAGGCTGCTTCAATCGCAATACCTTTATGAAGAAGAAAACCTGGGCCTAACATTAATAGCATTAACAAATGCAAATATCCAAAATATGCATCCCTGGATCTGCAGTATCTTAAAGAAACAGTATTAGACACTGCAATTTCTTGCTATTTATTAAAAAAATGGTGCAGATAATACAAAGCTGATCAACACTGTCCTTTTATTTTTGAGAACTTGGAAATACTAATTTGAAATCAAGAGGTAACTACCAATGAATTTTTATCAGATAATACAAGAAATGCATTTTCTTTTTATTTGGTTCTATCCTTTAAATTCTGTACTTAGTAACTGGAGAAAAAAATCTTTAAGCAAAACTACAGGTGGGGTAATGTAAACTGTTTTCCATGGAGAAGATGAAAATACTCATAAGGTAGTAACAAAAGCAATGAATTATACAGTTTGCAACTGAAACAATGGGACATCAGAAAAATATCGTAAGTGATGGACATGGTCCACACAAACAGGCATGACTGTTGATTCAAAAGAAATGCCTTCTAGGTGACTAGGATGGAGATTCCCTTACCCTAACTTAATGGACAAGTAAAAGTTTTAGTATAACCAGTCATTTTTTTTTACCTACCTGCAGCTATCCTCTTTACAAAGACTTACAGTCCCTGCCTCCCGCCCCAATGGCATAGGATACAATGGAGACACAATTGAGAATTATTTAAAATACCACAAGTGACATGACCATTGCCCTTCCACCCCCTTATACAGGCACCACTTCCAACAGTCACATTTCATGAGGACCATTCTGGATCAGGATCAGTAAAGATACCTGATAGAAGTGCTATCAGTTTAAAGAGTCTTTGTTTGTTTGTTTGTTTTTGCCAGTGAGACTGTCTTTCACTATCGTATGATCGAGTAGAGATTTTCAAATTATTATATCCTCTTCTCTTGGAATTCTCTGTATTAAGTGGGTTTGTAATTCAGTGTATACATACTATGCATAGCAGAATGCTATTTATCACAATTAATGCCAACTCTTTCAAGCACAAGACATTCATACAGCATTTTGAAGAGCGACCAAACAGTTCACAAAAAATGTCTAACAGATAAAATGACTGAAAAGTAGTTAAACTCCCAAACTGGGTAACTAATACAGCATTTCAAATGCTATCTCGTATCTGAATGCCTTGGCATTCCTTTTTAGAATGTTACAGATAGTGAACTAACACACATTCCTTCCATTTAATTATAATTTCTTTTACAGAACGTGAACTGCATTAGCAAACACACAGGTACTATGAGAAGTACTTCAAGCTCAGCACACTTTCAGTTGTTTTATGAAGGTACCTGATTAAGAGAGCCATCACTGTAACATTAAACTGGAGAAGTTTCAACTGCCTTTTTATCAAATAATTCAGCACACAGGTTGCTGAGGTGCAAAGAAAAGAACTGTTTCACTTGGAAAACAAAACCAAAACATGTAGCAAGCTTAAAACATGCAGTGAGTGATGAGTTGTCTTGTCATAGTGAGCAAATGACTTAAGCAAGTGAAAATGAAACTTTTTGACATATTAAAATATTGAAATACAGCAAGAACTGCATACAGCTAGTATTACAAAACGCCAATACACCACATTTTTGCCACAGCTGCTTTGTATTCTCGATTCCATTTGTTATTGAAGGTTTTACTTTAATGTTGTAATGCTGTATATTAAAATTTTAGGTTTGGTTACTGCAACAATTACTTGTAAACATGTCACATACTTTGACAGCGAAAGAGCAATGCCACATATGTGAATCAACAATGCTATTTTAAAGTTTGAAATAGACATAGTAACAAAAGTTTTGTTCTCCTCACCCTAGTCTTCTAGATCTTCTCACACCTAGTGAGAATTATGAGCTCTTGTTAGTTTACTCAGGTCATTATTAATCACTAGAGGAATCAGTTTTCCTCATTCTTATCATCACCTTTTCTCATAACGCCCCACTGGTAACTTTATATGAAAGCAATCCCAGCAACATTGTTTACCCTTTAAAAAGAAACTCAGATCATTTGGGAAAAATATTACACATCACAAATGTAGTTAATATGCATATATAAATAGGGGAGGGGAAAAAAAAAAACAAGCTGCCATCCCAAACAACTCTACGAAGAGCTAACTATTGCTAAAATAGATATATAAATATATACAGCCTACTGGAAAACAAAATAATGAAGGCTAATGCTTTGCCAAATAAGTCACCCTCTTCCAGGCATTATAGAGGTACAAGGACCTCTCTGCTGATGGTGTTTCATACCAATGCTTCTTTCCAGAATAAGTATGACTTCAAAGCAGCAGGGTTATGAAATCATGAAAGGATGCAATACATAATATAAAGAAATGATCATGTCCCCTGCTTATGAAGTTAAATAAATGAACATAATTAGAGAAAAAACAAAATGAAGTCTGCAAGTATATCAAAATGAGGCCAAACAGATAAGAAGACTTAAGACATACTCTTAGAAATTTTAAGCACTTGAATCACAAAGAGAATAATGGATGGGAATGATTAATTTTGTTTGTTTGTTTTTCATTGCCAGACCCAAAAATAAAAACAGAATATGAACAGAAGAGAGAAGAAAAGTAGTTTTGCACAAATAAATAAATAAACCTGAAATTAAGCTCCCTACTGATACAATGAAATACCGATAATATGCTACAAGTATTGACATATTAGGCAGAGGAAGATCATTTGCTTGATGTTTTTCATGTACTATAGCATATTGCAAATTTAGGTAAAGTGGTTCATACTGCCCAAAAATATTTTCAGCTCATGCTTTACAACTTAGTGCTACCAAATCAAATTACAGATTTATATTTGTTAAATCTTAAAGGTATTGCATTACTTTATCCTAGGAACATCATGGTAAAAAGAAAAATCTAAGCTATTAATAAATGAAACAAACTTCATCTGCTTAAGATTCCAGCTATTTAAAACACCTGCAGTTTGAATACACAGATACTTAAAATGAGTGAAAATGAAATTTGTAGTACTGCAATTAACATTGACCAACACTGAAACTGTTGAGCTGAACTAAATGTTTCATAGAGCAAATGATGGCAGACGATGAGCATAAACTAACTTCTAACACACATTTCTCTCCTCCCTTTTCAGCCCCTTGTTAATATTCATGTTCAGTGACTGCAGTTACCAAGATATCTTACAGCAAAATTCAGTGAGTCAAATTAGAAGGGCAGCAAATGTACACCTGAAGTCGAGTACGTGCTGACAACCCTTCTTATTTCATGCTTAAGGCTGAAAGGTTGACTTTGGTATTTCTAGTTCATCTTTGCAAATTTCACTGATAGTTTATAGATGCAGAATAAAACTATTTCAATTTGTTGGGGTTGGTGCTTTGTTTCTTGGGTTTGTTCGTTGGGGTTTTTTTAACATTTTGTTCATCTGAAACCTCTTTTCAAGTAGGTTCATTGTTGTCATTTGGAAATACTAAAGGGTGAAACAAAATAATTCCTATTTTAAATTATAAACAACAAAATTATTTTAATAAGGAAGCTGTATCTGTTATGTCATCACATCATATTTTATTATCTGTGTGTTCAATTTTTATTCAATCAGTTTTGCAGGTTTTTTTTTTTTTACAAGTTCATATTCCTTATTTTCTTAAACGATACCAAAAAAAAGTTAAATTCTAAAATGCAGGAAGAGAGACAAAATAAATATGATGTCAATGGAAAGCTAGTAAAATACACTATAGCCAATAAAAAGATGAGGGAGCTACAAGAAGAAACTAGCACAAAAAGTAGGCTACAAGGACTAGTATGGGTATTTTTACACATAATTTTTGAGTCTGGCCTATATAATTTATTGCCTTTGACATCATTTTGCTTTCCCTTTTTGTTAAAAGTACATTTTTTTCTAAAAGTCAGCAATACCTTTGTCTACCTGTCCTGTCTGGGAGACTGAAAGATAAAGGTCTGTAAGAGAGAAGAATGGAAAGAGCTAGAAAAGATCAGGAGGTTCAGAAAAAAATGAGGTCCAACTTAAGACTAAATAAAACGCAGTTGAACACTCCAAATAGAGAATAGGTAGACCAGGTTTACCTACAATTCTTCCAGAGGCTCTGGATAAAATCCCAATGACCCCTCTCCCAGAAATCCCCTCCCTTAACCACAATGATCCTCTGGCTTTAGTAATATTGACCAGAAATGCATTCACAAGTAAATACTAAACTGAAAGGTAGTGAAATGCATTTAAGATAACATTTCTCAGGGTCCAAACCTTGTAGCCAATCCAAGCAATATAAGAGCTGAATCAGAAATCAAATCTAGGGACTCCCTTATAGTGGTACAAATAATTCATCTGTGTTAAAAACATTTAACATATTCTCTAAGTGATAATTTTGCTCAAGTATTTGTGAATTTATTAAATGCACTTTATCTTTGATAAACTCTAACTGAAAGACTATTTAGAAACCTAATATATAATTAAACAAATACCAAATGGATAAATATTTTATAATAAAGGAAGCCAGGTGAGCCCAATAAAAATTTAAAATATTTCTGAAAATGTAGGTCAGTTACAATTTTATTTGCTTCCTCATTGCAGCTATAAAATAAAATGCAATCTGACCTTAAAGCATCTATTATATTAATGCAAGAACTATGACAGAGGTCTAGCAAGCCAGACTAAAGCAAGAGTACTGTGGCATAGGTGGCAGTCTGATGAACTACAGACTGTATCAATAATAATTTCTAAATTTTAGAATTTGTATTTTTTCTAAATACATTAAGAAAATCCACCAGTTTTGATTTCTTAGTGACCAGCATTCAAATATATTATTAAGTTATTACTGATTTTGATTTATATTAATTGAATTTGCTTGTATCTTGAAAATACATGCTCAGGAAAAACGTGTTCAAAGATTTACAGTCTTGATCAAAAGGACAAAAAGACAAGAAATAGCCATCAGGGAATTTCTGTGAATATATATGAAACAAATTATTAATGGTCTGAGGAAATAGTTACCAGGTATTGTGAATTCTCTGCATTACAGTAACTGTTAAATTTGAAAAGAAACATCACTGAACTGACAAAATAAAAGCATTTGTGATGAGCAGACTGAGAGGTATCTACTCCATCCCCATCAGCAAATGTTTCATCAGTGCCACTTCTTTACCTACTTTGTGGAATGTAGTTAGAAGTTGCTATTTGCCTGGCATATGCGCTAAGCTGTTCATGGTGCTTTTTTTTCAGCTCTCCTACCACCTATTTCAACACTGAAAGAATCTTAAAAGAATGAATGACTTACTGATGAACAATGGAAAACAGCAATTATTGTAGCTGGCTGCACTGAATGGATGTGTTTCAGATGACTAGTCAGAGACTGGTCTATGTTGATTTGGTAACATACCTCACACAATTAACAATAAATAGTTTAAATGTTTTTAGGTAAAACTGCTATGTACATAACACTTGGTAGAACAGAACTGCTCAGTAAGTTCAGGTTTTGGTACACTGTTTCTTTCTATCAAGTAAAGAAAAATATGTATACAGAAGTTCTTCAACTATAATAAAAATCTATGTTAATAATCCAAATATTCATCTCTGTGATCAGCAGCTCACTGTAGTTTGAGGAAAAAATGTTTAAGATGAACATTTTGGACATCTTAATAACCTGTAATACAGTCTTTCTGGATGTATATTGCTATGCACTGTATCTATCATACTTAGCTTTTTTCTGTTTATTTGGTTGGTTGGGGTTTTTTAAACAAAATATCCCATTCTTGGATACAGTTTTGAAGTTGTGCAAACCAGAGAGATGTATTAAAAGACTTGAGATGGTGCAGTATGAGATCGCAGAATTATGAAAATAGTATACATTGTACCACAAGAAAGCTGAAAAATTCCTTTTTCTTTTTTGTTGCACTTAGAAGAACTTTGCTGAGTCTTCTCCTAAAATGTCATTTAGTTCATATACTAATACCTGCAATACTTCAACCTGCTTAGCTGACTTCAGCTTTAGAAATAGTCTCCAACTGAAGCAAAGGTTTGTTTACAAATTGGAATATTACACTTTGAGAATCAGATGTGTCATTCTGTAGAATTACTCTCATCTTAGAAAGAACCAGTCCCAGACTTAGCTAAGATTTATTAGTAGTATTTTGGCTTACAAGGCAAAATATCCTGGTGATGTTGAAGGAACAATAATAGACAGTGTCATGGCTAAAGTAATTCTAAAAGCCTTTCTAAGTTTCTTTCCTAAACACAAATTCAGCAACTGTTGAATTGAAGAGGGATAACTTCTGTGAGTATTCCTCACTCATTCTATTATGGGCATATACAGAATGTAATTTTCTTACTTGAATCTACTCAGTGGAGCAAATGTTCCTATTAACAAAACAGCAGAATTCGTATTTACTTAAAGGGTCCAGAATTGGGCTTTACATTTTATCTAGTCCTTTTCAGTTTATTACTTTGTGTTGAAGTATTATGGTGACACTAAATATGCTGCCATTAATTTCAGGCACTAGAAACATATGAGAAGACAGGAATATGAAGGCTTTGTATACTCATTTTGGTACTTTATCTATTTAATTGGAGTCTTATAGTCACATGATAAACACACTGGAAATAAAACACTTTCTGCAATAGAAACTTAGAGAACTACCAAAGTATCTCAACAGCAATGATGCACAAATAGCAAAAAGTAATCAGCAGCAACTCTAAGCAATTATTACTTACGATGAAGCTTTGACATCCAAATCTAATGAATTATTGTCAATTTTTAGCACTATAGGCAAGCAGCTAGATATATATAGCTTGCTAGTGCAGGGCAAAAAGCGTTTTACAGCATGCGTTTACTACAACCATGGTTTTAGTTCAAAAACTACACATTTCGTCACTCTTACCTCAGATTTCTCCAGTTTATTTTGAGCGTCAATCTGAGTAACAATTTCATTCATGTTGGTCTCCAAAACCATTCCACCCATGACCATTTCGGCCAGTATGTTATGGACCTAAGAACGACCAAAACAAAATTTGATAATGCAAAATGTGTTACATGCAACTGGAAGATGGTATCTGCATTTCTCAATGCAAGAAACACATGATTCAAGTCACTAATGTTACAGGGGGTTGGACTTGATGATCTCCAGGGGTCCCTTCCAACCCCTACCATTCTGTGATTTAGCAGTTTATTTAAAAATATTTAGGAACAAAGCTTGCAACTTGATGTTTGGTTCTCAGTATCTTCTCTGTTCATAGTTCCATTACAGTTGAACCACTTTGCTTACCAGTGCTGGAAGAAACTTTCAGATTCATTTTTCTTTCAGCATCTGCTTTCTGTCTAGGGACTATGGATGTTATAATTAGCACTGGTATCTCTAAGGAGCAGGTTCTACAAGATTAAACAAACTGCTTGCAAATAGATGTGGAAAAACTACTCTGAGCTACATCTATGAAGGAAGACAGACACAGTGATGTTTACTCACCATGGATATCAAAACTAGGCTTACTAGTAGAATTAACATAACTGAGCTACACCACAAATTGTCAGCATCAGGGACTGAGATTGACAGCTAGTACTGAAGGACTATATAAACCAGCTGGAGACATTAATGAAAGGGGAATGTTTAAATATCCCTGTACCCTGCAGATTTGGGGATGAGAAAGCCCTGGTTCACAAATCTGTGCTTCAGAGTCTGGATTTGCATCTTATCTAAAGATAAAATATGCAGTATTAACGTAAAGTATTTTAATCCCATTATGATTCTGAAAACAAGAAGTGTTTTATTACTTTTTTTCAAGAAAACCCTTTGTACAATTTGATACTTCAAAGCCTCATTACACTATTACTCTGGATAGTCTTGCAATTTTCCTGTGGATAAAGGATAGCTGTAAGAAAACCTATTTCGTTCCCCTAGATGTTGGGTGTTTAAAAGGACTTTGCTCTCAGAAAGTCCTCTAATAAGTATATAGTACAAACTAAGCACTGTGAATTACTGCTGGGTATCTGTTTCAGTATTTCATGTTCAGTGTTCCATGATAGAGAAGATGCACACTGTGACAGCAACCCTTCCATCATGCAAGTTGATGTATAAAACATGGAAGTTAAAATTTCTAGTTATGCTCAAGCAAATCTGAAAAACCTTAAGACCAAGACAAAACCTGCCAAGTTCATTGTTTCAAATATTCACCAATTCACAGTTCAAAAAATTATGTAGAGTACTAACATATCCTCACATAAATCCTCTTCCAAATACCTCCAGCTGAATGATTCCTGAAACACAAACTATTTGCAGTTTCTTCCTATATTATCAAATTTTACAGCCCATCTCAGATTTTACTTAGGTTTGTGTCTAATCACTTTTTAACCTATTTATAATATTCTGGCATTCCAGAATTTACTTATCAATCCTGAAAAATACATCTTCCTTGTTTCAAACTTATTTCCTGAAATTTGAGCTGATATCCCACTGTTCTTTATTTCTGAGAAACACAGCTGTTCATTTTCTTCAGGCCCTTCAACAACCTTTTTTTAAAAATACACTTCTTACTGCTCTGTCTCCAGTGTTCTCTATATTTTACTTCTTATAGGCAGGCAATAGTAAGACATGCATTTAATATTAACTATTTTTTTCTTTTTTATTACAAATACATATTAAAACCCACATATTTTCTCTACTTTTTCTAGTGAAAAAAATCACTATTTTCCTAAGGAAAAAAAGTTTTCTGAACTAAAAAAAAAGCATTAAGTGGCAATGAAGTGCAAAATACCAACAGTGCATTTGAAACAGTTTAAGACTGAAGGCACACTGAATGTATCTCTTATATTCTAAAAGAAACTGTTGAGAACATCTGAAATTTCCATTTTATAACAAAAATTTGGAGATGTTTGTGAAAATAAAGAGTGTTTCCTACTCCTGTTCCATGCACTGTCTAAAAGCATGAATGCATGCACTAACAAATGTGGAGAAGGAATGTGCCAAGAGAAAACTCTCCCAGGAAAATTTGGCAAACATATTTTGTCTTCAAGCTGCAACCTGACTCTGGAGGGTTCACTGTTCTGGTCAGATAATAAACTCTTGGAAGAGATCATGATAATCCCAGGGATATTTCAGCTGGTGCCAAAAACTTGTGGAAAAATAGAAGTATCTTCTTACATCCCTGACTGACTATATTTTAGTTGTGAAAGACATATATGATAGCTTTCTGCTATGTGTTTTCCACCAGAAAGTATTACACTCCAGGACTTGGTGTAGGAATCAGTACAGGAGTGAAATAATCCTTCAGCTCTGGGAAACATTTTGCTCCAGCTACAGCAAATCTGTTTAGTTCTAATACAGCTGACCTGCAAGTGAAGAGCCCAGTTCTCTCCTATACAAACTACATGCCCCAACACCCCAAGTTCTGATCTTTTACAGCACATAAAACCCACTTATTCCCACCATTTTGTTCTCCAAATGCATGTCTCGTACTACAACCATGTTGTTCTTGAGTAAGAATCTCTGTTGACTCCCAGTTACTGCCAGCTGTCACTAGGTCCTGTATAATGACGACTACCTGATCAAAGTGAGTATTTTCCTACAGAAATGCCAAATAAAATGCTACTGAAGAATCAAAAGCTGTTGACATTAGAGTTTAATTCTTCTACATGTTACATGTTTTTTTTTTTTCCACAGGAATGGTATTGCTTGGGTTTTAGGCAGTTCTAGCATGAAAACTGGAAAAAAGGCACAGGATGTCAGGGGTTGGAAGGGACCCAAAGAGATCATCGAGTCCAAGCACCCCCACCTTCCACAATTCATAGAATCATAGTTTCTTAGGGGTTGGATAGGACCTCTGGAGATACATTGAGTCCAAGCTCCCTGCCAAAGGAGGAACACCTGGGGCAGACCACACAGGAACGCATTCAGGCAGTTTTAGACAGTCTCCAGAGAAGGAGACTCAAAACCTCTCTGGGCAGCCTGTTCCAGTGCTCCATCATGCTTCACAGTAAACAAGTTTCTCCTCATGTTGAGGTGGAACTTCCTGTGTTCCTGTTTATACCCATTGTTCCTTGAAGACAGATCAACTCTCATCCAAATTCTCCTTTTCTCAACACCAGGCCACTCAAAACAGTTGTTTGGAAATTTTCATCCCAAACAACTCAAACATGTAAATACCCACTGTAATTAGGATTCGGCCCAGACAAAACATCCAGTAGTAGTTGCTGGTTTTCCTTATTTCACATTTGAAATCTATTAACAAGCCACAAGTATCTGGCAAGAGAAAGTCAATGGTTGAATGTGTTGTAACTCAGAAAACTCCATGCATTTTCCTTCTTGACAAGGTGACCTCATTAGCAGTTTAAAGAGAATTTAATGCTGTGATTTCATGCTCACAGATAAATTTTCCTGTTTTTTTATTTTTATTATGGATCTAGGAGAATTCTAACGAACTTAAACTAAACCAAAACAAATGTTTTGATCCTACGTTACAGAATAAAGTCTTACTAAACCAATTACATTGGAGAAAAAAAAAAAGAAAGAAAAATAATAGAGATGACATTAGCATTAGTTGTGCAGTTTTGACTAATCTACTGGTAGAAGCCTTGCATTACGGCAGAAGTTGAGCTTTCTGTACTGTATTCTTTAGCTGATTTATGCTTAAGTTAAAATAACTGCACTGGGTAATGTCATGTTCAAAAATGTTTTAACTCAAGATTTCACTGATCTTTTGTTCTGGAAATTTGCTACTTTCACTGAAGTTTCTAATGATTATTTAGGGTTCACATTTTCCTCAGAGTCTGAAAATTCTAGTCTAAACATTTAATGTCATTCTCATGCATTTTTTTCAGTAAATCAAATTAAACTCTCAAATTTTAGCACCCCTTTGACAAAAAAAATTTCAAGAATATAATTTCATATCCAGTAAAAAGTATTCTTCAAGAAATTTAACATTTCGAAGCACATGAGAAAGATGTTTTTCCTACAAAGTGTAAAAGACTACTTATGTTGTGGCATGCTACTGAATGAAACAGGTTACAGGCAACTTGGTCTACACAGCACCCAAAGTATTCTGCAGCTAAAGATACAAGATTAAATTTCTTGCAACAAAATATTTGCATCATTTTGGTTCTTTAAGCTTAAAAACCAATATATAAGCTACTCAAATTCTTTTGTACTGAAATCTAGCATTTTGAAAACACCTAACATGGTCCAGCAAAGCTTGAAATCCAAATGACTTGTTATGAGCATGGTTTCAGCTCAAACAGCTACTAGCATCATTTACTGACTCAAATTTGACACAAGGTACCAGTGCTTCTTCCAAAAGAGCTTCCTGATTTTGAAACAAGATGAGCCAGTTCCAAATGGTTACTTCAGATATTTATTACTAATTTTAGTTCACTTTCAGGGATTTTTGTCCCAGATTCATAGAATGGTTTGGTTTGGAAGGGACCTTAAATATCATCTAGTTCCAACCCCACCCTGCCATGAGCAGGGACACCTTCACCAGACCAGGCTGCCTGCTATTGATGAAAAAAGATGCTCATAGATGGGGAAAGGTGACTGCATAGAAAACATAAGTAGGCACAAAATCCAAATAAAAGGAATAAATTCTATATATTTTATTGTTAGCATTCTAAGTATTAGACCAAAAGGTGCCAATGCCTTTTAAAATAAAAGATTACTACAGTAACAGCATTTCTCAAAACTAGTTTAATAACTATACTTGCTCCTGATAGCTAGGAATATTCAACCAAGATTGTCTGTAAACGTTTGGAGATAGACATAATGTCTGTTTGAGATTTACAACAGAAAGAATTCACATGGTATCCACAGGATCACAGGAAGGACCCTCTGGAGAGCGTCTAGTACAAGCCCCCTGCCAGAGCAGGACCATATAATCTGGCACAGGTCACACAGAGGTGCACCCAGACAGGTCTTGAAAGTTTCCAGAGAAGACTCCACAATCTTTCTGTGGAGCCTCTTTCAGTGTTCTGTGACAGCAAAGAAGTCTTTCCTCATGTTGAGGTTGAACCTCCTGTGCTGTAGTTTACATCCGTTGCCCCGTGTCCTATCACAGGGCTCAAGTGAGAAGAGGCTGTCCCTTCCTTCCTGACACCCAGCCCTCATATATTTATATACTTTTATTAAATCCCCTCTCAGTCTTCTCCTCTCCAGACTAAAAGCCCCAGGCCTCTCAGTCTTTCCTCATAAGGCATGTGATCCAGTCCCTTAATCATCTTTGTAGCCCTCTGTTGGACTCTCTCAAGTAGATCCCTGTCCCTCTTGAACTGGGGCAGAGTAGAGGGGGAGCAGAACCTCCCTCGGTCTGCTAGACATACTCTTCTTAATGCACCCCAGAATATCACAGGCCTTCCTGGCCACAAGGGCACATTGCTGTCCCATGGATAATTTCTTGTCACCAAGACTCCCAGGTCCTTCTCCACAGGGCTGCTCTCTAGTAGATCACCTCCTAAGCTGTACTGGTGTAGTTTATTATTCCTTCCCAGGTGCAGGATTCTGCACTTATCCTTGTTGAACCTCATTAGGCTCCTCACTGCTCAGCTCTCCAGTCTGTCCAAGTCTCAAACTGCACAGTCATAGCATTTGAAAGGCAAATGCCAGCTTTAACTGGAAAACCAGGTAACAATTTCAGTTCTGAGTAATGTAACAGCTAATCATTAACAAAGCAGAACAAAGTATTTCTTGAAACTAAGTCCTACTTCAGACACCTCCAATTTGACAGTTATATATGCAGTCACCCTATGAAAATCTCTCACATTCTTTTTCCTCAGACATATTCCACCATGGCTTTCAGCTCTGAAAAATAACACATTGATAGAAATTGTCTAGACTTCACTGACAATAAAAGTAGAATCACTGCAGAGTTTAGCACCAAGTATCAGTTGAACCAACATTTTACTTGACAGGAAATATTACAGGAGGTCTTCACAGTACCTTATCTACATGGAAAATTAAGTCCAGTTCACAGACATTTTCAAAACATTTGTCTAGTGTTTCCACAAATACCTGCAAAAGAGGAAAAAATATAAAGCCAGAGGTCAAGCTTTAATAGAAATTCAATAATTCCATTAGACATGAGGCTTAACAAAAGCAAATACAGAAAATAAACACAAGCAGATTTTAAGGCATTAAAAGCATCTAGAGAAATTATGTGGTTAGACATTATTATGCCAACAGCATGTTATATATGGGGGGCAAACCTGTCAGTCTATGTTATAACTCTGCTAAAAGTCACACAGTTTTAAGCATCAGTTGCATCTTGAAGAAAACAGTAACACCATCTATATTGCAGTTTTCTCAGCTGCAGTTCAAAATGTTCCTTCCTGTTTCATTAGAATCCAATAGCTAAGCAAAAATAAGCTATTTTTTTTCACTACATTGCAGGCTTCTCCCAGTTAACCATACTAGTGTTAACTTTGCCATATGCACTATGTAAACTCTCAGCACCATGCAAGTTTGTCACAGCTTCGAGCAACACTACTTCAGCAGCTTTCACCTGGTTTAAACTTGCTGAATCGAGGATGAACCAAGCAAAAAGGTAGCTGTCTTAATATCACATCTGCTGATCCTGTCAGGCATACCACCACAAAAATTTAAAGTACAGCAGCTTGTACCCAGGCAAATAACCTTTAGAATGTAAGTGCACAAAGCAGAAAATCCAAGCAGCTGCCAAAGTCCAGCGCTGATGACCTCTGCAGATGTGGATCCTTTATTAGTACGCTCTGGGTGCTTTGGTAACTGACCTTGGTATTCACATTGGCCAGTTTTGGTACACTATGAGCATCCTAGTACCCCCTTAAGCCAGATAAAGAAAAGATGACTTTACTTGCACTCCCGAAAGCAAATCACCATGTGCTTGGGGTGAGAAACAATAAAGATTCTAGCCTTAACAGAGGTGTAAGCACAGTTCCCTTTACATGAGGGATAACTCCTTTTGACTTAGAAGAGACCTGTCAAGACCTCCAAATTAAGCAAATGTTTGGGTTTGAGAGCTTAAGATCTTTAAAAATTAAGAATAATTTCTCTAAGAATTTACAGGTAATTTATTCATGACTAGTAAGTTAGCTGCAGCTTGTGGGAAATGGTAATCTCAGGTTTATGTTTGAAGGCCATTTTGTCACAGCATGGGTTTCATATTAAGTTGTCACTGTATTAAACATTTTTTGCAGTTCTAATCTCAAATCCAAAAGTTGTAATATGGAAGAAGTTAAACACCTGGCTTTGATTCTCTCTTTTCAATGTGGTTTATTCATCCCATCTTAAGACTTTGAGAGGAATCAGGTTTCAAACTGCCCAGGCTCAGAGAAACAGGAATGAGAAGCCATGTTCTGCTGACAGAAACAGTCATGGATAAAAGGCCTGCTTCTATAGCTATGTCATTACACACAGTGAAACAGGTCTGCTTGACGTCAGCCATTTCTGGTTGTCTACCTTTCATATTAAGAAAGGTAAAACTTTAAAATCTGAATCCTTGATCTCAGATTCTCTTTACACTATAAAAGAGAAGAGGATCATACTCTGCTATTGCTATTACTACAATTATCAAACTCCATTTTGAAGTCAAACTACATCTAACTGATGTCCCATGCATTTAGAACAAGGATTAATCTTTACTATCAAAGTACCAGTTCATAACTTAAACTAGGAACACAGAGCATTTTCACAGGCAGACTCAAGACAGTAGAGTTCACTGATGACAGTTAACGAAGTAAATGGATATGTTTCTGTTAAATTTAATTCTGTTAAACTAAGCAAAGCAGAACTACTTTTTTCTTTGAGTAACTGTTAATTTGTTGTGATAGTTAACAGTTCTCTGTAAAGAATGCCAGCAACAAAGAACCCATGTATGTTAAGCAGAACAAATTACACAACTCACAACTATGTGCAGCGAGACAAAGGACCAGAGATTTTCTCTTACTTTCCTTGTACCTTAGGTGAATGTGGTTACAAGGACAATGCTGTTTGATATTAGCTGCAGGAAGAAGATTGGAAATCAGAGTGTAAACATAACTCTTGTGACTAAAACCTTTGGATAAAGGTTATCAGTTTGACACCATTTTTGAAAGAAAATATTCCTCATATACATCACATTTGAACATGAATTTACATTTCTGACCCTCACATCCACCTAGTTCCTTGAAACAAATGAGCCTGTTAAAAACAAAAACAACCCAAAAATCCTCAAAACGCTGCCACAGATCTATGCATTTAGTACCATGTGTTAACCCACACATTTGTAGAACCATGGAACAGTTGGAAGGGACCTCTGGAGATCATCTAGTCCAACCCCCCCTGCTACAATAGATTCAACTTGAGCAAGTGGCACAGGACGGCATCCAGGCAGATTTTCAAAGTCTCCAGAGCAGGAGACTCCACAACCTCTCTTGGCAGCCTGTCCCAGTGCTCTGTCATCCTCAAAGTACAGAAGTTTATTCTTAAGTTGAAGTGAATCCTCCTGTGTTGTTTGTACTATTGTTCCTTGTCCTATCACTGGCCACCACTGCAAAGAGCCCACCCCCTGGGCTGACTGGCCTGTAGTTTCCTGGATCCTCCTTCTTGCCCTTTTTGAAGACTGGCTTTCCTCCAGTCCTCATGCACCTTCCCTGTTCTCCATGATCTTTCAAAAAAGATAGAGAATGGCTTAGAAATAACCTTTGCCAGCTCCTGCAGCACTAGTGGGTGCATCCCATCTGGCCAATGGATTTCAGAATGTCCAGCCTGTCTAGGTGATTTTTAACCCAGTTCTGCTTGACTAACAGAGAGTCTTCCTTCCTCAAGACTCTCTTACCTCCAGGGTCTGAGGGACAATCTTAGCAATAAAGGCTGAAACACAGAAGGCTTTCAGGAACTCTTGCCCTCTCTCTATTCTCCTGACAATATATGTGAAGAAGCCTTTTTTGTTATTTTTTTAAATCCTTTGACAGACTTTATTCCAAAAGGGCCTAAGATTTTTTTTCCACCATCTCACGGTCACTGCAGCCAAGGCTGCCACCCGTCTTCGCATCCCCAGCCAAGGCCCAAGCATGCATCTCTCCTCACAGGGACCTCCACCACACTGACAACACAGACATTTTATTTTTGTGACTCTCTTCCAGTGACTAAGATTCCTCCTATAACAACATGCAATTCACATTTACAATTAAACTTTTACCTATTACACAGGGACACCACCACACACTGAATAAATTCACAGATGCAATGTATGACCAGTAATGCATACCAAACAGGTTTTAATCCAAGGGAAATCAGCTGGCACTAAGCATTGTTTGGAGAGATTTGTCATCAGCTAAGTACTTCTCAGGGAAACTTTAAAAAGTTCCTCAATCTTCCACTGGTGGAGTTCACTCTGAGTTAATGCCAGCATGAACAAGGTATACATCTATCACAAATTTACTGATCACAGAATGATAGAATGGTCTGGGTTGGAAGGAACCTCCAAAGGTCATCTAGCCCAATCCCCTCTGAAGTAAGGAGAGACATCCTCAACTAGATCAAGTTCCCAGGGCCCTGTCGAGCTTCACCTTGAACATTTCCAGGGATGGGGCCTCAAATACCTCCCTGGGCAACCTGTTCAAGTGTTCCACTACCCTCCTGCTAAAGAGCTTGTTCCTAACATCCAATCTAAATCTATTCTTCTCTAGTTTGAAACCATTGCCCCTTGTCCTATCACTGCAGGCCTTCGTAAACAGTCTTTCTCCATCCTTCTTGCAGGCCCCCTTCAGGTACTGGAAGATCGTTATTAGGTCTCTCCAGAGCCTTCTCTTCTCCAGACTGAACAGCTCACTTAGCCTGTCTTTGTAGCAGATCTTTAAAAGCACTAGTCTACAACCCAGGCTAAATTTTTCACACTACCATTCCTTGATGTATTTTAAGATGCCTTCAAATAATCAATATGGTAAATAAAATTAGAGGCACTTTAATCACAGTTTTAGTTGAGACTCAAATGAATTGCACACTATGGAGAGTTGTGCTAGGATTTAAGTACTCCAGTAATTACTTCAGATGCTGTGGAGTTTTAGATCAAAATAACCAGAAAACACACTAATTTTTTTCAGGGGACACATACACACCCCACACACACACCAAAAGCACCTTGTCACATTATTGGAAAAGAAACATAAACAGATGCGCCAATTAGCATGAAAAGAAGGATGCATGAACAATGCATTACTAGCTCCCCCTTGTGCTTTATTTTTGGAGTTGACACAGGCTGCTAGGTCCAGATAGTCAGGTATCACTGTAAATATGACTCCATTTTTCCTTATTGCAGTTTACAGCTATTATTTCCTTCAGTACTTTTATTTCCATGCACTATAACCTTGTACTTCACAGTGTCATAAGAGTCTGAAATAGCTATTCTGTATGAGTAACACAACATAATTTACAATGAGTCCAGAAGATTGCAAAAACCTGCCAAGCACAATACAGATGTTGACCTATCTCTCATCCAATTAATCAGAAACAATAAACAGAATCTTGTGTTTGTACTAAAAAAGAGAGGACAAAAATTTATGTTACAAATTTGAATAAGGTATTCAAACACGTGTAGTCTGTACACAGCATGAACTCTGAGGAAGAGTCTAATCAGTAACAGTGCATTTATATCTGAACCAAGAGGACTCATCTGTGAAGCAGGTCTGACCTTATGGTACTGTAAGTGGCCTACACAGAAGTATCTTAGCTATTACAATGACAATTTTAAGCTGAAAACTGCAGACTGGCATATGTAATCTAATTTACTACATTGTTTATAAGTGAGAAAACAGGATCCTAAGTGCTAGACTGAGTTCTAGGTTCCTTTCACCAGTTTATTTTCATGAGATCATTAACTGGCCCTATACATAACTCTTTCAACAATTCAATGTATGACTCCTTACGAACTCTAGATGTCTTACTCTTACTTGTGCTGCCTGTAGTAAAGTGCTGTGTCTAACCTATATAGTAAACACTTCTCAACAAAAACCACACAAAGTGTGTTTACTGCAGCAGATGTGAAATTGTATAAATTGCCAGTCTGTTACATGTGGGGCTGGGATGTACTAACCAAATTTAGGAGGGTGCTTTTCCAGTGTAAGATAAATCTAATTCTGATTGCTACTGCTAAGAAGATTAAACAGATCCTTCTTGAGAACCAAACTGGAAATTGAAAACATTTAACAATTTAGAGAAAAGTTTGTAAGATCTCCCTAATTCAGAGGGTTTGAGAGCTACACAAATGTAGGTGGCAGTGAGTTCAAGCAATTGGCTTCATCACTTTACTAAAGTGAAGTTTAAGTTACACTGTAACTGGAAATAAGTGGAAGCTACTGATGTGACATTTTTAATATACCATAATGAATAATGTTCTAGTTGAACTTGCATAGTGTCCCTGTGAAATATAACAGGTCAGACCAACTGACCTGGATAGTCAATTAAACATAAGGTACTTATACTATCCCCTTTATCTGAAAAATATCTGTAAATCACATGAAATATTAACATGCTTTTCTTCTCACTTCATAAATATTTTAGCATTGCAAATAAGAAGAAACACTATGCAACAGGCAGCTAAGCCACTCTGCAAAACTGCCAAGTACAAGTAGGGCACTGTATACCTCACTCAGTAACTTGCACTCTTCTGATATTGTAGAGTGTTTCCATGGCCAAACATGACAGAAGAGTCTTGAAAAATTTTCCTTTCCTGCTACACACACAGTTACTCAAAAAGACAATTTGGATCTCTTGCCCAGAAGAACACTAAACAGCTGTTATGAACACTAATAGGTGACTATGAGAAGCTACAAGAAAGGTCTGCAGGGAATTGTGAGGCTTTTGAGGGCTCACAGTACCGTCTGCGGTGACTAATAGGTAGTGGCCCACATCTTAGGGCACCAAAAATTTCTGTTATGTAATAAATAATTTTTCTTCCTGTGCAAGTTCTTGAAAGGCTTAAACAGCAAATGGATTACATATATATATATATATATACACACATACACATACGTACATATATAGATAAAATACCCATTTCATTTAATGATATACATCACTTCATGGTGTGAAACTTTTTGCTACATCTGACCACACCAACAACTGTCAGTGAAAACTTCAAGTTGAAAAATCACTGATGTAGTCACAGTTCTCTTAACATAGGACTGTTCGTGAAACCAGATAGGATTTTTGCTGCTGAGCTGACACAGACCTACTGAACAGTTTCAATCATAGATGCTGTATTTCGAGCCTGTAAAAAGACATTGTATTTGAGGACTTCAAGTGATCTTCAAGAGGCCATGTCTGCTCTATTATGCTTCAGAAGCCTGTATCTTATTAATGCAAGCTATAACTCATAATGCCTTTTGGAAAGGTAAGCTATAGGTGGACCAAGGCCACTATCCTGACCAAGAGACCACTGCATGTTTGGGAGTTGGTGATCCACAAAACACTTAATGGGAACTGGCATAGGCCTATGCTGTGCTGCACAAATTCTTTGGCTGCAAGATAGTCAGCCGGCTCACTGTAGCAGAGGAGCCTGCAGGCAACTCCCATTTGGTACCAGTGATGAAATGACTGAATGGCTGGCCCTTGCATGCATACAAGAAGCTCTCATGAGAGCACCCTTTAGAAGTGAGTTGTTTTCTTGTGAGGAAATTTCATAGCTCAAAGGTCCAAAAAAAGGGGAGAGCTTTCCATGCACTGGACCTGCCGTGCACAGCACACCATGGGGAAATCCACCTGCACTCCATCAGATCCTGCATGAAACATGATGCCCAGGATCTTAAAGGAGTCTAAGATTTACTATCTACACTCCTCTTCTTATTCTGTTTTAATAAAGAGTTATCTTACTAAATCATTTTGTTGTGAACCCTTTCTTACTGAGATCCAGAATGAGCCTGCACCAAGCTCTCTTTCTCTTCATCCCTCCTCACCCACTCCAGAGCACAACATGTATAGGGCAGCCTTTTCACTAAGTTGCCAAACAATATCTGACCAAAAACTCACAAGCCATAAGGAAAATTTAATCCAAAGAAGTTCTGGATGTGTTACTCCATTATATATTTGATGGGTATAGAAAGACACATATACACACACAGCTTTGTGTATCAAAGTTCTTATAATTTAAATGAGTCTTGTGAATGTTTGAACTGTACCATTTTTACCTGCAACCAAAGGCCTTTCACAAGCTACAACAAAAAATAAGCTGCTGAGTGTTCAGTAGGTTCCAAACAAATTGTTTTTTTACATGCTCATCAACTTGAGAAACAATTTTTTCAAAGACAGACAGCAAACGGCAAACAATCAAAAGCACTTTGGGTGTGTTCACAGTATGAAAGCCACCTTCATTGCCAGCTAAATATTGAAATTCTAAGATCCTTAGAAGTAGAATTCCACTTCTTAAGACAAAAACAAAGCAGAAAAAATAAACTTACTTGTATGAGGTCTAAAATGCCAAGCTCACTTTCTGAAGAATCCACACAGAAGACAAAATACAAGGTGGCATAGTGTCGGTAAATCAGCTTGTTATCAGATCCACCTATTAATCTAAGCAGGAAAGAAAACACGAAACCTTAGTAGCACCTTGGGATAAGCTCAGTGAAACATCACAGTTATTTGAGTTAAGAGAAGGCCTATTGTTTGTGGTTGGCTGGAGTTTTCCTAAACCCAACTATATTGCAGCTTTTATTTTGTGATCTAATTACAATGGAAGAATACAATGTACCAGCTCAAGTTACATTTAACACAGTCACCTGTTATCCATATTAATAATGACATCAATATGTGCACCTTTTTATTAAAATCAACTCAAGTGGATCACTCAGTTTCACTGAAATACAGTTATTAAATGTACTTCCATTAGACACACACGGGGACTGTACAGGGATTGATCTACTTTACAGATTAGCAGAGTGTAGGCTTATGAATCCTTCCCTATCCCTGTTCTCAGAGGAACAGAAAAAGAAAACCATAATGCAGATTGGCATTTGGATTACCAAAAAACCAACCAACCAAAAAAGAAAAATAACCCACACACTTAAATCGGTTTAACATTTACTTAATAAGCATAAACACCTAACACTCACACTACAAAATGTTAGATATCTTGAGAAATAAGACTGTACTACAATCAGTAGTTTGTGATGAAATGTTAAGGTCACAGAAACAATTACCTTTTTTTTTTTCAACTCACTAATCAAGATACTAGCCAAGAAAATAAAGATATAAATAGGTATTTCCTTTTACTCTTCTCCTACAGCTTTCAGAAAGAGAAGATATTCCTTAGATCACTGACACTCACTTGAGCAGCAAGAGGTACGCTCAAAGAGAAACAAAAATATTTTGTAGCCCAAACCTACACGGCCACGAAAATCACAATTCTCCCTTATTTCCATGCCCAGAACTCAATCACCTGTTTGGTGTATTGTACCTCGTCCCTTTATTTTCTGCCTTTACCATAGGGAGAGAACATGTAAACAAAGTACAAGAAATCTTTCAGGTCCCTTTTGCTTAAGCACCTTGCTTTGTAATAAAGCATGGAGTGGGGTGGGCAGAAGGAAAGAGCAGGAACTAAGTTTAAGAAGAATACTACAAATAAATGTGAAAGTAAAAGAAATGGCAACTGAAGCTGCCTCTTTTCTGATCTTTTTTTTTTTTTACACAATTCTTTCAAATCCTTCAGGACACAGTACATATAATGTGTTGAGCCCTTTGCATATATTGTGAACTATAAAGTAATGTCTATCCTGAGTAAAAAAAACCAAACCCAACAACAACAAAAAAAATCAAACCAAACAAAAAAAACCCGAATATATTGAAATGGTAACTTTGGAATTGAGCATTAGGAAGAAAGCCAGGATTGTGTCACGTGTCTTAAGTTTCTTTTTGCTGCACAGCTGTGACTTTTTTTAAAGGCTCCAAATGGCTTCTGTCTTTCACTTCCAGAATACAACACAGACCTGTTTCCATCTTGAAATTATCTCCAAGAACCTAACAATAGAATCACCAGCTGAATAGCCAGAAGAGAATAATTTCAGGTTAAAAAAAAAAGAACTAAAAATATTAGGAATAATCTTATCATTAAAAAGACACCATTGCTTAACTAACATGTCAGCTCTTAAGACGCTGCACACAGAAAATTTAGGCATTAGCAAAGTAATTTTAAGTAAGCACAATTTTATATAATTAAAATATTTAACAGGTTATGACAATCTCTGTGTTTAAAGTGGAGATCATGAGCTTACCACATCAATTATGTCTGCTTTTTCTAGAAGGTGGCTTTGTTACTATTTACTCCTGGTGACTAATACCTCAAAAGAAAACACTTTCCCATTTCATAATTTTGTCTTTTCAACTAAAGCGAAACCACATTAAAAATCAGTTGAGGTGAACTGCATTAGTTAGAACATTTAAAATCTTTTTTCTCTTCCTAGTTTATATAGCAAGTGTAAGTCCTGATAAAAAGGCTAAGAATTATTATTATTAAAGGCTGTGAACTCAAAGTTTAGAAACTCAAACAAAAGCACTGCCTACAAAATATTTTAATTTTCTCAATGGCTATGGCAGATGCCTATGCCTCTTCAAATGAGACCATAAATCTTTGGTTACTGTGTGTTTATTTCTTCCCAGTCTTGTCTCTGAAACAACTACAGCACCAGGTATCATACTGTGTCAGCTACAACACTAGAAAAAAAAAAAAGGAGGTTCATTGCCTAACTCATTTTGATACCTACATACATATATACAAATGTAAGCTTTAGTTAGTGCAGCATGGTATTAGTCTTTGTGTATTGAAAGTTCTTGAATGACATTGATTTTACACTACAACTGTAAAAACAGTTACATCGCAATCATCAGTAATGAAATCATTAATTTGCTAACCATTAAGTATTGGGCATGTATTTAAAACTTGATACTTACAGTCCTCCTTCTAGGAAATTACAGACATTTTCATCACGTTTCGATACTAGATGGAAAGTTTCTCTGATAATTTGTTGCTGTGTATCTTCACTCTACGAAAGAAAACATATTTTGCTGTCAAGTGTAAACGGGTTAACAAAACAGAGCAGGCAGAACTAATAAATAGAACACAAAGCAACTTCAAACTATCCATTTCTGAAGCCTTTATCTGCCAATGAATAAGCTGCGTATTTTGTCATTTTAACACAAAAAGACATTTTTCAAGTTGCAGAAGACCACATTATTGAGAAAAAACTGCAAAAGTGATTAAGAAACTTCAAAAATAAATTAATCTAAAATTAGTTTTAAGCAACCAGGAAATCTTGTCATGTTATTATTTTTATCTCCATTGCAGCCTTTTAGCAGGTCCATTGCATTGACCTGCTAAAGAGATGCTTTGAAACTACCTTCACCCACTAACAAGACGGACAATGTTTCAGAGATTTGAAGTGAGTGGGGAAGCTAAAAATCCCACAAGACCTAACTTTCAGAAATAGCCTAGCATACAACAGCATTATAAGCAACATGTTCTCCTAAGCCCTCTAGCAGACCAGATACATCAATTCTGAGTCTGAATTCAGTTGACTTAATTCATCACTCTAAATTCTTATTTTATAAACAACTTCTAGAATTTGAAAGGCAACAGCAAAATGCTGCAGCCAATCGCTTCATGAAACACAGAACAAGAAAATGCAGGTTCCTCTGCTTTTATATTTTGTGCTCCTTAAATCATGCCTGACTTACTGTACTGTGGTTATTTCTGTTAATTCTTCTGTATTTTCTGCAGTAGCAAGAAAGAGACAAAACAACTTTCCTTAAGACACCAAGAATCTCAGTATTTGAAGTAACTTTCTGTTTCCAGAACCTGGACTTATTTACAAAGTTGTTTAGCAGCTTATTCTTAATCATGGCCACAGGTCTATATTCTGAAACATAAAACCACAGCACGGGTGTTTCTTATTTATCATGAATTATTATTTTGCTACCTAATTGCAAAATATTAATTACATTTTATGCAGGGGAAACTCTTTCCATCCTCAGATACATCAGGGGAAAAGGCTGAATTTTGTATACGTTTTAGTATAATGAAGCAAATAACTCTTTCACAGATCTGATCAATTTAATCTCTCTAAAAAGCAGAAGGTGCCTACAATTGCAGGGGAAAAAAAGAAAAGAAGATGATTCCCCTCCAGTATGGTTCAATCAATATTGAAGTATACCTAAGTTTCAGAAAGCCCATAAATAAGTCTGGCTTATTTAAGTCACACACAAAAAGACAATGTTTCTGTGCACTACAAATAATAAGAGAAATCACCTAATCACATAATTTTGTAGTTTCGTTGTTATTAACATTTTAAAAAATTTCAAGGTGTTCTGTTTATGCAGATATATTACCCTACTTTAAACACTGAGGATTTATTTTAATTCCAGTTATGACTGCAGTAAAACAGAATAGAGTGGACAAGAAATATCTGGTATCGTCCTGCCATTCCTTGCTCTCCTTCTTGCTCCCAGGACTTGGATTACACAACAGCAGAAACAAAACAACAATTCTATTGAATGGAATAGGAGAATGGCAGGTAACTGTTTCACGTTAATGTAAGCTTTGTACCTTTTTTGAGGTCTTTCATCTGCCTATTGGTTACCTCCACAAACGAGAAACTTCTTTAGCTACATACTGTAACTGTAGTAGAGATTAACAAGAGCAGGGTGGGAATGCTAATCAATACATAGATGAGAATATTCCACCTTAATTAGAAATAGTAACCCAAAAATGATGACTAATAAGAAAACAGGTTAAAAAATATCTGTAAGAATTTCTCAATATTGACTAAGGAGAAGGGCTCAAATTCAGCCATCCACAGCAATGTATCAATTACAGTCCTTGCTGAAGTGTCAGAGTCATTGTTTCCATGCAGAGGTGTAAAAGAAAGAAATGACCCTTCTCACAAAGTTAAGTATGAATTGTGTAATAGCCAGAATTGCAAATAAGTGGCCAGAAACGCAAACAAGTAATTACACTACTGAGAAAGAATATTTCATTTCCACAATTCTGGGAAGCATCAGGGTTTTTTCTTGTGTTTTATGGCCCAAGGTCTGCACAGAGCTTGGCCTATCTGCCAGGAAATACAGAAAATTATCAAAACGTAACCTCTTATGCTTGAATAAAATCACCTGTTTCCACACTGTTTCTTAATTTCCTGTGACTGCACTTTCTCTTCATTCAGATCAAGTGCTTGTGCTGGATTTTCAGAGCTTCTCTGATACTTGCCTTCTCCAATGTAAAAAAATATACTCTTCTATTTCGTTTCTTTTTCATGTCAATTGCATTTCTATGGTACTCTGAAAGTTTCCAAAGGAAAGGCATTGCTTATTGAGTCCACAAAACTTTTTTCCAATGCTAACGCCTCTGCCACACCATGAAGACACGAGACACTATTTCAAAGACGCCCGAAGTCAGGCTTTTAAAAAGCATGGCAGAGTTGAGCTGCGCTTCCACAAAGAAGCTCAGAGAACTCCAGCCGTCGAACAGGACTTTTTTTCTTCACCTTCAGTACTATTAAAGGTCAATTTCCCATGAAAATAACACTGGCTAGGAAAACAGCTTTCTCCGGAATCTCATCCTCCTTATTGACTCCTTTTAAGGAGGTCTCAGCACCCTCCATTTCCCCACGCACTGGGCCCACGCTGCTGCCCCTAGCATAGCACAAGCAGCAGTACGGGGCCAGACCCGGCCCGGCCCGGTAACTGCGTGCAAATCACCCCACCCCGCCCCCGGCCACACGCCGGAACCGCCGGTCCTGGGGAAACTGACGGGTTGTACGGAAGAAAAACCCGCCGCCTAAGGCGGACGAACGCCCTTCCCTCCCCACGCCCCTGCCTCGGAAACCAGGCCCCAGCCCGCCCATACATAGCGCTGGTAGAACTTGGAGAGGCGCGGCTTGCCGTGGTTGTTGAAGATAAGGATGGCTTTGATCATGGTGGGGCTGAGGCGGCGGCGGCAACCGCCGGGCTCGCGGCTCTGTGCCCCTCCTCCTTCTTCTTCTTCTTCTTCTCCTTCTCCTCCTCCCCACCCTCACCCCCTCCCCCCGCCCCCCGCGCTCTCGGGGTGGCGGCAGCAGCGGGGCGCGCGCACCACGTCGTCGTCGATCCGCGGTCGTTAGTGGCGGCGCAGATCCTGCCGCGCGAGACACGCCCCCTATCCCATCAGCTGACGGGAAGGCGGTGTCCCGCAAGGGTCAAAACGCCTTAGCGTAGCGGCTGTGCATGACGCAATTTCCGCTGCCCTGGAAGTAGGATGGCGGAAGCGGAGCTGCAGAAGCCTCTAGCTTCGCCTCAGAGCGAGGGCCGAAGCGAGGGTGGCGAGGAAGCCCTGGAAGGAGGAGCGGCAGCTGGGGCTGCCGAACCGGCTCCCCCTCCGGCCGGCTCGCCGGGCACCGAGGAGCCGGCTGGCGACACCAGAAAGAAAAGTAACAGAGCTAGAAGTCGCTGTCAGGGTGGACGGGCTTGTACGGTGAAGGGCGGTACACTGTCCAATTATCAGTGGGAGCGGGTGGTTCCGGCCAATGATGGGGCAGAGGGTGGGTCCGCGACCGGCGGCATTAATGTGCACCCTTTCCCTTGCAGTTGATATCCTGTTGAAGGCCGTGGGCGACACCCCGATTATGAAGACCAAAAAGTGGGCTGTGGAGCGTACCCGGACAATCCAGGGTCTCGTTGACTTCATCAAGAAGTTCCTCAAACTGATGGCCTCCGAGCAGCTGGTAGGGGCGGGCATCTGGCAGCCGGGCCCGGCGTGCTCTCCAGGGGAGAGGCTGGGAGTCAACCGTGGCCGGGAGCTCCGCTTACCCAGAGCCCAAGCCGTCACACTGACAGCAGATTGTTTGAATCTGGAGCACCTAGGTTGGAACACTTCTCCTGTGAAGAAAGGCTGGTAGAGTTGGAGTAGGTCAGCCTGGAGAAGAGAAGGCTCTAGGGAGACCTCATATCAGTCTTTTCGAAAGGTCCTGTTGTGACAGGAAAAGGATTAGTGGCTTTAAGCTTAAAGAAGGGATAGTTAGACTAGATGAAGAAATACATTATAATGAGGATGGTGAAACACTGAAGCCATAGAACCATAGAATGGCTTAGGCTGGAAGAGACATTAAAGATTGCCTAATCTAACCCCTTGCCATGGGCAGGGATGCCTCTCAACTAGCCCAGGTTACTCAAGGTCTCATCCAGCCTGGCTTTGGAAGTCTTCAGGGAGGAGGCATCCACAATCTCTCTGGAGAATCCACCCTCGTAGTGAAGAATTCCAGAGCCTTGCTACCCTTGTAGTGAAGAATTTCTTCCTACGATCCAATCTAAACCTGTTCTCCTTCAATTAAAATCCATCTTCCCTTGTCCTGTGGGTGGACATTCTTGTAAAAAGTCCTTCTGCAGCCTTCCTGTAGGATTCCTGCAGATATTGGAAGGCAGCTTTAAGGTCCCCCTGGAGTCTTCTCCAGGCTGAACAATCTCAGTTCCCTCAGCCTATCCTCATAGCAGAGGTGTTCTAGCCCCCTGGATCATTTTTGTGGCCTCCTCTGGATTTGTTCCAACAGTTCTATGTCTCTCTTATAGTGGGGACACTAGAACTGGATGCAGTATTTGAGGTGGGGGTCTCACAAGAGCAGACTAAAGGGGGAGAATCTCCTCTCGATCTGCTAGCCATAAAAAATGTTTCCTTGGGATTGCTGTGTCCTCCCTAATCTTGAATCATTTCAGGTCTGAACATGTTGCCCAGAAAGGTGCTCCATCCCTGGAAACATTCTAGGTCATCTTGAACAGGACTCAGAACAACCTGAGCTAGTTAAATATGTCTCTGCTTACTGCAGAGGGATTGGACTAGAAGAGCTTTAAAGTTCCCTTCCAAACCATTCTATGATACTGATCTAAATTCTGGTGTTGAGCAGGAAATTTGGCAAAGGGGCACCAGTAAAACTGACTCAAAGTAGACATTACTTCTCTTTGTGAAGTATCTCCTAGTATCCATCCTGAACCTCCCCGGGCACAGCTTGAGGCCTTTTCCTCTAGTCCTGTTGTTTGCTACCAAGGAAAAGAGACTGGCCCCATCCTCTTTCCAGCCTCGCTTGAGGAAGTTGTAGAGAGTGATGAGGTCTCCCCTCAGCCTTGTCTTCTCCAGACTGAACAACTTCAGCTCTCTCAGGTGCTCTTCATAGGTTGTGTGCTCCAGCCTCATTGCCCTTCTCTGAACACACTCCAGAATCTGCATGTCCCTCTTGTAGTGAGGAGCCCAGAACCAAACACGATACTCAAAGTGTGACCTCACCCATGCTGAGTACAGGGGTATGATCACCTCCGTTTTCCTGCTGGCCACAGTATTTCTAATACAAGCCAGGATGCTGTTGTCTTTCTTGGCCACCTGGGCATATTGCTGAAGCATATTTAATTGACTTCAGAAATATAATTGTACTAATTTGTGATAAGAGCTAAGCTCTTAAAATCCATACACTTTTAAAGTTTTTGTTTAAGGTTCAAAGTTAGAGCTAGACTCAGCAATCTAGTCAAACACGTAGCTAAAGTGTAGATGAAATCACTTTGGTTTTGGTCTGGAGCCTCTTGAGTGTGTAGGCATAGTTTCACTAGCTATCTCTTTGACCTGGAAATCGTGGCATTTGTTTTTCCCAAGGCTACCCTACTGCACATTGCCATCTCACATTGCAGATCCCAGGCCCTCATTGACATTATGCTTGCATACATTTGCAGCAGGAAATGAGAAGGATGACTTCAAAAAGGGCAAAATATCTCTAATTTCTGTGTCCGCACTTCTGACCAAAGTAAGTTTGGAATAGCAAAATGGTTTGGATACTTGAAATGAGAGGAAGAACTAAACCGGTTTACCTTATGCTGCTGTATGGGAGACTAATGGGTCAGTTTGTAGGAAGTCAACACACTTGGTCTAGTTTGCTAGTCAGAGCTGACTCCTGGAAGTCAGGTCACCGATCCACCCTGAAGTGAAAATACTGATTTGTGGTATTTTGGTGTGGATTGTAAAGTCGACTAAATAAATGGGGAACAGAGGGCAGATTTACTCACCTCTGTCTGCAAAATGTTTCTTCTGTATGATCTATGAAATCTGTAGGAGATCTCCATCTTCTGTTTTCTTTTCTTACAGTTCATATATGTAAACCAGTCTTTTGCTCCATCTCCCGACCAAGAAGTTGGGACCCTCTATGAGGTGATGTTGATCTTAAATATTCTTTTGTAATGTCCTTAGGAGAATTGGTCAGTTCACTTCTGGCACATGGCCCTAACTATGCTGGTTATAGTTTAGTATAATGTAGTTGATATTCACAAATCTACAAGAATATGTTTTTAACAGATATGTTTTCATACAGGCTCTGGAAATACATTCCTTCACATGCAGTATGTTGTCATGCCCATCTTTATGATGGAGAGCTTTGTTATCAATAACTGTACTACATGACACAATTATCTAGCGGGGGCTTTGTTTTGCTTCAAGTGTATGCTAGCCCACAAATAATCTAATGGCTCTTGGTTTTGTTTTTTCTTGCAGTGTTTTGGAAGTGATGGCAAACTTGTACTGCATTACTGCAAAACTCAGGCATGGGGATGAGTGACAAATAATACAGTTGTTTAGGTGGTGTCTTCACGAATGGAAAAAGAACTAACTCAACCTGTAAACACAGAAGGATTTTTCCATTTCTGCTTATGTCTGTATATTTGTAACAACAATGCAGACAAATAGCACAAAAGAAGAGCTACCTGGGCTACCTGATCATACGGCTTCTCTCTGATGTACATCTGAGGTACAGAAAAAGTAATAATCTGCCTTCTATAGCATAGAGGCAGCTCTCTTGTTGCTGAGTTCTCTATTGCTGTATCTGAAGGGAAACTTTCATAGTTGTGTGGTGGACTGGGTGGATAGCTCTGCAACTGTATGCTGTACTGAAGATAAAAGTTCCTTTTTATTAAAAGGAATGTTTACTGTTTAACCTGGGAGTCAGTTTAATTTTGACATGTCATGCGTCTGTTGTGTGCGTTCTATTCTTGGTGAAATCTTCCATCGAGTAAACATTATCTCATGTAATTTCAAGACAGTAAAGAGGGAGGTTTTAAGTTTTGTTTTTTTTTTCTCTTAATCTTTTGGTATTGGTTTATAATGTAATTACTTCATCATGCGCCTTCATCATGTTTGTAGTATAAATACCTCATTTATATGGTGCAACATAGTGATAGGCCTCAGAAATACTTTCCATTCACCCAAATTGCGTAGTAGTTTGTTGAAAGCTGGACACTTCAGTGGCTGCCAAAATGTTTCTTTAATGACTATTGCCATTAGTTGAATGATGCAGCTGGCTGTTGCATCTTCAGTTAATGGAGAAAAAGAGTCCTCTTTTCCAGAGCTCTTTCCAGAGCCTGGAAAAGAGAAGACTAAGGGGATCTTACAATTTATAAATGTCTTAAAGATGAGATCAAGAGAATGGGGCTGGGCTCTTTTCAGTGGTGCTGAGTGAAAGGACAAGGGACAGTGGATACAAACTAGAACACAGGAAGTTCCACCTAAACATAAGGAGAAACTTCTTTAAAGGTGATGGGGCACTGGAACAGGATATCCACAGAGGTTGTGGAGTCTGCTCTGGAGACTTTCAAAACCCATCTGGACACATTACCGTGCAACCTGATCTAGGCACACCTGCTTTATCAGAGGGGTTGGGCTAGATCTCCAGAGGTCCCTTTCAATCACTACCATTCTGTGACAGGAGGTGCTAAAATACTTTCCTATATATTCTCCTTTTGGCTGCTGTTACTTTCCTGTTTCAGCAACTGCATGTTCCATCAGCAAATTGGAATGTGTGTTATTTCCTTTTACTAAGTCATAACATGAGAAATCTTTTTTTTACGTACTGGAGAAGGCTTGATACCTTCTGTAGAGTACTGAGCCTTTTATTTATTGAAGGGATTGAAGAATTTGGGTGTGGGGGTTGGGTTTTGTGGATTTAAATTAAATGTCATCTTGTACAATCTTTTGTGATTGTTTGAGGTGAACTAAATTAAATGTTAGCTCTTTGCTTGCAGAGTGTTACTTTGCTGAATAACAGTTTTTGTCCCTGACATAATCTACTTCAGCATGTGCACAGGCAAAACAGCCTGTTCTAGTTTGAAGCCTGATTGTACAATAGTCTTGAGCCAGGTGCTGTGGTTTCATGTCCAAGAGGCTCTTATGTGGTCTCTGCAAACTGTGCATCACACTGTTTGCACTTTTAGAGGACTTCTGAAGAAATAATACTCAGTTGAACTCACTGATATTGCTGCAGTTTGCATGCAGCCTTGCGTGTTTGGCACAGTAACATGGGCATATGCTCCGAATGCTCGCTATGCAAGTAACTGGTCGTATTTTAGCACTTTTTAAGTGGTAAGCCTGAATTTGGGTTTAGGTAACACGGCAGAATTAAGACAACTACTGCAGAGGTAGGCACTGCTTTTTGCCTTGAGAAAAATTGCCTTCTGGGTTCCCGTGAAGGCAACATGACTTTGCACAGCCACTAGGGGGTACACGAGGACAAAGGAATTGGCGTCGTTATTCCTAGATTTTTTTTTTTCCCCCAACGTTTTTCGTAATATGTCCACTTTCCAGCTTTACAAATATAAGTAGTTCATTCTCCTGTGTGGCAGTATGTTTACCTAAGATAAGCTACTAGTCTGGCTCTTCAAACCACGTTCTATTGGTGCCTTTCACCTCATTTGATCTTAAACGAAACTACTGATGTAACTGCAAACATGCTCTTCAGAAGTGATGCAAGAAGTTTGGTGGGTGTGTTTTGGGGGCAGATTTTTGTTTTGGTCTTCAAAAAAAAAAGCAACCTACTAGGACCTCAAGGTGAAGGAGAAATGCAGGTCATTGTATCTTGCAAGATATCATACAGATTTTAATTGCTCATTTGTTTAAAGTTCGGCTTGCTTCTTGAACAATATTTGTTTATTACTGTTTGCTCCAACATTTTTCTGTTTCTAATTTTTCTCCAACCCCTACTAATTAGTTTTGGTCCACCTAGTTAACTAGTATACAGTGACTACTCATCTGATCCAGCTCTTGCATTCTGTTTCCTGAATGCTCTACATGGCTGTCTTTATTCTGCTTAATGACTGCCAGTTTCGATTCTACTAATTATGCCAGGTACCTCTTTTACAGGGAGTCCTTACTTGTCACTCTTGGAGTTTTGTACCTTTTCACATCAGGGAGCCAACCAACGCTTGTTTATTTCTGGTAGCTTGATGGGCTTTGTCTGAAGTCAGGATGTGACTGGTTTAAGTGTCATAAAGTTTTCCTTCTGCATGTTCTTATGCAACAGAGTAGATTCCAAACATGTTAAATACAGAATGTACTGGGTGAAAAAATAAATGTTGCTTGTGGAATTTGCAAAAGACAAATTTCATGTTAAATTTCATATTTTAGAAAGTGACAGTTACAGTGTCTAAAATCAGACAATTCTGAAATGCTTTAAAGTGTATGTAACTTCTTCAAAAAGAATAATTCCAGTACATTTGAAACATCAGAAGCTTAAGTAAAACATGAAATATGTTCTCTGTATTCACTACACCTTGAGTAAAAGTGTTCACTGTGTAGTTTAAGTGACTTCAGTCGCTACAGTGGGAGGAAAAAGGATCTGAAAGTAAAAGGCTCACATTTTGGGCAAGCCTGTGAGAATTGTACAAGTCTAAAACAGTGTAGATTTATTTGGAGTATTGTGTTCCACTCAGAGATGCTATAGTACTGAGCTACCCAATATTTGTAATAAAATTTAATTCACTTGGGTTTAGGTAATTGAATTAACAGAATAGGCAAATTGAAAAGTTTGGTAAATTAATTCTAAAAGATAGAGAAATAAAAATAAGTATAGGAAGAGAAAATTATTATAATGGTTTTATGACATGACATCCTGATCATGCTAGGTACCCTAAGTTTTCTTATTTCAAAGGTAACAATTGTCAAGTTCAAACCCTCTAAACTGGGAAGCATTATTTATATTAATTATTGTTCAGGTAATTAATGCTGGTCTCTAAACCATTATAAATTTCTAATTTGTAGCTTGCAGTTGTCTTAAAAGCACATGGAGAACATGACGAAGCTAAGCGAATCTGGAGTTTCAAGAGTGAAGCTATAATAGTCATGCGTATAGATCAAATGCCATATTTACTTTTATGAGCTGAAGAATTCCTGCTAAGGTATTAACAGAAGATGTGTCTGTTAATTATCCACACAACATGAACTTGAAATGCACTGATTGATCTGCAGTGAGTTCAAAGAGGGGTGTTGGAAGCTCATACATCTCTTGCTGACTACTCAACACTAAAGCAGCTTCTATTTATCCATTGCTACAGTTCATCCTCATTTTGCAGATCCAATTCTGCTTTTAGCTGCAAAAACTTCAGGCTTAGGCTGTTTTTTTTACTATCCTGAAGTCTTAATTATTCTTCAAGGATTTTGTGCTAAGGTTACTCAAGCCAATATGTACTACAACATCCTCACACGTGGTGATAAGACAAAAGGGGAGAAAAATGCCATTTCCTCTCCATTTTTCATCATGATTATGACTGTTACAGCTTTGTATAAAATGCCAAGGGCATTGAAAAGAATGAAGTGGGTTTGTTCTTATTTTTCACTGAATCATGAAGAGAAGAAGAACATTTGACAAGAAAGCAGTTTAAATATGTTTCTTCTTATTTGCAGAGACCTTGCTTCAGCTTTTCTTAGTATGATAATATGCTCCCTATGTATTTTTCTTGTCCCCACTCTTTAACAGCTTTAACAGCTGTAATACTATCAGATTTCAGGTACATTTCACCATATCTTACTCCAAAAACTTTAGACTTGGTGTGAAAATATCTAGAGAGAGAAAAATATTCATTTAGAGGTTGTTTAATGTTAAAATAGGTCCTTAAGAAAGGTTGAATGAATTGTATTATTGACGGAGGAGACCAAAATAAATATGTTAAAAGCTTAACATTAAGCCAGTCATACTACATCTATGCCACTACACTCAGCAGTGCCAGGAGATTTTTTTCTGGGACACTGTAGTTCTGTCATCTGTACAGCTAGTTGGTAGAACAGCTGCTGGCACAGGTTTTGGCCTGGACACAATTCAGAAGTTGGCAAGACACTGTCTCTGGTGGGTATTTTAGACGTGACCAGCCTGTTCCAGAGATTAAAAGGTAAGTAATATAGGTGCAAACTGTTCTTTGCAAGTTGGTCACTGTGCCAGAGATCATTCCTTGAGATATTTATTAGTTGATACAAATTAGTATGCACATTCAAGAAAAAACATTGCACATTGAGGGGAGAAACATAGTCCTTCTTTCAGCTTCAGGAGCAATCTCTGAATTCCTAAATGGTTCTTCAGCTTTCCGTACATGTAATCATCACATACATGCTTGCTCTAAATGCTTAACAATATCTAGGTTCAACACCATTTTTTGTTAAGGATGCACTCATACCTTTCCTTATTGAAAGTGGGTGAAAAACATTAGTAAGGTCTAGGAAGAAGTACAGCAGTCTTAGTGTCCTTGCTCTGTATCTTCTCGTTGGATAATTCCATGAGAAAACTGTTTAAATACATATCAGTTGGATCAAGTGAATGTAGTATTAAATTGTAATTGTATGAGGGGCCTCAGCACAAAAAAAGAAAAAAAGAGGAAAAAAAAGTTCAAGTTGCATGTTCCAATTGCAAAAATCAGTATATGACATTAAAGCAGGCAAAAACGTCTTTCCCTCAAACTCAGTTTGGTAACAGAACTAATAATTCCAGGAACTCCTGGGAACTAAAATGCATTAAGAGCTCTTTAGCTCTGAAACAGGTAACCCGAAGGAGAAGAGTTCCAAACAGAAAAATATGCAGTAAGTATTGTCAGTGCACAGAAGACTAACCAGCACTTTAGCTTTCTCATATAAATACCACAAATTGAAAGAAATTGAACCTTATTTTAGAGTTTTTTTTTTCTCACAGAGAGAAATGTCAATATTTTATATTTTATTTATGATGTGTGTACTGTACTAACCTCCCTCCAAAAGAGGATTCCTGGAATAAATGGGTTTGATCCATTCTGCACTGTGTGGTTTAGTGCCTCAAGGCTCTTCAGTGTAGGGTTTGTTTTTTTTTTCCTTCACTTGTGTGCATTTTGTTCAGTAGTTGTTAGTGGTACCCTTGTTTCACTTCTTGATTACTGCATTTTGTAGCCTGCTGATGTTTCACTGCATGATCTATGTCTGATACAATTTCTTCTCAGGCTTATTTTTGTGAATCACTGTGCAAGCAGCAGGTTTTGTACTGAGGAATCAGTCTCACCTCCCAGGTTATATGACTAAGGAACAGCTGCAGTGCTGTTCCAAAGCCCCTGAAGGAGTCATCTCACTTGGATGTAGGGCTCCATAATCATTGAACTTGGTCCCCCAGGTCAGAGTTTGAAAACCGCTATTTTAGTGCTTGCTTGCAAGTAGCAATCTAAGTGATGTTTGCAACAAACATTTACTTGTTTCCTCATGATTGTAACCCAAAAGGTCTCTTTGGTACAGCTGGTACCCTTCCAAGGGTTCAAAGACCTTTATGTGAAGTACAAGGGATGGAATTCTAGGTGTTAGAGTGGAAGCACTCCAGGTTCTCAGATGCAGGATGCAGTCCTTAAAGAAAGAGGCAGTAGCCCTTTTGTAATGCTTTGGTACTGCACAACACAATGTTGTATTTCAGTAAGGTCGGTTTCCATGGTGCAGATTATTAACCTTTTATCTGTATTAGGATCTGCATGGCAAAATGTCCTCTTCAGCTTCCTCAGAGAGGAATTACCATTGAGTCGTGTAGCCCTCAGCCTTGCACTACCTAATACCACTGTTAAAGGGATGAAAGTTGTAGTACCTGGAGGAGGTGATACAAATGCTCCTTACTGAGTTGAAGTGCTGTTATCTGTCCAGGTTAACAGACTGAAGAGACGCAGAGTAGTTGTTGCCACAACAGTCTGAGGATTCCAGCAACTTGGATCCTACTTTTGACATGCCTACAATTTTTATCTGGAATAACAAGATGCATCATAAAGTCTCCAGTCCCAGGCTACATATTGAGGCTCAAGATATGAACACCAGAGGTCGTTAATTCCCTCAATCTTAACTAAAGATTTTCCTCAGTAATTCAGATGAAAAACCCCCGTGAGGTACACCTCAGTGGGAGATGAGATGCAAATATATGCTTAGGCTTTTCAGCTGGCTAAGCCTCTCTTGGAGTAGAACATCATGTCCAATGATTGTCTGAAGTGCTTACACTTGTCTTCTGAATGGTTGGGCATTTGCCCATAAAGCAGTTTGTCATTAAAGCCCAAAGTCCCATTTTCCAAGACAAGGCTTTAAATGCGTGGGTAACAGCAAGAATGGGCTATTGGTTTCATCTCTGCATCTCAACAAAGTTATGTCATGAGGAATGTAGGAATGACTCACTTTTGCGCAAACCCAGAGGTTCTGTGCTTTTCACAAGGGCTGCATAACGTGAAATACAGGAAAAGTCATTAGACCTTTATGCTTCTTCCCCGAAGCTATGTGCTTGCTCTTTCTCTGTAGCCCAAAGAAGATATATCTATTTTAGGGACTTTGAACACAGAAGTATGACATACCCACATGTCATTCTATGGATATCATAGCAGCATAGAGATTCAAGAAAACCGAATGTGATTACGTATCTCTTCCAAGAAACACCAAGGTGTGCCGTCATTAAGCAAAGATTAATAGCTCATTTATCAGAGAAACAAAATACAAGATCCTGATTACAGGAACTAGCAAGTGTAATTATTGCAGAATTACTTAACAGGAATAAACTGTTAAGTACCTGATAATCACATAAATCCAAGGACTGAGAGAACTGGTCCAAAGACTGAGAGACCTAATTTGTGAGGTGTGTTGATACAGTAGAGTTCTGATCAAAAACTACTGTTTCTGTAGTTTTTTAACCTTTATTGGTGTGTGACTATCTATGATACTATTGCTAGTGTGTAGTCTAGCTCCTGAACAGTAGCTGCAGTAGCGCAGCCTGCATAAGATAGCTGGATGTAATTCAGTGTGCCATTTGCTTCAAAATGTGTGCAATAGTTGATGTATACAGGGGTATAAATATACAAATGAATGTATGAAATGCAGTATGCAATAAGAAACACAAAGAAAGTGAAGACAATTCCCATGTTGTGTGGATTCCAATGCTCCTTTCTTTTTTTAAAGTTTCAGTGGTGAATATCCTGACTGAAGCTAGAATCTGTTATTTGCTGCATGTGTCCATATCCTTGCACTGTATCTGTCACTGGAGTATTGGGGGGGGGGGGGGGGGGGGGTGGAAGGGGGAATTTTTAAAAAGGTATTTTCTGTTACTATCAGAGAAATGTAAGGTTTTGGTAATCAAGGAAAACTTCGATAAATTGGTAAATAATGTAGGTGATTTATAACAAAAATCAAGAGCAATTTAAAACTGCAATAGGTAGATAAATTCCGATCCTTTGTTTGTAACAGAGGAAGATATAAAATGTCATTTGCTTTTCTGAGAAGTACTTAAAGGCATCACTGAAGGAAAGGAATCAAAGTTCTGAGGTTTCTGGAATTCAGAGCAGAAGTATAATTCAACTTCCTCCTTCCCCCCCCACCCTGGTTTTAAATACCAGAACATTACCAAACACATAGGTGTATGAATAAACAAAGAGTCATTATAACTGCTGGAAAATAATTTAAATTAGATCCTGGGAATATCAGAATAAATTAATTTTTTAAAAAATTTGGTTTTGAAAGCTTATCTCATTGGTTGTTTCACAACTCATTTTGGTGATCCCTACAACAGCTTGTAAGTATTTTATTCCTTTGGGTGATGTTCCCAACAATATCTAAGATAAAGTGAATTCTGCCTTTGAAATAAATGCCAGAAGATGGTTTACATTAATTCTAACTTTGCAACCTAAGGCCATTTTATGGTATCTATATTGGAATACTCAAATACTGGGGGGGGAAAAAAATAAAAAAATCTACTTACCTGTACAATCTTTCAACACCACCCAACAGGCAAATTTCATAGGAAATAATGCACTTGTTCCTAATTGTGAGTTTGAGCAAATTACCACAGAAGGTGATGTATGTGTTCATCACCTGCAATTCTCTCCAGGGGGACTGAATGTTTTCATCTTTAACCACATAGCGGCTGTTCATTTCGGTACTGGAGTATCCCTATAGCACTTCAGAGATTCAAGATAGCCTTAGGTTGTCTCAGACCTTAAAAAGTCTGCTTGAAATAATGACAGTCTTCTCACACATGCATACACAAACACAACTTGTTAAAGAAGTAGTCATAAGGTTGGGGCTGCTTTCAGTGTGCCAGGAGAGGTTCTGAGCTGATGCCTGACAAGGAAACCATTAAATGCCTTCGTTCACATTTCACTTCAGTGTGCTGGATCTCAGCCCCATTTAAATCAGTGGTAATGTGTTCCCCATTGCAGTGGAGCCAGAAATTCAGCCAGCCTCCCAAGCTGTAGCTGCTGTTTTAATGGTTTTTCTCACACCTACATGATGCAGAGGTCAAAAAGAGGGACAAGAAAGCAGGTATGCTAGGAATTCCTCAAGGTAACTCTCTCTAAGGGATCTGCCTGCTCTACAGCCAGCATATATTTGAGAGACAGAAGAATGCAAGGATTCATTATATTTCTAGGTGTTGTGCCGAGTGCTAAGAGTCAGAAGAGCCCTACAGGCAGAGTGCACAGTCCTCATGGAACAGGCAGGCTACACTAAGGTAACCACAAGCAGCAATGTTCCCTGACGCTTAGATACCACTGTGTTTCGTTTTGTTTTAAATAGAGATGATGGATGTATTTGTGTTAAGGCTAGCGGCGCGACAAGCTTTGTGAGCCGCAGACCTTTCCGAAGAGGATGGAGATGCGCACACAAAGAGGCCTGGCAGGTAGAGGGAGAGCTGCCGCAGAGATGCTTTCCTCCCGGCAGAGACAGCCATTTCTTCTCTCCGCATTGTCTCCGCCGGGGACCCCAGCGAGCCAAAGGCCTGCTGTCTGCCGCGGCCACACCAGCCCCGCACGGCCCCGGCTCGGCTGGGGAGGCAGCAGCGGGCGGTGCCAGGCTTTGGCTGCCCCCGCCTGCCGGGGTCGGTGGCCCCGCTCCCGGGGACGGGCACGGCTGGCGGCGGGCCCGCCCGCCACCGCCCGGCCCCTCCGCCCGCCGGGGCGGTGGTAAGCTCCCGCCGTGCCTCCCGGCGCATAAAGGGAGGTGGCAGGGGCCGGCTGGGGGCAGCGGCTGGCGGCGATGATGGAGCCGGTGCAGACGGAGATGTGGAAGGCGCAAAGCCTGGAGGAGCTGATCCGCATCCTCCATCGGATATTCGCTGAGGACAAAGTCAGCGTAGAGGAGGTGCAGGCGCTGATGGAATCGTATGAGAGCAACCCCGAGGAGTGGCTGCAATACGCCAAATTCGACCAGTACAGGTACAAAACGTCTTGGAGCGGGCATCCCGCGACTCCGCGACGCTCACTTTACCAGTGGGGCCGGCGGCAGGGCACAGCCCCAGACAGACAGCGGGAGCCACCGGTACGCCCCACCAGCCGCCCTCCAAACCCAGCCGATAGCTCCTCCGGCAGCGCCGAGGGGGCCGAAGGGCGAAAGGCTCCTCCGGCACCTCGGCGGTGCCCCGCGGCGGGGCCGGGCGGGGGCGGGGAGCGGGCGGGGCGGCACCGGCCAATGGCGGCACCGGCTGGCCCCCAGCCGCGGTCCTACGGAGGGTTGGGACCGGCGGAGCTGCCCCTAGGACCGCGTCCGGGCGACGGCTGAGGCGTGGTGCTGCCTCGGTCAGGGGTATAACTCGCGGAGGGGACAGCAACATACCGAAGCAACCAAAAAGATTAAAAAGTCGGGGGAAGAAAAGCCCGGGAGAAGCAACTTGGCAGCAGAAACCCCCGCGGAGGTTGTGCAGCCTGCTGGGGTAGGGGGGCGGACCCCCCCAAAGCTGGTGTTTGGTGTCTGTCGAGGAGCCGGTGCTGGCTGCCCCCTGCGCTTCCGTCTCTTTATCCCCGAGGTCGATGGATTTTGCTGTTTGGCAGGAAGAGGGAAGATACCTGTTAGGGTTTTGAGTCACTCCAACTTTGCTAACAACTGATTTATTCCTGCCATTGGTGACTTCCCTGTCTTAAATTTCAATGTAAACACATTTTATTCACGACTTTCTTTAAAAAAACAAAACAAAGCAAAACAAACGAAAAACAGACAAAACCAAAGCAAACAAAATCCCAAATAAGACCAACCAACCAAAAATTAAAAAAGAAAAATCCAAAACCAAAGAGAGAGAAAGAGAGAGAAAGAAAGAAAACCAAAATTAAACCCCAAATGAAACCTAAACCCCAACCCCCCATATTTTTCCTTTTAACCTTGCCATCATGAAAGCATGGCAGGACTTCATTTAGCCTCCTTTCAACTTGCATTGACTATCCTCCATTCAGAACAAAGCACAAAATTTGTGACAGAACACAGAGAATTAAGAATGGGTAAAATACAGTGTGCTAATCTTAGAAGTATGCATGGCAGCCTTTTGATTTTGGCCAGCCAGACCTGCTGTACAGAAATAACATCACTTGAAAAATTCAGTCAAATGCCAGCACTGATTGCTTATGTTCTGGCATCACAGTAAAAATATGTCTACCTATGTAATGTGCAAGTTGTGGATGCAGTGAGAAGCAGCATACAGATGTATATGCTATACTTTGAAATTAATTCACCATGAGCATCTTATCATGAGTAAAATAGAGTGGTCTTAAGTGGAAACTAACTAAAACCCCAGCTGACCTCAGTGCACTTTCTGTGTGCTCCTGACTGCATCTTTTAGGCAAGACTGAGGTGTCCTTTCACTGGCATAAATATCTGTTTCTCTTAGCAAAGTGCAAATAGTCATGACTAAAGCCAAAATTACATCAGAAGGTCTCAATGGGTTACTTGCACCATGTCAGCTACACGCACCAGCCATGATCAGAAGAGCCCAGCTATGGAAAGTAGTGTCTGTGGAAAGTGATGTCTAGAGCAAATAGAGGATAAGTGGCATCTTGGGGAAGGCTTGCAAAAGAGTATAACAAAACCAACATCGGATATTTTCAAGTCCTGTGAGCAAATCACAGTCTATAATGTGTATCTATAAGAAGCAATCTTCTTCTGTGCCACCTGTAAGTTACGACATGAAATTTTCAGGAAGAATTTTGTTATGATAAACTTTATTTACAAGTAGATACTTGCAGAATTCACTCCACAAGTGTTTTATCCACAGAAGATGCTACAATACAAGACACAGAACTTTCAGTAACAGACTAGGAGAACATGTATGGAAAGTCTGTCATACTATTTCTTTGGGGTTTTGGCTTTGTACAAATGAGTGCTGCATAACAGAAGGAAAGCCAAGAATATCTGAAAAGGAGCTGCAAAAGTATGAGACTATGTATTTTCCTTGTTTCATTGCAGTCTTCTGTTTCTAATTATAAGCCAGCTGCTGGAGTGACTTCATTCAATAACTATTTTGATTTGATCCTGTCTACCACTCTAGTCTCAGACACACAGTTCCCAAACTCCCATCATCTGTATTATTCAAAACCAATATGATTATAAAATATCAAATATATCTAGTTTTTTCTTCCCAGAAAAAGAACTCTTGTCAGAAATAAAATAAAAGTACAACTTAATTTTCCAAGTAAAACTTGGCTCTCAAGAACAAGAAAAAAAAATTGTATTTCTGTGTCTTGACCTTCCTTCATAAACGTGTTTGTGTAATTTTGTCTTTTATGGGCATATCAGTACAATAAAAAGAAAATACTTTGTATTTCAGGTATACAAGAAATCTTGTGGATAGTGGAAATGGAAAGTTCAACTTGATGATCTTGTGCTGGGGTGAAGGTCATGGCAGGTTCGTATCCAAAGTCTATGGTTTTAGCAAACAGATATAAAGCCACTGTATCTTTCACTGTCAAGCAAAAAGAGAAATTCAACCAGCTCTATGTGAGCTATCAGAAAAGTGTCTGGAAACTAAGCAGTGCAGAGCTCCTGTTGGTATATCAGTCCTGAGTATTTGCGAATTTGTACCTCATGGACATTTTTAGAGCACCCTTAAAATTGATTCTATCACATCTAAGCATCCCTTCTGTCAAGGGAGGTTTTTTAGTCCCAGAGATACAGTGGGTTCAGGGTCTGTACAACCCATCCCATAGAACATGGTTGCATAAGAAGGACTTGGTGCGGTGTAAATAGTTTTTGTTCTCTCATGTTGTTTAACTCCTATCTCTATGAAAACAAAAGTAGATTTGTGTTAGGACAGAAGGGTGTAAGGAGAGAGCCCCTTTCCAGGAATACTTGGCTTTCTCCAGGTTCATGCATCCCATCTGCTCCTTCAAAATGGGCTACACTGCTTATGTAGCTTCCTGACTTGTGTACATGGACTGCAGTCAAACAAATGTGAAGGTGGGATCTGTCCTTTGGAAGATCTTTTACAAAGTTTGGGATAAAACAAAATACGGAATAATTAAAATTTGCCTGTTTTGACAGATTGTTCTTAAATATGAATAGATAAAAGAAAATGTCGGAACAGTTCTTTGTTTTAATTGAGCATGCAATTGAATGTTTACAGTATTCTCTGGGGAAACCATGACTTTATACTCAGGATCCTTCCAGCCTATTCCCACAAATCCTATAATTTATGTCAAACCGTGTTTGAGTTGAATGAGCATTTGCTGGAACTAGACTGAGACCACAAGCTGGTTTTGCTTCCTGCATGAGGACAATCAGATTGATCTCATGGCACGTGGAAGAAGCATGACAATGTGGCATTTGTGAACTCTTTTATGCCTGAAGCAAGGTCTTCTCTCTTGGCATCTTAGCTTGTAAGAAACCCTGACATTTGTTTACTGAACAATGTAAAAGTACGAAGTTTTTTAATGAAACCCAGTGGTACTGTAGTTCGAGGGTCAGATTCCCCCTTCTCCTTTGCCCCTGATGAGTGCAGAGCTCTCCCATTTTCCTAATCCCTTTGACTTCTAGAAGCATTAGTCACCTGTTTAAAAAAATAAAACCTAAACTAGACTACATGTCTAGCCCATATTTCTCCAAATATAGCAATTAAAACCTTCTTTGGAATAAGGAGACAGGTCAAGGAAGCAGACAAATCACAGCAGACCCTGCTGTTTTGTTTATGTTTTGCCAACCTAGTGAAATGAACAGCTTAATGTAGCTGGCTATGATTGGTACTATCAGAGTGAGGGGTACAACATTTTTTTTCAGCAGATGTCTGTGCACCATGGAAGTAAAGAGACCATATAAATTAAGCAGAAATGGCTCCTTTCTCCCATAAGCACGGTGGATCTGCAAATGTCAAGTGTTCTTGCAAATGTATGCCAGCCTCTAACTGGGGTCACTGTGGAAAGCATTGTTTTACTTCTTGGCCCACAAGAGTGTGTTCTGAAAATTTTTCTGTCCTCCTTCCTCCAGCATGTACTTCTCTGTGGAAAAGTCATAGGCTGATTAATGTCTGACTTTTCTTAACGTTCTCCTGTATGTGAGCTTATCTTAAGAGATTTCTAAAGCAGCATACCTTACGTATAATTAAGGCATAGCTTAATCACTGTGAATGTTTTTTCCTACCACTCTTGTTCGTGACCCTTGTGCAATGGCATTTCAGTCTTGGGCTATGTCCATATACAATATGCTATGTAATTTGTCCTGCTTGCTGTACTGAAATCAAATATGTATGTCAGACTGAGTTCAGTTATTCTTTCTACATATATAGCAGTATCCATGACCACACTGACTCACACTGCTTCATGAAGATCCTCCAGGGAAATCTGAAGGAGACTCTGTTTGAATGGCCTGAGAAAAAATGGAATGGTGAAATGATTAAGAAATCAGAACGTGTTTTGAGGGAAAATCAATGTGCCTATATTAATGGTAAGCTATTAAGCTTGTTCTGACAACTACCCACCCATGAGCCTTATTCCTAACATAAAAGTTCATCTGCTCACTATCTCCTGCCTTTAATGGTATAATTCTATAATACTTTAACACTATAATGCTAATCCATATACCGTTTAAGAACATGGCTCTCTAGATTCTGCACAAACCTGTATTTAGATTCAGTAACAACAAAAAAACACGACTAAAAGATGTCCTTTTACCTCACACTTAAGACACTGTAACAATGGCTGGATACTTAAATATCCTGGGTAGCTTCTCTAGGCCAAGCAGTCTTTGGCATTGTGTCCCCAATGGCGGTCTGAAATTACTTGTAAATATAGATCTTAAATGGTATTTTGTGGGAAATAAGGGAAACAAAGTTTCAGTAGCTAAATTACCTTTATTTTATTTTTTTTTTTCAAAGAAACAATCCTTTTGGTCAGTCATGGAAATCCTAGATATAAATGCACAGTGAAAGCTGGCTATGGAATAAACGGACCAGCCAGGAGCAGAGGTCCCGAACCTCATTGCTGCTCCCTGAAAAATCAGCAAAAGATTCTACTGCTGAATTGCAGTGTCAGCAGAATTGAGATGCTCAGGTCTACCCACTCTACCAAAAAAGCTGCCTGACTCCACATGATAAAACTAACTTGTCTCCAGTAAGGCTCACTAGGTACCCTAAGTCTTTGTCATTACGCATGTGTAACTACCATCACCTTGTACTACACTGGAGGCCATCCAGGAGTGGTCAGTTGTGTGTAACATATTCTGATGCTATGAAAGACATTGCACATCATGCTGAACATCAACAATTTCAGCAAAAAAAGGGCAGTGTCAGAGAAGGGGGACACATGCCTATGTGATGAGTTAAAAACTCAAGTACACATCTCAGTGTGGCTGAGCTTGGAAACTCCCCAGCTGGAGGGAGCTTCATCCTCATTTATGGACCTCTATTTAGGTAAACTGTGTTAACAATACTTAGGGTTTACACAAGTTGAGGGTGTACTCATGATTTTCAGGGTATCATGCCATTGTTGCACAATACAGGGCTATGTATTATATAATATATTAATTTAAGTACAAAGGCCTGAGTTGTTTTTCACAGCAGGGTCATAAATTTATATTCAAGCTCTTTTTTAAGTTACTCACAAATTGTACTTTAGTGTAGGATATTAATTATTTTATGAAAGTGATTCTTCATATCCTATGTTTTCATTTAACAGTGTGAATTCTACACCATCATCGCAGAAAGAGACATTACTTGATTGTAACTACACAACAGATAGTGCCCTCTTTTATTACATATTCAACTATGCTACCATTCAGTTGTGTTTGGAAGTGTTCCAGGCAGTACTAATTTGTCACATTAGTCAAAAAAGAAGACAAATGAAAAGCCTGTTCTCCAAACGAATAGACTGGAAGGACTTATTAAGAAACACATGGCCTGCAGTAGAAGAGAGCTATATCTCTGTCTACAAGTCCATACCCTGAATACACGTTGCTGACTTCTAATGTGACTAATATCTGTTAACAGGCTAAGAATTAGCAATATAAAATCTTTTTCTTTGTAAGATGTCTCACTAATTTTTAGAAACACAAGCCCTCCAGCTTCTGGAGCAACTATAACAACAGCATCTCCTAGGAAAGTAAATAACCTTGAAGTTCTTTGGGAATGATAGCTAGAAAACTGCTAGCAGCATGATCTTCCTCCGGTTTCTCTGGGTTTCTGTTGGCCTTTATCTTTTAGCAGATAAACCAGAATTTATGTGAAGTGTGGAAGGAGAGAGCATGTTTTGAATTACCAGTGTATTTAGGAATCTGCTAGAGAACAACAGTTAACCACCCCCCATATGCATTATTCATTGCCCATAAAAGTGTGGTCATACGTATATGGCTTTCTCACCAGTATCAGCTTAGAAAGTATTTCTCCAGGCATCAGATCTCATTAAACCTTTCTCTTAACACAACCTCTTTTTTCACACCCTTGCTGCTGTAGACTCCATTGGCCTGCACCGTGTGGAGAACATAAGCCACACAGAGACTGCTGTAAGCCTGCATTTGTACAGCCCACCCTTCGACAGCTGTAACACCTTTGATCAGAGGACTGGACACAAGCACAAAGTGAAGATGACCTTCTACAGTGAGTTTGGAGAAAGGACTCACAGTGTAAGTACAAGATAAAATGCTCCCGATCCTGCCATGAGTTGTGAGCCCGTGTGGGTCAAGGGGTTGACCTCTTGCCTGTGGATGCCCTACCTCTCTTGGGGCCATCCCTCTCTAGGCACCAGCATAAAACCTGTTTTCAAATACTACTGGATTTGCTCTTTGTGGAGCTCCCTGCTTTGTAGCTTGCTTCCCTTTAATCAGCAGGACATCAGTTCTGAGCAGAGAGGAGAGTTAATGAGCATTTTGCTACTAGCTAAGTTCTTCAGGAAGAAAATGATGGTAAATGCAACCCAGTCAATGGAAAACTCTGAAGCAGCTGCATTGTTTTGGCCAGCTTAAGCTATGTGTAACAATTCCTGCCTGAACTGTTCTGCCAAAAAGCATCGTATTTCAAGTCAGCTGCTTTAAACCTTTGTAGCTTACTCTAAAGAACTATTTAATAAATTTAATTCTTTAAACTCAAAACTTTCAGACAGAAAGACTTGCTCTGGACTGGGAGTAGGCTGGTCATTTGTTGTCTGCATTCCTGAGCAATGGTGTGACCTTTTATTTGGTTGGAAAAAAAAAAAACAACATTTTAGATCAGCTTTGGGGGACCAAGCTGGGAGAATTTAATAGGGTTCCTTTTAGTGCTCTTCCATGCACTGGGAAACAGAACTTCTTATATGAGGAGAAAAGACAGATCCTTGATATTCAGCCACAGAGGTTCAAAGACTGTTTGGTTTTGTTAGATACAGAACATTTTCATCTTTCACTGAAGCCAGAAGTTCAGTGTTCAGGCGTTTCCTGGGGTGAGCCCTTAGTAAGATCCAGTTAAAGTTACATAATTGACGAATGCCATGTAAATTATTCCTTTGAAGTTTGTCACATTACATGATTACAACTTCACCAAACAGATGAAGCAAAACTTTGGGCTTTCTGAGTATGAAAAATCCTTGAAAAAGTAAACTCAAATTTATACTACAAATTTTAAAGGGAAGTTGACATGGAAAAATGTTGAACAAAATTCGTGCAAGAATTCGATGTTTGCTTGCTTTGTTTTTAAGTGTTTATTGGATATGAAGTATGTAAGATAGCAAGCAAGACTAGATGTTTTGACTAGGACTATTTTTATACTTTTGATCTGTAATCATCTGGCAGTGTTTGTACCTTTTGTGGGAAACTGGATCTGACTTACAGAAGAGAGGTACAATTTAATCATTGAACTTCTTTCATGAATTCCTGTAAATGAAATTCCAGTAAGGGAGAAGGTGATAGCAAGTCTGGGTTATCCAGCTTCCTGAAATGACTTCACACTACAAAAATCCTCTAGTCTCAGTGAAAACTGACTGGAATTTTATTCTTCTACTTACCAGATCTCAAAAGAATGTAGGGAGACAGAGAGCTGTAAGTTAAAAATACCAAAAGGGTAATGTAAATTGTGTATCTTTTATGAGTGAGAAGACCTGCCTAGCTCAAGCACATTCGGTGCTTCTTCTTTGTCTTAATTTTTTTCTGCTGGTAAAATACACTGGTAAATCCCTAGTGGCCATTGCAAAATCTTAATTAACTATCTCTCTAGTAAATAGATAATAAGCTATATAGGCCTAATAATTGAAACAGTATATAATGTCATCATGGACCTGTCTGTGGAAGTAGCTGTTTATACCATCCTGTTGCAAAATATGGGAATTTTCATGTGAAAGTTCACTGAGAGAAAACTCATTCTGTCTGGAGTCTCATAGCACATTAGTCCCTCCTGCCAGGATTTTGCAGGGACAGAAGAAAGTAAAACAAAGTACTGGGGAAAAGAATATAGCCTGAAGGAGAAAGGACTCCTCAGCTGATCTTTCTGCCATGGGCTTGCTCATCGTCACACAAAGCCAGTGGACAGGGTTATTTTTTGTTAGGTGCATAGTGCATAGTACTGAAAATAACTTCACTAAGTATTTTAAGGTGCTGAGCTACTCTGAATAAAGGCCTGTGTTGAGAACATGAAATAGGGGGCAACTGGCTCTTTCCTCAAAACAGCAACCTCTTCTCTTTTTCTTCTAGGCAACAGCAGTGCTGCAGGAGAACAACTGAGAAGCACCAGCATGTGTTTGCATAAGACCTGCTGAATGTTTAAATGGGGACAGAAGACTTGCTTGGCTAAGGCCTATGGCCAGCTATATTTCTATACCTTTGTACATAGGAGTACACTAGGGCAGCTTTCAGGCCACCCAGGGGAATGCCAGTTATGGGACACTAAGCTAACTAGTGCCATAAACTACTTCAGGGGTTAGATGCCTTTTCTCAGGCTCCTGTCAGAATTAAATAGTTTGTTTTCTGATTCTAGCCTCCTTTTGATTTCACTTCTGATACCACACTGAGAATATCAGAATTAAGGTTTTTAAATGTTGTCTGACAATACCTAATAGGCCTCTGTGTATGTATACTCTCAATGTAATTAACTATATAAACGTCTAAGCTTCCAGTCACTTGTACCTATGGATAGTACACTAGATAAAACTAACAGCAGCTTTTTCTTTTTTTTTAAATTAAGTCTTTTAGATAGTTTTGTGTGGTTTTTACTTTTTGGGTTTTTTGTTTGTTTTTTACAATTTCATTTGTCAGATCTTGTTTAAAATAGGAGCAGCAAAATGCTTCATGCACAATGATTTTTCAAAACTGATTGGGCAGATTTTTTTCTTTTTTTTGATAAGACTAATCATACTTAATTCAACTAATGTCCAGTTTCCAAGGTATTATATATAGCTACTAAAAAAAGTAACTGAAATAAAACTGGATTTGTGCACAGATTTCAAAGTTTTCAGCCTTTTTCTCCTGGTAACTGAAATTCTTCACACTTTACCAAAACTGAAGTCTTCCAAACAATACACTATTAGAAAAGGCTTTAAAATGTTGAAAATATTTCAAACATGCAAAGAAACCTAATCCCAATTAAGCTGGTAGATGTTCTGCCATTTGAGTTCACTGATGCTTAGTTTTATCCTCCAGATTTAGTTACAAGGAAAGAACCATCTTGAAAAAGTTAACTCTAATTAAGCATATCAAAATCATGAAAGGTGCCCACATTGAGGCTTTCCCACTCACTTAATGCAGCTAATAAGGTAAGACAAGTAGAGAATGTGCAGCAAGCCTCCTGGTCCAGTAGGTGACTGCTGATTACCCTGGCAGCACTTTAACAGTATCCTTTTTAGATGAGTCTCATTTCCCTGCATATTGCCAATCCCCAAAAGCATGTACTTTATGAGATCCTGTTTCCAGGGATACTGTCAAATTTTAGCTCTTTGAGCACTTTTTAAGCAAACCAATGCTTTAGGGCTGTAATTATTCCTTGAAGGCCTGGAGGAAAGCAGTATGTGCTTTGCAGGTGTTTTTTAATTTCTTTGTTTGTTTGTATTTTGGTGGTTTTTTTGGGGTGGAGGAGGAATAAAGGGGTCATGGAAGAAGTAGAAAAAGGAAAAGATAAATCAAGCCTAAAGACAGAAATAATAAGAAGAAAAGAACAGAAATAAGCATCAGCAGTTAAGTGGGGATGGAGCTAGATTTGTATGCCAGAGAGTGATCAAGCGAATATGCAGCCCAGAATTGAAGGAAGCATTAGGCACAATAACACTGCAGATGTAAAGAAGCTCCTGTGCTTTTTCTAGACTTCAGAACAGCTGCATTTATCATGTTTCTTTCTCATTCACTATGAACCAATTTCTGAAAAATCTTGTCAGGCCAGAACCTGGGCTTGAGCATCTTAGTTTGGCATGACTCGAGTTGTGAGAGTGTCACAGCACCAGAAATGATCTGAGGCTGTCAGTCTGGTCACCCTTCTCATGCACAATCACCTGAAGCAGATAGCTCAGGACTATATCCAGTTAGGTTTTGAGTATCTCCATGAATGGAGGCAACACAGCCTCTCTAGGCAAAGTCATCCAGTGTTTGACCACCCTCACAGTTAAAAAAAAGCTTTATGTTTATAAAAGAATGTCTTATATTTCAGTTTTCACCCATTGCTTCTCGTCCTTTTCCCTCCCTTCTTACAAGAAATAAACAGTTTTACTTACCTAACTTCAAATATAGTATATCAATCATACTTCTGCTTACTAAGTAAAATTAAAGGACAAACCAAACAGCTTCACAGATCACAGGTTCAGTCAGATCAGGGGAACTGGAAAGATTGGAAAGCCAGCCAAGAAGCACAGCAATGATAACAGCAGTTAGCTGTGCCAAGATCTATCCGTGTAGAACCATAGAGCAGTACTCCAGCTAGCCATACACTAGCCATACACATAGCCAGCTAGCCTAGAAAGTGAGGCGGAGGAAATATAGCCAGGAAAAAAAAAAAAAAACAAAAAAACCCAAACAGAAACCCAACCATCTGCTCAAGCTGTCCCAAACACTGTTTGGCCATGGTAAACATGGTTTTGTGCATCACATAGAATAATGCAAGAACTAGTGTTTCACAACAAGATACTTACCAGGTACTCATGCCTGCTGTACCAGAAATGTAACAGGATAGCCTGTCCAATATACATGGCACAGATAGAGGAAACCTCAAGAGAAATGATTAATTGGGTCCAGAGTCCTTAGAACATACACCAGAGCCGCCACCTTTACTAATTCCTAATCACTAGCTATGCATCTTGTGCTGTGTACAGAACAAGCATACAGCTAGCACCTAACAAAGGCAATATTTAATCATTAAATATCAAGCCATATGATGAGAAATAGGCTCAACTTTTCACTTACACAAATATGTTCATGTAATCAGTGCTGGTTTAAAACTTAGAAACAACAAAACAGTATTTGCACGTTATGACGTCTAAACAGCCAAGGCATTAAACCTTCTAGCACACCAAAGTACTTGACCTTTGAAGTAGTGCTAATTGGTCAGCTAATGAGATATCAGCATGCTGTAGGCTCACAATTAGCTTTCATTTGATGATGAAGAGATGTTTAGCGTTTCATATGCTTTCATCTGGGGAGGTGATATTGAGCAGGCTCACTGTACCCATGGGTCCCAGGGTCACTGTATCCCATTTACCTTGGTTACAGCTTAAATCTGTAAATGTTAAGAGATACTGCCATAAACCATTAATACTACTAAATCATTCAGGCTGGCAACAGCAGGAGGGACTCCGTCTAACTATTATTTGGTGCATTAGCAAAGATTTCTGTGCAGGTGAAGAACATAGGGAGGCAAAGCAGCACAAGGAGTGAATTGTTCCCTTTTGGGCCCCACACTACAAGGAGGACATTGAGGTGCTGGAATGTGTCCAGAAAAGGGTGATAAGGCTGGTGAGAGGTCTTCAACATAAGTCCTATAAGGAGTGGCTGAGGAAGCTGTGGTTGTTCAGTGTGGAAAGAGGAGGCTGAGAAGAGATCTCGTTTCTCTCCACAGGTACCTGAAAGGAGGCTGTAGTGAGGTGGGGCCAGCCTCTTTTCCCATGTCCAGGATGAAAGGAAATGGCCTCAAGTTGTACTAGGGGAGGTTTAGATTGGATATTAGGAAAATTTTCTTCATGAAAAGGGTCATCAGGCACTGTAAAAAGCTGCCCAGGGAAGTGGTGGAGTCCCCGGAGGCATTTAAAAGATGTTTGGGACACAGTCTTACAGCTATGTACGGGAAAATGTTAGCTTAGGGTTGGACTTGATGATTTTAAAGTTTTCAATCATGTGGATTCTGTGATTTTATGAAATTGCAAGGGTTTGGTGGTTTTACTTTAGCTTTAGAGAGTCATTATCAGAAATCTTGCAAGAAGTTGTTATCAAAGAAACATTTTATTTGGGAAAACTCTGTAGCACAGAGTTCCTGGGAAGGCATAATACGCCATATGCAAGGGGAAATCTGACAACAAGGGACACTTCAAGACCAGAAATGCCAACCCTGTCAGTGTGGCTGTGACTGATGAGGACTAGATTCTCAGGAACTCAGGATGTGTTCTGGGGGTTTTCACCTATATATAACCAGCAGGTGAGCAGCTCCTTTTCTCCCAGTGCTGAGATGTGGGAGCTCTGAAGCTTCAGAGAGAAGCTCTTGCTGTATAAACACAGCTTTTTAATCTTCTTGTGGATAACTGAGCCTGGAGTTACTTTCTGGACAACTCCTACAAAATCTCAGCATGGATGAATTAGTTCAATTTGTTATTTAAGCCTGGGTGACAGTTAAGTCTTCTGGTGTTTCAGCATTATTAATCTCCTTCTGCTGCTGATGTACAGAGAAACATAGCGGAACCAAAATACACCTTCTGTGATTCTGTAACCTTAATTCCACTAAAAAGCAGGGTTGGGTTTTTTGTTTTGTTTCATTTTCTCTAAACCACAAAGATACAAGATGTGCTATTCACTATCTAAACCTCACAGCTATTTTCTCACACTTCTCTCACCACCAAGAGAAAGCTGTGTTGCAAGAACACAGCCTTCCCAAGGTCAAAAGAGGTGACCTGCCTACAGTGACTCTTTTTGTAGAGACAAGCAGAACAACGTGATGGTCAGGACTTTCCAACCATATTCTGCTCTTGTTGGTTTAGCTCATGAAAGAATTTGTTGTCCTTAAATGGCAGAAAGTGTTACAGTCTGGGGGTGGACTGTAGCTTCAGCCTCTCCGGCTGCAGAGGAAGCAGAACCACCATGGAAAAATTGTGCAGGCCTTTTACCTAGATCTTTATTCAGTATAGGTTGGAATAACAATGCTGTCATCAACTAACTTACAATGTTTTACATTAGTTGAAACAATGGTTCTTATTTTAAAGCCTTACTGTGACTGAGTGCTTAATTCTGGATACATTTATTACTGGAGCCTGCAAACTGTGGCCCTCTCTGAACAGGATTACTTATGAGGCCTTCAAGACTAGTTCTGCCCTTTCTAGCTCGTATGAAGCTTTTTTTTCAGTAATTACATCTCAAATCTTTGAATCTTGTGGGTACTTTGCACTACGCTGTACTGCTTCAGGGATGAATGACCCCCAAAATAGGGACAGAAAAATTCTTCTAGCCTAATTATTCCCACGTGCAACACAAGAAATGTTTGGTCTTTTGTTAACAAACAGTGAAACAACTTATGTCTTTTCCAGACCAGTTTCCTCTGCTTTGACTCTCCAATTTCCTAAAAACCTTTGGTATAGACAAAAAACTGCATTATTTCCTCTTAAAGCCTATTCCTTGACATATATGGTTTGCTTCCTTCCTATTTCCTTGTAGGCTCAGAAGAATACATAATGTCAAGATCAACTCTGTTTGCATTTCACTTCCCAGTAGGAAAAAAAATCCTTTTCTTAACTGCAAAGGTAAAGTTAATACACTGTTCACTGGCCTATGCTTTGTTTTCTTTTTCATGCCCATCCTGCTCTTGCTTTTAGATTTATATTCCTTCAGGGCCTTGTGCTCTCCCAGATGTAGTTTAGCTAACTGGTTCACCTGTGGCCAGTGCTGGTGCAGAACATTTTAAAACATAGCAATTAAGTGTGAATTAATGTACTTCCTAGGGGTTAAAACTTCATTAGCCTGCTTCTTTAATTCAAAACAATTAGAGAAATGACATAAAGGGATTGTGTGGCACATACTACTCTGATATGGCCAGTTTCCTGGGATCCACATGAATGATAAAGCTACTATGGCCAAATGTGTTCCCTGATCTGAAAGAAAACTGCTCTGAAAGACAGCTACATCATGTTCTCTGCTGTGGCTCAGTATTCAGGGTCAGATCCTCAGTAATCTCTGTTCTTAAATTGCCTTTTTTATTTTTAAAGTCACATTGTGAATGCAGCATTTTATTTTTCTTGTAAGTCACTATCTTGGGAAGCTGTAAGAACAGCAGCAAAATGAACCACCTCTTCTATACCTGGCACAAAGAGATGGCTGTCTTTGCATCTGTTTGCAAACATCATAATTTTGCAAAGAGCATTCTGGTCAAATAAGAATGCTAAAATTTTTTTCTTCCTTTGTTTCTCTCTGCTGGCAGGTACAAACCTTTGCCTAGGCTGCAAAACAGCTATGTGAGTGCTTGGTGTGAGGTGCAGAGACTTCCTATCAGTCACTCTCCTAGGGGATGGCCCTGACAGTGCATGTCCTAAGCATGACAGGCAATCACGAGGAGCAGGAATAGCTCTGAAGATTAGTGAACTACTCTATAAATGCTGAGGGTCCTTTGCTACCGCAAAAAACAAGTTCATTTGAGGTCTGGTTACATAGAAGCCGTGATTTGAACCTTTCACTGAAATATTCAAAAACCTCCTAGAAGGCACTCATACCTGTGGTACATAGCTACTCTGCTGTAACCGGAGCTCTGAACGGGCCTGGAAGTGCTGGTATGAGAGTATTTCCAAGTATACTCACGGGCAAGAAAACGGCACTTGTAAAAGTTTGCTTCAAAGGAGACGTGCAAATAGCCCTGTTTAAACTCAGAGCCTGGAGGAAGCCTTATCAGCCCTTATTACCTAGATCTTTATTCAGTATAAGCTGTAGTAGCAATGCTGTCATCAGCTAACTTACAATGTTTTACCTTGGCTGAAACAATGGTTCTTATTTTAAGGCTTTACTGGGACTGAGTGCTTTGTTACCTGAGATTTCAAACTGTGGCCCTTTCTGAAAGGGATTACTTATGAGTGAAAAGGCACCGCTTGAGAAAAACTGTTATATCCAGTGTTTCATGCTGGCCAGGAGTCTTAAAAATTAGAGTGTCCAGACAAAAGACAAATGTGAGAGGAAAAGCCTCTTCCTAAGTCATTACACCAGTTAAAACAAACACCACACCTCTCTGCTTTTGCACTTCATTTCTTCATTGCAAAATAAACTCAGATTAAGGATGTCCTTTCATTTCTTTTCTACCTACTTTGGGGTTCTGATACCTTGGAAAAATAAAACCCTTTGGTAAGGGTTCTTGTTCTTAATTCTGGCCCCTGCTCTGTTGGCACAAAGCATTTCTAAAAAAAGCTTGTCATCTGGAGACTTCTCAGACTCAGAAATTTTGGTAACTTGGTTGTGGTTAGGGCACTTTGCAGACCAGTGCAATATTCCAGTTGTAAACTTCCTTAAAACATACAGGAAAAATACCCAAGGTTCTCAATGAAAATTAAATGCATAAGGTACAAGAATGCAAGTTATTGTTGTCTTACATGCCATGTGATAGTGCCATTACTCCATGGATTGTGGAAGTATGTTACAAATATTAGAGAATAAGAATCTGATACACCAAATGAGCTAAACTATGCCTAAGAACCTTGTATTGCCTCTTCTGCTGCAGCATTTGAGCTCCTGAAAGTATTTATTCCTACAGTATTGAGTCTGTGGAAAATGAGTAATATTAAATTCTTCAATAATGAGGGAACTGTGAATTCACTGTGAACAGTGAATTTGGTGACCGTTAGAGAAGAAAAATAGCTCTACAGAAGTGTTGCAAACCCTGTACTAGGTTCCATTTAACTGGTCTGCATTTCTGTGGCAGCTTATAAAAATATCATCTTCTATGGGGAGCTAAAATATAAGGAGAGTCTGTAACAAACTTACCTTGCACTTCTATTGTAAGACTAAAAAGTTGAACTAAGACATCAAAATATCAAATACTTCTTTTAGAGGGAAAGCCTACTCCCAAATGAAATAACACCAGGTATTTTGTAGTAGTCCCTGACACTGAAATCACAATTGCAACATTCAAGAAAAGCATCTTTCATCATCAGAAACTCCCAAACACTTGAGCAGGTCTTTTCCACAGAGTTGAAAACGATTCAAAACAAATGGAAAATTCTTTCCACAGAATCATTCTAAAACATAGGTGGGGTTTTGGAAACCAGTTGGTTTTCTACAAAACAAGACCCATATATTGATTTGCCTTTGGAATTCTCTTATTTGTACCCATTGAGCAGCTAGTAAGAGGATCCCAAATCCTCCTTCTCATCCTTTTCTGACGAGAAAGTTACTGCAGCATTAAATGCTTACCTTCATTACAAGCCATTTCTTTGAAATGGTTGCTTCTCTACTGCTTGAGTAGCTCTAAGGGATAGCTTGCTGTCGATTAAAACCAGAGTGATTCCAAAGAAGTGCATATTCACAGCACCACTAGCTTTGGCTTCCCTGTTGAGAGTCAGCTACACTGTAGGGCAGAGAGATTCCAAAACTTGGACTTTACCATGGGTTGCAGGCTCCCTCATATTAGCTGTGTGAAGACATTTGCACACTTCAGCAAAGAACAAACAGGACTGAGACTCACCAGTGATTTAAAACAGACAGACCAAGAAGTTGTACGTCCAGCTTTCTATCTACACATCCATTTTCCAAAGCCTGGAGCCACATAGCAGGCTTAAGCTGACTCTGATCCATGACAGTCTGCAGCTTTGCACATTGAGCCACACAGAAATTGATGCCAGATTTATTAGATGCATTTGTCACATACTTTCAGCTGTCCTTTGTGCAAGATGGAAAGGAAAGTGTAGTGGTCAGGTGACATTCAATGAACAGTGAAGCAGCAACCATTTTGGCTGTCATCTACATTCTTCAGATTCCGAATGGGAAGGAAGAAACTTCGGTGTTGTACCAAGTCTACTTACTAACATGACAACTGTGAACTACTAGAGGTTGCTTTAACCTTCTACGGAGATGCTCTCACCTTGTTAAAATATACAGTGGCCTGAAGCAGCTTCAGCTTGCTCTTTGTCACACCACTAATGAAAAGTAGCAGCACACTAAGTTGGCACACAGACATAACTACATAATACTCCGTGCTCTGGATTCATGGAAGGGATCCCATATTCAGATAAACAGAATTTAAATAGCCATACACAAGGAAACATGCAACAAATAAAAAAGATGATTGTGGCATTGAGTGCACTCTCAGCAAGTTTGCTGATAACACCAAGCTGTGTGGTGCAGCAGACACGCTGGAGGGAAGGGATGCCATCCAGAGGGACCTTGATAGGCTGGAGAGGTGGGCACAAGCCAACCTCATGAGGTTCAACAAGACAAAGTGCAAGGTCCTGCATCTGGGTTGAGGCAATCCCAAGCACAAATACAGGCTGGGCAGTGACTGGCTGGAGAGCAGCCCTGAGGAGAGGGACTTGGGGGTGCTGGTGGACGAGAAGCTCAACATGAGCTGTCAATGTGCACTTGCAGCCCAGAAAGCCAACCAGACCCTGGGCTGCATCTGGAGAAGTGTGGCCAGCAGTCAAGGGAGGTGATTCTCCCCCTCTACTCAGCTCTGGTGAGACCCCACCTGGAGCACTGCGTCCAGGTCTGGAGCTCCTATTACAAGAGGGTTATGGACATGCTGGAACATGTCCAGAGAAGGGCCACCAGGATGATCAGAGGGCTGGAGCACCTCTCCTATGAGGACAGACTGAAGGAGTTAGGGCTATTCAGTCTGGAGAAGAGAAGGCTCCCAGGTGACCTTATTGTGGCCTTCCAATATCTGAAGGGGGCCTACAAGAAAGCTGGGGAGGGACTTTTTAGGCTATCACGTAGTGATAGGACTAGGGGGAATGGAATAAAGCTGGAAGTGGGGAGATTCAGGCTGGAAGTGAGGAAGAAGTTCTTCCCCATGAGAGTGGTGAGAGCCTGGAATGGGTTGTCCAGGGGGGTGGTTGAGGCCCCATCCCTGGAGGTGTTTAAGGCCAGGCTGGATGAGGCTCTGGCCAGCCTGATGTAGTGTGAGGTGTCCCTGCCCATGGCAGGGGGGTTGGAACTAGATGATCCTTGTGGTCCCTTCCACCCTGACTTATTCTATGATTCTATGATTCTGTGATGAACTTGGGCCAAGAACTCCTACTGGCAGTAATCACGAGGTTCTAAGACCAGAGTTGCCTGCACAAACTAGATGTTGGCTGATTTTTTTTACAGAAGTCTTCATTCTTCACTTCATAAGATCATATAAGATCTCCACATATATGATTCCCTTGAGGGCTCTGGGGAAAATATTCTCTTAGGAAAATCTCGTATTATTGGTTTGCGAAAGGTCAGTGACTTATCAGTTAAAAGCAGTACTAACACATCAGTGTTATTGCTACCCATGTTACTGTGAGGCAAACAGCTTATAGCGATATAGTATTAAAAGTGCTGAGAGGAGATTTATTTCTGTTCAGTAAGTACATCAAGTTCCTACTGGGGCCAAGGTACATGGCCTTGTCTACAAGGGTGGGGACATCATGGGTTACAGGAGCCAGTATCACCATCTCATTTGAATGAATCATGGCTGTATCTAGACTTGTTCTTTTTGCTGATTGATAGAGATATGCTGCAGCAACACTCACTGGAACACTGTTCTGTGGTACACACTGAGATCTTCAATGCTTGTGGGATGCCTCAGCTCTGTTGGCATTTCTCTTAAGCACATATTATTTACTAGCTACTTGTGTGTTGACACAGAACCTCACAGGCCAGCTGATTTCTCAGCTTCCTTCTGAGGTAACTTCTCAGGTTAACCACTGGTTCTTCCAGATTTGTCAGTAGTTTCCATGCACTCAATCTTTTGACATTGCATTTCCAGATGAGGCACAAGAATGGTAACTGACTTACAGATGATCGTAATGGGGAGGTCTTTGCAAAAGGGCATTATAACTCATGTTTATAATTCATAAATTAGTAAGAATAGTGCCCCAGGGAACTATGCAAAATATTGCCTCAGGAAGCATCACTAGACCATGTAGCACAAATAGGAAAGATGGACAAGTTTCAGGCACGTATAACCTTCTCCTTCATGGAGACAATGAGCACAGAGGATTTAATCTCAGAAGAAATTTATGTCCAAGATGGTAATCTGTGGCTTACAGGAAAGTTCCTGATGGAGCTGGGATTCTTTTACAGAAGGGTAGTAGTGGCCCTTCCTGCTGCCCTTGCACATCCCCTCCCCACAAACCAACCATAAAATGTGATTGACAGGAAGACTGTAAAATAAGACAATGGTTAAGTTCAGAAAATCTTTTCAGATGAGTGCTTTTGTAGCAAATCTTGAGTTTTACAATTGAATCCTATGGAAGTAGAATTAGTGTTGTTTACTCTCTATCCTACTGATCTGACAATGATTTTTTTGCACTTCTGGGTTTGAAAAGGCAGCACCAATGCAGTGATGTTCTTTTTACCTGCTGCGTCCTCTTCAACAGAGGCAGCTGTCATTTATAAATTCCTGTAGACTCTCCTGGGTCAAACAGGAGACAGACTGCTCTTCCAAGAGGTGCCTAGCACCAGAAGTGTGTGGACTAGTTGGGATCTGAGACTCTATGATGGTTTTTGTCATGTTCTGGCTCCAAACCCCTTGTTTTCTTTACTTTCCAATTACTTTTCATTGCAGGGCACAATGTTATTTCATCTCACAGGAATTTGTTTACTGTTCTCTGCCATTTCAGGTCTCTTTTTTTGGTTAGTTTTCAACTCGGAAATTACCTTTTTCCACATAGACACATTTTCCCCCATATCCAATTAGATTTATTTTTTTGTCAGTTTTTGCCCTAATCCAGTAAGTAGCATTTCTACTTGCTAAACTGCAGTGGTATTTTTCAGTATGGATGAAGGTCTTCTCAACTTAAGACGGTTTATTCTTTGCTGGATGCTAAAAAGTAATACCTTACTGAAGTAAAAGCCAGGTACATTAAAGTGGAGATCTGATGTAGCTTGTATTTTCTTTTTCACCATAGTTGGTGAAAATGCATTGTGCGAATGTAGTGTTAGCTCAAAATCTGTTTTTATTTCCTCCCTTTTCCTCTTTCTGCCTTGTTTTCTCTTTTTCTTCCTAACTTTCTACTGTATTTTTTTCCTCAACACCATCTTCATCTTATTTCGTCTGCATCATGGGCTAGAGCCAGGAGAGGGAATTTGATTATGTGGAGAAGTTCTTTCAAAGAAAGAATAATGAACAATTTAAATGGATAGGCAAAGCACCGCATCTAGTGTTCTTTTCAAACATTTTTGATCTGTATCTTATTTCAAGGCTTTAACCTGCTAAATAAATGCACCAAATTTTGTCCTGCTTCTCACCTTCCTAATCAGTGGTGCTTGTTTCAAGGCTAAAAGGCTTCTGCCCATTAGAGGTTTCTGTTTCCTTAGGGAAATGCTTGCTTCTTGCTTCAAGTCAAACAGAAAGAGTGTTGTGATTACAGCATTGAAGAAGGAAGATTTTGAAACAACAAATAAATCATCTTTTCAAAATAATAATGATAATAAAATCACTACAATTTCTTGTGAGTCCTTTAAATGCTTAAGGCTAAACTTTCAAAGGTAGGGATAACAAGAAGAGAGAATTCAAGAGTCAGGTCTGCTGTCTGCAGAAAAGGTGAACAGTACCTTCCAGGGAAGCTCTGGTAGACTTCTTCCCTGCTGTGCGGTGTTCACAGGATCACAGGACCTTAGGGGGTTGGAAGAGACCTCTGGAGATCATCTAGTCCAACCCCCACTAGTGTGATGGTCTAGTCCAACCCATACTAGTGTGATGGTGTACCATCACACTGGTGTGACCAGGATGGACTAGGAAAGTGAAATCATTCTCCACATTACCAGAACAGCTCAAGACTGAATGTAACATCAACCCCAGCAGCCAACAGAAAGGCTCCACTGCAAAGCTGCAGTTTAGCAGGTGGAAAACTTCATGTTGCGATTACATCTGGTTCTTACTTTAAGCCCGGTTAGTTTAAGATCTTAATTCTTCTTGTTTAGTAGTAAAATATTTTAAATAGTTTAAAATAGAGAGCATAACACACAAATAGAGCACCATAACACACAATCTCCACTTTCACTTGGGAAGACAGAAAATGAAAAAAAGGTTTCATAACATGCAAACACTTCAAATTTCTTTTAGCATTTTGTACTTTCCTTGGCTGTACTGGTTTTCTGCTTTTTAAATATAATCTACTTTCTACATATATAAACACAGCCTTACTGATTATTCATAGAAAAGCAAATTGGGAGGATGCTGAGGGATAATTTTTCCTGTTCTAAGAATGGAAATTAAATAGTGCTTCACAAATGGATGTGGATGATTCTCTGCCGAAAGGGTTTTTTTTAAAATAAAAATGAGAGATGTGCCAATATAGAACAGGTTGCAACTGACTGTGTCTGTGTACATAGCCAAACAACTCTGAACAACTGCATCTGTATATGCAGAGTCTATATATGCATGTTTATAAACAAGGAAATAGGAATTATTTGTTCAAGAACTTAATTTAAATAGCAGTTCCTGTCTGGCTGCCTTCATAGGATGTACAGAAGTGTGAGCAGTGCTAAAGGAGGAGTTCTGCATAGCTTCTGGACAGCAATTAGAACTGTCCTGTCCTTAAGATCCTGCATTGCTAAGAGCAAATAGATTGGGAGTATAATTCATGCTGTATGTCATAGCCTGAACTTCATAAGATAATTTCTTTCTAAAGAACAGCCAGGAGAGAGAGTGGAATGAAAACTGTGGTGTTTTGGAAGGAGAAGATTCATTGTGGTCTGATGCTATGGCTAGCACAGACAACAGATGACGCAAAGCTAATTCAATGCAATAGGACTCTCAAAAGAGGAAATATTCCTCTCTTCAGTAGCAGAAGGACTGGAGAACAGTTTGTGTACTTTCTTTTTGGACCCAGCTGGAAATGTCTGGTTCTTGTCAGCATTTAAAGATAAAGATTTTTTGCTGTACTTTGAACTTGTGCACTAAAGTTCAGGTGACATGTTTGACATAAATCCACCCATTACTTGCATCTCCTTCTGCAGCTTTAATGTCTGCTTTCTGAGTGTGTCTCTTATTCCCAGATTTACTGTTTTGGACTCAGAATAATTAAGACTCAGATAAATGGCTGGAGTTTTTACATTTTGTACAGCAAGGCACTAATCTGGTTTGTGCTGACTTTCACATTTCCTTAGACTGCTGTTTACTTAACTAGAATTCTGCGTCTTTACTTAAATATTAAATGCGTTAATCAGCTGTATGATGGGTTAAGTTCTGCTTTATTACACTTAAGTGGAGCTGGTGAATTCATGCGGTTTATACTGATCTTAAATTAAGCCTCAGTTCTGACTTTCAACATACTCAGATTTCCTGCTGATTACAATGAGAGCCAAGCATTCACAGTCAAGGCTCAGCATCTGGCCTTTGTTCAGAATATGTATGAGCTTTTGCTTTTCTCTAGGTGTAGAGGATATGTCCAAAACGTTGTCCATTTTAATCCTGTTTTTGTTTGCTTTTCTTTGTGTGTCTGTTCTCATCATCCAACCCTGAGTGAAAGTCTCAAATCTAACTTCTACCTTTTCCAACTGCAGTTCTGCCAGTACTTTTGCATCAGTGAAGAGAACAGGTCATGTCACCCTATTGACACAAAGCTACATCATTGCAGTCAGCCCAGGGATGACACAGGTGACCCTGTCTGTCTGTTTCACAAGCAGAAGTATTACATCAGTTCTTATTGGAAATTCCCCCTAGGCAGGCACATCATGAAAAATGGTGGTTTAGCTGTTTAGACAGTAACCAGGTACTGTCAAACTAACTTAGCAATAACATATTTTGAACTACCGTCTTGCACGATGAGAAAAAGACAAAAACAGGCACAAGTAATGTTAATCTGAATGGCCTTAACAGAACTGGACAAACATTTTTAGCAGTTATATTAGGATTATTTCAATGGAGTGCACAAAATTTTGAGGATGAGACAGAGTTTTCTCATTCTGGGTCCAGCCGAAGGCACAAGAAGTTTCCCACACCAGGAGCTTACAGTGTCTAAAGACAAAAACCTTAGGCAAAAAAAAGATTTGCTCCATGCTAGCAGAGGCTGTGTGTTTTAAGGAACAGTATTCACTGCTCCTGGATGAGACACTGGGCTGTTTTTCCACTCCAGTTTGCCCCATGGGATAATATTTAACATTGGGCATTGCAAAGTATAAATACACATAATAACAAATCAAAGCAGTTCAGGTCAGCTGAAGGTTTATGTGTACACATAGTATGTCTGTTCCCCATAATGCTAGTGAAAAAAGCTGCCAAAAAAGGATGATCTAGAGCAACCTTTCAGGTAGCTCTAGAAGCAGAACTTGGACAGGAAGAGGGGTATCACACCCCCCGTTTTGGAGTGCAGTTGGAGTCGTAGTAACCCTGATAATGGGATGCCATTGGGTGATGAATGTAGGGGCACGAACCCTGTCGCTGCTGCAAGCAGAATTCCAGAAATGCAGAGAGCAGAGAATCTCAAAATTCCACTCAGAAGTTCCCTTATTACGGCATCGTAGAATTCCCAGCGTTACAGAATCTCAGAGTCCCACTTACAGATGAAGTCCCGGAAGCCCTTAACAGATGAAGCAGCTAAAAGAAGTAGAAGTCCCTAGAGAAGACCTAACCCCCTGAAGTCCCTAACTGAATATCCATTGCCCAAAGAACCTGATTTTTATATATTTTCTTTATCTCTCATATTGACCAAGTAGGATCCAGCCATGTGTATAAACTAAAACATGCTCCAATCAAAGGGTGCCAACATGTAAGGAGGAATAAAACTCTGCCACATATATAAACTAAATGCATTCTTCCAACCAAATGAGCAAGCATGTAAGAAGGCTGGCTTCTGCAGTATGTTTACCTTTGTTGTTGTTTACCTAAGTTTACCTATGTTGTTGCTTTTATTCTTTGCAGTGTCTGACTTGCTGGCTGCAGAATCACACACTGGGCACATGTCCCAGTAGCTGCCCTTGTCTACAACAGAGGGGAATCAATTTTACTGGCAAAGAGAGACTATGAGGGTTTAGATGAAGTTCCAAGGCAGTTTTACTCAGCTGACTACAACTACTGCTAGAGTGAAAGCACTACAGAACAGATCTATTTAAAATATTCTAGTGCTTGTGACTAGAGTCTACATTATGCTGGTAATACAGGTAAACATTTCTGAAGCCATTTTGTGCACTTTACTGTGATTTTAATGCTGAATTTGACAGCATGCTTTAGAATAGTCCTTTCCTGCAACAGCCTGGGAGTCAAGTTTTCAAAGGCTGAATTTCAAAAAATCTCAGCAAAAACTGAATTTTCAAATAATGTTCATACCTATACATTCAACTAAGTGCATACAAAGAATTTATGTACATAATTTAGATGCATATAAAGTGGAAAGAAAAAAATTGTAAGACAACATTCATTTGAGGAGGTAGGGCTGAAAGAAGCTTCCTTTCATACACACAGAAAAAATTTTATAGATTCATAGGATCATGGAATTGTTTGGGATGGAAGAGACCTTAAAGATCATCTAGTTTGAACCCCTTCACCATGAGCAGAGACACTTTTCACTGGACCAGGTTCCTCAAGGCCTCATCCAAGCTGGCCTTGGACACCTCCAAGGAGGGGGCATTCATAACCTCCCTGGGCATCCTGTTCCAGTGTCTCACCACTCTCACTGGAAAGAATTTCTTCCTTTCTGAATTTTTAACAAGTTTTATGGGGATTGTGTGTTTGGTTAATTTTTTCAGTCTTAGGTTACTTCATTTACATAGGACCTACCAAAGTGGTGGCTGCATAGTTTCAGAAAATTCTCATTTCATTTTGGCATAAAGTTTTCCTTGATTTTCCTCTGAAAGCTTTTAAAATAGTTGTCCTTTATAACATTGCCTGATGTAAGTTTATGTAGTGAAAGTGTAAGACAAAATTGCTGTTTAAATCCATTCCTTCTACTCTAGCATTGTGCTTCAAAAATCTTGTCCATAAGATGTCCACAAATGGTTACTGATTTTTTTTTTCCAAGAGTAAAATCCATAATTAGAAAGCTGTAGTTTTTAAGGTCATGATAAAAGGCTGATAGAACGATATAAATTAGCAGTTTCAAATGAAAGCTTGAAGGTAAAGTTGCATAAACATAACTGTTGTGAGGCTGCTGACACATGTAAAGTAATGGAAGAAAACACCTCCTTTATTAGCACAGGTTGTGTAAAAAGCTGACATAAGGCTCATTTGCCTGACTGCCAGAGTCACCTTCTTTTTAATGTATTTTGAACTGTGTGAAGAGTGTGAAAGTCTGTTCTGTGACAAGGAATACCTGAATAGATGAAAATTATTATGACAAATGTGACTCTCTTTCAGAGTTTACACAATTAGAAGTGTGTCAAAAGTACTGGACACCCAGAGAACAAAATATCACCTCAAATTTTGTCAAAATGATGGATAGGAAGTGTGTATTTGTTAATAGCTTGCTATTCTCTTTTTGCTGTCTTTCCTTTAAAAAAATATCATTGTGATATTTCTTTTGATTCAATTATTTCACTTTTCTTTTTGATGTGTCAGAATATTTTGAAACACTAAATTGTTCTAACACCAGAGAGACAATTTAAATAATAATGTAGATATAGACCCCTTATTCCTGATATATCCTTACACTGTAGAATATTAGAGATAATGCTGTCTTGCTATATGAATGTTCAAAAAGTCCACCTCTGAAGGGAATCACTTCTAAGTATCTTGGCCCATGCCAGATTGTTTCCAGATATTTGAAAGACAAAGTTTAGCATGTTTGTTCTGCAGTACTCACCTGAGTGTCTTAAAAGGGGAGATTTAAAAATGAAAACTTAACATATTAGAAAAAGGTAAAAGTGGTAGCTGTTTTCTGTACATTTTGCTGAATTTCTTTTGGTAGCCAGTTGTGTACAAATACTGCTTAAAAACATTGACATATTTTTTGTTAAAAAATGTGAAATCAAAACCGCACAGCTACTTCTTCAGTTTTTAACTCAGTCCTTCAAAATGCAAAGTTTCCAAGTGACATGAACAGAAAACAGGTTCTCATTATTTAACAACGTCTACTTCTCTGACATTTCTTTTGTTATGCCACAGATATTTTAAACAGAGGAACAGCCATCATTTTAAACTTTGTAATTTTTTTTCTCTGAACTGATGTGGAAGGAAACAAAACACCTGACAGAAGCTAACAATCTCTTGTTGGAGGCGTGTTGATGAGGATAGTATAAACGTCTACCCTGAGTTCAGGAGTCAGAGTTGAACTCTGTATCAATAAGCACAAGGATAGGGCTGAAGAAAATTATTTTCCTTTCTTGCCTGGCCTTCTAAAACTCAATACTCTTTCAACAAAAGGCCCTTTAGATTTGCAGATATTTGGGATTGAGGAAGAGGTGTCTAGTTTCACTGTTGGCTCCTTCAAGCCAAAGCTACAATTCAGCATGCTTTCACCAGCACACAGAAGAAGAGCTGTCAATCCACAGTTAAATA